>NW_026126413.1:6000000-6600000 GCF_943737965.1 Phodopus roborovskii | reverse complement strand
TTCCAGGGTTACTGAAGATGACCTTGAACTCCCCACCAACTTGCCTCTCTCTCCCAAGTACTAGAGTTACAAGTATGTGGCACTACACACACTCAACACTCTACTTTCAACTCTCCAGTTTTGTAGTATTAGTTTAAAAAAATACCAAAAATTTTCTAGTTTTAACCTTTTGCAGTTGGAATTAAGTGGCATCTCAACATTATTCATCTCATTAAAAAAATGCATACAATAAACCATTCAAAAGCTTCAGTCATTTACGCCAGAGGGAAGTCACAAATCAGATAATGCAAACTAAAACATTTAAATATGCTGCTCTGAACCCTGAAAACAAAAGCCTACATTTACAAGATGTGGTAAATTGTTTGCTCACAGAGAACAATTTTCCAGATTTTGCTACTTGAAAACACATGATTCTGAACACTATTTACAATAATCTTTTCAACCTTTGTGGATAGTTACTATTGCCCCCATATGAAGATGAGGTACCTGTGGGTGAAGAGGGTAAGTGATTAGCTGGGCACATTGTATCAGCAACATTCACATACAATCTGGTTCTAGAGCCATATAGTGAATCACTCGATGGAAGAATTGTAACAGAAACCTGAGTTCACTGCTGTCACCAAACCTACCCCTTGCCTAGGGGGAGGGGGTGGTATTCAATAAATACTGGAAGAGTACATTCTTGGTGTTTTTGTCAGAAGAAATAAAGTGAAAGAAGGAAATAGTGATGATAAGTTTAGAAAGCATTGCCATATAAAGCTTACTTTTAATCAAGATATGCATATTCCTCCTATCATGTTATAATTTTCAAACATGTCATGAAATCCAACCAATGGCTGAAGCAGATATGGAACACTTTGGCTTAAGTACATATAGACATCTCAATAGGACAACACTACTGTTTTTATTTATTTACCTTTTTATTCTGTTGCAGAAGTAAAACCATTCTTTCAAAATTCAAATGAGAGTTTCCATTGCAGAAGGAAGGAAACTCTCTGATCACTGTTACAACTAAAAGTAAGTTTTTTTTTTTTGTTTTTTCAAACCATATTACTAATCCAATTCAATACTATAGTAAGAATTATCTTCAAAATACAAGTACAAGTCTACCAGTGCACATATAGAGATCTTATGAAACCCTTAATTTACTTTTTAAAAAGTGTTAAACATACACAACTACTGAAGTTATATTGCTGGGCTATCAGATTTCTGTCAACAAAATTATGAACCAAGTAAGCCAAACTTCTTCAATGAGGCCCTTTCACAACAGTTCCAACCTCCCCAATGTGAATGAAATTTCCTAGGCGATAACCTTTAATATGAAACATGGGAGTATCTTATTCATTCCTCTACCCACATTTATTAACAACTACTATCTCTGGTATTGTTAGGCACAATGACAAGCTAAATAGACAAGGCAATCTCTTCATGCTGTCCAGGAGAAAAAAGAGATTACTGAATAACCAAGAGTCACAATTGTGACAACTATCCTGAAAGAATGACTAAAATAAAATTCAAAGGCAAACATCAGTTCTGTTTGTTACACATAAAGCAATCTAGCTAATTATGAATCACTTATGATAACTATTCATCTGAAACCTGTCCACATTCTGTCTTCCCCACTGCTTGTCTACCACCATCAGGTAAGGTGTACTCACTGGGCAGCACCTTCGGAACCCAAATAACCTTCACTGGTCACACCACTTTAGTGACATGTCTCAATTACTTAAAAACAAAACCAAAAAAAAACAAAAACCACATACTTAAGGGCCTACTCCAAGACCTTGATGGAAGAGCAGGGACTGGATCTATCCTCCCATCTAAATACTATAATATTGAATAAAACACATGAAGCGTATCTTCAGACACTGACAATAGGCAGAATGTCACAGTGACTCCCGAGAAAAAGGAATACTCTCACTCATTGGAGAGGGTTTGCAGGCATTTAGCACACAGAAATTTACAGTGCTCCATGTTTAGGACAGTATAAAAAGTTGCAAAGGCAAAACAACTACATGTAACAGGACCAAGGATTAGAAGAGAGAGCGCTAACTAACCACAGAGGAAAGCTGCACAGAAAGGGCTCCCTGGGTGTCTAGAGGGCTGCTCCTGTGTACACAGCTCAAGAGTGACCAGGACACTCGATGAGGAGTAAATAAAATACAACCCACAATAAGGAAAACAGAAAGATAAAGTCAACCATAGATACATGCCCCAAATAACAGGTGACTGGTTAGCAAACAAAGACTGAGACAGTACTAGAGGTATAATTTACATTTTAAGAAGGCAAAGGAAAACGTAAGTAGAAATCTGAATGTTCTCAGATCTATTTTTTTAAAGATTGAAAAAATAAACTGGAAGACCAGCCAATTAGAGCTGCAAAATAAATTTTAAGAAATCTATTTAACTGGAAGGTAGAGGAACAGAAATGAAGTGTGTTAGGTGTTGTTCATTTTTTGTTTTTGTTTTTTTTTTTTTTTTTTTTTTTCCCCTCCCTTGTTGTTGTTTGAGGAGAAAAAAAAGAACATCAAAGAAAACTGTGGAGCCAAGTCTGAGGTGAGGTACTTAAAGTCCTGGTGATGAGTGGAATAAAGGGGCTGGTGCCCTCAAAGCAAGAGACCATGCTAATTCTGCAACTTGTGAAAATATAAGGCCTAAGGAACTGTCTGTTCCTAAAGAGCAACAATAAAACAAAGTTAATGCAAATGTAATTTGAGGAGGGGGTACCAAAGCAAGCAGGCAGCAAAACTTGGCAGCACTGGCTAGACTGGCTGGCCAATGAGCTCCAGGAATTGTCCTGCCTCTACCCATCCTCCTCTAGGACCACCTCACTTGGCTTTTATGTGCCTCTGAGGATCTTAACTTAGGCTCATGCTTGTGCCTCAGGTACTTTACCAACTGAGCCACATCCCCAGGTCCTTTTCCTTAAAAGTAGTAGGACAGATGGAGCCTGGAGATTCATGCATACTGGACAAGCACGATAACCACCAATAAGCTATAATCTCCATCCTACCTCCCACACAGAGATAATTCCCCCTCTCCAACTGTTCAGTCTTTCCATCTCATCTTTGCCCTGAGTTAAGAAACAGGTAATGAAACACAAGACAGACTTTCAGTGTTTCTATTGTGTCTGCTGTGCAAGTGAAATACAGTGTTTGGATTTCTAAAAAATAGTAACTTTAATAATTTTTTTTCTTTTGTTTTTTTGAGGCAGGGTTTCCCTGAATAGTCCTGGCTGTCCTGGAACTCGGTAGCCTCAAACATAGATATCAACCTGCCTCTGGCTCTTGGGTACTGGGATTAAAGGCATGCTCCACCATGCCTGGGACATTTTACTATTTCAACAGATACAGTATCAGGTGTTGGGTATATGACAGGATCTATTCCTCATGCCAAAGATATCACAGTAAGAATAGAAAGGGAACCTAATTAGCAGAGGAGAGGGAATCTGAGAAATGTTTGCAATTCCAATTCAAATAACAGCATGTGCAATGTCTAAAGGCAGCTAAAACATTATCTCTGTGCCCTCTTCTGAAATCATGCCATCTCACTATCAGAAAGTAGAAAACTGTTATGATAAGCCTTTAATGACTCATCAAATATGATGGCAAAAGTTGCATAGGGAACTTCTGAGGTTGGGTTACAATAAGTTACCCAGCTCCAGCCTGTTTGTTATTGTTTTTTTTTTTTTTTTCCTTTTTTCTTCTTTAAGAGCCCAGCCACTACACTGAGAAATCAAGGCCCCAATTCCAGCTGACTTCCCAGCTGAGAGTCAACACTAGCTTACCACGCACATGAGTAACTCCACAGCCCAGCCCAAACCATATAGAGTAGAAGCAAAACATCCCCCAAAAGTCCTTCCCAAGTTCCAGATTCATAAGCTAAATAAATGGCTACAAATATTTGAAGCTACTAAATTCTGGAATCATTTGTAATACAGTAAGCAATAATAGAAACGATTTGCCAAGAACTTGAGGCTGACAACTGCTTAGCAGGCCCAGAACTTCAAAGCACAGTGTGATTAGAGCAGAGACATCAAAAACAATTGCAGTAGTGCAATACCAGCCGCAACCAGGACAGATGATATTTTATATTCATGCCACACACTTATTAGATTCTAAGAATCTGTGAGGAGGTTGGACAGTTTTTGGTACTATAGCATCATGAGAATTTTTATTTTAAAGAACACTTGTAACTTAATGATCATATACTCAGTTATTTATAGGTGAAATATATTATGTCTAGAATAGGCTTTAAAATAATCCATAACCAGGTGTGGTGACATACTCCTTTAATCCCAGCACTTGGGAGGCAGATGCAGGTGAATCTCTGTGTTCAAGGCCAGCCTGGTCTATATAGTAAGTTCCAGAATAGCAAGGACAACATAATAGAGACCCTGCCTCAAAAATAAATAAATAAATAAATAAATAAATAAAATAAAAAAACAAACAAATAAAATAATCCAGAGACAAACAAAAAAAAAAAATGAAACAATGTGAATTGTATGTTAATTACTGAAGATAGCTAATGGGTGTATTGGTGTTAAACATATAATCATCTTGGTTTTTGTATGCTTAAATTCATCACAACATTTATAATACAAAACTTAAATTCTAAAAATTTAGGAATGTGTCTAAGCTCCCCAAATCTAATAAAGGTAAGACTGAGAACTCAGAAAAAAAATCGATAGACTAAGTACAAAACTCCTCCAGTGTTTTGCTCTTTCCTCCATGAACATGCTACCCAGAAGTAGGGAGCTACAAGTTAGAACAGGGTGTCATGAGATGTGATCGGTGGTGCTGCTAGCACTCAGTGGTCCTATGTCCTGTATGCTTCTCACCTAAATCTTAAAGCTCAATGAAGCATATACTTCCATTTAGTAACTGAGGAGAATGAAGCCAAATTAAGGTCACATAAGTAATGTCAGGCTAAGTCAAGAATTCAGAGCCTTACTGAGCCTATGTCTTGGGAAATGTATATTAAGTATATTACTGTAGTTTGTAGTTACCAACTCCAATATACAGTTATGTTGAGTACATGTACAATAATCTAGTGCCTTATGTCTTTCATTCTGAAGAGGCATGAATGTGTGCCAAGGGCGGGTACATGTGTGGAGGCCACAGGATAACTTGTGAGAAATCAAATTCTCTTCTTGGGCCACGTGGACCCTGGGAACTCAACTTAGACATCAGGCTTAGAGGCAGGCAGAGATCATAAATTTATTTACAAGAACATCTGACTGGAAGAGGGTGTGTAAATCCTATAAATTTTGGCAGGCAAAGTGGCTGAGTAGGTAAAAAGCAGTTTCCATATAAGGCTGACAAATTGAGTTCAATCCCTAGAAACCATGGTGGAAGGACTTTATTTTTTGGTCTTCAGCACACCAAAACATTTTTCTTTCTTTAAAAAAAAAAGAAAAAAGAAAAGTGGGGGGGGGGGCTAGAGAAATAAATAGCTTAGCAGTTAACAGCACTGGCTGCTCTTCCAGAGGACCTGGGTTCAATTCCCAGCATCCACACTGCAGTTCCCAGGGATCCAATGCCCTCTTCCATGGCCTCCAAGTATGCACATGGTACACAGACACATAAGCAGGGGAAACAGCCGTATAAATATTTTAACAATTAGCTATTATTGTGTGTGCATGTGTCTGTGCACAGGGGCCAGAGCACAGATGCGGAGGTCAAAGGACACCTTTGTGAAAGTGATCTCTCCTTCCACTTTTACATGGGCTCAGGGTATCAGACTCAGGCCACCAGGCCCCACAACACATGCTTTTACCTGCTGCATCATCTTGCCAGCCCCCATTGTTTTCCTTATTCATGAAGCAGAGCAGGAACTGCTTCCTCTACTGTTCTCTTCAAGGGCAAAAAGACAAACACAAAAAACAAAACAAAAACCACCCTACAGTGAAAACTAAGTCACAGAGTAGTAACAGCTGTTAGTCATTAATTAATAAGTATTTAACCAGTATTGCTTTAACAACTGTTTAAATACTTTATCCATGTCTTCATAATCAAAATTCTCTCCCCATTTGTAGATATGAAAACTGAGGCACACAATACTTAGATAACTTGCCCAAGATCACAGTGCTATTCTCTGACTCTGGAAACCTCACCTGTTTGCTAAACTAGTAAGTCTGCAGTAAGCTACTCTGCAATTACAGCTTAAGTAGCCTAAATCCCTATCCAAGATTTCAAAAGAGATGGTGCACTGGAAGCTTCACAGTGAAACTGTTTTTATAGAACAAAGAATAAACTCTTCAACAACCTAAAGCCTCCACCTCATATTTGCTATTGATTTAACAATGAAGAGTTGCCATGCACCCCTTTAGCATGCCAGTCCATCACAAAAGTAAAACACTATCCAAGCTATCATGGTAAGATCAGAATTAGTACAGGGTACAAGTTCTTTGAGTGATTTAGAAATAAAAGTTAAGGTTTACTTTGTCCATAAAAGGACTAAAAATATTCACCAAGAAAAAGAAAGACAGGACAACTTGGAAAGATTTCTAACGTAACAGTACACTGAGTTCTCAGTAGAAGTCGGAGCATCATTTAAGCACTACACTGATGACCCTTAGTTAGAGCTTCCTAGATATGAAAGAAAAAGCCTTACTCACAGTGTTACACATTTTTATTCACCACGAGTAAATTCACTGTATATGTGTGAGAGAGAACTATTAAATATGACTTCAGCCCTCAAAAGAACTTTACAGCTTTTTACAGGACATGGCATCAGGATGTTTCAATTGGTGGCTGGGTGTAGGGTTACAGCTAAATGGCAGTAAGCTATCCTAGTCTGTGTAGTCTGGGTTCAGTCCGAAGTGCCTGGGATCTGGGGTGGGGGGTGGGTTGGAAAGAGGAAGGAAGGAAGAGATTTTTCCAGCAGACTATATTATTTATGAAGTTGATCTTCCAAGATTACAGAATGTTTTCTAAGAAAAAAATCAGGCAACTAAAGGGAAAATACTAAAATAAAGTTGAGGCCAGGTGTAGTAGCCCATACCTTTAACCCAGCAACTGGGGACAGAGGCAGGCAGATTTCTATGAGTTTGAGACCAGCCTCACCTACACAGCAAATTCCAGGCCACCCAGTTACATGGTGAGGCCCTGTCTCAAGCCACAAATCAAAACAAAAACTCCCGAATAGAACATTATAAAATATGCTTTTAATAGAATGGGTAGAGCAGTTACCTACACCTAGACTGCTTTCAAAGATCACCAAAACCTATGGCCACTTACCCACCACTGGCCATAGTTAGTAATCTCTCCCAGGCTTCCCTCTCTTTCCAAGGCTCTGAGTAACTATATTCTCTACACTCAGCAGATGGCTGTGTCATTTATCATTAACTAGAGTCTAGTGACTAGAATATAACACTCATAAAGGCAAGGTTTTGTTTATAGATGGATCTCATGTATTTAGAACAGTGCCTGACACATTATTTGTTACATGAACCAGTAAACAAATTGAGAAAATGGAGAGTATCAACTAAAGAACTCCCAAGGACCTCCTGTCCTTCAGGGTACAGCCATGCCTTACTTCCCCATCTCCCCCAGTTTATGATGAAGCCCTCTCTCTTACTAACAGTCAACTACTTCACCTATGTGCCACATTGCATCCTGCCCCACCTTTCTACAGCAATTATCCATTTATTGCTATTTAAAAAAAAATCACCTCCGGCTAGTTATTCCTTCTCAAAGAATGTCCATATTTTGTGAACAAAATTCAACTTCCTGAACCTTAGAGAATTTTGATGCTATACTATTTCACTGAAATTCTTGTGTGTGTGTGCACACGCGTGTGAACATACACACGCATGTACATGAGCGAGTGAGTGACAGTCTGTCTTACTGTCTGTCTGAGAGGGACAGAGAATGTGTTCGTGGTGTGTATTGTGTTCTTTCATGTTCTGCTTTATTCCCTTGAGATGGGTCTCTCCCTGAACCTGGAATCAGCTGTTTGCCAGCAAGCCTGCAAACTAGTGAGGTTACAAGCCTGTAACCACTCTGGGCTTTTCTTTCACAAGATGCTGAGGATTTGAATTCCAGCCCTTGTGTGAATGCGCTTATCATGACCCTCTTCCTAGCCCCGTTACTTTCCCTTAAAGTAGATATCTACATTTCTAATGTGCTTCATCCTAGCCTCTCACTCTGTAGGATGCAGTTTAGAAGATAAAGCCTTTTACCATCAGACCAAACCCCTTTCATTGTTTGGTCATGCTACTCATCGGGTCCCAGGTACTCCTTTCTTCAAGCTCATTTTCTTAATTTGTGAGACACATTCTCTCACCTGATCCTCTGCCTACTCCTAAAATGATGATTCCCAGAGAAGCCTAGCCTGTCCTTTTCTATAAATACCCTGAATGAACTCATCCACATTCACAGCACCAACCAATACTTTAGAGTCTAATGATTCCCAACACTCAATCTCTAGCCAAGTTCAGTTTTTACTACATGTCAGACTTGAATACCCAATTATAAGATATCCCCAATGCAGATGACCATAAATACATCAACTTTCAATCAATCACCACCTCTTTCCAATGTGTATTTGCCTCTTTCCTCCTGGCTCTCTACCTCAATTCATGGTTACTAAAGTCAGCTCTCATACTCCCTTCCTTATTCTCCAAATCTATCTAGTTTATGTCAACTCTGAGAGACAGTCACTACTTCAAGGCCATGCCCTAGGATAGTGTTTTAATTTAAACAATTATGCCTGACTTAACTGCAGCAACTAAACTACTTTGGGATTAAATTTAAGCATCTTTTGATCCTAGTTGCTTCTTACACACACACACCCTGCCTCAAATAACACTTGCACACAACGTAGTCTGAATGGCTAATCTAAAATGCAAATGGAAATTGTTCTTCTGGTCACCATTACTTAAAGCAGTAGCTTTAGTTTTCCTCTTCTTTCATGTCTACTTTTATGTTTAATTATATATAAATATGCCTGTTATATAAGTGATGTGCCTAGTATAAAAAATTACTTATATAAATACACACATTCAGAACATATAATTTATGAATGTATATGCATGAAGGAAGATGCTTCAAATCTTTTATGGATGCGGGCACATAAAAATACACGAAAACCACTAACCTAAGGGAAAAGTACAATCCTCTTAACGCGACAGTCATGAACTGGCCCAGATAGCTTTCCACTCACATCTCTCTTAACCGCCTTACCCTTCTAACAAACCTATGTATACTCTGAAACTGTCAGTGTCTTCCCACCTGAAACGCCCTAACCACCTTCCTCACACCTTCCTCCAATGTTTGCGATTTTCAAGTCTCATGGCTATATGAAACACCTGACCATACAAGGAGCTTCCCTCTCTGCATGTTCAAACTTATACTGAAGGCTATTTTTCAGTTTTTGTTTTTGTTTTAAATAGTTAAGCATGGTGGAGTATGTTCTTTCTCTCTCTAAATTATTTTTATTTTATGTGTATGAGTGTTTTGCTTTCAAATATGTCCACGTGCCATGTGTGTATCGGTACCCAAGGAGACCAGGAGAGGGCATCAGATCCCCTGAAACTGGGAGTTGTAGCTGGTTGTGAGCCACCATGTGGCTGCTGGGAGTCGAACCCAGGTCCTCTGAAAGAGAACCTTAGAAAGATCCACAAGTGCTCTTAACCACTAAGCCATCAATCACCCCATGTCCCAACTTTAAGCTTTAAATTTTAAAATGTATTTAAATTATGCTTGAGTTTTCAGCTGTTAGGAAGTAATTCTGTCCTCTACCTAACTCCAATCAATTAATCAATAGTATCAACACATTCTGAAAGATGCCTTATATAAATTCAACACCTGAAGGCTCAGTGATTCTGATCAAACATGGTAAACTAATGATACACATTTATCTTCCTTTTCTAAAATTCCATTTAAGTCCAAATGAAAGGAAAAGAAGGTATAAACCCATAACATTAAAAAACAGAAAGTGACTGTTTCAAGTATGGAAAACAAATTATATAGTACTTAAGTTGGCAAAACATGGAAGTGTGAAAATACCTGCGAAGACAGAGCTAAGTGAGCAACCACTGGCCAGAACAGAGGCAAGGTGATTATTGCACAGCAGTATAGGGTGTGGGATTTAAAACTGGGCATTGGCTGAATTTTTAATACAGAGCAACGGGCTCTCTAGCTCAATCCTTTTAATTACCTTTCCCACAAAAAAAGCAGAACTTGAAACAGGAGCATTAAGAAAAAAGGTTACATATGGATCCAGGTCCCCTAAAAACAAAACAAAAACCCTTTCCCCATGCATGTAATGGGAAATATACTTACAAGGTGCTACAAGGTAAGAGTATGTGGGTGCAATTAATCTTTAGAGAATAGCATGCAAAAATGAAAAGAAGTCTATCATGCAACAAACAGCACATAAAGAGCAAAGAGAAAATGGACAAGAAAATATTTCTAAGCCTGGCCTGGCAGTACACATCTATAATCCCAGCACTCAGATGGCGGAGGCAGGGCAGTTTAAAGCATGAGCTACCGAATAAGACCTTGGCATGGGAAGTAGGAAGAAAGGGAGGAAAATTATCCCTTAAAAATACAAGGAAATCTCCAAATTTAGGGAAGTGAGTTGCCAGGTTTTCAAGAGCCCACTACAATACTAAAGGACAAATGATTAGAAAGTGGAAATAAAAGCAGAGCTGGGAATATAGCTCTGGGGCAGAGCTGGGTTCAATCCACAGCACCCCAAATAACGGATAAACAAACAGCATTGAAGAACAGCACCCCATGAAATATCATCATACATCACCACACATCAAGAAACAAGAAGAAAAACAATCTGCTTCAACAGCACTGAAAACTAAGAGAACACAGTAAGTTAGGGGCGTTACACAGTAAGAGGAAGTTGTTTTTCTATATAAATACACCAACAACTAGGAAAGAACAATTTCACATATATAATACAGTGTCTGAAAAAGTTATATTCTGTCTAGCCCTTGATAAGAAATTATAGAAAAATGTGTTGTTAAAACACAAAGACATAGTATCCAGTAAATGAGATAAAAATTATAAGGAAAGATCTGGGATGCATAAAGAGTAACCAGTCCATAAGTAGGAGTACAGAAAGCTATTCTTAAAAGTTAAAGTATTGGAAAAAAGAACCACGGGTACTTGGCATAATATGCCAAATTTAAAATGGCCTTCCAGATGGACACTTTCTGCATAATCCTCTAGAACCTGGTCCTCAACCTGGGGGTCAAAGGACCATTTCACAGGGGTCATTTAAGACCATTAGAAAACACAGGTAATTACATTATGATTCACAAGAGTAGCAAGATTACAGTTATGAAGTAGCAACGACAGTTATTTTATGGTTGGGGGTCACCACAGCATGACGAACTGTGTTAAAGGGTTGAAACATTAGGAAGGTTGAGTACCATTACTCTAAAGAGTGGGAACAGTTGACCTGCACAGAGAGTGGGTGCACACACAAAGATAGACCACAAATTAATCAAAAGGAAGATCATTATCCTAAGTGGTCTGGATCTATTCAGGTAAATGGCCAATCAAAAGGAGGCTCTCCTTGGCTGGTTTGGAAGACACACAGCAAGCAAAGAAGTTAATTCAGCTGAAAACCACAAATACACAAAAGAAAATATCTATAATACCAATCCTGGCTTCCACCTGGATTGCCTTACAAGGAAGATTCAGCTAATTGTCAATGCTTAGACTCTTAGCCCACAGAAACTTCTAGATAATAGGTGTTGTTTTAAGCCAGTAAAATCTTGCTAGTTTGTCACACAATAAAAGCTTAATATCTATGATACAAGGCTTTAAAAAAAAAACTAAGCAAAATCAGTAATTTAGAAGGAAATTATATTTTCTTTTAAAGTAGAAAACTTCAGAAGTTGAAGCCATCTCAGGTAATTTTTAAAACAATACATTTTTAAATGCCTGAAAGCAGAAAAAATTTTGAATAGAAATGGTCACACCTGGTAAATGTGGCTAGGAGCAATCAGGTTCGGAGGGATCAGTTTCATTCAGACTGTCCTGGATCTTTTAGCTTATGAAGAACAGGTCTGCAGCTAAGTCAGGTGTTCCTGCCCCAAGTCTGAATCATGGTTTTTCTAACTTTAAAGTGTGTGGATCATGCCTAGGGAAGGAGTCTGGGAGAGCATGGGAGATAGAAGCACTTAGGAATCAGATAAGCTTTCTGAATAGACCAGAGTTTTCACTTTTGTAAGCTTCACTGATTGAACGCAACATCTCTCAGTAAGGTCCCTATTCCAGCAGCACCTTCACTCTTAAATCCCAAGAGGAAACATTTAAAGTTTAAAGTACTCATTTTAGAGACACTAAACAATTTAGAAAGACTCAAAAACACTGACAATCGGTCTTCCCAGAAACATGGCGGCACTTTAAAGTCTCTTTAACATCATCTTTTTTCTTTTTGTATATGCAAATTATTTTATGCATGCATTCCTAAAACATATACACTCTTGTACATTTTTATTTATTTTATTACTTTATGTGTCTGCGGAAACAGTGTTCAGTGCTAGAAAGTGATTCTCAACCTGTGCATCTCAACTCCTTTGAGAAACCTTTATTTCCAAAAAATATTTACAGTTATGAAGTAGCAACAAAAATAATTTTATGGTTGGGGTCCCCACACCATGAGGAACTGTATTAAAGAGTCGCAGTACGGGGAAGGTTAAGAAGTACTGTACTTGAGAATAGGAGGATACAGAATGCCACTTTCTAGATATGACAAGGTCAATCAAGAATGAGCACATAGCAGCTATGAGTACCTGCATGCTTTCACATGCACGCACGCACGCACGCACGCACGAATAACACATGAAAGCAGGAGGGAACTAGTTGGGAAGGGGAAGGCTGTCTGTAAGAGGGAAAGATACAGGAAAGGGCAAGGGGGTGAATAGGATCAAAATACCGTGCACACATGCACCAACTGAACAATGATTTAACAAAATAGCAACTTGATTATCAGCAGAAAAGGTAAAGGGGCTTCCTGTAAGATCTAGAACTATTTTTGCTTTTGTAATCAACAAAGACTCTTAAGAAAGCTGGGTTAAAGAGTGATGAAAGTCTTCTCACTCAGGTTTTTTGTTTTTGTTGAGTAAAATTTTCTCTGTGTAGCCCTGGAACTCACTCTGTAGACCAGGCTGGTTTTGAACTCAGAGATCTGCCTCCTTAGTGCAGGGACTAAAGGCGTGTGCCACCACACCCAGTTCTTCTCAGTTGAATCTACCGTGGTCCCTGGTGACACTCTGAGCAGCTGGAGCCCTTATTTAAGGAGGATGATGGAAGCTGGCAGGGGAATCAGGCAAAGCACACACATTTCAGTCAAAAGCCAAGAGAAGGATATTTGGAACAACAGAGTAAGATAGGAAACAACACTATTTTACAAAAGAACATGCAAAAGTCTAAAGGGGTGGTAGGCTCAAAATAACTGTCTCAAGTTTGCGAATATGGGAGGACCCAGCTAACAATTTCTAAATTGAGATGTTGAGATATTTGACAATTAATTCAAGATAATTTACTCATGATCATTATTAAGAGCCCAAAAGGAGAAACTGAAAGTAGCAGGGATGGAAATTCCAAATCACAGAAATATCTTACAGAACAATATTTAGGCTTCTCACAAATATCTAAGAAAAACAGGAAAGCAATAAAAAGTTCTCGAGTAAACTTGAGGCATGCTTAAGAACAAAAAAAAAAAAAAAAACTAACAATCTACCTATATAAAAAATAATTCCTGTCATATCCAAATTACTAGAAAGCAGGGTTTTCCTGTGTACTAAGAATGGGACTTAATTCACTCAAACCCTTTCAGCTAATTTTGCAAATGTGGTGCTGTGGCACAAACTCTTCTGTATGAAGCACAATGCACTTTGAGCTATGAAAACACTTGTGGGAGCTAAAGCTGCCGGTGCTGTCTCCTTGAGGTGGTAGTGGCAGGACTGAACCCAGGACCTCAGCTTGCTGGGCAAGCTCCATCACTGAGCTGTACTCCCAGGGCCTCTGGGCACTACTATATTAAGACTCAACAACTAAATCCATGTGCAAGTCTTTCCACGATAAAGTCAAGGACAATCTCTCTTAGTCTTTTGGAGTGCAGCATGTGAACACACCAGTCCAGATATGCCATTAAACATAAAATGTGGTAACAATGACTTTAAACAATTCTATACAGTGATGAAAACTGCACGCTATTATCCACAGTTTTAGAATCACTTCCATTCTAATTTTTGTTTGATAGTTTTAAAAAAAGCTGTCAATTCTTACAACCTTTCTGCCTTAGGACTTGGTACTAACCCTTTCATTTTAAAGATAATGTGGAAGAGCTCTTTATGCTTCACTGAATACTAAAAGAAAATGCCCAGCGCTAGAGAGAGGGTTCCATGGGCTAAAGGCTTGCCCAGCATCCCCAGAACCCACACAAAATCAGTGGATGGGATAACCCCAGAATTTGGGAGGGAACAAGGAGGCAGGGAATCCCTAAAGCAAGCTGCTTACCTAGACTAGCCAAAACCAATGAGCTCCAGTTCAGCAGGAGACCCCGCTGCATTCTAAGGTGGAGCTATCGAGGAAGATGCCGACCCAGCCTCATGTCACCACAAGCACACCAGCATGCACTTATGTGAATCCAGACACACACACACCTTTCCTGAAGACATGCAAACACACATACACACACACCACACACTACACACATTCACTTAAAAAAAAAAAGAAAAAAGAAAAAAAGACACCCCTAGGACAGAGTTAATTTTATGACAATATTTGTTAACATGGAAATTAAGATGACTTTTCAGAAGTTGGAGAAACTGCAAGGGTTAACCATATTACGAGGATAAAACAATGACTAGACATTTTCTAGATTTCATAAACAACCTCATTTTCTAATAAAAAAATGAGAAAAAAATTGATCAGCCTACCTTAAAAAGAGAAAAGATAGTTAAGTATAAATGAAATTCAGTTTTATGCATTAAAAATTATTTTTGCTACACAAAAGCCATAATGGATTTAAGATTCATTATTATAGATTTTTGGCAAGTTTGAAAACAAAATAAAAAAGTAAAAGCAGAGGAAAAAGTCAAAATATTAAAAAAATATGCATGCCAATTACTCCATACTCTTTTCTCAAAAATATTTAAAAACAAAAGCAAGGAACAAGGGTTATCTCCCCCCCTCCCCATTCCTTAGACACCTAGGAACACAAAATCGATCACAATCGATCACTGCTAAATTAAGAACATAAATTCAAGCTGAGTGTCATAGCACACTCCCAACACTCAAGGATTGAGGATACAAGCTATAGACAAAAGTGATAATCCATTTTCATACATAGGAGGGTTGAGAGGGAAAGGGAGAGGACAGGGAAAGAGGAAGACAGGAGAAAGACGTTAGGGTAAGAAGAAAATGAGGTATACATTTTAAGATTTTTTTTTTTTTAACCTAAAAGAAAGATTCTAGATACACAATTTATTCATACACTGTTGACTGGGTTTCTGCTGATGAGTTTCACCTCTATTCCTATATCATCCAGGAAGAGCTGAAGGTCTTATGGGGCGTGGAGTACATATCTGTAATGCCAGTACTCTAGGACAGCCAATCTGAGCTGAATTTTTTGTCTGTTTGTTTCAGTCTCAATTCTTACTCACAGATTAAACCTACTTAAAATTACATTACTACATACAAATTCTTCTGTAATTAACTTGAACCCGTACAATACCTCAAAATCACTCAATTAAAAAAAATAAAAATAAGTCTTTCTGACCTCCAGGAAAATCTTGTTTCTTCTACAAACATAATGTACCTTGTAAACTGCATTGTCACCACTAAGTGCATGAGCCACAAATCATAAGATATTAAAAACAAGCAACACAAACGAAGGCCTATTTGACTGGACAGGTTCTAACTAAAACACTAGGGCTACTTAAACCTTAGAGTAGGAACTGATGATTCCAGATAATACTAAATATTTGGGATTCTTGTTCTTCTATTCAGTTAGCAATATCCAAGACAGGAGAAAACGCAAATGCCAGAACAGAGATCTGATCTTTTGAGAGGTTAATGCCTTTTAATTTTGACTGTCAGTAACATAAGCCAACAAAATAAGTGCAAGGGCAGTTTCTCTTGTTAACTCTAATTCATTCTTTCACAGCTCTCCCAGTAAGATGAGTGCCTGCTCCTCTTTGAGCACACCATGCAGTTTCCAACTCTGTACTTGAAAACTCCTAGTTCTAAAGACCGACTCTAATGACCAACGACACATTTCTCAACTAACCCCTCTCCACCGTGGAACTTCCCAGAGCCTATCCAATTATTCACTTCCTTTACCCAGCAGAGTTCATTGTTTTAGACTGGTGTTTCTATAGTCCCAAAATTGTTCCTATCATTCCACCAAGAGCAGTGTTTTTTCTAACTGCCAGTTGCTATCATGGGTTTGTTAACTCTAAATAGTGGGCCTTCACTATCATTTCTTCTTGAAAATGACATGGAATATAATTGAATAGAAAGTATCAAACTGCATCATATAAAATAAGAATATTATTCTGTGTCATTTTATCATTTAAATATGACAATACTAGGTCATAGCATAAAAATGTATGCTGCCAATGGGCATATTGTGATTTAAAAATAGTATGGCTTTTTTTTTTTTTTTTTTTTTTTTTTTTAAGCAGGCTCTCTCTATAGCCCAAGCTGGCCTCAAACTCCAGATCCTCCCTGCCTCAGTTTCCTAAGATAGATGTGTAGGGCATGCCACACCAGGCTGAGTCATCTCTCTTAAGTTTTAAAGACTGGTCTACAGCATAACGCAGACTTTCACTGGCCTACAACACTCTAACCTGGGGCTGGCTAAAGTTCTGAGATTCACTCCTCTATATCCAAAGGCGTCCACGCAAACAAGGCTTTTTGCATGGTTCTGCCCGTCACTGTTCTACCTAAATGCCGTCTAATTGGTCTACAAGGCCTACCTGTACTCACCTTTTAATATTTACTATTCCCTGCTCCAAAGTCTCGTTCCCCTTCCTATAGCAGCAAATGTCCCCTCCTGCAAACATACTGTGCACCTCGGCAAATGCCCCCTTTGCTGCTCTTTGATCATCTCCCATCTACTATAAGCACGATTCCCCAGTTCTAACCTATGAACCCCTTTAGGGAGAAGCACATGCTGAGTGGAGCACCTGCCACATAATTGGTGTTGAATGTTTGGTAAAATTAACAAAGAATTAAGGACTTAAATTGTTAGGATTAGTAAGATGGTTGCCTTTACATAGTACACTCCTGATGTGAGGGTGGACCAGCATTTCCACATTTTTGCCATCACCTCTAGAGCCTTAAGCAAAAACAGGCTCAAGTTTCTCATCTATCAGCAAAGAAGATAACAATGTAGCAGCAGCCACTTCCTTTCAAAAGTTTAAGGCAAAAAAAAGGAAAAGGCTCAAAGTTTGCCAAGTCCTGTAGACATCAGAAAAACAAACAAAAATCTCATCATCCATTAGTAAGGAAGTCTCCCACTTGTACATAACACCACTTAATAGAGTTGGCATTACTAAACTAAGTAAAAACAAAAGGTAGCTCAAAATAACTGGCTGAAGTGACTTGATATGGTTGCCTTGCAAGTGTTCTGGAAGAGATCCAGACTCACTAAACACATTTTGATATGCTCCTGGGGGCCCCCAAGGTAACAGGTATTACTCACTGAGATGCTGAAGCTTCTCGTGGGTTTCAGCTTACATATACAATCGTGTTTATTTGTAAGGGGTCTGATACACCTATTTTTACCCAGCCACACTTCAGCTGACCAATTAAACAGTACATGCAACTTTGACAGACTCTGACAACTGCTGGTTTCAGCCGTTCTTTTCCTTTTCCACAGTTCATCAACTAGTCTTTCAGGAGTCATTTTTTCCTGCCTAATCATTTATTTTAGTTTAAGAAAATAATTCCTTTACCTCTTAATTGTAACTACAATTAAAGCTAAAGTTAATCCTATTATAACTTAACATTCATCAAAAACCCATCTGTAGTATATAAACTTCCTTAGCTATGTGAAACTTTGGATATTCATCCAAGTACGGTAATTTAGGACTGCCTGGGAAAACTTTAAAGGCCATACAATATTATGTTTCAGAGAAGCCCAGATGGCTATGATTATTCACTTACAAAGGGTAGAAACTTTTGCAAATGCCTTTGCTGTATGATATCCTCTTCTATTTCCACCAACCAACAGTGTTTTGCCTGCATGTGTGTATGCGCACCACTTGCAAGCCTAGTTAGTGCCTGTGGTGGTCAGAAAAGGGTATCAGATCCCTGAGAACTGGAGTTACACAGGCTTGTGAACCACCATGTGGGTGCTGGGAATTGAACCCAGGTCCTCTAAAAGAGCAACAACTGCTCTTCACCCCTGAGCCATCTCTCCAGCCTCTTAAAATGTTTTTT
Source organism: Phodopus roborovskii (assembly GCF_943737965.1). Lineage (NCBI taxonomy): Eukaryota > Metazoa > Chordata > Mammalia > Rodentia > Cricetidae > Phodopus > Phodopus roborovskii. The sequence goes on along the minus strand of NW_026126413.1, from coordinate 6,581,572 downwards.
CTAACAAAAAAGGCTACTGAGTTGTTTATAAACAAATTATGCTAAGTGTCTAAATGTATTTCATGTAGGCAGCTTAGATTCCCATTTCAAATGCTAGTCTCCTTTAGTATAAAATTAACCTCACTCTTCACTTGGTAAAACAGTAGTCATTCATGTAAATAAGAAACACAGAAAACTGATTCTCTTCCATGATACTGCTGCACTCAGTCTGGAGGATGCAGCCTTCTCAATGAAAAATTGCCACTGGATTTTGTGTGTAGGTGTGAGTACACGTGACACTCCAACATGGCTTAAACTGTGCATTTTAAACTGTGGAGCTGCATATAATCGAGTGAAGCCATATTTCAAAGGTTTCCAACATTAATATTTTTTAGTATTTTCTCATTTAAAAATTGATGCACCTGATTCAAAATATTTTCAAACACCATTATTTCCCAGCGTAAGTGCTTAAACAGTTTAGAAGAAAAAAAGCCCACCTGCTGACTACTAAATGAGGAGAGCGGTTGGAAAACTTCTATACTCCTTATTTTACAGTCTACAGTCCACAAAGGTTAAATAATTTGCAGGTCACCAAGCTGCTAGCAGCACCAGAAATAGAAGGTATTTTAATTACATTCTTATCCTTGCCATGTCAGTATTAAACATAATTATCAACTCATAATTAATTTCTGAGGAAGGACTCCTATGACACGTGTTCTACATTTTCAAAGTTGTATAAGCTAATAAACTTCACATTTTAACTGCCAGGACAAAAAGGAACTACTCCAGAGCTCTAAAGAAAACTGTGAGCTGCTAATAAACCATCACAATGAATTTCAAAAGCCATCATTCCAAACCTTGTCCCTCAACTACATACGTATCGCTGTTAATTCGACCACAGGAAGAATGCATCGACCACACACTGAAGAAAAGAACAATCGCCACTCCCATAACACGGTTTTCCAGCTTAAATAAGGAGCCCCTAGCATTAGAATTGAAAGTTTGGAAAATGCACTCTTGGCTGGCTTGTGTCAAAGACCTAAGTCTGACACTGCTGATACAAGCGGAAAGTCTAAGCTTAAAAAGGGAAGCAGAAAGAGTGAACAAGCTCCTTCAATCAAAAGCTTTCTCTCTCCAGCAACCACACTGTGGAGACCGCAACACTGAGACACCGGGATTCTCGTTTTAATGCCCAGTAAACCAATGCTCTACATTTAGCTTCGGACGTTCAAGGATAAAACACAGGGCACAGTGAGGGCAACAACTTACAAGGGATCAGTTTCAAGCACTGTAGTCTAACTAGTCATTACAATCGTCCCTTTGTGCAACTGATTATTTCTACAAGGTACCGTCTCTTTGAACGATACCACCGGTCAACCAAACCTAAGATGGCAAGAATTTTGGTAATCTATACAGCGGGTTTCTGTAGGGATTACGGTTTTCGCGACAGGTTTCATCAATCAAGAGGTACAGGGTAGACTTAGTGCACTGTCTTCCTACATATCATTAGTTAAGACTGAGTTACGAATAACATTACACGTTCTAATTAGGACCTCTGGCGTCGCTCTACAATAATACAAATATAATCTCTATTTTAAAATAAAGTAGTACCCGTTTAGCAAGGGGTAGAATTTAAAAACAGTCACCACCACCGCTCGACCGCACACACGCACAGACAGATTTAAAGCTGTGGTAAGCACAAAATCCTTACCCCATTTTGCCCAATGAAAACTTGCTCTGAAGTTTCTGCTCTTGTGCTACAGAAATAACTTCCAAGGAATTTTCTTCGTCTGTTATTTTGCAGCTGCTTTTCCACCCCCGAGATCTTTTCCGGAGGTAATTCAACGATGCTGACAATTCAGTTAGTTCTTGTCGGCAAAAAGATTTCACTCGCGCTGATACCAAAGCGTTCAAACATTTGCTTATTTGGAATTTGAAAAGGTTGCGCGGAGAATACAGCACTCAACTATTCCACAAAACCAGTGTACATGTAGGAAAACGCAAAACCCAGCTTCACCGAGTCTTCTAAAAAACGAGTTCGCTGGTCATTTCGCTCACGTCCCCTAGACGCTCCGGCGAGCCAGGTAACTCGGCCTTCGCTGGGCTAAGGCGGTGGGTTCAAATTTCACCACACCAGGTCCCAAGGGGTGGAGCGTGCAACCCAACGCGACGTGCACTTTAATAAAAATCCTACAGGCAGCAGAGCCAGTGTCTGCCTTCGCTTACATTAAAAATACAGAGATAGAAAAAAAAATGCTCGAAGTGCAAACCGCGGCCGCTCGCGATGTGCACGGCACACCACATTGGAATCTGTCCTTTGAACGTTCGTCCTCCTAAGACTCGGAGCGGAGAGGAGGTGGAGAGCAGGCAGAGAAGGCTGGGAAGGATCGATTCGTTCTCTCGAGGAGCATCAGCGGAGCCATTTCCAGGCTGGCGGCTAGCTGGGGGCGCAGCGGCCGCCGGGGAGCAGCGCAGGGGGCCCAAGCCCACCTCCCTCGGCTTCCCGGCCCCCGCCGAGCACAATGGAGCCCCGCTCGCGGCCGCCCCCTCTTCCCGCCTCTCCTCGCAGCACCGGCGGCCTCGGGCTCCAGGCGGCGGCGAATGAATGAATCAGAGAGAACCCAGCCCCGCGCGGTCCCCGGCACCCAGCCCCCAGCTCCTGGCGGCCGCGCGCCGAGGCGAGAGGCACGCGGCTCGTCCGAGGCTCGGCAGCCGCGGCTCGTGCCCCCACCCCGGTTCGTCTCTCCCGCTCCGTGCCGCCTCACATGCCCCGGGCCGCCGCTGCCTCCTCACACTCCCCTCGGCGGCAGCCTCCGCCGGCCCCGGGCGGCCTGGCACCCGTCACTGCCTCCTCTGCCTCCACAGAGCGGCTCCGAAGCGAGCGCAGCTGACGGCGCCGCTTCCCGGTCCGCGCCGCCGGCGTGGGGCGAGCACGGCAGCCGAGCGGGAGAGGGGAGGGGGCGGGGCGGGGCGGGGCGCAGAGCGCGGCCCTCCCGGCTCTAGGGGCGGAGCGCCGCCGCCGCCGCCGCAGGCCGGAGGAGGAGGTGGGGCGCGGCGGAGGCGGGGCCCGGGCTCGGAGCAGGAGCTGAGGGACCAGCCCGGAGGGGATTAGCGGGCCGGTCCGCCGGTCCGTCCCTTTTTCCTTCCCCTCCCCTAGCGGCCGGCGGCAGCGGGCGGGCGACGCGCTCGGCTCCTGCGCTGGCTCCGGGCCGCCACGGCCTCCTCCGCTCCGCACGCCGAGCGCTCGCGCTGTGTCTCCATCCTCCCCGCAGGAGGACATTTAAATAGCAACGTCAGCGCGCTCCTCTCCGCACACACGTCACCCTCCGCTCACGTCACCCTGTGCGGGGGATGATGTCACGCGGCCGGAAGTACTGCTAAATTAGGGAAAGAGCTGGGGGAGGAGGGCTGGGCGAGCTGCTGTGTGCCCACCTGCTCTCGCTTCTCCTTAAAGGCCAAAGCGCCGGAGACAGTCGGAGGAGAGCTCGCAGAAGGAAGCGGCGGGAGGAGGTTTCCTTGGCACAAATGTGCCAAGCGCGAGTGAATCACTCTTAGCAACAGTGCCGAAGTGTCGCCGGTAATGTCCTGTCTCCCTCTCCCACTGGGTTTGCAGCAGCAGCAGCAGCATCCCCGGGCTGCTCACATTCCAACCTGCAGGGAAACGTGGGAGGGAGAGTGATCACTACTGGTAGACTTGGGGGAAATCACCGTTAATTTTAGGAGTCCTAAATACCATTCTGAACACAGGCAACTTTTAAACTCCCCCTCCCCCATGGCATGGACTTTTTTTTTTTTTTTTTTTTTTTAAGTGGCATTAGGAACAAACCTGTTACAAAGAACAATAATTAAAGCGGGGGGGGGGTCCCCAAATGTTCTCATTGTTGCCGTTCATAACATAACCATGGTTTTGCATGGCATAATGAATCAAATTCATTAAAGTAAAACTTAAGATTCCCTCAGATGATTATCGTTCTGCAGCATCGCAAATGCCAATGAACCCCTTCAGTTCTACCAAGAATATCAGTCAATTACAGTCTGGAAGCAAAGGCCTGTCACCCGATCCTTTTTAATTAAAAGCATGCATTAGGGTTACATTTTTGAATCTTGTAACCACAATAACTCTTAAGTACATTTTCATTTTCTATATAGCTATATATGGGAAAATCGTGTTTTTAAAAGCATACTATTTTAAAGTGGTCTCATTATCCTAAAATAGCCATTTATTAGGTTGATTCACAGGCTGGACTTAACTTTTATTTGATTTAACTTGGCAATCATGACCCAGAAATAGAATTGCTGCATACTGCTAAAGGCCATTACTTCAGTTACTCTGTAAATTCAGTGACCATATTTTACAAACTAAAGTCATTTGACATTAAACAGAATATTTAAAATCTGAAGTGCCCTGGAAAATCCAGGACATAATAGTATTACCAAAGCATGAAGTTGTCCTTAGAAAAATACTAAATCAATACCAATGCAGTTCAAAATAAAATCAGCTGAAACTCTATAGACTGCCGGAACTAGTGGTTTTTGTCTTGATTCAGACAGGGTCTCAGTATTTAGCCCAAGCTGACCTTAGACTCCTAATTCCCCCACCCCTGAGCAATTACAGGAGTGTCACATGCTTGCCTACTACATGTGGTTTTTTATACATGTTTTTAATGTGAACACTTGATTCTGAATTAAGGAGCGATGTTACTTTTTTTTGTTTTGCATTGACATTTTCTTGTTTGAGTTTGGAACCCAAGATTAAATAAAGGACACCAACAAAAACTGTTTAGGACCAATTTGCAACTGATCACTGCCTGATCATTTATCTTCACATTATAAAATTGTGATCTTGCATTAAGTTGGAAATATTAAAAACACTGAGAGATTTTTATTTTTCCTTTTTTCTCTCATGCATGGGTGTGTGTGTGTGTGTGTGTGTGTGTGTGTGTGTGTGTGTGTGTGTGCTAGCACATGTGTGCATGACAAGAGTGGAGGCCAGAGGTTTCATGTCTGAAATGACTTGACAGATTTAGATGACCCCTCCTAGAGGGCATCATCCTACATGTGGAGTGGGGGGAGGATGGGAAGGGAGGGCAGTTAAGGTGTATGTGAAGGTGGGAGAGAGGGAAAGAGGGAGGGAGAGGGAACTGGGATGGATATGTAAAATGAAAATTAAAAAGTAAATTAATATAAAAAAAACCCACTTCCCATCTGAACAAATTTTCTCTTTCTGGTTCTTTCCGTATTAATTAAGTCTTATTTTGCCATTTTCAAATGCTTCACTCAAGCTTATGATTACAACTTCCTCGAATTTGTATTCTTTAGCGAACTGATTTTTACCCATCTGCCAAGACAGTCCGTCAGCTGTTTCTGTACCTTTATGTACCTTTAGAACCAGCCCTTCCTCCGTGTCTGCTCTCCACCAGAGCAGGGTTTCTTTTCAGCTGCCTCTTGTCAGTTGAAAGAGAGCAAATTTTTTTGTACATAAATCTCATGGTTCAGTGTGATAAAATTACTCAAAATGTATGTGATCATGTAGCCTGTATTCTAGTAAATGCGAATTATAGTTGGCCAGTTTTTTTTTCTTTCCCATTTGAGTGTGATTCACATATTAGGAAGTAGTATGCATATAGTGTATATAGCCAAAGGTGTAAGTAAAACCTTGAAACATACGAGACATTCTCAGAAAAATAAATATGGAGCTTCCCCTACTTTGAAACAATTCCTATATATCTTTGAGAGGAGTCAGAGAACCATTATAGGACTTCTTGTCTACCAGTCAATATCTTTCCCCCTAAAATGAGCTGTCATACCATAAATTCTGACTTGGGGGGGGGTTGTTTTTTGTTTTTTAAGCACTGAACTTCCTAGAAAGGAATGATTTCTCTCACCGGAAGTGGAAGAAAGTACTTCGGTTTTTTAACAATTCCTGTTTCCCACTATGCTCTCAAATTTGTGGGGCGGTTTATGAATACCCTCTGATTTTAGAATCTGTGGGCGAAGGCATCTGTTTCAGTTTCTGAGTTTACTTCCATGCCCTTAGCAGGAGATGGTAGCCTCCAATGGGATGTTCATAGATGTGTCATGAGATGGGTCTTTTTTAATGAAAAGTCATTCATGAGCTAGAAAAATTGCAGAAAGGGGAATTAAAAGCCAGAATTTATTTTTAATTGACTAATATTAGGTAATAGCAACTCCCTTTGGAGTATCCTATTTTTAATCACAAATTACCACTGACTTCAAATAAAGTCAGAAAGCAGAAATAATACATAGATAGCTCCCAAGCAATAGAAATCCTACTATCTTAAGACAAAAAATTATTAAGAAATTAAGTAGCCAGCAAAGACTAAAAGTAATGATAAGAAAAGAATGAAAAAGTAGATTTTTTTTTTCTAGTGGATGCTTAAAGTCTCAGTCCACATACTCCATGATTTAGCATAACCAGGCCATCACTAACTTGAGTTGGCTTGTATAAAGCCATCCTTATTATTATTACCGGGGCTTGTTCTCAGTAGAAATAGAGTACTTGAAAAGTGTTTTCAAAGGACTGTCCATTTAAAAAGCCTCAAGAATGGGAATATGCATGTTTGGCTTCTCCAGGGCAAAGTCTTCAGGAGAGATTTACTCATCTGAGAGCATCCATACTTGCCCCTCACCCCCCATTTAAATAGTATGGCTTGTGGGTTGTAGAAGGAGAGACTAAGGAATTACCCATAGGAGAACTATACTACAGAACATGGCGGGGGGAGGGGGACCTCATGGCACTCTCCCTGCCTTGATTTTTATTGTAATCTCATTGCTGATTTTCTAAGTATGGTCAGAGAAGTAAAATGCAATACTACACTTGAAAAAGAAGATTCCACTACAGCCAGTCCATCCCAAAGGCACATGGTCCTGTCTGATCTTCGAAAAAGAAGATTGCAAAAGGTTTATAGTCAGGTGCTATTGAGGGCCTGAATAGAAGAGAGGAATTGGTAATAATAATCCCACAGTTAGAGGAAATTGATGTGCAGTCTATTCTTTAACATCCATAGAATATAGTGCCTTTCAAAAGTTACCCGATTTAACTCTGTTTTGTTGGACATTTGAAACAGCAGTCACAGAGAACAGGCTGGGAAACCATGCAGATCTTCAGCAACTACAGTCAAGAATGTAGAGTAAAGCCTCACCTGTGTAGTTACTTAGAATGGAAAGCTATGGAAGCTGATTGCCATGGTAACCAATAATCTTTTTCCTGAATGGGAAAACAGAACAACCATGAGGAAAATATTTTAAATGTGTTACCTCATTTTGTGACTCTTGATGCCAGCTAGGATAAAAACGGCACTCAAGGTATTTGGGACAGCCATGCTTGTAAAAGGAAATTGCCTTCTTTTCAGAGAAATGAGGCTGAAACTGCATGTAATTGGTGAAGACTCTGACATGGCTGCAGCTGACAGAAACAATACCTAGAACCTCTGCTAAAGGCTCTCTCCTGCATAAACGGTCAGACAAATCCCACCATTTGAAAGTTGAAGCCATAACATTTCAAGAGTTAATTTATCTTAATCTGCTTCAGATAGGCATTACCCTAAGCATTATATTGCAATTAGTGTTCTCCAGAGAAGCAAAGCCAATAGGATATATACACACATACAGACAGATGACACAGGGACATTTGTTATAGGATCTGGTGCCATAGTTTATGGGAGCCAGAAAGTCCCAGTCTGCACATTGGAGACCCAAAGGGGCTGGCATACTCATTCAATTTCAGCCAAAAAGGCCAGAGCACCAGAGAAGCCAAAAGCACCACTCGTAGGCCAGATTTAAACCCCTGAGAACCTGTGATTCTGATGTCTAGAGGCAGGGATGAGTGTAGAAACTCCAGTATAGAAAAGCATTCTTCAAATGAAAAGATGTGGATTCCTTCCAGACTAATGTGGTTTGATCACGCCAAACCGCCTGAAACAGAGTACAAGCTGATCCTACATTCAAAACAGCTGGACAAAACAGCCCTACAGACTACAGCCAGGATATCTGAATCTTCTTCGAATCCCCCAAGACAGCGCCCCTTACCAGCAGGAAGTAGTTTGGAAAGAACGACGCCCAAATTCCCAAATATTGTGTATAAATGTTTGTTTTCATTTAATTGGACTGTTATATAAAATTAAATAAAATTAAAAAAGAAAAAAAGAAAAAAAAAGAAAAGCATTCTTCTGTCTGGTCGTTCTACTCAGACTGTGCACAGTTAGATGGTGCCTAGTGAGGGTAGATCTTTTTTAGTAAGACCACTGATTTAAATGCAGGTCTCTTTATATATGCCTTAGCATTCCCGTAACTAATGACTTCCTGGTCATCTAGGTGTCCCTTAATTCCATCCAGTTTGCACCTAGGAGTGACCATCACATCTATTATTTTAATAATGGTTTATATTTTTTATCATATTTTATATTTAATGGAAGTGTATTTCCTGCATTGATCAAGCATCTGCTAATGTCAATTAATACTTAGAAGGAAACCGGGATTTCATGTGTCTTACCCAAAGACAAACTACTTGATCATGGCCCCTGTTTTCCTCTGTTAAGTTGAAGACCATTGCCCATTGTGTGGCTGATTTGTTACCAACTGCAAGAAACACAGAGTCCAAACTATGATGATGTGCTAGAAACACCTCTGGGGGTAGGTCATCCTGCAGCTGGTTCTAAAAGTCCATGGTGTGAGCATCCTTCTATCCCTTCACATTGCTATCTTCCCATGTTGTCTTCTGAGTCTGGTGTACTGTCTCAAATTTGTCAGATAGTTGTATTTCCGGACTTCCTATTCAGACAAAGAGCATCCAAAGAAATAAGGGAGAAGGAAACATGCATTTCCCCCTTTTACTCCCACTTACCCAGGTGACATCTTTCATGATGTCACCCCAAGTTCTCTTTCATGTATTCTTAGTCAAAACTAGATTGTATGCCTATGCCTATATCACTATTCGGAACAGGATTTTCATGACTAGATTAGATATGATAATTCATCCCAGTATCTGTGAGTTGTATGAACACAATTAGACGTCTTGCAGCAAACAGAAGGGTCAGTGCCTGTTGGAAAGCACATGTTTATAAGAAATACCTAAGATTAAACTAAAGATATGAAAATTTTTCACAATGAAAATGTCATCATCTTTAACATGTTTGTGTGTTCAGTGCATGCTGTATGCACATGTGTGTGTTGGGAGTACACATTTGTGTAGTGGGGAGACTATCTCACTGAAGCTGAAGCTCATCATTTTGGATCATTGTCTTTGCCAGCCATTTCTGGGCTTGCAGGCATGAATAGCATCCCCAGTTTTTACTGGGAATTTGATTTGGGCCTTCTTTTCAGCAAGTGCTCTTACCCATTGAGTCATCTCCCCAGTCTCACAATGAAAACTTTAAACATTGAAGAAAAATGGGTAAATGATACTAAAACTGAAAAGACCTCTTTCACTTGTGGCGTTTCAGAGCTATCATTGCCCAAAGTGTTCTACACATCCAGTGCAATCCCCATCAAAATTCTAGTTCACAGAACTAGAAAAAGCAATCCAAAATTTCATGACAAAGCACTAAAGACCCCAAATAGCCAAAGCAATCCTGAGGAAAAAAAAGTATCAATGTTAGAGGTATCAAAATACTGAACTTTAAATTATACTGCAGAGCCATAGCCGCAAAAATAGCATGGTATTGGAACAAAAATGCATAGACCAATGGGATAGAATTGGATTCCCCGAAGTGAATCTACACAACTACAGCCAACTCATTTCGGACAGAATTGCCCAAAACGCATTGATTGGAGAAAAGACCGACTCTTTAACAAGTGATTCTAGAAAAACGATATCCACATGTGGAACAATAAAGCTATATTTCTATCTTTCACTTGTATAAAAATAAATTCAAAAGTGTTAAAGACCTTACTGTTAGTCCTGAAGCTGCAGCTGCCAGAGGAAAGCACTTCCGGGTACAAGCACAGCCAGGGGCTTCCCAAAGAGCTCTGACTGCTCAGGAAATAATGGCAGGCTGATAAATAGGATTGCACAAGCTGGAAAAACAAGCACGCGCTTGAAGAGGCAATCTAGACAACAGAAGATCTTTGCCTGCTCTACATCTGACAGGACCTTAATAGCTACAATCTGGGAAGACCCATTGAAAAATAGACAGAGAAACTAACGATCCAATCAATAAATGGCCAAATGAAATGAAATCTCAAGAGATGAAAAACAGTCCTGGGAAGATGGCGCAGTCACTCAGATGCGTACTGCATAAGCATGAGGACTTGAGTCTGGATACCCAGCAAGCATGTAAGTCAGGCTTGGCAGTATACCCCTGTATTCCTAGCACTGGGAAGTGGAGACAGGCAGATAGATGTCAAGGACTCGCTCGGTCAGCTAGTCTATCCAATTGAAACCCTGCCTCAAAAATAAATAGGATTGGCTATAGAGATGGCTCCAGAGTTCAGAGCACTAACTACTCTCTCAGAAGACCCAGGTTCAATTCCCAGCATCCATGTGGCACAACTGATGAACTCCAGTCCCAGGGAGATCTGATTCTCTGACCTCCGCAGGCACTGGGCACACGATGGTGGTGCATCGGCATACATATAGACAAAATACCCATGTACATAAAATTAATAATTTTTTTTAAAGATGGGAGTGATAGGAGTTACCTCATGTCAACCTCTACCCAACAGGTGCACATTTATGGACATGGACACATTCAACACACACACACACACACACACACACACCATAACCACATCCCTAACCCTGAGGAGCCTTGCCCATCTCCTCTTCAGCATGGCAATGTCTAGCACAAAATGGGTGCTCCGTGTGTTGTTATATGCTGAATTAATTACCACTTTCTGCTGTCCTTAAGCAGAAAATAATTGTGCCAGGTCTCAACCATTTAGAGAAACAGCAAAATTTGGAATAGCTAGACCACAGGGAGTTAGAAGAGTAGTCATACATAGCTCAGGAAAACTTGAAGCTGAGATTCCAGGAACTAGAAAACTAAAATTGGGTGCTCAGAGGAGTACTTAATAAGGAAGGACATTGGCTTTTACAAAGGTGGGGTAGGTGGGAAAAAAAGAAAGAAAAACAGAGCAGGCAGGACCTGGCCCAGCAAGAGCAAGATAGATAGACCACCCTCTCTATGCCTGAAAGACCAGGGAATGAAAGCAGTGGCTGGGACCCAGAGGCAGAGAAAGCTTCCTGAGCAGCTGTGTCCTCTGCATATGGGCCACAGCCATCACACAGAGATCTGATCAGTGGTCAGTCCACCTCATTACCCAGTCCTCTCTCTGATGTTGTTCCCTCTTAAAGCTGGCAGGCAGGAAGCTACAGGCAGAGCCTGTGATTGTCATCCTTGGGTAAGGAAGAGTGCAGGGTGAATCTGGGGTGATAGAGAAGACACTCAGTCCATGAGACATTGCACTTGCCAGTCATTAGAAACGGGTTATTTTCTAGTTCAGCACATGGAAAGGCAAGTTCACCCACACAGTAGAAAAACAAATTGATTTGCCTTTGAAGACAGGTAAAGTTTGACACAGCAGATCTACTAAAGTTCATTTTACAGATGTATTTTCTTTAGTGTTCAAAGCAACATGTGCAAAGTTTTTTTTATTGCTTTCAAATGAAAAAGGATTTAATTTTGTCCATCTATAGAACCAGCTAAATAAATGATGCCATAACTATTGCAATAAAATATAATGCAGCTCTCTGAAAAAGTAAGATAGATCCTGAGTGCTGATATGGAAAGATGCCCAATACATCTGGATGGACAGCAAACTGTGTTTACTCTTAGGACATGTGAATATAGATTTGAGAGTTAGGAATGAAGTTTCTTGTTTTGTTTCTATTTCTTCCTTAATACTATTTGTGTAGTTTGAGTTCTTTTTATAGTGAGTATGTATTATTTTAATTATAACACCGAGCCAACTTATTTTAAATGTCATTAAAAATATATACGATGTGAGCCTGAAAAGATAGCCCAGTGGGTAAAGAGCCAAGTTTAGGACCTGAGTTCAATCCCCATCACCCATATCAAGTACTGAGTGTGTTGGTGTGTGTTTATGATCCCAGTGCTGGGAAGGCAAAGATGGAAGGGTCTTTTGGATTTCTTTAGCCAGACTGTCTACATGAATCTTCAGTCTCCAGGAACTGTGAATGACCCTGTCTTACTGAATAAGGTGGAAATCTGGGTGTGGTGGTGCATGCCTTTACTAACAGCACTCAGGAGGCAAAGGCAGGTAGATCTCTGTGAGTTCAAGGCCAGAATGGTCTACACAGACAATTCCAGGTCAGCCAGGGCTGTGTAATGATACCCTGTATCGAGAAACAAGAAACAAACAAAATGATAATAAGGTGGAAAGTGATTGAGGGAAAACTCAACGTCTGGCTTCCACATCCACACATATACACATGCAAAATTAACAGCATAACACAACACACACAGGGAAAGGAAAAAATGCAGGTAGTGATGCCTGAACATGAGAGGCAGAAGAATTACAAGTTTGAGACCATGCTGAATACTGAGATCCAGATCCCAACTCAAATGTTCAAAATTCAATTATACTACAGTAGAATGAGACATTAATATGCATTACAATTTCCTTTCTCCCTCATACCATTCTTTGAAGAAGACATTATAAATTTACAAAATACATTTATAAAAGGAAGAAAATGATATAACCTATTTTATTAGAAACAATAATCTCATTGTGCTCTTCGCTGATGAAATTGAAGCTATATATTCTGTTTTATGAGAGATGCAGAAGAGATAGCAGAATAAAGTGGCCAGTACCAAGAGAAGGCCATGTGAGCATGGATGAAAGCAGGTATTTAATTGGCTGGCTTCACAGAGGGTCTGTCACAAAGCATAGCTAATAGCTGTTTGAATACATACTCCATGAAATCGTGACAGATCAATAGCAAAGTTTATTAGAAGGCATGTCTCAGCTCACCATGAGAAAGAATGCAAAAATGGTTAGTTCCATATCAATAGAATTGGTTGTCCTTGGAGTGATTGGCTGTCTCTTCCATTTCAGACTCATTGAAGCAGCAACTTGTAAGACTTTGTTAGGATAATGTAGGAGAGATGCTTTCATCAGAGAAGAAGCTAAATATAACACCCCTAAAATCATATTTATTAAGAGAGTTTATGACAAGTCTGAGCAAACACCACAACAGTCCCTTCCCATTAGCTTCTCTGTATCCTATACTTCCAAGAAATCATCCTCTCCTATAGTGCTATTTGCTGTAGCCAGTATACAACCAATATACAACTTACATGTTTGCGTTTCATTTATAGCCTGCTGAAAAGGTACATTTGAATGTTTTGGTTTGTTGATTTATTTTCTTGGTTTCTTTTGTTTGTTTGTCTTTGTTTTGGGGGTTTTGTTTGGTTTTGTTGTTGTTTTTGGTTTTGGTTTTTGAGCCAGAGTAACCCAAGCTAGCCTAGATCTTCCTGTAGAGCCTCAACTGACCTGAACCTTGTGATCCTTCTTCTCCGTCCTTCTAAGAGCTGGGATTTACAAGCATGTGCCACCATGACAGCTTCCATTGCCATGCCCCTAAAAGTCAAATTTCTGAAGCAAAGGGAATAATTTAATTTCCCTCACTTGTCCCTTTGAAATTTTTCTTACTTCAATGCATGACAAGCCAAGAAAGGCTAACATATTTGGCTGATTGAGAAACAATAAGCCCTTCTAAAACTTCATCCAATTTATTTTTTTCCAGAGTTAACAAAAGAAAGCACAGCAAAGTTGTCATGCCCCTTGTCCTATTGGGCCACAGAGAAACAAAAGGGACTGGGTGACAATGCCCTGTTGCTAAGGAGCCAATTCCATGCTGCAATTGAACAGTTTAATAGACTACAATTATAGCTAACAGTGGGAGAAAATATCATTTAATAAAGAGTTTGGCTGGCCTTTGTTCCTGGCTCCTAGACGAAATCTCTAGAATTCCCAGGTTGTAGAAGTACCTTTATTATTTTTGATGATTGTTATGGTTTGAGTGTGAATTGTCCCCCATAGGCTCATCTATTTGAGCACTTACTTCCTTGCTGTTTAGGAAGTTTGTTGAAACTTCAGAAAGTCAAGCCTAGCTGAAGGAAGTGTGTCATGGAGCCTAACTCTGTGCTGTCCTTTCCTTAACCCTTGATCTACCCAGATGTGAACAAGCAGCTTCCTTAAGCTCCCTGTTACTGTGGAATGTTACTTTAACTATGTAAGAATGTGTTACATTTGTTTATTCTGCATTTGTTTAACTGTGTAAAGATGTGTTGCTGTTTCACCTTGCCTGCCTAAGGCACCTGCTTAGTCTATTAACAAGCTAAATGGCCGATAGCTAGGCAGTAAAAAGATAGGAGCAGGGCTGCCAGGCAGAGGAAATAAGTAGGAGAAGGAATCTAGGCTTGAGAGAGAATGAGGGAGGGAGATGCTAGGGACCAGGCAGCTGACAGACAGACAGATACAGAAGAAGCAGGAAAGTGGGATATACAGAAGGAAAGAAAGGTAAAAAGTGTAACAAAACTAAACTAAGACCAAGCATTCATAACTAGTAATAAATCTGTCATGATTTGGGAACTGGTGATCCAAGAAAACCTATACCCTATGCCACAGAGCTGCCGCCCCTTCCTTACCATAAACTGTATCCCTTCAAACTGTGAGCAACATTAAATCCTTATACCTTTAGTTTACTTCTTCGCACATATCTATCTGGTCCCTCCAATAAAAGCACAATGAAAATAGAAATGTGATACCAATAATAGGGCCATTGCTATGATAAACTTGACCATGCAGTTCATATGCCTCCAGAACTGGTTTTCAGGAAGAATGTGAGAGTTTGAAGCTGCAGCCTCCATGCTATAAGCAGAATTAATGGACAGTTCTGATATAGAAGACAGAATGTTGATAGTAATGTGGATAGTAAAGGTTGGGCTCCTTGGATTTCTAACAGGAACAAGGACTTTGTCTGGAATTGAACTAGTGGCTATTTGCAAAAGGAGCTGGCTGAATTCTATTGATGTCTTGACATTCTGAGTGAGGTTGAATTAAAGATTAGTGGACTACATTGTTTGTTAGAGGAAATTTCAGAACAGGGTAACATTCAGGCTGTGGAATGGTTACTACTCACTAATTTTACCCAGATTAACAGTGAAATAGCAGAAAGCAGAACACAAAAAAATATTGAAAACATAGTTTGTCAGGAGATTGAATGTGGTTAAAGTTACAGATGGGTTCAGACAAAGCAGGTGTAGTTATTAAACAGAGTAGTACAACTAAGAAGAAGCCCAAAGCTTAACACTTGGATGACAGAAAAGATGCCTTGAGAACAAGGCCCTTACCTTTGGAACTCCCAGGCATAATAATGCAAAGTCATTTTGAATTTTTCATTTTAAAACACTCCAGTGTTTTCTGATTTATCTGGGCCTCCTAGGGAAGTGATTTCACAGACTCAGCCTTATAGGCTGTTATGAGTGACCAACCTCTGAGCTAAGCAACTGCCATCTTGGAGCATTCAGCTGTGCCCCTTGCCAAAGATTGTACTAGCTAGTCTTGCTGAATGTTTAAACCACCACACAAAGGGGCATGAGAGTTTTACTTGAGTATCCTGCTGCTCCTATCACCTGGCAATTCTGCATGTGGCCTGGGGGAGGTGCTAGAGTGTATAGAGGCTGGGAAAGACCAGGATAAGGAAGACTAGTTCCATCTATGAGGAACCCCTCATCCCTGCTGCATAAAGCTTTTCAGATGTGGTTGGTTGGAGAAGGACCACTCACATGCCTCTAAGTAACCGTGACCTGTGCTGTCTAGGGAGGCCTGATAAACTTAGGAAGCCCTGAGAAATCATGCCTTGGTTTGTTGTTGTGACCTTAAGAGAAGAGGTAGACATTGTCTTCCCCTGGAAAGAGGCCTCAATATCTGCGACTCAGTAGAGCTAGGCAGTATTTGGTACTGCTCACATATATTCGTTATGCAATCATGCAAGATGCAAGAGTGAAGAAATCATAGAGGCTTTTATCAAGCTTCCACAAAACCACCAAAGCTCAACAATTATGTAGCAGGGCTGGACACCCTATGAGGAGCTCCTGAGTGTGAAGTTGTAAAGGGCAAACCCAAGTTGTAATTGAGATCCAGGGCACTGGAGATTTCAAAAAGTTCAGGCAATCCAAGAGAGAAGCCACATGTGCTGCAGGCCATGCATCTGGAGAGGGGTTACCCAAACTTGCTGGAGCATAGATGATTCAGTATGAGCTCCAGATGGCTGCCATGGAGCTGCAGAGTTTGATGTCTGTCCTGGTGAGGTTGGTCTTCTTTGGTCTTTTCTGCCTCTGCTATGTCTGCATTTCTTTTGAAATTTGAATATGTATTCTGTGCTAATTTTTATTGAAAGCATGTACTTTGATCTAACAGGTACTTAGAGCTAAGCCTATAATTTATGTCTAAGAAGGGACTTTGGAACAATATCAGAACTGAAAGACTGTAGTGCTTTTGAAGTCAGAATGCATTTTACATTGTGAGATGGCCTTGAGGCTATGGAGGTCAATAATGGAATCTTATTAATTGAATGTGGAATGTCCTTTGTGTTTAAACACTTGGTTCCCTGGCAGTGGTACTGTTTTGTGAGGTTTCGGAACTTTTAGGAGGTGCAGCCCAGCTCGAGGATGTGGATGGCTTCAGGGCAGGCCTTAAGGTTTTACACCAGTCTTCTCTCTGACTCACAATTCACCCGGATTGGAAGGAATACACAGCTGCTGCAAGCTTCTACTGACACAGAGCTGTCTGCCACAGTACCTGTCCTGCTGATGAATTATGTACCCCCCAAACCATGAGCTAAAATGATTATGTCCTTCTTGTTTGGTCACAGTGCCAAGAAGAGTAACAGATACAATGGGTTTTGGGTTACATGATCAATCAGTCATCCCTATGTAGTATCCCAAACAAAGACTCCAGACATTGCATTGAGTCTGGGGTGAATGTCCTTGATTTGTCATTATTCAATGATGTACTGGACATGCCAAGTACCACAAGAATGTAGACCATGTTTCTGTTTGTCTGTTTTTGTTTTGAACTACTGAGCTTCCTAGAAAGGAATGTATTTCTTTCACCAGAAGTGAGAGAAAATACTTCAGTAGTATTTCAATTTTTTAACCGTTCCTGTTTCCCACTATGCACTCAAATTTGTGGGGCAGTTTATGAATACCCTCTGATTTTAGAATCTGATGAGATAGGGATGAGAACACAGATGGTGATGATCTGGGCTGAGAACACAGATGGTGATGTCCTCCAGGTGAGATCACAGATGGTGATGATCTGGGCTGAGAACACAGATGGTGATGTCCTCCAGGTGAGATCACAGATGGTGATGATCTGGGCTGAGAACACAGATGGTGATGATCTGGGCTGAGAACACAGATGGTGATGTCCTCCAGGTGAGAACACAGATGGTGATGATCTGGGCTGAGAACACAGATGGTGATGATCTGGGCTGAGAACACAGATGGTGATGTCCTCCAGGTGAGAACACAGATGGTGATGATCTGGGCTGAGAACACAGATGGTGATGATCTGGGCTGAGAACACAGATGGTGATGTCCTCCAGGTGAGAACACAGATGGTGATGATCTGGGCTGAGATCACAGATGATGATGAGCTGGGCTGAGGAGAACACAGATGGTGATGATCTGGGGGAAGATCACAGATGGTGATGAGCTGGGGGTGAGAACACTTCAGTTTGGAGACCCTCACATACCTTGATGTATACATCTCTTCAATTGCCTGCCCCTGGTTTGTGTGTGTATGGGGGGGTGGTCACTAGTGTGTCTCAGTGCATGTATGGAGATTAGAGGACAACTTCATGGAATTGGCTTTGTCTTTCTACCTTTCCATGGTACTTTCTACCAGATGAGCTTCTCACTGGCCCTGATTTGTATCTTTTATAATAAAACTATAATCCTGAGTACAGACTTTCCTGAATTCTATAAGTGAATTATGATGGGAATCCTTGAATTTGTAGCTAGTTAGTCAGAAATGTGCTTTGTCTAGGAACTCCTGATCTTGGGCCAGTACCTGAAACAATGACAGTCTTGAGGACTATGCGTGTAATATGTGAAATTTGACCTAATTCTGGATAGTTGAAACACTTGTTTTGTGAGTGAAAAGGAAAAAATGCTCATAGAAACCTCCTCAGAGTTCAGGAGACAAGAGATGGTCTTATATATTTTCTGAACACACACAGGAGGCAAATAAATGCCCTCAAAGTGGTTCTTCACATGTCTTCTATGGCTTCATGTTCCATAAGGAACACATGCCAGTCTACCAAAGCTTACTGGCTTCATTGAACCCCCAAATCAAAAGAGGGCCTCAAAATATGTTTACCAATATAATGGCAGCTGTTAGCGCTGGGTTGTGGAACAGGAGGAATTTTACTTGCTCTGCAATGCCTTTTCTTTTACTTCCTAGGGGCAGTTTGGTAATGGTAAAGTGTAGGTACTGGTGAGGCCATCCTTGGGCTTAGATAGTGCTACTGTTTAGTAACTGTATGTCTTTGATACTGACTGGCCAACATGCCCCGTGAGTTTGAGGGCTCATCCTTATTCTCGATCCACAAGAACATCATCTGAAGCTATCCTTCTCTTCCCTGAAATAAAGACATCCATTCATTCTTTGTCCCAATATTTCTTTCAAGGACAAAGTTCTAATTTACGCACTGTTTTAGTCACTGCTCTAAAGTTGTAAAGAGACACTGTGACCAGGGCAACTCTTATAAAAGGAAGCATTTAATTGGGGGTTTGCTTACATTTTCAGAGGTTTAGTCCATTATAATCATGACAGGGAACATGGTGACACTCATGGCACTGAGCAATAGCTGAGAGCTACATCCTGATCTGCAGGCAGGGGAAAGGGGAATTCACTGGCCTCAGGTGGGCTTTTGAAACCCCAAAGTCCTCCTCCAGTGACACACTTCCTCCAACAAGGCCATACTTTCTAATCTTTCTAATCCTTTCAAATAATACTACTCCCTGATGACTAAGCATTCAAATACATGAGCCTATGGGGACCACTCTTATACAAAGTACTAAAACCATTACAATAACCCAGTGAACAAACAAAAGCCATCTTAGTTCCCAGTTATTCTTTGCCTTGGTAAACCAAGCCTCCAATTAAGTTAGCCTCTTGGAGGTCTACATTTTTGTAAAAGGCATGATAAATAAGAGTCTCTGCCTTATGCCATTGTTGGAAAGAGTTAGTGAATAAGTACCAGCAAAATCCTTAGAATAGTCCTTGGCACATGGAAGCATTCAAAGAATGTTACATATTTTTTAATCTTTATATATAATTTTATCATTCTACAGTGACTATTATTGTAAACAAAAATTAAGTTAAATATACAAACATATTAAAACTTCTTCTCAGTATATTTTTCAACTCTTAGTAAATTAATAAAGTTTTCATTGTAACCTTTCATAATTACTATGGAGAATTGCATTAAATTTAGTAAAAGCATATTTGAAATTTTAACATGAGTATATTAGATGAATATGTATGTATAATTTATAATTTTGTGAAATTCCTATACCATACTTTAAAATAAATTAGACTTAACATTTTAATTTCAAACACTTAAAGGAAGAAAATTTAAAATGTTCATCATATTTTACCTTGAGCTAATATAATTTTAGATTTTTCTTTATATCTTTATATATATATTTTAAATTCTTTCAGGTAATACATTACTTCTCTAATTAGTAAAACTATTATCTTTAAACTTAAAAGTATATCTTATCAGAATCCTTCGTGTACTGGGCAAGAAGAGAGGAGAACAGAAAGGATGTGAGACTTCGTGGCATAAGAGATTGCTTTTGTAACATCCTGAAATTATATTTTTATTGCTTTAAACAAGATTTATAACCTACTCAAAAATGCAACTGAATAGTCACCACAAGGCAAGTTTATTTGAAATCACCAGCCCAAACACATGAATAGTCATGACATTCAGCAACATGTCCCTGTTGAAAATAGTTTTTATAATCTGTAATTGTGGATGTTGTACTAACAAGGTCCAGGTGTGTTGAGTGAAGAATAAGATGAAAGCACTTTTTAATTGGAGATGATAATAAGTGATGAAGATTAAAGGGTATTTTAATGAAACTGTCTTTTGCTATGTTAAGAAAATCACAATCAAATACCAGCATGAACTTCAAGATTGTTACATTAAACAGGGACATTAAGAACATGGAGGCCCAGTGGTGGTGGCCCATGCCTTTAATCCCAGCGCTTGGGAGGCAGAGGCAGGTGGGTCTTTGTGGGTTCAAAGCTAGCCTGGTCTACAGAACAAGTTCCAGGACAACCAGAGCTGACACACAGAGAAACTGTCACAAACAAACAAACAAACAAAAGAACACAGAGGATGGAGACTGGCAGATATTTTGAGTTTGAATCTACATAGTGCAGTCTGGTAGGACTGAGTAAATTATTTAATATCTGTGACCCTTGGTTTCTGAGATACTAACATGTTCCTAATAATGGTACCCACAGAGCTCACTATAATAATTAAGTGATGTGTAAACTCTGGGTATTTATGTACTTGTTCTTTGTATTTGAAAAATAACTGTCATTTCCTGGTATGGTTTTGTTATTTTTTACTCTTGTGAAAACTGCTTTCTATGCACACCTGTTAGTTTTACTTCGGTCAATGCCAGGCAGTGGTGGTGCTTGCCTTTAGTCCCAGCACTCAGGAGGCAGAGGCAGGTGGATCTCTGTGAGTTCGAGGCCAGCCTGGTCTACAGAGCAAGTTCCAGGACAGCTTCCAAGAGCCACAGAGAAACCCTGTCTTGAAAAACCAAAAAAAAAAAAAAAAAAAAAAAAAAAAAAAAATTGATGGCATCAAAAGAATAGACAAGTGGCCTAGAGGTCTAGAGCCTAACATCTGAGACAACTAGACTCCAGCCCCACTACCTCAAAATAAAAGGGACTGTTACAGAGGCAGGAAACAGACCTTTACAATCCTTCCCAAATGCATTCTTTTCCTTTGAAGCCCCCAGAACTTGTGAGCTTTTTACATGGAGGTGTACCATGCCAGCTCTGTGATCTTAAGCACAGAAGGGAAGCAAAACAGAGGCTCTGTAACACCCAAACGGAGTCTTTTATGCGTCTTTCTCAGTAATCTGAGTTCTCTGCACATTCTAGTCCCTTGCACCTGTGCCTAATTTCATTGACCTTGTATTTATTTATCACATGGGTGCTGAGGTAAATTCCTAGCCTGTTAAGAATTCACTTTCCCTCACACGAGCTGTGTCATCCTTCAAAGAACTTTGAAGATCTCAAAATTAGCTTCAAAGGTTAGCTTTGGAGGCTGTTTACGAGTGTACTAGGAGGTAGCCTGGAATCCCAGCACTCAGGAGGCTGGTGAGTGCTTAGTCCGGTCTGTATAGCATATTTGAGGCTAGTGCAAGCTACATAGAGAGACCCTTTCTCAAAACACAAAGCAAAGCTAAGTTTATTAGGTCACCTAAGATTTTTAACCAATCCTCACAAAACAGCTACCCTCAAGGAGAAAGTCTATATTCATAGTCCTGCCCACCCAACTCCTACAGGAAGACTTCTTTAGAACGACAAAACATCCTCCAGTATAGATCCAGCGAGAAAGTGGGCCAGTTCTATCCTTAACCCTCTACATACCTACTTTGAAATGAAAGAACATTGAGGCTTCAAGTGCATGGAGCCTTCCACTCCGCTATGGTATCCCCATAGCTAAAGCATCGCTGAGGTCTTCTTGCCTGAGAAAAGGGGGTCAACACTTCTGAGCTACTACCCAAATCTATGCCCCCCCTCTTACCTTTTGATTCTATTATTGGCATTTTCTGTTTGGAAGAACTCAAGATCATCTGCAAAGTTGGTGAATTAGCTTCTTTCCTTGTTGCTAAGACAAAATACCTGATAAGAATCACATTAAGGAAGGAAGGGTGTATTTTGCTCAGAGTCCCAGGATGTAGTCTACCCTGGCAGGGAAGTTATGGCGTGCAGGTGCTCACACTCCATCCATACTCAGGAAGCAAAAGAGATGAAAGCCAGTGTTCAGCCCATTTCATCCTTTTTATTCCATTCAGGACCTCAGTCAGTGGAAGGGTACCACCCACAGTTAAGGTGGGTCCTCCCACCTTGGTTAGCATAAACTGGACAGTCCTCACGGGGATACCCAGAGGCTGGCCTAATCTAGGTAATCGTTTACAGAGATGCCCACATATTGACAGCCAGTACTAAGCATTGTACCTGGTATTCTGTCTCCCAGATTACATGCAGAAGTTTTTAAATCCACATGTCCAGGCAGTGGGACCTCTGAACTCTGTTTGCTATAGTTCTTCAAATTAAGTCTTTTGATTTGTATACTTGACACCCTTCCTCCAGTTTCTTCTCCGAATTGTTTAAATATTGTCACTCCAATGATGACATAATTTTTGAAATGTCATATTTAACAATAGGAACTGCCTTTACATATGAGGACTTGGTCTGTTTTGTTTGAGACGGGTCTCCTGAAGCCCGGGCTGACCTTGAACTTATTAAGTAGCTAAAGATGCTCTTGACGCCTCTGCTTTCACTCTCCCAGTGTTGGGGTCTGGAAGGGCTTACATTCATAAATTGTAGCGACTAGCTCTTCCTTTGACATATGGTGGATATTTACCCAACTGCTCATGGTATTTCTGTATAAACTTCTCTCACATGCTAAAGTGCCTTCCCCCTGCAGGTTGTTTACATATTTTTTCAGTGACCCTGCCCTTTAATTACAGGTTCGTTTGGTTTGTTCAGCGTTCTGCAGGGTTATCTGCAAGCCTCCACAGCCATCCCTGCATTTCCTCTCTTAGAATTCAGATAGGCAATCTCTCAGCCCACCGGAGAGTTTGCCCTAACAGCTTGTAAAAGCACTTGCTTTCTTATCATATATATATATATATATATATATATATATATATATATATATGTATATATATATACATATATATATATATATAACAGTTATGCGACTCCTTTCTCTTTCCAGTGCATTAAATAGGTCGTGAGGGCCTCTTACTATTTAATCATAAGAAATAGATCCCCTTGGTGCTATAAAGTGCTTTGTGGTTTTCAGATATTTTCAGCTTTTTATTGGGTACAATAATATCAATTTCTGTGAGTCAAATGGAAATTTACCCACAAAACTGCTGAAAAGATATTAATTTTACAAAGTACGTAATTTGAAAGTAAAACCTGTGCTTCTTTAGTAAAGATTGAGAGCAGAGTGTTTCCTTTATTCTGGTATCTCCTTTGTGCCCTCCCCCACATCTGTTCTTCCCTGCGGCTTCCCTGGCTTTCTACTTGGCCTCTACTGCCTTACATAAAGATGCTCTCCTTGGTTTGGTGTTCCTTGTACCATGCCTCTCTAATACTTTTCATCAAACATCTTCTATGACTAGCTTCTTTAATTTGCCAAAAGAAAAGTAAAACAATATTGTAATCTGCCTTATTGGATGGCTACTACATGCCAAACATTATGCTAAATATTTTATGTGTGTTTTCCTAATGGGATAGATGTTATATAATCACCTCATATTTACTTTTGTTTATTTTAAAGTACCTCACCCCAGGTAAACACTGTCTACTTTCTGTCTCTGTGGATTAAATTGCATCCTCTAGAGTTTTGTGCACATAGAATCCTAGCAAATATCCTGCTCATAGTTTGTTTCACACAGCATAATTGTTAGGATCCATTAATTCTATTGCACATTTCAATCATCAACGTTTCCATTGTATTGATTTGCCGCATCTTCTTTATCTGTTAATCTGTTGGTGAGCAGCTAGTGACTTTGAGTTTGGAGTTATTATAGACAACACTGCTGTGAACATTCATGTGCATATCTTTGTAGGAATATGGATTTCATTGTCTTTTGTGTGATACTAAAAGTGAAATGGCAGGTCACATGTAGATGTATGCTTAGGTTTTCAAGAAACTGCCAATCTGTTGTACAAAGTAGTTGAACATTTTTCATTCACACCTACAGTTTAATCGTCCCCTGTTTACAAGGGAAGAAGTAGAGTATCAGCAGGACGTTTTCATTTGCTTAAGAGCCAGCTAGATTTGAGCTTCAATCTGCCCAATTCCGTAGCTTTGACTTTAACCTCTCCGCTCTTTGGCAGCCGAGTAAGAAATAAATCAATAACTGAGTGTAGATGCTGATTTTTCTGGTCCTGCCCTGCTATAGTCAGCTGCCTGACAAAGAGAATTTACCTGTGAGGGCCTGTTTAATTGTTCGAGAACACAGTCTTTAGTTATGTGATTCTATTTCTGTAACTATTTACTGCCCCCTACATGGTCACCAGTGGCATGAAGCCATAGTGACAAATGCTAAACTAAATTTAAAGTAAAATTTAAACATAAGGAAAATGGTTTGATGCCGTAAGTAACTATCCTTTCCCACAGAAATAAATATTCTGTTTCCTATTAAATAATATTTAAAATTACTAAATAAAATTAGTAAATAAATATTCACAGAGACACCCCCCCCAAAAAAAAGAACCCAACAATTTAAAAACAAACAAAATGGAGATGCTCAGTAGGTGAGTAGTCCCCACATCCGGGTATGATGACAGTTATGCCCATCAACAGATCTTATTCATTGTGTTAAGCGATGGGTATGCATATTCATTTCCAGGCTTATCGACCGAAAACAAAATTTTTGGCCAAAACAGAACATTCATCCGCTATATTCAGAGCGATTTATTTAGTGAAGAAAATCAACACCATGTCAAGATCTAAATTCGGCTGTTAGATTTTAGTTCACTCACATGAATTTTGGGTTTCCTGGCGCCTCCTGTTTCGTAATGATTCAGCCTTTTTGGTTTGTTCGTCTCCATTTGTCATAGACACTGTGCTAGCTACCTCTCCAATCCCGCCCAGCCCTGCCGGTGTCCTCCTGACTTCTCCTCCACCCTTTCTTCCCTGCACCCCCACCCCATGTTCTGAAGCTGAAGTTTGCTGGCTCAGTCACTAGGGCTGTTTTTGAGCAGCAGCACATGGGCGATCTCAAGATGCAGATGAGAAATTCTCCCAAGCCCTGGCTTTGACACCCCGTTCTCCCAGTAGCCACGCCGCCCTTCCATTCCACTTCATGCCAGCTACACTGGCATTGTCTTTTGTTCTTACTTTCGCTCTGTCTTTTCTTTGTCTCTTTGGAGTTTTGTTGTTTTCTATTTTTAATATAGGGTCTCTGGCCCGGCACTCACCATGTAAGCCTCGAAGCCGGGGCCCTCCTCCTGCCTGTCTCCTGAGGGCTATGATTACAGGTGCATCTCTGTATCCTTTTGGGTTCTGTTTTCTTTCTTCTTCTTCAACCCCAAGTGAAATTAGGGCTCTCCTTTTATGGTTTTCCCTTGGGTAACTTACAGTGAATTTTTTTGTTTTCTTAATCTTGCCTAGGGATATTTGTATGGCCATTTCATTTAAGTCTCTCTTTTTTTTCCAAACTACATAGAATGGATTTTTTTCTTTCTATAATTACATTGCTCTACCATTTCTTACTTAAAACCTATTAAATTGGAACACTAAAACCCCATTTGGAATGTGACTGTGGCATCAGCCAGCGAATACACAGCATCTTTTGCTATACTCAGAATTATACAAAGAGCCATTTGATGCGCAAGGCACCCTCATTGTGTTCTCGTCCTTGAGGAGTTTATGACCAACACATTAAAGATTAACATGCAATGTGAAACTTCACATGTTCAGTTAGATAAGATGGGCCATGGAATGAGCCAGGTGTGATGTGAGATAAAATTGTCATAGGAAATGCTCACTCTCAAGATACGACTTCTTATAACTTTTTTTTTTTTTTTTTAATTTTTGAGACAGGGTTCCTCTGTGTAGCCTTAGCTGTCCTGGAACTAGCCCTTTGACCAGGCTGGCCTCTGCCTCTGGACTGCTGGGGTTAAAGGCATGTGCCACCATGCCCAGGCGAGAATCAAACTTTTAATATAGTGACAGTATTGAGTTGAGATAATTACAGGAGGCAAAGCATAGTATGTCTGTCCCATGCTGCCATCCCTATGACTTTGCCTCTGAACCAAGTGGGAAATTCACAGATGAGTGAAATTGGGTTTCATTTACTATATATCAAGTCTATAGACCGCTGACAGTAATAGCAGCTGTTGATTGGTTTCTTGCTCTAGCAGTACATGGGAATGGCACATAGAGAAACTCTGTCTTAAAAAAAAAAAGAAGAAGAAGAAGAAAGAAAGATTTAAAAAGCTTGGTCCTCAAACATACTCATTTGATGATTCAACTACAAATTGAAAAGGAAAAACATCAGAATGTGAGAGAGTGTTGCTCTCTCTCTCTCTGCAGACAAAGATAAAGTAGAGATGTCATATCTGGGAAGGCTTTTGTTACATGAGGGCCTGTTCTTCAAACTTGATTAGAATTCAGATGTGCAAAAAAAACCCCACAACTTTGGGTGGTGAAAAAAAACCAAACCCAGATGTAATTCGCATAAGGGGCAAGCAACCATATAAAACAAGCAGGGAAGGGGGAAGGGTCTATCGATCACACAGGTAAGGAAGAGACAGTTTGATTTGACAGCCAAGTGCACTTTGACCTGCACCAAGTAATACTGGGCAGGTGGGGTGAGGGCAGACCACACCGCTCCTGTAACCATGGTGATTGCTGTAGCCACTCAGCAAAGTCATAGTTGATTAAAAATTACTGACATGTTTAACATTCAATAGGAAACAGGATCCTGGGAGATTTCAGAACTGATTTTTGAGGCCCTTGTTATGATAGATGTATGGAAGAGGAATTCAGAAGTACCTTCCTCGGTTTCAATCAAGTATGGAGTTAGTATGGAGTTCAATCAAGTATGGAGTTAGCTTAATGAGCCAACTGAAGGATGAGGTTATGGCAACAATTCTGTCATTCATAAGCTTTCTTTCCCTAAAGGGAAGATAGCAAAACAATGATTTCCTCTCCCCGAGCAGGCACTGGCTTCCTCTGGGGACTGTGGGAAATGAAGGGAGAATGTGCCAGCCATTACAGACACTTGGTAAAAGGAAGTTCCTTGGGATAAGAAACAATGTTACACGGGGACAGGGATTTCTAATCTTTCAGTCCCCTGGGCTGGTGCTACATTCTGTGATCTTTCCCACCATTCCTCTCTGATCTTCCAGTTCCAAATGGGTGGGGGGAGGGCTGAAACTCGCCAGCCATTAACAGCTGCTGCAAAAACTTATTTTAAATGCTTCTTTCAGGAGAGCGACAATTACTGAGGCACTTTGCTAATAAACGCCTGGTGAGTCTAATCTCTAGATATCAAAGAATTAAATAAAAGTGCCTGAAAACTGGATAGCAAATTAGCAACCTCAGTTGCTGAAGTGATCCATGAGTGTTTTCCGCATCCATGCACCAGGATGATACAGCACTCCTTTTGGACCAGTACTCCGGAGCCCCGAGTTAGCAGAGCAAAGGGGCTTCGCGCTAGTTACCCCAAGCAGTGTGAATTTCCAAGTCAGCACCAGCTTTTCCTATAAAAATCATCCTGTACACATCACAGCAATGTGAGAAACAGAGGACATCATGATGGGAAGGTGCTTTGTAAACTGAAAAGCTGTATAACGCTCAAGGAATTGGTACTTTCATTCAGTGATTCCGGAAGAACATGTTGGAGCAGCATTTGTAGGACGATATTCTCAAATTATATAAAAATGCACTCATGCTTAAGAACTAAAAGTATCAGTAAGATTTTTGAAAGGTCATTTGTTGAAAAATTGGCCTACTCCCACAGTGAGCTGGGGTGCTAACAAGGATGAGATACAGTAATTGGTACCATTCCATTGCTTCTTTAAAAAAAATTTTAAAGTTACACCTATGTGTATATACATAAACATACATTTGCATTTGTGTAGGTATATGTATGAGCACACATGAACATCAAAGGACAACTTGTGATAGTTAGTTCTCACCTCCTACCATGTAGGTATATTGCTGGGGATTGAACTCAGGTTGTCAGGCTTGGCAGCAAGCTCTGTTCCTGCTGAGCCATGGTGTTGGCCCATTACTTCTTAAAATGTTTAAGTGCTCTGGCTTGCAACTGTATCTATATATAGGTATATTTTAAAAATAGCCACGAAACTTTGGAATTGTGAAACAAAACAAACCCAGACAATTCATTTAAGTGAATTATGATCTATCTATATCACAGAATATTCTGTGGCCAATCCTAAGAATGAAATAAACTTTATAAATACTAACATGGAGAGATGGCAAGGAGATATTAAATGATAGTCACAATATGTTTTGTAAACGCCTATAATGTAAATAATGTATTAGTGTACTTCTAAGACCTATCTAATGATGGTTGATGAGCTATTGAATTAAAAAAAAAAACAATCTTTATAGCAACATGTGATAGACCTCAGGAAAACATTCAGGAAATATACTATTTAATTCTTTTTGTTTTGTTTTTCAAGATAGGGTTTCTCTGTGTAACAGCCCTGGCTGTCCTAGAACTTGATTTGTAGATCAGGCTGGCCTTGAACTCACAGAGATCCAACTGTCTTTGCCTTCCAAGTGCTAGTATTAAAATGTTTTCCGCCAAGCCTGGCCATACTCTTCTATTCTTAACAATGACTGTCCATATAAGAGTTTAATTTTCTATATTTTTTAACGTTTAATTTTTCTTTACTATTTAACTTTTGTTATTATTGTATATGCATATGTACATGCTGTGTGTGTGTGTGTGTGTGTGTGTGTGTGTACGTGCACATGTGTGCACACCACACTATATGTGTGGAGTCAGATCTCTCTTTCCATCTTTACACGGGTTCCACGGATCAAACTCAGGTCTCCAGGCTTGAGCAGCAAGCACCTTTATTTGCCATCTAAGCCCTGCTTTAATTGTTTTATAATGAGCTTACACTACAGTAATAAACATACCATGCCAAGGTTTTATGTGACTAAAGCACTTTAAACAAATCACACGTTCTTTAATGAGTAGGTTGAGTGACTCTGAAACACTGGGAAAGAAATGTTGAATGCTTGAGCTGTTAAAGTCAAATGAAGTTTTAGCTAGGCTAAAGTCAGTTTGGAACTGTAGGGCTTGAAAAAAACGACTCCAAATATTGATCTCACTGCTTGGAAGCACCAGGCAGTAAGTTCAATATAAGCTGAAACAAAGATGAGTTTTAGCCTCCTGTAAGATTTTTAGCCTTTGTTTGTGACCAATAAATCAAAAGTCCACATGTGTGTTGAATGCACTCCAAACCCCAGAGAAAAATCCGCAAAAATGGCTTGAACAAGTTCAACAAGGTCAACTTGACTTGCACAAAAGGAAGTACAGGTAATGACCAGAGTTAGCTTTGGGGTTTACTGTTGAGAGCAAAGCAGAAAAGGTGCAGTCTGTTGGCACAAGAGGTGTTAAAAGAGCTATTTCAAGGCTGAGTGATGGTGGCACATGCCTTTAATCCCTTCATGCAGGAAGCAGAGGCCGACAGATCTTTGTGAGTTCTAGGCCAGCCAGAGCTACAGAGAAAAACCCTGTCTCAAAAAAAAAAAAAAAAAAAAAAAAAAAAAGCCACTTGACAGGGGAGTGATTATTTTTCCTTAGTTTCCTTCCTCCAGCCTCACACTTGTTAAAATGCATGATATATGCATATATTATGAGGTTATTAAAGTTATATATATAAAATGCTACTATCTAGTCATGTAAAATGAATTTCCTGCCATATAAAAGGATAGGAACAAAACAAACAAACAAACAACAAAGTGGGCTAGAGAGATGGCTCAGCAGTTAACAGCACTGGATGCTCTTTCAGAGAACCTGGCTTTGATCCCCAGCATCACAAGGTGATTCACAACTACCTATATAACCCCAATTCTAGGGCATTTTACATCCTCTTCTGGCCTCTGTGAACACTGGCATGCATGTGGTTCACAGACACACACATAAAATAAATAAATATAAGTGCATTTTAAGTAAATAAGCCAGGCACAGTGTCACGTGCCTATAGTCTGTACACTTCAGACATAGAGGTGGGACGATGAGCCAGGAGTTTGAGATCAACCTGTGCAATGAATGCAGTTAGATGCCATCTCAAACACACACACACAAACCAAGACAATAGCACTAAACTTCAGGCTTCCCCACCCCCACCTCAGAGAAGGCATAGGAGAAAAAAAAAAAAAAAAAAAACCTTCCTGACTATGGCTACTCTTTCCCTGGGTCTACCCGGACTCGGTCTTACCTGTGTAAGACCTGGTTACTACAGGGACAAGAAGCAGAAACTCTGGAAGGTTGAAAGGCAGGGACTTCCTCCTGATCATCCAACTCATAACAGGTTTGGAGTCTCTGTCGCCATCAACTTGTTGCAGGTGAGCCCATTGCCCAGGAGCCCTCTTCTTCCTCCCACTTGTGTTTGTTTGATCTGTCTCCCAAGACGGCAGCAACATTCCCTGATATTATACTGGGCCACAGACTCGGGGATCTGGAAATTAGTGGATCATTCAGACTGATGACAGAGGAACTGGGCCTGAAGCTGGAGTTCAGTGGCCGTTTCCAGTCTAGCACTTCCTCCTGCTGGGCTCGGCCGCCAACTTCAACTTCAGATGACCGGCTTCTGTGAGCCTGGCTGTCTGTGTCCTGAGACTTCCCCCTTTCTGGTGCAGCTGTGGTTCTGTCGCCCCTTTTGTGCCTCTGATGCTGACCCCACAGATGGCCCTTCTAAAGACACCTTGTCCCTTTGAACCCCTCTCCTGGGCTCCCAGTGCAGCATGCCCCTCGGGTCTCGAGGTGCCTGTGGAGCAGGTGTGGATGGGGACTCCTTGCCTGTGATCTCTGAGCTTCCAACACTGGCTGGTGCTGGGCAGAGGACTCTGTTCTGTGTCTTGAGGGCACAGTGGGATGGGTACAGAGAGCATCTCCCTGGTCACTTCTCCCAGATGTTCAGTACTTGGCTCCTAGAAGTGATGCCGACCCTTACCCCCACCCCAAACTTGTTTTTAACTAATTAAACTTACTTTTACTTTAAAAAAAATCTATTAGATTTGCAAGAAAATTTTGTTCTCTATTAACCCACATCAGAACGGCTGTTGGCATCCTCTGAGTTTCTGGTTGTGTGAGCTCTCTCAGTGGGCTCCACACACCTGTCATTACTGATAAGCATTGACAATATAAAGAGCCCTTGGGGAATGGAAAGTGAGGGTTCATAAGTCTGTTGTATCCCTTGTGGCATTGCCTTGTGGGAATACAGGGTGAATTTGATGGACTAAATGGTATCCCTCTGGAAATAATAAGGATTGAGATTAAAAAAAACAAGGAAAAGAAAAAAAGCAATCTTATATTCTTTGTTAAATCTTTACCACAGGCCAATTGTGCCTAGAGAATCTTTGTTCAAGAGTCTGTTGTGTTTATAATAGATTGTTGAACACCAACATGTTTATAATTTGAATATATTGAAGAATGACAATTTCCAAACCTCGATTCCAAAATACATTAGTAAAATGAGCTCTTATTATCTCTAGTTATTGTACAAAATGAGTTTAATTATCATTTATATTTTGTGTATCTATACCATCATACTCCCCTCTTCCTACTGGTCCTTCGCCTACCCCTAAATAGTAGAAGTCCTGATCCTTCAGCCCTCACATCCCTAGTGCAGGGATTACATGTGTGCACCATCATGCCTGATTCTCAGTATCATTTTCACTTGTGTCTTCTCAATGGCTAAGGATGTTGAATACTTTTCCATGTGTTTATTGCCCATTTTTGTACTTTGTCTTTTGAGACTAATTACACAGTTGTTGATTGAATGTTTAATTTTTTAGTATGTATATATTCTAGATATTAATTGCTTATGAATTATACTACTGGAAAGAGATTTTTCCCCCCATTCTTCTGGTTTCATTTGTTTCCTTTGCTAGGCAGAAGTGTTTTGATTTCATGGCATCCCATTAATCAGTTCTTTCTGTTAGTTGCTGAGTGGTTGGCATCCTCTTCAGAAAGTCTTTTCCTGTGCTTATAACTTCAATTATTTTCCCTTGGCAGCTTTAGAGTTTCAGTCTTAACACTACTAAGGACATTTATCCATTTTGAATTGATTTTTGTACAGGTGAGAGATGGTGATCTAGTTTCATTATTTGACATACAGATTTCCAGTTTGCCTAGCATCATTTGTTGGAGCGTATACACACAGACACACACAAACATGCACACGTGCACACAGGCATTCATTTCTACATCCTCTGTCTTATTGCATTAGTCTTTGTGTGTGTTTTTGTTACTACAGCTCTAATACAATTTAAAATCAAGTATTACAATTTCTCCAGCATGGTTTCCTTTTTCTCAGGATTGCTTTGGCTAGTCAGGGTCTTTTGTCCTTCTGTATAAAATTCTGAACTTTTTTTCCCCTCCTAGTTCTGTGAAGAATGTGATTGGGTTTTGATAGAGAGGGCATGGAATCTGTAGGTTGCTTTCATAATAAAGCTTTTTTCAACTGCTGATTCTGCCATTTCATGAGCATGGGAGGTAAAAAGAGCTTGTAAAAAAAAATCAGGAAATTATCAGAAATAGCATAGACTTCAACACTGTTTTAATTCAGGCTTAATAAGTGGTCAGTGCCAGAAATTACCTAAATTTGGGGTATAGAAACTTGATTGATAATATTGATTCCTAGGAGACCTATAGCATGTTAGAACTATATCAGCTTCCAACGAATTTTAATCAAAAGATAATGCCACATAATTGCTTTTATCTTATTTTAATGGTGAGATTTAAGCTATTTTGCAAATGGATTTGTTTTTACATGCATTATTGAGCTGTTTTTTTACTCTTCATTTTTTTTCAACTAAAATCTAGTCTGTGTGCATCTCATTATTCTTATGATATAAACACTAGTTTTCTCCTCATACAAATCAGAATGACAGAAATGACAGGAAATAGAAAACAATATGCTGTTATGTGTTTTATAATTATAATACGTAAGATATGAGTCAAATAGTAAAAAAAGAAATCAAATGTCAATTTCATGAAACTCATAAAAACTTAGATCCCAGAAGATTTTTAGGATAAATGAAAAATCAATGTAAATTGCATCACAGTTATAGGTGTTAGAGTGGATCTAGAAACTATAATTCCCTGAAATAAATATAGCTAGGTCATTCCATATTTTTTTCACTTAGTATTTCAAATAAGAATTCTTTAAAAATAACTATTTCCAGGCAGGGTGGTACATTTCTTTATTTATAACATCTGGGGGTCAAAAGCAGATTGATCTCATGAGTTCAAAATCAGCCTGATCTACATAGTGAGATTCAGTCTCAAAAACTCAAAATAATAAATAAACGTAGTGTGTCAGTGATCATGTTAGGAGTTTTTGCATGTTGAGCATTCCCAACTAACTATAAGAATAAAGAAATTTCAAATGAAACTCATTTAAATATGAATGTTTCTCTTGAAATATAGTTCAAAAAATACTTGTTTATTGACTTTAATGCAGAAGTGCATACAGAAATCAAATATAGATTCTATGTTCAGGTATTCCTGTCAATTAGATGATCGCAGCTTGGATCCATAAATAATTGCAATGCAACATGACCAGTACAATTATAGATAATGAGTAAGCTATGGCAGCAGCAGAAGAATTTAACCATTTACTTGACTGTAAAGGCTTTACATCAGAGGCAATGCATATACATGAATTTTGAAGGATAATTGCAGTGCAGCATGAAGGCAAGGAAGGGTAAGATAGTACCTTCTCAACTAATTTATTAATGTGTGTGTGTGTGTACACATGTGCACATGTGCATGAATGAGTATGTATTGGCACATGTATGCTGGACTGTGTGTGGAGGTCAGAGGATTCTCTTCTTCATGTTCATGTGAATTCTGGGGCTTACACTTAAAGTCAGGTTGCCAGGGTTGTACAACAAGTACCTTACCAGAGCTGAGCTGTCTCACGGCCTCCTTGTTTTATTTCTAATTTAAACGTATGTTTTATCCTTATATTAAGACTATGTATTAGATGCTGTTTTTTTCTTATTCTTTGTTCATAAATAAAATATACTCTAATTCCACAATACTTTTTTTTCAAAGACTTAATAATTAAAACCCTGAAAAGAACCCACATTGCTGTATGTGTTAGCTGTCATTTGCTCTGAAAAATACCCGAGATAAACATATGAGGATGAAAGATTTGTTTTAATTCCTATCCTAGACCATGGTTGTTCGACTCTATGTCTTTAGGGCCATATGTCATGGTGGTAGCACGTGGCAAAGGAGGTTGATGGGAGATGTCATTCTGTAAATATGTTTCTCATACTGGTTAATGAATAAAGCACTGTTGGCCAATAGGAAAGCAAGATAGGCGGGACTAGGAGACAAGGAGGATTCGAGGAAGTAGGAAGGAGGAGTCAAGATGGAAGATGGAGAGGGCAGAACGCCAGCCTCTCTCTTCGGTAAGATAAGACCACGTGGAAATACTTACATTAATAGAAATGGGTTAATAATTAAGACAGAGCTAGCTGACAAGAAACAAGTAACTGGCCAACAGTGTTATATCAAATACAGTGTCTCTGTGTGTTATATGGGGTTGGTGCGGCAGTGGCTCCAGGCTGCCGGAAAAACCACTCCTAACAGGAGGTCAGTTTACCTCACGGTGACCTAGAAGCAAAACAGACAGGAAGAAGAAAAGACCAGAGTTCCCAAGTCCCTTCCCTTCCAGATCACACCTCCAATGACCCCAATTCTTTCCACTAAGCCCTGTCCCCTAAAGATTGCACTATCTCCTAATAGCAGCACAAGCCTTCAACACATGGCCTGCTGGAAGAGACTCTGAATTCAAACTCTTGCACCTTAGAATAGAAATTACCTATTAATAATTCTGATGGATAAAGTCGACTTTAAGATCTGCATATTTGCAATTTCATCAAGAAGCTGGTCAAATATAAGGCCCTTCTGACTTGAATACTGCCATGTTCCCCACAGTGACACAGGGAAGCCCAGACACCTGGGTTTCAGGCCAGGGCCCACTGTTTGCTTTCTGTGTTATCTAGGGCAGTTACTTAACCCCTTTGCCCTTTCCTTGTCTGTAAATAAGACTGATAAAAACTAGCAGTGCATGCTCTGTACACTGGCTGGTAAGACTAAACGAGCTAGCAAAACACACTGGCAGTCCTTCCAAAGCTGTTAAATGTTAGATGTCTTTATTTTTTCTTTGAAATTTTTAAATTACAGGGCAACTGACAACTGCCTAGTTCAAATATAACAGATAGCTGATTTCAAATCAACCTGCTTTATCTAAAGAACTGACTTTTTTTTTCCCCTTGAGAAAGGTGCCAAGAAAAAATTCCAGGACCATCACCTTGGTCCCAGCTAATGATTCCAAACACATGCTGAGCTGAGTCCATTTCATAGGAAGTACAGTG
This sequence comes from Phodopus roborovskii, assembly GCF_943737965.1. NCBI lineage: Eukaryota > Metazoa > Chordata > Mammalia > Rodentia > Cricetidae > Phodopus > Phodopus roborovskii. The sequence goes on along the minus strand of NW_026126413.1, from coordinate 6,546,159 downwards.
GATGGATCAAGAGGAAGAGAATGTACTTGTCTTAGTTCATTCTATGCTGCTATAACAAAATGCCTGAGGTTTATATTTCATAAAGAAAAGTGGCTTATTTAGCCCACAATATTGGAGCCTTAAAAATAAACATTGAGCAACCCCATCTGCTTGGCTCTGGTGAGGACCTTCTAACCAAATCAACACTGGTGGCCGGCATCATGTGGCAGAAGCACATGCCAAGAGATTGAGAGAGGCTGGAACTACTTGTTTACAACCCCATTTTTTGAGGGAGCTTGTCCAGCTAGTGAGATCTGGCCTCCTGTGAGACAGCATCATTCCATTTATGAGGATGAAGTCCCCATGACCTCCAACTAGTCTCCAGCTTTTAAAAGGCTCCACCACCCTAGGGACCGAATGTCAATCACATGGTCTCTTAAGGGACAAAACAAATCCAAGCCAGTCTTTTGTGTGAACAAATGAAAGGGTTGTTTCATGAAGTCACTTGACACTGGAAGGAAGGCAAGTTCCCCACATAGGGTATAAACTAAAAGTCAGTTAAATTCTAGTGCATTTTCCCACTTAAAAAGCAGCTAGTAGGACTGTCGTAGGGCAGTACAGGGAGATGGCTCAAGTGAGATGCCTATTCTGCAAACATAGGGACCTGAGTTTGCTCCTCAGCTCCCATGTGAAAAAGCCGGGCATGGCAGCATGTACCTTAATCCCCATCCCCACGCTGGGAAGGTGGAGGCAGGAGGGTGCTGGGGCTTGTTGGCCAGCCAGTCTAGTCAACTCAGTGACCTCGAGGTCCTGTGAGAGACCCTACCTCACAAACTAAGATGGAGTAGCACTGAAAAACAATAACATCAACCTCTGGCCTCCACACGTGTGCTTTCACACACACTCAACAACACACGTGCTTTTTTGTTCCTTTTTTCAAGATAGTTTTGTAGCAGGAGTTCTTTTTGGTCTTAAGGATAAAAACTCCGAGTCAGCTATCAGGGGGTGAAAGGTGAAGGACCACAGAAGCAGAGCGGCCAGCCATTAGAGCTCTTACTTCTACCAAAGCTCAGACCAAAGGGACGAACCTGTCCTCAGACTGCCTCCTCCGACTGCTTCAGACCACCTACCTAAGACTGGCTGCCTGGACTTCATCCATCTCTATGAAACGTCAGACTGCATCTCTCTCTTGTTCCTCCACCTTATATCCCTCTCTCCATCCAGCCATATCGTTCCTGTCTCCCCCTCCTCAGTGCTGGGATTAAAGGCGTGGGGTCCCAAGTGCTGAGATCACCTTTGTGTGAGCTCTGTTTCCGTATCACCTCAGGGTTTCTCTGTGAAACAGTCCTGTCTGTCCTGGAACTCACTCTGTAGACCAGGCTGGCCTCAAATAGAGATCCACCTGCCTCTGCCTCTGCCTCTGCCTCCGCCTCCAAGTGCTGGGATTAAGGGCATGCGCGCCCCTCCCATCCCCTCCCCGCCCAGCAACTTTTCAAAGTGAAACACTTTTATAAACAAACCTCGGGTTTAGAATACTGAAAGGTGTAACTATCAAGTAGCAAAAGCAAAATGCCTAGCAGGATTCTCCAGGAGACTTGTCACCATCATGCCTAGGTGCCTAGTCACTGATCTTGAGGCATTACTGACACTGAGGATTTGGTGGCACGGTAAGAATGCTTTGGAGTTGCACTCATATAAAGTGTGAAAACCAAGATTCACTCGACTCAGTATAGGTTAAGCGAAGTGGGGTTTATTCGGGGAGAATTCACTTACACGTGAAACAGATGACCGCCTTGGGTTTCCACTTCACAGATTCCACCCTGCTCCGATGCTCTCTGCAACCAGACCAGGAAGCAAGGGAGTGAGCCGGGGTTGGGGGAATGCGGATGGGGGGGCTGGGGGCTGGGGGCTGGGGAGTTGTGCTGGGGGGCTAGGTTTCAGGACCCCAGACCTAGACTTCCCAGCCACGTCTGCACCTGTGACCACGCCCAAATAAGCGTGGTCAGCTCAATAGGTGTGGGCGGGGTGGATAACTCACTACATATATTTTCAATTTAATATATACCATTAATATATCCGTAAACATGGTGGACCAGTTCTGAGCCGCAGCCATGAGCACAGTACACTCCTGTTTCTTGAACCCTATTTCAGAATGGGAATAATAGCCTAGATTGCCTTAGAATCTAGCCTGTGATACCTGATCTACTTAAGAACTTTTCTGTTTGTTGCCTTATTTTATCTTCAAACCGCTGTGTTGTATTTGCACACTTTGCACAAAGGGGATCTGAGGTACAAACATATACCTGAGCTGTATAATTTTATCCAGGAGGATACAGGGCCCCTACCAAGATCTGTCCATTGCATGTACCTCTCACCCTTATTATGATCTTTGTTCCCTGAAGGCGAAAACTGGTCTTATCCTCACAAGAGGGCAGGAGATGGAGTGGATTGAAAGTGAACACAGTAATGTAGGCAAACTTTTCCCAAGAAGTTTGGTGTCTGACTAGCTTTGATTTTGTTTTTCTCCTACACTGTTGTTTCTTCTACGATTTACAGTACAAGCTTAATAAAGATATTGATTTTATCGTAACACTTTCTACTTACAAAATGAACTTTGATCGTCTCACCTTGATTACAATCCCTAGTCTCCTAATTGCCCACTGATGTGCTGTTGGGTTTATTTCCTCTCCATTTCCTGTGTCCCTGTTGCCATATAAGTGACTTTTAATTTGCTAGTAGCCACATTTTAAAGATGAGACGAAATAGGGAAAAAAACGTAGTAATATGTTTTATTACTAAAGATGTTATTCATTAGCCAAAACGTTATTTCAGTATTCGCCCTGAGCCCCATAGGGACAGGATTTGGGGGCACAGTAACTTGAGTGTGTGCTGAGTGATGTCAGTGGGTCTGACGGTCATATAACATTAGGGGAAGCTGTTCTGCTACCCAGACAGATGCCAGTCTCTTCTCTCTTTCCCTGCTCAGCAGTGGCCCTCTCAGGTCATTTTCAGAATACCCTGGGAATACAGCAGTGATGTTCTGAACACTCTGTGCCAAATGCATCATTACAGCATGGATTCAGGCCGAATGACTATCATGACTTCTCACCTCTAAATTTCCTCAGGTTATGGTGGCACCAGTATGACCTTGAAATTCATATTAACCCTACTTGTTAGGAACAGGATTTTCAGGTAAAGTAACTGTGGTGCTGCTGGGTTATAAGTCAGCCTTGTTTGATTCTCTGTGACATTACAGCTTAAAGTCGTCCAGTCCGGTGGCTTTATTCTAGAGATGTGGGAATGGAATCTTGAGAAGCAAAGAGATATCCCAGGGTCACACAACCTAGTAATTCCTGTGCAGAATTAGAAACTGTATCTTACTGTGTCTCCTCCATGAACACGCTGTGACGGCAATAGAATGAGCTGGAAGACACACCTCACTAAGGATAGAGTCTTCTAGTGTGTTACTTGAAACTAGTCATCTCCAGATCATATCTTCAAGTATAGATATGGATTTGATCTGGAATTGTCATTAGCACAGTCATTAGCATACATATATCTACTGAACACTTAAAATGGAGCTACTCCAAATGATGAAAAATAGATAGGAAATCAAAGACCCTGGTACCTGAATGAGGATGTCAACTGCCGCACTCATTGCATACTTTCAGCATTATACATTGAGATAACAACTTGGACATTCTGGGTTAAATAAAGCATTGTTCTTATCTGCTTGATTTTTTAAAAATGTAGTTACTAACAAATGTATCATTATTGAGTTATGTGTATAATATATATGTAAGTGCTTATGTATGTGCATGCCAGTGTGTGTGGGTGTGCATGCACACATGTGTAGAGGCCAGAAGTCAATATTGGGTGTCTCCCTTGATTGCTAACTACTGTCTGAAAAATATTATTTTCAACAAAAATTTAAAAATTAGATTTCTCTTATGGATATGAGTGTTTTGCATGTATGTATGTATGTACACTACATGTGTGCCCTTGGAGGTCAGAAGCGGTGCCAGATTCCCTGGAAGTGGAGTTATAGATGGTTGTGAGGTGCCATATGTGTTCTGGGAACAAAACCTGGGTCCTTGCAAGAGTGGCAAGTGCTGTTAACATCTGAGTCAACTCTCCAGTTCTTTCCTTACTCCTTCGAGACAAGGTCTGTCATGACCCCCAGTGTACAAATTTGACTAGAGTATCTGGCCAGCAAGTCTCAGGGGTCCTCCTGTCTCCCCAGTACTGGGACTGCAGGTGAGCACACTATGGTGCCTGGAGTATATTTTTAAATCAAGTCCAGGTCCTTATGCATGGGCAGCAAGCACTGTATAGACTGCACCATTTCTAACAAAGACAGAGCTCTACTACCAACTGTGAAATCAACTGCGTGGCTTGCACTGTCTTTCTACTGGAGCATGATGACCCAGACTCTTTCAGAGCAGGGATTATCATACTTTTTTCTGAAGATGGAAATATTTCTGCTTTTGTGACCCATATGGTCCATGTCACAACTTCTCAGTTCTATCTTTGTAATGCAAAACAACCATAGGTGTGTGTGTGTGTGTGTGTGTGTGTGTGTGTGTGTGTGTGTGTGAGCAGAACTGTGATGGCAACGGTGGGAAGTAAGATGGGAAGGAGGGAAAGGCACCAGTGGGTAAGATGACTCGTGCAGCAGAGCACAGGGAAGTCTAAGGGCCATTCTGAAGGTCAAAGCACGCTCCCTCGAAGCTGACCCTAAGCGTAGCAACCAGCTGTGGAGAGCCGCCACCTGGCAGTGTGTGAAGAGGCTCCGGAGAGCCACAGTCACAGAAGTGATGAGTGGACACTCTCTGGGTAACTAAATCTGAATTGCGTCACAGGCTGCAAACAGCCCAGGGCTGGCCACCAACGGGGCCACACAATCCTAGCAGGCTCTGTCATCCGGACTCTGTGACAAGAAGGGGACAAGAAGTACAGGAAGGAGCAAAGGCAATGTGATTGCGAATACAGTAGGGCAAAAGCTGAGGCATACAGAAGTAACGAACCACCATAGCCCGAGAGATTCTTAAGGATGCTGGCTGGAGGCTGCTAAGCACTCAGGTGAAGTTCGGATGTTCTTGGTCCCAAAAGTCCACTGGATCTCTTGTATAAATGGAAATTTTTTTAAAAAAAAATTACATGGGTTATAATGATACACCCTTGTTTAGAATTTTAAGTTCACATAAGGTAATGTGTGAACAAAGGAGAGCTAAATGAAAAGGCAAACAAGAAAGGAGATAATAGGAGTAGTGTAGGAAACACAGGCAGAGGGCTGGCACACCTGTGATTCCTGAGGTCTGGGCCTATACCTAGAAACTGACTTGGAACAGAGGCCCAGACATCAGGGATTTCCAAAGATGGCCAAGGGTGCAGCAAGTGCAGTGACACTGATTTGAAATCCAAGTGACGACCCATGGGTTTGTGGCTAGCGAGATGATCTTCAAGGGAGGCAAACAGCAACACCAGAAAAAAAAATAATAATCTCACAAATACTCGGGTGCGGTTATCTGTTGTATCCGAAGTGCAGCAGCATGTGAGAGCTTCGTGCATTGGTCCAGCATGGCTAGACTCAGACAGCCAGAGTGCCTGAGCTTGGTGTTGTGCAGTCATCACCCCCAGGGTCATGTCTGTCGGTACTTGATTGTCAGTCCACCCAGAAAGGCGTGCTGCTCGGGAGCTGAGGCAGCTGCAGGAAGAGAGCAAAACTTAAGATCTGCTTAGGATTTTCTTTTCCTTTTCTTTTCTCTGGCAAAGCTACATCTACAATAAAATGGTTAATGAAGGCTATAGAAGATGAAAAGGAATTAAAAACAGCACTTCACCTTTTTAGAGTGGGAGGATTATAAATTGACATTTATTTCTCTCCTTTTCAAATCAAGAGAAAGGATGGAGCCATTCCGAAAGACTCAGCCTACCTAACTACTTATTTAATACCGCAGTCCTCACTGTCTGTCTCTGCTTGTGTTTATTTCTTCCAAACAACATCTCACTTTTCCCACACCACATCACTGTTAGTTGTTGTCTCCACCAGATGTAAATGACATGCAGCCGGTTGTTGTACATTTTATTCCACTGTATTCCCAGTGGCTAGGGCTAGTAGAAGTGCAATAGATGTTTGCTATGTCTAGAATAAGTTGTTTAAAAGCTTTCCTGTTTGTTTAACATGTTGCAAACACGTTTTGGAAGAAACAGGAGCATGTCTGATATGACTTTAAAAGTCGGTCTTACTACAAAGGAAAAAATTAATGTTGGGAATGCAGAGTGCTTGCTGTGCAAGCATGAGGAACTGAGTATGTATCCCAGCACCTGTGCAATTTACTGTCTGGGGAAACGGGGGCAGGATCGTGGGGGTTTGCCCAGCCATGTAAGCTCCAGGATCAGTGAAAGACCTTATCAAAAAAGTAAAATGGAGAGTGATTGAGGAAGCCACCCAACATTGATCCCTGACCTCCGCTCACATATAGATCTGCACACATATGAGCATGTACACATGCATGCTGTAGACTGGTAAAGATGTGTTACATTCTTTTCTATTGTGGAATATTTGTCTAATGATGCAAAGACGCACTGCATTCTTTTATGTTGCATTTGTTTAACTCTGTGAAGCTGTGTTACTTTGCCTGCCTAAAACACCTGATTGGTTTAATAAAGAGCCAAACAGATGATAGCTAGACAGGCGGGAGAAATAGGCAGGGCTGTCAGGCAGAGAGAATAAATAAGAGAAGAGATCAAGGAGAAAGAAAAAGAAGGAGAAGAGGTCATCAAGGGTCAGTCACTCAGCTACATAGACACAGAATAAGAAGTAAAGAAAGGTATAGAGAATAGAAAAAGATAAAAGGCCAGAGGCAAAAGGTAGAGTAGATAATTTAAGTTAAGAAAAGCTGCCTATGGGCTGGAGAGATGGCTCAGCCATTAAAGGCTAGGCTCACAACCAAAAATATAAGAAAAGCTGTCTAGAAACAAGCCAAGCCAAGGCTAGACATTCAAAAGTAAGAATAAGACTCTGTATATTTATTTGGAAGCTGGATGGCAGGCCCCAATAGAGTAAAGGAGTAAAAAAATATCTAACATACACACAAACACACACACACACACAGCCCATGTCACTCTGTTAAATCCATTTGGAAAGCATTGATAACAGATAACAGATAGCAAGTGTAGGCATAAACTCAGATCCAAGGCTGGTTTAAATTGTATGAAATTGATAAGGGTTGCAGACATGCTGGCTGGCGAAGAGGGTCATACAGGGTTTCCATTTAGGCCCCCTGAGCATTCACTGTCCTCTCCCCTCCCCTCACCCACACCTTTTGCTACAAAACTCAAAAGATAAGGAAAAGTCAGAGGAAGTAGCTGAAATCTTGCTTCCTGGTAAGCTCTAAGTCCACTCCAGGTTTAAAAGCAGAGTAAGAACTGCCTATGTGGATTAATTACTTAATTTCTGTAAACTGATGCTTCAAGGTCCCATTGCTCTTCAGCCAGGCCTCCATTGTACCCTTGACTCTTGCAGATTTAAACTGATTGTGCCTGAGGAAGAAGCCTGGGTTAACTGGAGCAGAGTTTATAAAGCAGAGCATTCTGCTATAGCTAAATGAAAGGCCAGCGAGCAAGGCTCTTGATTGACAGTGGAAGGTGTTTGATTCCCTTGACAGTGCCATGTATCATGATCACATTCTAATAAGAATTTCATGTCTGTCATCATTATGAATTTTGTATAATGAACTTATTCATCTCAGTAATTTGAGGTTTTGTTGTTTGTTTGTTTGACTGTTTTTTTAGACAGGGCCTTGCTATGATGGTAGCCCAGACTGGTTTCAAACTCATAATTCCCCTGTCTCAGCTTCACGAATGGTGGGATTACAGGTGTGGGCTATCCAAACATAGTTTACTGATGGAGTTTTAATTTACAAGGCTTTATTTGATTGCAGTTATTTACTTCTTCAAGAAGCCTTCTAATTGGGCTCAATGGCATGTGCAAGGCCCTGGACTCATTGCTATTACAAGAAAAGATAGGATGGGAGAAGGGGAGAGAGAGAGAGAATGAACTTCCAACTTGGGTCTATGGCTGAGCCATTATTTGTTTATACTCACATTCATCCCTGGGCACACAATGATCCCAGATAGAAAGGTAGATGCATACTTGGATGGCTTTTAGGGTTAAGAAAGGTTTTCAAAGTAATTTCTTTTTCCTCTCCAACTATAGACATATGGGAATCATAACATCCAGTATTTGCAAAGTGAGCCAGTATCATCATGTCTCAAGTATGTTACCCTTTTTGCCAAGTTAGAAATGCATCTCCAACCCTAGATTTTCCTTAAGTCTTCCCAAATTACAATTTGATACCTACTTAGAAGATATTAATAATGCATTCAAATATTGAATCCTTGAATTGACCCAAGAATGTAAGGGTTAAAGTGTGTTGAGAGGACAGGGAGCTAGCTTAGCCATAAAGTCTCACAAGCATGAGTACACATGAGAAAATACAGGGTGTGGTGGCACACACTTCTAATCCTAGAGCTAGACAGGAGAGACCCGAGGACCTTGGGGGCCCACTGACAAGCCGGTCTAGCCTAATTGCTGAGTTCCAACCCAGTGAGAGACCCTGTCTTAAAAAGAGGTAGATGGCATTTCTGAACATGACAGTATTATCCTCTAGCCTCTACATGTATGCTGACCTACATGCACAGGTCACCTCCCCACATACAAAGTAAATAATGTTTTAAAAAACACAGTGGAGATACATGGAGCTGGCAGAAGGGACTGGCATACTTGTATGGAAAGCTGCCAGGGCACAGCAAGAGACTGGGAAGCTGCTGTGTAGCAACACCGTTTCCCATGAGGCTGCCTGTGTTTGGATGCCCACAACGTCGCTGTGTCTTAAACACACCCCACCTCCTCTCACCATCTCCCTCGAGTGTGTTGAGTCATCCTCTGTTCTTTCTAATTATAAAATCCTTGACTTAAGCAATAACGTATTTGATGCAATAATGATGCCCAAGAGATGGTTAGCATAACCACCACCAAGGATACTGAAGAAAAGGATGCTCAATGGGTGTAGTTCAGATGTACTACACACACACACGCACGCACGCACACGCACACACACAGCATGCAAGCATGCGCGCGTGCACACACAACATGCAAGCATACGCACGCGCACACACACCATGCAAGCATGAGCGCGCGCACACACGCACACATGCGCACGCACACACACACACACACACACACACGTACACACACACGCAGCTATGCAAAAAAAAAAAAAAAAAAAGTCTGGGCTGTGAAAATCTAAAGATATGAACGAAGCCCAAAGATTGAGAAGACTAGAAAATGCCCACCTATGTAACCCTGGCTATTTACACACAGGCGTTGTCCTCGTGGTGAGTTGGCAGTGTGAAAAGACTTGCTCCACATTGTGTGTTTGTTTGTTTTGCCTACAAAGCAAAGAGCAGGCTGTCCTGGAACGTGCAGTTCTGCTGACACAGCTTCCCGAGTGCTGGGATTGCAGCATTCACCACCACACCTGCCTTTGGTCTACTCTTCCTAGGACTCTACACCTGAAGGGGACACAACAGGTACAGAGAAGAGTTACATCAGAGATCGGAACGAGCAGGAGGACATTTAGACTTGGGTTGTGAAAACTACGCAGGACACCGTCAGCAAGAAGCCTCTGTTGGAACATTATAGTGAAAACTCTGAGGCAATTTGAAGAAGGATAAACGAGTGTGCAAATGCAGACTCTAGGGAAAACACAGCTTCGAATTGTGAGTCTGTGGAGTGCAAGCAAGAACCAGCAGGAGAAGGTAACCTGGTAAGCAGGAACCGAGACTGTCCTGAGGTGAATACAAACCAAGAAGGCCTGATTACTCATACACATGGTGCCAGCCAGCAGGAAGGAAACATTGTCTGGAGTCCGGGGTGGAATAGTGGTGGGGATTTATAAGGAGCTGGAGATGAGAGCCTAGCAAATCCAGCAAGGGTTGGTAATTGATGATGAAAGCAAGATGGACAGATTTGTGTGGACAAAAAAAAAAAAAAAAAAAAAAAAAAAAAAGATCAACATGAAAATCATTCATGTTTGGCAATAATCACAGTTTCTAAAGAGAGCTACTACTTAAAAACCCAATTCTGTGGGGGATAGGTCTCTTAGCAGGAGTTTGCCCAGGGCCATACTTCCCAGAGTAGGGCAGCACTCAACTTGAATTCTCTGGCTTGGAACCCATCCTCTGTTATGAGTAGGTTTTTTCCAGCTGGTCTGGTCACACGGCCATACCAGCCTCAAATAACACACAGAGACATTGTATTTGATATAATGCTGTGGCCAGTTACTAGTTTCTTATCGGCTATCTCTGTCTTAATTATTAACCCATTTTTATTAATCTAAGTACTTCCACATGGTCTTATCTTACCGGAGAGAGGGGCTGGTGTTCTTCCCTCTCCATGTCTCCACCTTGAATCTCCCCCCCTCCACTACTTTCTCTCTCCTCCTTGTCTCCTAGCCCCGCCTGTCTTGCTTTCCTGTTGGCCAACAGTGCTTTATTCATTAGCCAATAAGAGAAACATATTTACGGAATGACATCTCCCATCAATCCTCCCTGCTTGTTGAGCTGTCTTCTTGAAAATCAGATAATCAAGTGAGCCAATAAAGAATGTGAAAAGACATTTCTCAAGGCAGCAGAACTATGGCAAAGAAATAAAGGATAAAAAATGTCAGACTTTATTTTAAAAATAATTAAATGTACATTTTTATTCACCGAAATACTGAGAAAGTTAAATATTGGAATATGCAAAATACATATATAAATATTCCAACTTGGAACTGGATTTTTTTCATGAATTGATTTTGTGTTTAAATTCAAAGCTAATATCTTAATTTTTCTTATCTTCCTAAAGAAAAATATTTTATGGTTTGTGAAAATGGTTATTTTTTTTTCCTGTGGGGAATTTTTATTTGAAAAATGGTAGACAGTCACCCAGGTTCTGCACAGTGAGTCAGTTGGCTTATGATATTTGTCTTACAGCATCACACTTTATGATGATGAGACAATACAGATCAAGGAAAAACTGTACTTTGAATTTTGACCTTTTCCTGGATTAGTGATCAATACTTTCCAGGGCAAACAACCAATCCTCCTTAGTGCACCATGTTGCTAAGCCACACCCCTTAGTAGCCACGATACGTTAAGTGCATTTTTTTATGGGCCAAGACAGTAGCCAGTTATGTGGTCCCAGATTTCATCCCATACATTGCAAGCAGTGAGTGATACATGGATTTAACCCACTTTAAATGTTACAGAATATAATTTCATTGAAAAACATTGAATTGCATGTATGGAAATATAGCATGGTACCCCACTGATAAGTACATTGCGTGTCTTTATACATACAGCAAGCTAAAAAGTAAAAGAAGAATGAGATGAATGCATTTTAACCTGCAGTGGGTTTATTGGGCCAGAACTCAGCTCTGAGCCAGGATACATCTATAACGGGTTGTGTAGCCCCGCAGCTAGCTTCTAGTGATGCTGAGTTGCACCTTTATGTGACACAAGTCTTCTAGTGTTACACACAAGGAACACAGTGTGTGCTCCGGCACACCCAAGTCCCTAGTCTTTACCGTAGCCTGGGCATTTCAACAGATATGAGGTCTTTACTCCCTCCTTGCAAACAGAGAAATTCAGTCTTGGAGTGGTTCAGCCTATTTCCAATAGCTGTTTACAACTTTTCCTTTTCAACTTATAGAGTGTCACTGTCGTTTTTTTTTTTCAGATTCAGATCCACATTCATTAAGTCATATTGAAAATCAGCTATGGGCTGGGAACTACTTGAGCCATTTTGTTTAATCCTCAGGGATGTGCTAGCTTTTTCTCAACCTATGTAATAATTAGTTGAGTTAACTCAATAAAGGAGTTAAGTCAGGGGGTGGTGGTGCATGCCTTTAATCCCAGCACTCAGGAGGCAGATGCAGGCAGATCTCTGTGGGTTTGAGACCAGCCTGGTCTACAAGAGCTAGTTCCAGGACAGCCTCCAAAGCCACAGAGAAGCCCTGTCTTGAAAAAAACAAAACCAAACCAAAAAACAAACAACAACAACAACCAAAAACAAAACAAAAAAAGAAAAAGGGAAGATCTTAGAGTTACGTGTCCTGAATATTTCCCTTGTATGATATTGCATGGGAAATAAGATTCTGTAACACAATATAGGCTGACTGATGTTTATTCAGGGAGAAATCCTTACACCAGAAACAGATGACGTCTGTGGTTTCCTGCTCCAGGGATGCCCCTGGATACTCTCTGTCTCAACCAGGAAGTAGGAGAGTGAGCGGGGATCCAGGACCCCAGACCTAGACCCCACAGGTCACATCTGTCTGCACCTGTCCCCATTCCCCAATGGGTCTAAAGAAAAGATTTAGGCTTGATACAAAACTATATACAAAGACAGTAAATACCAAGTATGCTCTAGGAGAAGGAAAAGTCAGAACAGACACACTTAAGACCTGTTGCCAGTGAGGTAACAAGAGCAAATGGCAAGAACTATAGCATGTACTGAAAGTAAGTAGCCCACACTGAGCACTGGGGAGCCGTGGCAGAAACACTGTGAATCTGAGGATAGTGTAGTGATAGTCTACCTCAAAGAAAAAAGGTACAGTACCTTTGATAAATGGTGCTGGAGAAAAGGGACATGGATGAGCAGAAGAGGAAAAGCAGGTCTCCTGTTTCACAGGAGACACGGCGGTAAACTCAAGATGGTTAGTAGTTCAGAGCTGAGACCCGAAACCATGGAACTGCCAGAAGAAAACAAAACAGAAACACTTCAGAATATCGCAGTGGGCAAGGCCTTTTGTTTTTGGTTTTTGTTTTTTCTTACAAGATTCCCAAAGCACAGGAAACAAAAGCAAAACTAGAAAACAAAGTATACTAACCAAAATCTCATAATAGAAGCAATCATCAGAGACAACCTCCAACAGAGCGAACTGAAACCATATCCTTCACACTCTGGATGAATGTGAAGGGAATATAAAAACAACTCAAGAGCAAAAATAAACAGTGAACCCCCACAAAACAACCCAATTAAAAAGCAGACAATAGTAGATACTTCTCGGCAGATGACATGCATTTGATGAACTGTACATGGAAAAGAACTCAACATCACTAATAACTGGGGAGACACCAATTTAAAATGTAAACCATAATGAGATATCACCTCTAGTAAGAAGAGCTATGATCAAAAAGGTAAAAGATAACAAGTCCCTGAAAGGACGGGAAGAAAAACAGCCACAACACTGTTTGTAAGGCGGTTCATTAACATGGCCGTTGTGGGAAACTGTAAAAGCTCTTCAGAAAGTCACAGAAATACTACATGAGCACCTTGAGAGGTAGCTGTTAAAGGCACTCACTGCTCTTCCAGAGGACCTGGATTTGGTCCCCAGGACCCACATGGCAGATCACTATCATACATAACTCTAATTCAAGGGATCTGATACCTTCTTTTGGCCTCCGGAAGCAGGAGGTACATACGTGGTACATATGAATATCTGCAGGTGATATATGCATACACATACAATAAAAATAAATAAAAAGAAGTTCCTAATGATGTAGCAGTTCTATTGCTAAGCATGTATCTGAGGGAAGTGAACTCAATACGTATGCATCTTTCTGCTTACTCAGCACTTACAACCAAAGTGTTCATCAGTCGATGTGGTACCCCATGGAATATTCTCCGTTGAAGAAATGATCAAATCCTGTCACTTGTGGCAATGCCGATGAGACTGGAGATTAGTATGTAGAGTGAAATAAGCCAGGTACATAAAGACAAATACCATATGTGGAATATGAAAATCTAATCACAGGCTGGGGAAATAAATAGCCAGATCTATAAAATGCCCAGCTTGCAAGTGTGAGAAACTGAGTTGGATTCCCAGAACCCATGTAGAAGCAGTAAAAGGAAATATGGCAGTATGTTCCTGCAATCTGAGACCTGGGTGGGTGGAGATAGTTAGCTCCCTGAAGCTGATTGGCTAGCCAGCTTAACCCAAATCAGCACGTTTCCAGCTTGTTGAGAAACCCTGTCTCAAAAGATAAAAGATGGAGAGCATCTGAAGAAATTTACCTAATGTTAACCTTGAGCATCTATGCCCCCCCACCACCACACACGCCACGGAAGAGTAGAATGGTAGTTGCCAGAAATGGGAGGATAGGAGGCGGGGGAGATGGGGAATCAGAGGATACTGAGTTAGGATTAGAGTTAAGGTGCACTGGCGCTCTATGGCAGTAGTAGAATGAAAGAAAATATTGCTGCACGTTTCAGAAAGCTAGAAGGAAAGATTTTTGAACATTTTACTATAAAACTATAAATATTTGAAGAGACATGTTTAACAATATGTGCGTGTGTCGAATCACATAGTGTCCCATAATGTATACAACATGTATGGTTTCATGTACAAGTTAACAATAAATTTACATTAGAAAAAGAGGGTAGAGGGTAGATCTCCTGCCTAGAATATGCAAGGCCCTGTACCACATAATACAGAATGCCAGTTTGATCCCAAGTACCACAAAAAGTTATGTTTACAGAAAAAAATAAACGCAAACCTGCAACTGTATTTAAGACTTGCTTATGTGAGACAAAAACTTTTAGTTTAAATGTGTTTTCAAAAACTTGTAACTTCAAAATGTCTTTGATTTTCATATTGTTTAATTTTAACGGCTATTTCTAGCTCAGAGGAAAAAAATTCTGAGTCTGTAACCACCATTTTAAAGCTTGTTTCTCTAGTTGCAATGCCAGAGGACACCACAAGGGGGCATGCAAAACTGTTATTTCCCGGACTGTTCTGAAATCACTGAATCAGACCATCTCAGCTCAAAGTGACCCAGAGGTCATCAAACCCACACTTCATACACTTGGACATGAATGCTGAGACTCAGCATCACATCCAGTCATAAATAAGGACAGAGCATGCAGCATGGTGGTAGAGCACAGGGGCGCTGGGCTCAGTCCCCACCAACACATACACACACACACACACACACACACACACACACACACACACACACTGCAAACAGAGGTGTCCTTGAAGTCAAACTTCTTTCTCTTGTCTAGCGCTTGTTCAGTGCCTTTTCAACAGCATCCCCTGTCAAATGTCTGCCATCTTTGATGAATATTGTATCATTCCAGTCTTTGCATCACATGTGGAAACCAGGAAATTTGGATGTCTCTTAAATGTCTTCCTTGAATAGTAGATATTAAGTAATATTCATAGTCAAAATAGCATGATTACATGTACTCTTCTTACTGAGTCAGCACTCAGTCATCATTGTGACCATCAGATGTGTGTTCTGCACTGTAGTTTGCTTTGCTTTCCATGTTTCTTTCCCTAGCTATTCCTATGTGTTTATCTACAGTAGACCAGCAAACACTGTATGTTGATGTTGTACAACCTGCTTTGACCCACTGTAGAAAGGATGGACCAAATGTTATGGCATACGCATTGCCTCATAAACTGATACCTTTTGTGACTAGAACATCTTTAAAAAAATCTCACTAATTTTCAAATATGTAATATATTACTAACTGTAGTTACCATTTTGCACAACAGCTCCCATACTTATTCCTTCTGTCTAATTGAGAAACTATTTTGATAAGAACTAAAATTCCCAGTTTCTAGGTTTGTAGTCTAGAACTTGTCCATACACATACCAAGAGCCATGCATAGAAATGTTTATAACAGTATTGTTCACAAAGAGATGACTGAGTACAGTTTAAATATTCACCAGCAGTATAGAGGGTGCTGAATACTATGGACTAGGAATGCTAAATAAATTATACTTTTGTGTATCAATGGTCGAAGAACTAACACAATGAACAAGGTACACATAATCCTGCTCACATAAATTGCAAAAATAGGCAGTACTAGGTAACAGTTACATAGGAGTACACCTATATAATAAACAATTAGAAATGAAGAACAATTAAGAAAGTTTCACTGCATTAGTTACCTGGAAAGGGAGGAAAGGGGCATCAAGTAGGAGCATAAAAGAAATTTCTAAGATATATTATTTATAGTTCTTAAGATGCATAATAGAAACTTTTAAAAAGTGTAATTTTTTTGTGTTCTCATTTAAATGACACACACCCAGCCCTACAGGAGTGCGAGAGAGCTATAAATAACAGTTAAAAGTTTTGAAGGTAGACACCCTAGGAAGAGGCACACCCTCCTGTGCTGGGCCCCTACCCGACTTTTCCCATGTTTAGCCTTACAGGCTTGACTCCGTTCTGAGAGTAGAGGGAAGAGGAGCAGAAGCCGGGAGAGCAGCTTTGACTCAAATCAGAGCATAGGCTTTTGATTGTCCACGCTATTGAGTAGTAGATGTCCGACCAGAGGCGGCGAGGCGGGGGAGAGTGTACACAGAGCTCGGAAGGATGCTCTGAGGGTTTGAGAGCACCGCAGTGAGAGAGAGAGTCCTTGCTTCCTTTCATCCCCAACCAAGTCAAGCTCATTTTTTGAATCAGTTGCGTGCAGCTAGCCAGAAAAGCTCTGGCAGTGGTCTGCACATTTGCAAAAACTTCCTTAAGACAGCCACAGCTATTTTATTCCAGAAATTTCAGTGGAGGATGAAAAGTTCTTTTATTAGGTGCCAGGGCAACTCTCATATGTCCTCATTTCCCCCACTCCTCTCCTTCCCCCTTTCTTCCCTCTATCCTTTCTCCCCATCCCCCATTCCAATTAATCTAGCAATTATTTTCTTAAACCAATTGGGTGATTTACTTGTCATCTCCAAAATGCAATCTTAGTAGTCACTAAGCAGAGATTGAATACTCGATCATTGGAATAATATATGCATTGTAATGACACCAAGACTTAGCAGACAAAGTATGCAATCAATTCAGGGAGCTGGAGTTTGTTGTGGGAAGGAAGATGTCTTGGCAGGGATCTAAATGCTTTTTGAATGTTGTTTGTTATCAAGGAGACTTCTTTATGAAGGGAAGAACCATTTGTCCCCAAGAGGGGTGAAAGAAACAAGACTGTAGATTTGAAACACTGCTCTTACTCCAGAAACAATACTTGGCTGCTTACGTACTCATAACACAGTCTCCCAGCATTTAGTAACCTCAGCAAAAATCTCTCATAAAATGCCGTCAGAGCATCAACCACAGCTATAAACCACCTACCCACCAGCTCTGTTCTTCAACACTAATTTTCTTTACTGCCTATTTGTTTGGCAGGGATGGGGGAAAGGAGAATGAGTGCCATGATTTATAGCATCTGCTTCATCGCCAAAGCATGGCTTGTTTAAATATCAGTTCTGATATTCAGAAGACACCCGAGAAGTTTGGCGAATAGATCAATATCCTTTTCCTCATATAGAATCGAAGAAGTGACTTCTTCTTGGGATCCATCTCAGCTGTGCAGAGGGGAGGTTTTAGTGGGTCACTTGCTGTGACAGCTGTGACTCGAACACTCACCCTAAGGGGAGCTTCCTTTGCTTATCATCTAGGTTTGATGTCTCGTCTCCATAGCAGACCCTGTACTCTCAGCCCTAACAAGCAGTCAGACTTGCAGCAGGTCAACAAGTTTGATTTTCTTCGGTTTTCCGCACGGTGCTACTTTCAGATGTCGGCACGGCAAATCTCTTGCCTTTGAGGTTTCAATTCTTGCAATCCAAGTCTCTGGAAACTTTGCTCCGCAGCATCTCATCCTCCCATAACACATCAAGTTCCCGGGTTACAAGTCATTACTCATCATGGAGACATGAGAACCTCAAATGCTGGGAATTGCTCCGGGGAAGCTCTCCTTAGCTCCAGAGAAGCCAAAAGCCTGGAGAGTATGTGGGACTTTATCGCTAGGTTTCATGTTGCACCAGAACACTTTACGCCAAGTGTCATTCCAGCACAGGAGAGGTAAAGGAAGCATTTCCCTATTTGCCTTCACTTTAGCCTAGACAAGGGGTGGGTAACCATCGGGGTTTCAGAAATAATGAAGCTGCTTATGGATGTAAAAGATAACAGGAGGAAAATGAGAAGGCAGCCAGTGATCAGATGAAGTGGGTTGAGAAGAGAGGAAGGGGGAGGGAAGAGGGGACATGGGGGAGTCAGAGTGACAGGAGATGAGATGGGAGAAGCAGAAGCAGATAAGAGGAGTCTGAGTGTCCCATAGACTAGAGAAGACCTGTAGACTAACTGTAACTAATAAGAACCCCATATACATTATATGGGGCCTGAGAACTCTCTTACCCGTAACATTCACTTTCCTGGTGCATTTGATTGTTTTGTCCTATCATTTAATTTCAGAATATGTTTAAATTGCTTTTCTCATTACTGGGATAAAATATCCCTCAAAAAGCGCAGCTCAGTAGAGGAAGACTTTCTTTGTCCATTAAGGCCATCAGGGGTGCAAGGCACCTAGTCACAGCATGTCAGTCTGCAGTCCACTCAGCTAGCTCCCTCTCTCGCTTTAATTCTGTCCCACCCACATTCAGAGTGGGTCTTCCTTTCTCAGTTAAGCCTTTCTGGAGGTGCCCTCAGATACGGGCCTAGGGGAGCTTCCGCTGTGTTTCTATGCTGAGTCAGATTGACAATGAGACTCATTGTCATTGAAGGGGATATGATTGTCGCCTTGGGCTTAAAGGAAACTACATCAAATGGGATAGAGCAAATAAGGCATGTAGCCTGTACCTGGCCAAACATAAATGCTGTGAGACAGTTTGTACAAGTATTGTCATGACAGAAAAAGATCAGGAGAAAGCAACCACAACAGTGACTGGATGTAATAAGTGATAGTTTCTTCCTTTGTGGATTCTAAAGTCTTCACTGCTTTGTGTGTGTGTGTGTGTGATACTCAGGATAGAATCTAGGGCCTCAAGTATGCTCTAAACAGGTAGTCTACACTGAGCTATGCCTTGTGCCCTGCCACTTATTTTTACCAGGACTGTCATTAGCAATGATATTAGGTGGTTGAATTTTCCCCGCTCTTGCTTCTTATATTAGAAAAGGGAGTGTTAATGTAAAATAATGGCTTGCTTTTAAAGAGCCCCCCAGCATAATTTATTCTGAATCGAGTATGAATGATCATAACTCGAGAACATGGTTCAAGGTACCCGAATGACGTACTCCATGTGGAGGAGTTATATGAATATTTTTAAGATCACAGAACAAAAGAAAGACATAAACCAATACTACAACATTGGTGGAATCTTCAGCCGGCTACAGGAAAGGAGGTAGGGGGTAGGAGGAAGGGGAAGCAGGTGTTAAAGCATTGCGGTGGAGGTAGAGGTCAGATAAGCTTAGCAATGCAGGCAACAAATGTATCTGTTATTTGAGAGAATGCCAGGTCAGATGCAAAAGTTGGATAATTGGCCATTAAAGGGCCTGAAACAGTCCAAGACGATTTTGGCTCTTAACATACACTATACCATCTCTCCACAATTATGGTGTTGGAGTCAGTCAAGGTCAAGCACTCCACGGGATCTTTCAGAGGGGCGCGGTTTCTTCAGAGAACATTGCACAGCAGTATGAGAAGCATCACTTTGTTGGGCTCTGCTCTTCAGGCTCAGGGTCCAGCAGCACTTCCCAGGTTAGAAAAGACAACAGGACACGCATTTTAACATGCTCCTCAGATACAGGTGTATAGACAGGTGTATCCATGCACAGCTCTAGGCTGGAGACCGCCTCTTTACTCAGTAGACAAGCACTGACCATCTTCCCTTAGGCTCGGGGAAGAGTCCTGAGACCGCTAAAACTGGCTGCTCAGAAGGAGGGCAGGTCCGTCCCATGGCGGCATACACAGTTCTGTTCTTGTCAATGATGTGAAGGAAAAGGAGAACGCCTCTCTGGGGAAGTGATGGTTGGTCCTGAAAATAAGTAATAATAAAAGGAGACCAAGGACCCAAATGGGAGATTTGAGTTTGCCTCCACGAAGGGAAATCGAGGTATAAAGGAAGGAAGTACAGTTAACTGTAGAGGCAAAAGAAGGGATCCTTTACGAAGCAAGAGCCCTGAGAGGATCAGAAGGGAATCCCTGCTGGGATGGAGCTAGCCTTGGGCGGGAGGAAGGCTAATGCTTTCTTAGGATAGCAAGTAGTCTCAGCGCACTTTCTGTTCCTATAACCGAATACCAAAACCTGAACACTTTGTAGAAAAGAAAAATCATTTATTGAATTCATGGTTCTGGAGGTCCGAGGCTGAGGGGTTGTGGCTAGTGATTATTGCTTAATTTCTGGTGAGAACTCCGTGTAGAGTCCCCAGGTGGTAAATAGTATCACATGGTGATGTTGTACCACTGAGTTACAGCCCTGGTCCTCTTCTTCATCATCTTCTCTTCTTTTTTTTATTACATTTGTTTTTTTTTTTTTTACATACCAACCACAGCCCCCCCCCCCACTCCTCCATTCAGAAAGGGGCAGGACTCCCATGGGAGTCAACAAAGCATATCAAGTTGGGGCAGGACCAAGCTCCTCCCCCTAAATCAAGGGTGGGCAAGGCATCCCAGCATGGAGAATAGGTCTCAAGAGTCAGCTCATGCACCAGGGACAGGTCCTGATCCCACTTCTAGGGGCCCCACAGAAAAACCCAAGCTACACAACTGCCACCCACATGCAGGGGCCTAGGCTGGTCCCAAGCAGGCTCCCTAGCTATCGGCCCACAGTCCATGAGCTCCCACTAGCTCAGGTCAGCTGACTCCGTGGGTTCTCCCGTCATGATCTTGACACCCCTCCACTCCCCGCCCCCACTTGTAAATCCTTCCTCCTCCTCTTCAACTCAGCCCAGTTGCTCAGCCCAGTGCTTGGCTGTGGATCTCTGCATCTGCTTCCATCGGTTCCTGGATGAAGATTCTCTGAGAACAGTTAGGGTAGTCTCCGATCTGATTACAGGAGAAGGCCAGCCCATGCACCCTCTCCACTATTGCTAGGAGTCTTAGTTGGGGTCTAGGTGGAGTCATCCTTGTGGATTCCTGGGAGTTGCCCTGGCACCAGCCTTCTCCCTAACCCCAAAATGTCCCCCTTTGTCAAGATGGCTTTTTCATTATTCTCCCCCCTTTTCTGCCCCCAACTCAACCAACCTGATCCTTCATGTTCCCATCCCCCCCATCCCACTCCCCTCCACATCTCTCCTCCCCCAGTTTACTCAGGAGATCTCATCTAGTTCCCTTTCTCAGGGAAACCCATGCATCCCTCTGGGGTCCTCCTTGATGCTTAGCTTTTCTGGGGCTGTGAATTGAAGCCTGATTATTCTTTGCTTTATATCTCATATCCATTATAAGTGAGTACATACCATACCATGTTTGTCTTTCTGGGTCTGGGTTATGTTACTCAGGATGATTTTTTTTCCTAGTTCCATTCATTTGCCTGAGAATTTCATGATGTCATTGTTGTTTTTTGTTGTTGTGTTTTTGTTTTGTTTTGTTTTTACTACTGAGCAATACTCCCTTGTGTAAATGTACCATCTTTTCTTTATTTATTCTTTGGTTGAGGGGCATCTAGGTTGTTTCCAGGTTCTGGCTATTACAAATACTGCTGCAAGGAACATAATTGAGCAAGTGTCCTTGTGGTACTATTGAGCATCCTTTGGGTATATGCTCAAAAGTGGTAATACTGGGTCATGAGGTAGGTAGATTGGTTCTCAAGTTTTGAGAAGCTGCCATATTGATTTCCAAAGTGGCTGTACAAGTTTGCATTTCTACCAGTAGTGGAGGAGTGTTCCTCTTACTCCACATCCTCTCCAACATAAGCTGACATCAGTGTTTTTGATCTTAGCCATCCTGACAAGCGTAAGACAGCATCTCAGAGTTGTTTTTGATTTGCCTTTCCATGATAGCTAAGAATGTTGAACAATTCTTTGAGTGTTTCTCGACCATTTGAGATGCTTCTGTTGAGAATTCTCTGTTTAGATTTGTACCCTGTTTTAATTGGATTATTTGGTATTTTGATGTCTAGTTTCTTGAGCTCTTTATATATTTTGGAAGTCATCCCTCTGTCAGATGTGGGGTTAGTGAAAATCTTTTCCCATTCTGTGGGCTGCCATTTTGTCTTATTGACAATGTCCTTTGTCTTACAGAAGCTTTTCAGCCTCAGGAGGTCCCATTTACTAAGTGTTGATTACAGCGTCTGAGTTACTAGTGGTATATTCAGGAAGTTGTCCCCTGTGCCAATGTGTTCAAGGCTACTTCCCATTTTCTCTTCTGTCAAGTTCAGTGTAACTGCATTATGCTTAGGTCGTTGATCTACTTGAACTTGAGTTTTGTGCAGGGTGATACATATGGATCTATTTGCAATCTTCAATATTCAAACATCTAGTTATGCCAGCACCATTTATTGAAGGTGCTTTCTTTCTTCCATTGTATAGTTTTGTCTTCTCTGTCAAAAATCAGCTGTCCATAGGTGTGTGGATTTACATCAGGGTCTTCAATTTGATTCCAATTGATGCCAATTCCATGCTATTTTTATTAATAGGTCTGTAGCAGAGCTTGAAGTCAGGGATGGTTATAGTTCTGAAAGTCCCTTTATTATACAGGATTGCTTTAGCTGTTCTGGGTTTTTGTTTTTTTGTTTTTTGTTTTTTTGTTTTTTTTCCCATATGAAGTTGAGCATTGTTCTTTCAAGGTCTGTGAAGAATTCTGTTGGGATTTTGATGGGGAGTACCCTGAATCTATCCTGTCATGAAGATATCACCCTTTCTCCCAAGGGCCTTGCTTCAAATTCCTTTGTCTTTAGGGATTGTGTCAAAGTAACACACCCATACCATAATGGAAGGAGAGGATGAGAGGTGAAGTGTGTTTATAGATGAGGGCTGGATGTAGCAATTTTCATGCGATCATCTCATGTTCTCTGTAGCAGGAGCATAAGTGGCTCCTGAGTATCAGAGAGCAGCAGTAGGGGACAAGAGGACTTGAGGGAAGTGGTAAATGGACTGAAGTGGCCCTTGGGGAAACCAGGGGAGCCTGTCAGATCAGTCTGGCTTTGTTCCAGAGGCTCCTGGGAATCGTGAGGGAATTCACTTAATTATTGCCTTTTACAAGAAACTCAGTAATGACAAGTTAGCCAAATGAGCACTCTACCAAATAAGGACGTGCATAGGGGATATTTCCCATTTACACTTGTACCTCTAACACAAAATAGTAATGCACCTATGCATGTCTGCATCTATCAGACCCTTAAACAAGTATGGCAAAAGTAAAAAGAAAATGGCAATACTGATTGTAGATGTCACTGTGGGAAAACAGACTCTCATACCTTGATGGGAGACATGTGAATTGATCAACTACTATGAAAAGAATGCTGAAAAATTTTGTAAAGTTTAAACGGTCATAATCTGTAACCTGCATATACCACAGTGTAGACAGAGACCTTCCTCCCTCCCTTCCTCCTTCCTTCCCTCCCTCCTTCCTACCTTCCCTCCCTCCCTCCTTCCTCTCTTCCTCCCTACTTCCTTCCCTTCTCCCTCCCCATTTGAAACAGGGCTCCACTATTGCAGACTGGCTTTGAATTTTGGGTCTCCCAAGGGCTGGATTACAGTCATGTGCTACCACCCCTGGTTTGCGTGGTCTGGGAATCCAATCCAGTCTTCACACCAGTATGCTATATAATGAGCTACAGCTCCAACCTTTGAAGACTGTTTTTCAGATTGCAGATAAAGACTACAATGATAGTGGCCCCCTATAGTTGGTCTAAAATTCAGTTTAGTTAGCAATCTGGAATAATATTGACTGAATTAAACAAGCCAGACACAGAAAGACACATCTTCCCTCTCATAAGTGGAAACTGAGATTAAAACAAAAATGACCTAAAAGTAATTGAGGGACTACTGGGGAAGGGTAAAAGTAGTGGAGGAGGGTAGATACAAACAAATCTTGAGATACATATAGATGTAGAAACATAGCTGTAGAGAAACTGGTGCATATACGCCCAAGGTGACATTATCAGAAGCGCTTATTGAAGAGTTGCCTATAATACTGATTTATAATTTACGAGACAAGCTCCATCAGTAGGGGAACTAAAAGTGACCTACTGTGATAGCTATTATTGGTTGTCAACTTGATTTAACTAAAATCCAAAAATGGAGGGCACGCCTGTGAAGGATTTCTTGCTTAATTTGAAATAGGTATATTCTCTTCTAATCTGGATCTTTGAAGTAGAAAAACACAATCCTTTAATCTATGTCTTGAGTCGGGAAGACATGGACCTTTAACTGGGCCATAGCTTTTGCTAGAAGTCCGTATAAGGACACCGAAGAAGGGAGCCTTTGCTCTCTGCCTGCTTGCTTTTGCCTTGTTAGCAAGACCATCTCTTCACTGGCATTAGAGCCTACTTCTTCGGGATTCCAGTGTATACTGGAGACTAGCTAAGACAACTGGCCTCACGGACTGAACAACTATTGGATTATTGGACCTTCCTTGTTTAGGCAGCCATTGTTGGATTAGCTAGACTACAGCCAGTAGGTCATTCTAAACTCTCTTTTATACATAAGTTCTGTTGCTCTAGGGAACCTTGATTACTGTACCTACTTATACAGGAAAATGTTGAAACAAAGCAATGATGAGTAGAAAAGGTAAGTTTCATGATATGTAGACATGCTATTACACATGAAGAATGTAAACATCTATGAAGACACTGCACCTTGTTTTCACAATACTTACATACGTGAAAGAATTTTTAAAAGACTGGGAAGACTCCTCACACACCTTGGTAGATCCCAGTGAGTGGGAAAGGTTTAGGACTAAACAAGCGAGCAAAGAGTCTATTTCTATCGTGTGGTTTTGAAAATGTGTTTTGATTGGTCAGTGAGCACTAAGCGGTAGCTGGGAAAAATAAGTTCTGATTCTCTATCACACAGTGGGTTGACCACAGATAATGGTGATGCAGCCAATATACCATAGTTTTAAAAGGCAGGTATATCTTTACCACAAAGATATAATAATATTTGAGGAAATAGAAGTTTGTTTTGATTTGAACATCATATATATCAAACTACCACATGGCAGCACACACACACACAGTCTTTATGTCAATTAAAAACTGTATTTAAAAAGTAAGATACTTTAAAATGAGTTTGTAAGAAGGATAGGATTGAGGAATAATAATTGCTAATTTGAGACAGTGAATCCACAAGTGTTTGTTGTGCTTTTTGTGGCCATAAAAACATACATCCTCAGCCCCTGAGCCCTGGTGTGGTACAATGTGCCCCCCCCAATCCCCGCACTCAGGAGGCTGAGGCAGGGGGACACTGGCTTGTGGATAATGCAGTAAGTGCTAGGATAACATGTTTTCCTTGTTATTGGCTGCCTCAGTTTGGCTGTGCTACTTCACATAGTCACACTCATATTCTTTCCTTAAGCAGCGAGCTTGACTTCCTTCCCCTTTGAGTTTGGACTTGACTTTCTTCTAGCAAAGATAAAGTGACGTCCTCCAAGGCAGAGTTTATTGTAGGCTTGCAGTTTCAAGGGGTGAGAGCCCATGATCCTCATGGCAGGGAGCATGGTAGCAGGAAGCATGACATGGCGCTGGGTCAACCGTGGAGAGCTGCCACCCTGAGACACAAGCATGAGGTAGAGAGAGCTAACTGGAGAGGCATGGGCTTTTGAAATCTCAAAGCCTACCCCCAGTGGCATACTTTCTCTGAAGGACATTCCTTCTAATCCTTCCCAAACAGGGGACTAAGCTTTCAAATATAAGAGCTCATGATGGGTGGGGCATTCTTATTCAAATCACCAAAGCAGGCTAAGGCACGTGTAGCCAAGCCTAACAGCCCCATTTTAATCACCAGGACTACATGGTAGATGGACAAACAGACTCCCACAAGCTGTCCTCTGGTCTCCTCTGGCACACACTTGCCCATACAAACACACGCATGCTCGCGCGCGCGCACACACACACACACACACACACACACACACACACACTAATTGTTTTTTAAAAAATAATGAAAAACTATTATTTTTTTAAAACCTTAAAGTAAAACAAAACTAAAAGTTCTGGTCATCAGGGTGGCACCACTAGACAGTTGCAGAGCTTTTAGAAAGTGGGGACTTATAGCAGGCTGTTAGTCCCTTGCAGAGATGCCCTCACGGTTGGTTTGGGAGCCTGGCCTATCTTTCTCTTTGCTTCCTGACTCGTGATATACGTGGTTTATTCATCACACACCTCTGATAGGAGCCGGTACATTTGCTACAACAAACATTGGAGCTGACTGACCTTGAACTAAACCTCCAGATCGCTGAGCCAAATTTTGTTTAATAAGTTAACTGTTGCAAGCATTTCATTCTAACAGCAAAGAATGACTAACACACTGCTTTCTTTCCTTCGGTGCTGGGATTATAGGTATTCTGCATGTTATTATATAACATAATAATATATTTTATAAGCCACTTCCATGTTTTTCTAAGGATAATCAAAAGTAAGATCCTGAGCTTATCCTTCTAAAGACTTATTTCCAAATAATACATCGGTTTATTTGATTTCAGTAATACTCTCCTACTTGATTCTATGTTAGATATTCAAAATTCCTGGCAACCGCTAAAATTTTCATGCCCTCTAATGAGATTAGCAGACCACAAAGAAGCTAAGGTGATGCCTATTAAAGGCAACAGGAAAATGTCTATAGGTCAATGGTAGACTGGTTTACTCTTGCATGCATGTGGTAGGTAGGTTCTTTGTTTGGCCCTGGAAACCCCACCAGAAGAGCAAGAGAAGGAGGAGGATGGAAGAGGAAGAAAAGAAGGAGGGGAGGAGGAGAGAGGGAAAGAAAACCAAAACAAGAAACAAAATGAGGGGAGTGCACACTGAAATCAAATGCACTAAAGATGTGTGTAAAACAACCATGATGCATTATTTTGTCATTTGATATTCACAAACTCACAGACTTAGAAAAAGCAGAATTTCATAGACTTGAAGTGACCTGCTTAGAGTTTCAAAGAGTAGTACTGATGGTTAATACTACAACTTGAGTCTTCCTGAATGTCCTTTTCTGAACATACGATGTTCCCTGATAATTATACATTTAGATCATTGGCCAATAAGAAATATTTCCAAATATGCAAAAAAATATGCACAAATTGTGCATTGTATCTTTATTTACAATGGTAAAGTTTGGCGACAACCTAAATATCCCAGTGTAGACATCTAACATAAGTTATGACTAAGTAACACATACATGTGTGTATGTGTATATACTATGTACAATTTGTATGTGTATATGTTTGTATGTGCATACATGTGTTCACATGGATGCATGCAAGTGTGTATGCATGAGGGTGCATGTATATGCGTGTGTGTTTGTGACAGTGTCAAACTTGAAACTTGCTAGCAAGGCTAGGCTGACTAACTGGTGAGCCTTTGTGGTCTACCTGTCTCCGTGTCCTAGTACTGAGATTGCTAAAGTACATGTTCACACCTGGCTTCTTGTGACATGAGTGCTGTATACTGAGTGCTCATGTTTGCAAGGTAAGCACTTTATAGACTGAGCTATGTCCTGACAACTACCCCACCCTATTCAGTATTTTTCAATAGACTTGTCATGATAAAATCTATTGTTCTGCCATTTCCGGGTGTTGGTTCTCATTTTGTTTTGTAGATTAGAAATTACCCCATTCATGAATCTCAAATGAAATACTGTTGGCTATTTTACGCCTCGTAGGCAAGGAGTTAGGTATGAGGTAACCCAAGAAAAGCTGTAGCTGGATGGTAGTAGTGATGTCTCCTGGTTAGGCAAGGAATTAGACATGAGGGGACCAAGAAAAACTTCACTTGCTTCTTGGAAGCTGTTTCCTGATAGTCAGAACACCCCTAGGTGGTTTAAACACCCTTGACATTGCAGTTGTGTTATTGCTTACTTCCCAGAACTAATATATGACATGTTTTCTAGTTGCCTCACATGCCCACTAATGGTGGGTCTACACTCTCAAAAGACTCTGACTTCATTATAATCTCATTTGCATTGTGATTTTGACACCCTATCACCTTGTAAATTTTTCAAGAGGCTCATGGGAAGAAGTACCGTAAAAGGAAGATATCATCTACTTTAACTTGGAAGGCAACAGGGTCACCTTACCACCATGAACACACCACCTCCCTTGAAAACATTCATAAGAACTTCTTTAACATCTACAGTGCAGAACCGACCTCCCCTCAGGTCAGCTTACTCCAGTCCCCGTCTGCAGTGTATACTAAGCTTCACTAAATAAACCTGCTTAAACGGGTTGTTGTTTCTTGGCTGAATTCTTTCTTCAGAGAAAACAAGAACAAAAGCAAAACCTTTTACTAGTACCATACCTAAATTAGTTGTAATTTTGCCTTTTAATATATGTATGGGAAAAAAAAAATCAGAACGCCTATGCTCTTTAAAATACCTGGGGGGAAATGTACAACCACCCAGTGACAATTATACCCCAAGGGAAGAACGGTTGAGATTGGAAGAGAAGCAGCATGTGGACCACAACTTGTATGGCTTGCCTCATACCTTCTTATCTAAGATGTTTAAATCGATTCATTAGCTTTTTTAGAATGTCACACTGGTCCTAGAGTACTAACTAAATATCTTTTATGTGTGTGCTCAACACTCTGGTTGGGGTTAAAGATTTCCAGAGGAAGTGCCCAGGGGAAGTCAGTATCAAGCTGGAAAGAAAAGCAGAACTTAGGGAATGAGGCCAAACAACAGCCAGGAGAAGTGAGCAGGCGGTGCACCAGCCAGAAGCCTGTGAAAGAGATCACCGATTCCACTGCACTGGGACCCTCATGACTTTGAGTATCATTAAAAACGGGGCATTGGGCACTGCAGGAAGTTAGGCCACTCAAGCCAGAGCAGTCTGTCCTTTCTGTTATTTACCACTTGCACTTTGCACGATAGAACCCTGGCCACCTTATGTAACTTGACAGCAACAAGAATGGGTTACTAGAAACTGGGTGAAGCCACCCCAGAGCCATCTGCCATCTCTCATATTTATCCCAGATGAGGTCATTTCTGGTTTTGTGCACCTGTTCTATCTAACCCAAGAGCTGTGAGGATGTGTCTGCCCCATGCCTCTCCTAACTTCTGGTAGTTTGCTGGCAGTCCTTGGCATTCCTTGGCTCATAGAAGCATCGCCCGGATTTTTGCCTTTAGCTTCTCATGGTGCTCTCCCTGTGTGACTTCTGCTTTCTACCAAGAGATCAGATACACTGAGGCCTGACTTTCTGACCTCCTGTAACTCTGAAAAGGCCAACTCCGTAAAGGCTATACGTCCAGATAAAGCCACATTCAGAAATGCCAGGGAACAGACTCCACTGAATTTTTTTTTTTTGGGGGGGGACTTAAAACAGCTGACAAGCCAGCCAGTCATAGCACATTCCTTTAATCCTAGCACTTGGCTCTGGAAGCAGAGGCTGGTGGATCACTGTGAGTTCCAGGCCAGCTTGGTCTACAAAGCAAGTTCCAGAACAGTCAGAGCTGTCCCACAGAGAAACCCTGTCTGGAAAACCAAACAAAAACCAACAAAACAAAACGAAAAAAAATCTGACTATGTTCACATTAAATTGATGAATTAAGCTCCTTGCTCATGATTACAAACTAGCAAACAAACAAACAAACAAACAAAACTAGGATCCAGAAACCTTCTTGATTGACTCCCCCTCCCTTGCTTCACCCCCTTTCCTTTCTGTTTTACTTTTTACATTTTGTGTGTGTGTGTGTGTGTATGTGTGTGTGTGTGTGTGTGTGTGTGTGTGTGTGTGTGAATGTAACAAAGAGAGAGACTTAATCTGCAGCTATTTGTTCAAGGTCCTTTTCTTTTTGAATATTTTTATTTAAATTAGAAACAATCTTATTTTACATATCAATCCCAGTTCCCTCTCCCTCCCTTCCTCCCATGCCCCCCACTGACACCCCCATCCACTCCCCAAGAAGACTGAGGCCTTCCATGGGGGATCATCAAAGGCTGTCATATCATTTGGGGCGGGGCCTAGGCTCTCCCCCTTGTATCTAGACCAGAGAGAGTAGCCCTCCATGAGGGAACTAATGCAGAGACCCACAGCTGGGCAATGCACAGAGTGAGAGAGATCACTTTAGAGCACTCAGTTCTAAATGGGTTGTTCATCAACCCTTCCCTCCCCACGAGGATCAGGGATCTATGTGCAATAGTTGGAGAAGATGATAAGAGCTAGAAGAATGACTTCAAGGGAAATTTCTTCCAAACAGGATAGGACTGATGCGCATATGAATTCACAGAAATTATAGCAACATCTAGAAGACCTGGACAGGTTCAAGCCAGAAAGGGTCCTAGCACTGAGAAGGAGAAGTGGCTATGAGCTCCCATCCCTAATCAAGAAGGTTTTGCAATTGATGCCCACTGGCAAAGGAAAAATCCATTTTATCTAATGAAATCTCACTGGGTAGATTAATCATACTAAAGGACAAACCATGGGGAATAGCTGGCCAAAACAAAACAAACTCAGTGGTAAATTTGGAATCTTTATACCTCATTTTGCTCTGTTTGGGTTTTTCTTTTTCTTTTCTTTTTTTTTTTTTTTCAACTGGGTTTTTGCTTGTTTATTTTCATTTCCTTCTTTGAGGGGGCGGGCTTTTTCCAGACAGGGGTTTTTCTGTGTAACAGCCCCTAGCTGTCCTGGAACTAGATCTGTAGACCAGGCTGACTTCAAACTCACAGAGATCCTTCCGAGTGCAGGGATCAAAGGCGTGCGCCATCACCGCCTGGCTTTGATTTCCATTTTTGTGGAGGTTTTGTGTATCTGTGACCCCATGTTTAAAGTGGGGAGGACATCAAGAGAACATACGGTTGTGTGGGTAGGGAGGTGGAGAGGATCTGGGAGGAACGGAGGAGACATGCTTAGAATATATTGTATGATAAATTCTTTTCAATAAAATGTTTAAAAGTGCAGCAAGGCAGAGAAGTGAATTGACACACAACAAATCACACAGCCCATTTTTCAGTCTTAAGCCAATATTTGTCATTCACTTCCCTGCCCTTCCACTAAACTCCCTGATGATCCCCTCTTTATCTAGAAGAAAGGTTTGTAATGTGATCTAAAATGCTCTGCTCCACCTTACTTCTGCTTTTATTTTAGCTGAGAAAGCTCCTGTGGCGCTGGTCACTGGTCGTGTTTTAGTTCCCTGAACACTGCTTCCCTGCCTATCCTAAACTGTCCTCTACCCACCCCCTTCTCTCTGGGCACCACCCGATTCTCCAGAGACTTCCCTCATAATTTCCTCACTGTACTTATCCCCTTAACACTCCACATCCTCCCACCCCTATTCTTTCCTTTTATCCTACATGGTGGGAAGATGACATTTTAGCAAAATAATATATCCAAATTAAACTGTAAAAGGGGAAAACACCATTTTCAGAGTTTTGTTTTTCTTTCCCCAAAATATGTTTTGTGTTTGCTCTGCTGGTTCTTTCCTCTGGAGACTGGGGTCCTAAGCAACTCAACTGGAGGCCAGTGGGGGACATGCGCCTTCCTGGACTGGTGCTGAAAGTGAAGGTCCCTGAAAACTTGATCACCCTGGGCACTGACAGGACAGAGAAGATCTTGAGGGTGGGGGCAACAGGAAGAACACAAAGGACAAAGCAGATAGGCGATGGGAGATGTCATTCTGTAAATATGCTTCTCATACTGGTTAATGAATAAAGCACTATTGGCCAATAGGAAAGCTATATAGGCGGGACTAGGAGACAAGGAGGAAAGAGGCAGTGCAAACCAAGGCGATGAGCACAGCTCTCACTGCTGGTACCCGCCGCCATCTTTGGTAAACCGTGGCTGACACAGCTATGACTTTCATTTTAGTAATGCTGTTGTTTACCAGATAAAAGACTCGTGGCCATAAAAAGATAAACATTTACAATAAAGACAGATTCATATTAAGAAAAACCTCTAAAGGTTTACAGTGTGTTTTAAAATATAGGTATACATGGGGGAAAAAAAAGAATAAAATGGGTTTAAAAAGACAAAGAGGAACTGGGTGTGGCGGCACACGCCTTTAATCCCAGCACTCAAGAGACAGAGGCAAGCAGATTTCTTGTGATTTCAAAGTAAACCTGATGCAGAGTGAATTCCAGGATAGATAAGAGTTACACAGAGAAACCCTGTCTCAAAAAAATAAAAAAATAAAAGTAAAAAAAAAACAACAAAAAAAAAAACCACAGTAATAAAAAAAGCCAGAATGGAGAGAATCTAGATACTGTGCCATGTTATATTGTATCTTTGTATCTTTTCACTGATGAGGAAATAACAACAACTAATAAAAAAAGCTACTGGATGAATTTAATTTATATATTTTAAAAATGTTTTGACTCCAAAATTTAAGTCTAAGGACAAGTTACTGGGGAAAAAGAATTTCTATTTTTGTTTCCACAGAAAATAAAAAGATGTGGATTCCTTCCAGACTAATGTGGTTTGATCAAGCCAGACCCCCTGGAACAGAGTTCCTGGTAATCCAAAATTCAAAACAGCTTGAACAAGGCAGCTTTGCAGACTACAGCCAGGATTTCTGTGTCTTCTTAGGATCCCTGTGACAGTGCCCCCTACCAGGAGGAAGCAATTTGGAAAGAATGACGCCCAAATTCCCAAATATTGTTTCTAAATGTTTGTTTTCATTTAAATGAGGTTGGTTATAAATGGTTAGTGACCACAACCAATCTCTTTTTAAAGACAAAAAGAAAATTATGGTATAGATATGAATACTTTGTGTTGGAATGGATTTTCATTTATTGATACAAATTTAAGGTCAATTTTGTGATAAGTATATTTCTCCTCTTATTTAGGTACTCTGTTTATATAGCTCATTTAGAAATGTAATGTATAATTTAGTACAGATTATAGATAGTTACCTATAATAGTCAAAACTTAGTTAGGTTTTACCTATAATAGTCAAAACTTATAGTTAAGTTAGTTAGGATTTCTAGATATACAGAGATGTATTTAAGATAAATAGGCATTCTTCAAACCTTTCAAAGACCTACAGAATATGGCATTTAAAATGGTTTAGGGTTTTTCTTGACAATGAGGCACAATTGCTCCTGGCAACACCACCTGCGTCAGAAAGGAAGATGGACATTGAAGAAACTCGTTCCGGAGTTTACTTCCAATATGGCAAGAGTAGCCATTTGGACAAGATACTGCTCTTGTCTGGACTGTTTGACTTTATGCTGTATAAACTGGACATGCAGGACCCACAGGAAAGTGACTGCTGATTCAAGATGGACATTGCTACAGAATTCCTGCTTCATGCAAGAGTCTGCCAGATCGTCTGCAGGACACAGAGAAAAATGACTGACAAACTGCCAATACAAAAAGACAGTTTAAAGTTTCCTACTTTGCTAAAGAGTCTGCTAGACACACTATGGCCTATGGGCTGAAGATGAAATATTACAGAAGAACTTCAGGTGACTGACCAGGCAATGAGTTGTCTCTGTCATTTCTAGAGTTTATATTTTATCCTTCTGTGGTCTTTGAAGGAGTTGAAGACAGATAGTTATGGTTATAGTTTTCCATAGTTAGGATTAAAGATAAGTTACATAGACTTTAGACACACAAAGATAGGATAGATGATGGAATATTTTCTTTAAAACTTACTAAATGTTAATGGATTAAATATTGTTAACTGTAATTCTTATTTGATAACTGTTGTATGATATATTTTGCTATGTTAAGGTTTAAAACCTTCCTTGTATTTTTAGACAGAAAAGAGGAGATGATGGGAGATGTCATTCTGTAAATATGTTTCTCATACTGGTTAATGAATAAAGCACTGTTGGTCAATAGGAAAGCTAGATAGGCAGGACTAGGAGACGAGGAGGAAAGAGGAAGTAGTAAGGAGGAGTCAAGATGGAAAGACTGGGGAGACCAGATGCCTGCCCCACTCCCCGGTAAGATAAGACCATGTGGAAATACATAGATTAACAGAAATGGGCTAATACGACAGAGGTAGCCGATAAGAAACAAGTACCTGGCCAACAGCATTATATCAAATACAGAATCTCGGTGTGCTATTTGGGGCTGGCGCTGCGGCGGGACAAGACCAGGGGCAGAAAAACATTACTCCTTATAGATAGGAGTAAAAGGGGACTCAGGTGCCCCTCTGATGCTGTGTTTAGATAGTGTTTTGTCATTTTGTTGTTATTTTCTTCTAGACACTCTACTTGGTTCTGGTAAATTGGAGGAATGCTTTTTATCTTTTGTTTGTTTGTTTCAAGACAGGATTTTTCTGTGTAACTGCCCTGGCTGTCCTGGAACTCACTTTGTAGAGTGGGCTGTCCATGAACTCACAGAGATCTGTTGCTCTTCCTGCTGGAATTAAAGGCATGTGCCACCATCACCTGGTGTGTGTGTGTGTGTGTGTGTGTGTGTGTGTGTGTGTGTGTGTTTGTTTGTTTTCCTAAGGAGATACAATAAGTGATTATACTTCCAAGCATTCTGAGAGTAGAAGAGGGGTTCTAGCTCAGATTCTGTGAAGGTCTGATGGCCTGAAAAAATGAGAAGCACCAATTCCTGGAACCCAACGACAGAGGCAATGTAGGGAAAGCTCTGTCATAGACATAGTTGGCCCATAATGTTGCCATAAGGGAAAACCTTGGGAATAAATAAATAATTGGACCTCTTTCTTCCATCCCTCTGATCTCTCAAGGCTCTACCTTGGTTAACTAGAAGACCAGTGGGTAAAGTATTCCAACCAGAAAGTCTAAATCTTTCAGGCAGAAAGTAATATGGGCCAGAGGAGAGATATGCAGGCCAATGGAAAAATCTCGCACAGCTAGAAGATCTGTTCATCTTCCCTTTGTTGGAAGCAATTAATAATATGTAGTATGTATGTGTCACAGTAAAGCAAATTTTTTACTGGTATAATTAAGCATTATGCTCTAATGCATCCAATTCTTATATAAGGATCAACTACAGAGCTGAGAGTTTGGGCTGATGTTCCAAGAAACGCATTGCTGTTTAGTACAGTCATGCAAATGATCTCCTCTCTATAATTGATTTTATCTGCATTCATAGCATACCTATCTTGCCATTTTTCATATTACAGATTTCATCATACTGCATGTATGTGTAAATCACTATGATTTACACTTTTAATGGATACCATTCTTGCCAGAAATAACTTAAAAATTGTTCACTGTTGTCCCTCTTCTATATAAAAATGAGAAGACCATAATAAGGGTGAATTTACAGAGACATCAAGGTAGTCAGGTAGATTTATCCAGTAGTCAGCCACCCTGGAGAACCAGGATTCCTGTGTGTATCTGTCAAGCTGTAACCACAATTAAAATCATTCCAAGACATGATGTGATATAGTCACAACATGCCAGTCCATTAAGACATTATGACCAGGTCCTTCTTTGCTTCCTGCTGGATGTTGGATGCTTGATATTGAAATGGGCAAGTTCATGAAATCCAGGAGTGTGCTCGTGCTGGCTGGATGCTACTCCAGATGCAAAGTCATCATCATTAAGAATACTGATGGTGATGTGGCTCCTCGGACCACTGTTATAGGCTTGCCCTGGTTGCTGGAATTGACTACTATCCCCAAAAAGTGGACAAGAAAATCACCAAGGGGACAAAGATCACATCCTTTGTGAAAGTTTATAACTACAGTTACCTCATGCCTTGTAGGTACTCTGTGGATACCCCTTGGACAAAACTGTTGTCAACAAGGATGTCCGTCATTAAAGATCCATGCAAGGCCAGGCAGGAGGCCAAGGTCAAGTTTGAGAAATGATACAAGACAGAGAAGGACAAACTGTTTTTCCAGAAGCTTTTTTTTTTAGGTAAAATTTTTTTTCATCATGAAAAAAAATTTTACAAAGACATTATGGTTAGATTAATTGGTCTTGGATATTTGTAAAACTCATCTGAAAAATCTCTTTGGATTCATAATTTCAGTATTTTATCACACATGAAACACAGTAAGTGAGCAGTCAGGTACCCACCACTCAGGTAGGAACTACATACAACATTACAAGTCTGTGCCTCTCTCCCTCTGCCCCTTATGATGACATGCTGCCCCGAGTTATGAACTTTCTCTTGATTTCCTTTATCATTATTACATCAAAAATGAAGCACAAATCATTTCATTTCCAGTGTCTCTGTCTTTAACTGAGATACTGTTTTTTTCCTTGCCTAGCCCTCTATCCCAACGTATAAGTTTATGAAATTCTTCCATATGGACATATGTTGTTGAAATTAATTTTCACTTCAGTAGTATCAGTCCTAGGAAGTGAACCCACGGATCCATGCATGTTAAACAAGTGTAATTTCACAGAATTATACACCCAGCCCCTGGCTCAGCTGCTCCTGAGTATTTGTGTCAGCAGCCTTAAGAATGTACGTATTTATTTATTTACATTACTTTTGAAACATCTCTTGCTATTTCATTTGTGATGGGAAACATCTCTTGGGTGTTTATTTAGGCATGGGTTTGCTAAGTTACACACTCAGCTTTATTTCTTTTTTTTTTTTTTCTTTTTGGTTGTTTTGAGACAGGGTTTCTCTATGTGGCTTTGGAGCCTGTCCTGGAACTTGCTCTGTAGACCAGCTGGCCTCGAACTCACAGAAATCTGCTTGCCTCTGCCTCCCGAGTGCTGGGATTAAAGGCTTGCATCACTGACACCAGGCTTCAGTTTTATTTTGAAATGCTGCCTTTTTTTTCTTTTTTTCCAAAAATGGTTTTGAACAATGAACAAGTTCACCAGAAAGGCCTCAACATTTCAGACATGTCATTCTACAGATGACAGAACACATAAAAAACAAAACAAAAAAACAAAACAAAACAAAAAACAACCTTTTCTGATTATCATGGCCCATGCTTTTCATCTACAGTTTTAAAATTGCTTCTCACTGCTGAGCAAAGTGTGGAATGGGGAATGGTGTTCAGATTGATTGATAAGTAACTGTTTATTCATCAGCCTGGTGCCCTCTCAGCCACCCAGTGGCCCATCCCCATTCTTGTACCCCTTCCCTCAGTTACACACACACACACACACACACACACACACACACACACACACACACACACACACACACACCTCCCCAACATAGACTTGTTTCCTGAGCTCTAACACTCATCATATGACTTAGTATCAGGAGCCACACTTCTGCCTTGTGGTTAGAACTTGGAGTCACTGATGGACTGTGCAATTGCAGAAACTCAAATTTAAAATTCAATTTGGGAAACATTTCTAATAGATCTACCGTATCTGTGTTAATGCTGAAATCCCATATGGGGTTCATTTGTCACAGTAGCCATCAAGCCATGCAAGGGCACATTTCAAAAGGAACCAGAAAATACCTCCCATCTATTGATCCTGTACATAAGAGCATTTTATACAAATCCTGGTTTGGCTTTTTGTGGATGTCAGTGGTAGGTGGTGAAGTTATTAATAATGGTTAAGATGGTCATACTCCCCCCCCCAAAATTGTGAAATAGGCAGTTGAGCTAAAATCCCACTATTGTTAATTAACTTCATTAAATATTTGATAATAGCATCCTAATTCAAGTTCTAATGGCACTAATAACACTACACATTAATATTTAGCATTTTAAGTTTTCAATATTACTAAAAATTTACTCATCC
This sequence comes from Phodopus roborovskii, assembly GCF_943737965.1. Taxonomy (NCBI): domain Eukaryota; kingdom Metazoa; phylum Chordata; class Mammalia; order Rodentia; family Cricetidae; genus Phodopus; species Phodopus roborovskii. The sequence continues at coordinate 6,508,609 of NW_026126413.1, read as the reverse complement.
CAAAAGAGAGGTAATTCTGGTATCTCCATTCAAATAGGGAAACTTAAATTTGCCCCTCCTGGAAGACAGGAAGTGGAGACCTGAGAATCTCTGCAGGTTTGCAAGCTGGCTAGCCTGGCGTATATAACACAGCAAGAGAGAGCCTGTGTTAAACAAGGTGGAAGTTGAGGACTAGGTTGTCCCATGACTCAGACACATGTGCATGCTCTCTCTCTCACAAATGAACTGAACACAATACACTCACTCACACACACACTCACACACACACATACACACACATGCACACACACGCACACGCACACACACACACACACACACCAGAAAGAAAGGTAACTTGTCCAAGACCCAGGTAGTGAGTGGACTGACAAAGCTAAAATAAAGATGAAACACATAGACAAATTGACTTCATGTTTTTGAATAATGCCAAGACTTTGAAGTTCTCTTTCTTTTCTTATTTTATTTCAAATACATTTCTGTTTTCTATAAACCAGTAGCCCCACTCCAGAGACCTATTCTTAGTTTCCTGGCAGCTTGGACAAATACCCAGATGACTGGTATTTCAATCTTTTTTTTTCTTTTCAAAGTACTTACTTGTAGGTGGCAATGCCAGTTTCAAACCCTGCTTTGCATTTTTCCCTGTGAAAGATTAGAAAAAGCCATCTGGTTAGCATCACCCTGAAAAATGCTCTGAGTGGAAGTTTCTTAAGGAAAAAAAATATAAAAAAGGAGTATGGTATTAATGAAGGCAGAATACAAATAGAAAAATCTAGAAATTAAGCATTGCATTCTGATATCTATGGGTATTCCTGTAAGATAAATTTATTTTTCTGCTGTCCTCCTTTTCACATTTTCTTTTGAGAAGAGGCTTCTTTGCGTGAAATCTTTGTCTTTCATGGAAAACTTTCTCACTTTTAGCTTGTCTGGTCCTGAATTTTTGGACTCCTTTTCTGTACAGCTGTGATGGGAGATGTCATTCTGTATATGTTTCTCATACTGGTTAATAATAAAGCACTGTTGGCCAATAGGAAAGGAAGATAGGAGGGACTAGGAGACAAGGAGGAAATAGGAAGTAGTAAGGAGGGGTCAAGATGGAGAGTCTGAAGAAAGCAGTATGCCGCCGGCTCCCGGTAAGAGAAAAACATAGATCAGCAGAAATGGGTTAATAATTAAAGGCAGGGCTAGCCGATAAGAAACAAGTAACTGGGCCAACAGTATTGTATCAAATACAGAGTCTCTGTGTATTATTTGGGGCTGGCGGCGTGGTGGCGGGACAAGAGCAGGTGGCGGGCAGGAAACCGTACACCTTACAAATGGCGCCCAACGTGGTTAATAAGAACTTCCACTTAAAATTTAACAAAAGCTTAAAAAAGGGTTTTAGAAGCAACAGAACAGAGACAAGCAAGGCTTCTTGGTATCAGCATTTTTCTCAGTTGAACTCTGCTTTGCTAGAGACAAGCAGATATTCGCGTGGCTCCTTTAAGGGAAGATTCCTGACTCAGCATATGTGGCAAAAATCCGCAAGGCTTTCAAGAAACTCTGCTAACAATTTATTGGTGTGTATGAGAGATGGCAATGGCAGTGACCACATCGTCATATGTATATTTCTCCTCTTGTTTGTATAGCTCATTTAGAAATGTAATGTATAATGTAGTACAGATTATAGATAATTACCTATGATAGTCAAAGCTTAGAGTTTAGTTAGGGTTTTCAAGACACACGGAGATGTATTTAAGATAGATAGGAATTCTTCAAACCTTTCAAAGACCTACAGAATATGGCATTTAAAATGATTTAGGGTTTTACTTGACAATGAGAAATAAATGCTCCTGGTAACACCACCTGCATCAAAAAGGAAGATGGACATTAAAGAAACACGTTTTGGAGTTTACTTCCAATATGGCAAGACTAGCCATTTGGACAAGATACTCCTCTTGTCTGGACTGTTTGACTTTGTGATGTATAAACTGGACATGCAGGACCCACAGTAAAGTGACTTCTGATTCAAGATGGACATTGCTACAGAGATCCTGCTTCATGGAAGAGTCTGCGAGACATTATGCAGGACACAGACAAAAGTGACTGACAAACTGCCAATACAAGAAGACAGTTTAAAGTTTCCTGCGTTGCTGAAGAGTCTGCCAGACACAGGATGGCCTATGGGCTGAAGATGGAAGATTACAGAAGAACTTCGGGTGACCAGGCAATGAGTTGTCTCTGTCATTTCTAGAGTTTATATATTATCCTTCTGTGGTCTTTGAAGGAGTTGAAGACAGGTAGTTATGGTTATAGCTTTCATTAGTTAGGATTAAAGATTTGTTACTTAGACTTTAGACACACAAAGATAGAATAGAAGATGAAATATTTTCTTCAAATCTTGCTAAATGTTAATGGACTATATATTGTTAACTGTGAGTCTTACTTGATAACTGTTGTATAATATATTTTGCTATGTTAAGGTTAAAACCCTTCTTTTTATTTAGACAGAAAAGAGGAGATGATGGGAGATGTCATTCTGTATATGTTTCTCATACTGGTTAATAATAAAGCACTGTTGGCCAATAGGAAAGGAAGATAGGAGGGACTAGGAGACAAGGAGGAAATAGGAAGTAGTAAGGAGGGGTCAAGATGGAGAGTCTGAAGAAAGCAGTATGCCGCCGGCTCCCCGGTAAGAGAAAAACATAGATCAGCAGAAATGGGTTAATAATTAAAGGCAGGGCTAGCCGATAAGAAACAAGTAACTGGGCCAACAGTATTGTATCAAATACAGAGTCTCTGTGTATTATTTGGGGCTGGCGGCGTGGTGGCGGGACAAGAGCAGGTGGCGGGCAGGAAACCGTACACCTTACACAGCTGTTTCTTCTATTCAGACATTCATTACACCCAAGTCCATCTCTTAGATGGTGACATCCTTATCGAGACTATTTACCCAGAACAGAGGATGTTAAATGTATGTTTGTCGTTTGAATAGTTGCATGAATGAATGAAAACCTAATCAGGGAGCAAGAGTATGGAAGAAGATTAATGTGAACTATATACTTACCCATAAACATTGTAAAGAAATCTTTACATCTAAACAAATGACAACACCAAACTGACATGCCTATGTGGATGGGGGAAATCTTGAAGGGAATCCTCTAGATGAAGAGCTAATGGCTGCTGAGAGAGGGAGGACCAGTTTTCTCCAGACAGCAAGATCCTGAGAGGTGTTTTAAACCCAAGCTGTCAGCTCTAAAATGTATTCATGTGAGCACACTGAATGAGCCTAATAGGTTATATCATACATTTATATATTAGTAAGTGCATATCATATATTATCTTATACACAGAGACACACATACACATTTAACAATGATAATTAAAGTAGAAGAACCATGAAATAAGGAGTTTTTTTTTTTTTAAAAAAATATTATATTTTTACATTGCCTTCGCCTATACTAACTTGAACAAAGATGTGAAAAGTCTACACATTTCTATTTTCAGTTCTTGGCTCAAAAAACCCCACTAATTTAAAATATGACAGTTGGCTCAGTAAAATTTTTTTTGTCTAATTAACTCATTTAATTACAGTTATTCTTTCCAGCTATTTGGAATCTACCACTGAGACATTATTGTAGATTCTCATTTACTAGCAAATTCATCTTTCATTTGTAAAATTTATCTATTATATTTATTTGAATATTATTTTACATTCTAAATATTGCTCAGAATGCTATTTTACATTCGTTTTTATAGTTATCAAAGTAATTATATTGGTTTGTCCATATGGAATCACACGTTTTTCAGATATGCCTTGATGCCAAAAGGGGGAAAAAAAAGGGAGCAGAAAATTGAGACAATTTGGACTTATTTTAAAAAGACTTCTTATTTTGTTTTAATTGTGTTGTGTGCATATGTGTGTGTGTGTGTGTGTGTGTGTGTGTGTGTGTGTGTATGAGATCTACTAAAGAGAGGAAGAAGGAAGGAGATTGACTAGAAGAAGACTTGTAGCACTGTTGTTAAGTTAGTGGAAAATTCCTTAGCCAGATTTACCCATTCTGCATCACGCAGAAATGGGCTAACACCAGTGTTCCTGCCATGCTGTTGTGTAGCAATTTCTTCCAAATTAAAAGCTTCCATTTTGGAGGGAAGCTTGGTATAACACAGAATGTTAAAAGGGAGATGAAATAAGGGATGTTCTAAGACATTCCATCCTCCAGGGAAGCTGGTTAAGTTCAGGAGGTAAACATCTAGATTGCCAGGAAGTTCCTGAAACCAATCAGATTCATTGGGCTTCTCCTTCCCATGAATATATAAGCAGTACGAGACTCTCTCAGCCCAACCAAGATGCTTGAGAGAGGCTAAGACCAACTGAGCTTCCTGAAAAGGATATTCTTTAACCTGTTGAGCTGTCTAAGGTTGTGCAGCGAGCTCTAGCTTTCTGGCTTTTGTGAGCTGCCATCAATGCTGGTGTGGGCTTTTGGTAATGCAGCTGTCAGAGTAATTTCTCCTCCTTTTAAGTATTCCCCTCACCTATACCTTGGTGGTAACCTTACTTGAGTCTGTCATTAGATCCCTGTCTAGGGTGAGTAGACATTTATTAGTATCTCCCTAGGAATAGTGGCACACAACACATGCTCAGTCACTAGCTGGTTTCTATCAGAGGAACACAGCCTCAGCTACCACTGTGGTGGTGGGATCTAGAAACACAGCAGCTTGGCTTCTCAGTCAACTGCACCCTCCACTTAGGAGCTCTGAGTAGCACATAGGTATGGCCACCTTGCCTTCTGTAATAGGTTAGTTTCTTTAGTTATTTGCTCTTACAGTAAAATATATTTTTCTTTTCTCTTTTATAATTAGAGAAACAATTGTCTTCTAAATGTTAAAAATCACCTGGCCCCCTCTTTAACTAGAAGATGTATAAAGATAATCACTAGATCAGTCTTACTCATCTGTACATCCCCAATTGCATGAGAGGCACTAATGGGTATAATAATATCTATTAATAGTTGCTATAATTGTGATTGCCATTTTTCAAGGGGCTGCAGTTTGGACCCAAGGACCCCACAGCATGCTTGGCAAGAATTCTATCACTGAGCCACAACGTTTGTTGTTGTTGCTTGGGTGATCTTTGCTTTTTTGAGACAGAGTATCAGTATGTATCATGGGTTGGCTTTGAATTCATTATGTAGCCCAGATAGGCTTTGAACTTTTGATTCTCTTGCCTCTCTGCCTGCTAGGGATCACTGACATGGAGTAGTTATTACTTATATCTACTCTTTCTGTTTTTTGACACATTAAAGCATTCTTTCAAATTAGACTTACACTTTAGTAAAAATCACAGGTTATATGTTAATGCTATTTTCTCTAAAGCATCTTTATTTTTAACATGTTAGTGTTAGGGTCCACGAGAAGTCCCATAAAAGACCACAAGTCACATATGCAACCAGTAAGAGTGTTTATTAAGAACTGCCAACATGTTGGGGTGATAAATGGCAATGACCAAAGAAACTTGAAAGCTCCTTTTAAGCAGGCTTAGGGGAATTCCAGGGAGGAGATTTAGTCTGGGGGCTGATTGTTGGGTTTAAACAAAAAGCTCATAGGATTGATAGGTGGCTCCAGTGGTCAGGGACTTTGCAGTGGCAGGGTGTGGGAAACTATTTTTAGCTAGCAAAAGGCTGTGGGATGCCTATTGAGCTAGCAGAAGGCTGTTGGGGGCACCTGCTGATTGGTTGCCCCTGAGTTGTGGTTTTCCTGAGAACTGCTTGCTCAGCTTCAGCCACCTCCAGTGAACCAAAACAAAAGCCTGGTCCCTGACTGGGGCTATTAGAAACCTATCATGGCTCTGGTCTGCTCCCCATCTTATTAGCAAGTTCAATTAAATGCGGAGAAGCTCTGAAGATGGATTCACTATTGGACGAATGAAACTCATACATAAAGAAAAAGCTCTTGAGCTGGGCATGGTGGTCCATGTCTTTAAAACCAGCATGCAGAGCCAGAGCAAGCAGATTTTGGTGAGTTCAAGGTCAGCATGGTCTACATAGGGAGTTCTAGGACAGCTGGGTTTATGAAGAGAGACCCTGGAGAGAGAGAGAGAGAGAAAGGAAAGAAGGACAGCAAGAGAGAAGGAAGGTCTTGTGATAAATTCCTTCTGGTTTCTTCAATGGATATATTATGACTCATTTCCTCATTTAATAAAGGAAATACTTTATTAGCATCTGCCTAAATTGCCTGCTTGTATTAGTTACTTTTCTTGCCATTATAACTAAATATCTGACAGCCAGCAACTTATGGAGAAAAGCTTTCTTTTGGCTCACAATTTGAAATGGCAGTGTTTATCATGGGGGAATTTGTGGTGGTGGTAGCATATGGCTAGGGTTTCTCACATTTTGGTGCACTAGGACACAGTGAAAGAAAGTGTGGTACTCAGTATAGGTTCCCAGACAGTGGGATGGGTGCTTCTGACATTCAGGGTGAATGTTCTCTCCTCAATTAATCAGTTAGCATATTACAAAACCATGCACTGAGATTTAGTCTAATTGCAACACAGACCAAGAACTTCTTTCTAATTTTAATAGTATTTTGGGGTGTGTTTGAGAGATGGTAAGTTGCATATATTCTTACAAACAGATACATACATAAACCATAATAATCAAGGTAATGAACATGAACAGAAGCCAAAAAGGCTTCCACATTGTCCTCTGCAATCTCGTCCATCTTTCCTTCTCTGCTCTTACTGCATCTACAATGGCCATGGCATGCTTTTATAATCACTATTTGTTAGCATTTGGGTTTAGTCTGGTTTCTTTCCATGATCCATGTTGCTGCAAGTAACTGTAATTTGTCAGTTTGTTTCTATTATCAGAAGTATTCCAATGAATAGATAAATCATTATTTTTTTAAAACCATTTATTTGTGAATGACACCAAGTGTCATTTGGCTATTACAGATACAGTTGCTGGGAATATTTGAGCTTTAAATTTTGGTATACATATGCACTTTATGTTCAATGTCATAGGAACCCATGCAAACACAAATTAACTCACTTTTAAGACATGTAAGGCAGCCTGGCTTAGCACTCATCATTTAGTCATATAGCCTATACCGGACTTGAACTCTTGATCCTATTGCCTCTGCCTTTCAAGTACTGGAATTACACAAATGTACCAATATGCTTGACATGTATACTGATCATTTAAAGAAACTGTCAGGTTGTTTTACAAGGCAGTTATACCATCTGTGATTCCAGTGGTGCTGTATGAGAGTATCAGTCTCACTAACATGTTTTGGTGTGGTTAGTCCTCGTGCACCTAAGCAATTGCTCTGCCACTGAATATATCTCCAAGCCTGGTTAGCATTTTTTATTGTCCCAGTATCTAGGTAGGAAATAACATGTATTTCTTCATATATGTATGTGTTTGTATTTATGTACTGTGTGTACCTTGTGTGTGCACATGCCCTTGTGAGGGCTCACCAATTCTAGCTAGTTCAGCTGACCAGCCTTCTCGTGGGATCCTCTATTTCTTCTTCCTTAGCCTGGCTATTTACATGGGTTCGGGGGATCTGAACTCTGGTCCTTATGGTTTCATGGCAAGTGTTTTTAATCTACCAACCAATCTCCCCAGCTCTTCTGCTGTTTTTTTTTTTTTTAGTGTGTTTTCCTTATCATTAATAATGTTGTATCCTTTTGTGTTTCTTTGCTATTTATTTGACTTTAGTGTGAATTACACATTACACATTTTGCTCTTTGTTTATTATTTTATTATTGAGCTATGGATGCTTTAAAAACATATTTTAGGTAAAAAGTTCTTTAACAGGTGGTTTGCAAATATGCTTATCTATGTTAAGCAAGTCTTTTCATTTTTTTTTCTTTTCTGATTTTTAAGGTCTTAAAGCTTTTTTGTTTGTTTACGTACAAAAACTAGCATGATTTTTCTCACAGGGTTGATGGCCTCAAGTCATCTGTTCAAGAAAGGTCACTTAGCCCAATTTCCCATACTGACAGACGCCTCTGAACTTCCCATACTGACAGAACACTGAACACATGTTCAGCCCTTATTTCCAGATCAGACCCTGGTGGTTTGAACAAACCAGACAAGATCAAGAACCCAGTCCTAACCTTCCAGGTGACTCCAGAAGAACTGTTGGCAACTATGCCTTCAGATAGCCATTGAGGAACAAGTTTCATTTTCTTTTTTAATATTTATTTTGTTACTTTTAGTTATGGGAAGATGTATAAGTTCGCATGTGATTTTGAGAATGTAAATGTAGGCAGAAGTTTCTGTTCCCCCAGAAGCTCCCAAATGAACACATGGAGGCTTACATTAATTAATTACAAATGTTCAGTCAATGGCTCAGGCTTTTTAATAACTAGCTCTTACAACTTAACCCATATTTCTTATCTAAGTTCTACCACTTGGCTCATGGTGTGTTACTTCACTTTGTACACGTCCCGTTGCCACTTTGCTGGCGTCTCCCCTGTGTGATAAATCTTCACAGTGTACAAAAGGATTTTTCCACAGCATGTGAGTGCAGGTGCCTTCGGAAGCTAGAACTTTCCCATCTCCTGGAGCTGGAGTTACGTGTGGTTGTGAGATACCTGATATTGGTACCAAAAACTGAACTTGGGTTTTATGGAAGAGCAGCAATTGCTCTTAATGACCTCTCTCCAGGTCCTGTTTCCATCAGGTTTTTCTCCTCCCTCAAATCCTCCCCACCTCCCTACCCACCCAACTCTGTTTTTTCTTCTAAAAGAGAAACAAAAAAGTAAAAAAAAAAAAAAAAAAAAAAAAAAAAAAAAAAGACCAATTTCATTCCAGTATCAAAGTGTTCATTTTCATGCCAACACCATGCTATTTTTACAACTGTAGATCTGTAATACAACTTGAAATCTGGGACAGTAATACCTCCAACAGGTCTTTTATTATTGAGGATTGTTTTAGCGATCCTGGGTTTATGTGTTTCCATATAAAGTTATCAATTGTTTTGTCAATTTCCGTGAAGAATTGTGCTGGGATTTTCATAGGGATTGCATTTGTCTGTAAATTATTTTTGGTAGGAGGGTAATTTTCACTGGATCAGTCCTACTGATCCTTGAGCATGGGTGATTTTCCCCACTTCTGGTATCTTCTCCAATTGTTTTCTTCAATGTCTTGGGATTTTATTACACAAATCTTTGATTTTTTTGGTTAGAGTTATCCCAAGATTACATATTTTTGTAGGCCACTGTGAAAGGTATTGTTTCCCTGATTTCCTTTTTGGTTTATTTGTCATTTGTATACAGAAAGGCTACTGATTGTTGTGAGTTAATTTTGTATCCTGCTACTTTCATGGAAGTGTTTATCAGCTGTAGAAATTTCCTGGTGGAGTTTGTAGGGTCTTTTATCTGTAAAATCATACCACATGAAAATAAAGATACTTTGACTTCTTCCCTTCCGATTTGTATTCCCTGACCTTTTTCAGTGGTTTTATTGCTCTAGCTAAGACTTCAAATACTATATTGAATAGATATGGAGAAAGAGGACATTCTTGTCTTCTTCCTGATTTCAAAGCAAATGCCATTTAGGTAGATGCTGGTTGTGGGCTTACTGTAAACCACCTTTACTATATTGATATATGTCCTTTGTATCCTATCTCATTACGACTTTTATCACAAAGGGATGCTGGATTTTGTCAAAGGTCTTTTCTATTCCAATGAGATGATCACATAGTTTTTGTCTTTCAGTTTGTTTATGTGTGGATTCCATTTATTTACATATGTTGAACCACTCCTGCATCTCTAGGATGAAGCCAACTTGATTATGATGGACAATTGTTTTGATTTGTTCTTGGATTCATTTTGCATGTACTTTGTTGAGAATATTTTCTATGTTCATAAGGAATATTCACCTATAATTTCTTTGTTGTTGTATCTTTGTATAGTTTTGGTATCAGGGCAACAGTATTCTTGTAAAAAAAATTAGGAACTGTTCCTTCAGTATTGGTGGTAATTCTTGGAATGTCTGGTAGAATTCTGCACTGAATCCATCTGTCTCTGGGTTATTTTGGTTGAGAGACTTTTAATTAATAGCTTTGTGGTGATATTTTGTTTATGATCTAGTAAAGCTTGCCTGAAGAGCAGTGCAAAGATAGCCATACTAGTCAGCCATACAGGCCAGTCAATGGTGGCACACACATCACAGCACTCAAGAGACAGAGGCAGACGGATCTCTGTTAGTTCAAGGCCACCCTGGGCTACATGAAATTGACCCAATGAGCTCACACAAAAGTGATCCCAGCACTTGGAGCACACACCTTTAATCCCAGCACTAAGGAGGTGGAGACAAGAGCAATATGGCTGGGTGGAGAGAGGAATATAGGTGGGAGGAGACTGGATCACGTGGCAGTGTAGGCCGTCAGTCTGAGGATTCGTGCAGACAGGATCGCCATTCAGTCTGAGGTAAGAGCCAGTGGCTGGATGTTTTGCTTCTCTGATCTTTCAGCCTCCTCCCCCATATCTGACTCTGGGTTTTTTTTTTTTTTTTGTTATTATTAATACTGATTAGAATTCATGCTACACAGCTTCTATTTCACTAAGCAGTCTGGGTCTCTCTAAATTGCTTACTTGGTTATGATTTAACTTTGGTTGGAGACACACACACACACACACACACACACTCACACACGTATCTTAGGTAATGTATCCATTTCTTTTAGATTTTCAGTTTTGTAGAGCACAGATTTTAAACGTATGTTCTTATAATTCTCCGAATTACCTTGGTAATTCATCATATCTACCCTCTGTCTTTGCAAATGTAAGGATGGAAAAATTTAGCCTAGCAGTGAGTAGGCAAAAGGTCATTCTTGATGGTTTACCGACAGCACCTGTGAGTGAATAAGAACAGGAAATGAGCCGTGCCACACTACCCAGAAGCCATAGCGACAGCAGGCTTCCTGGGCTAAGTGCAGGCTTGGATAGTTCAAATTGATTGGTCCACACTGGATGCTATGAGATGATTGGTTTATGATGCGGGCTTTGTTGTAACCCTATAAAAGCTGTCTGAACCCTGTACCCAGGGTTCCCAGTCCTCTACCCCACATGGAGTATGGCTGCAGACCCCAGTGCACTGGAATATAAAAGACCTCATGCTTTTGCATCAAGACCGCTTTTCGTGAGTGATTTGGGGGGGGCACCTTTCCTGAGTCGGGTCATGAGGGTCCATGCCCTCCGCACGTCTTTCACAAACCACCCCCCCCACTGAAAAACAAATTTAAAAGAAAAACCAAAAACCAAACAAAGAAACAAAAGAAAATTTTATGGGCCCTGACAGAAGACCCTTCTCATGGAAGCTGTAGTGTGGCCTATTGAGTCACAGATTACCCTTTAGTCCACTCATCTTGCAAATGTTCATTGCTGTGAGTCCTTGGTCTGGCTTGAGACCTCTGCCTCTGCTCTACCACTGGTAGTGGGTCTCACTGGGGCCCCTCTTGGATAGCCTGTCTGTCCTGTGTGTGGAGATCTGTATGTTCATCCCCTTCCCATGTTCCCACAGTTCATAGATTGAGTGGATGTTGGGGTAGGCCAACTCAGCCCTGGTTCTGGGCCTGGGTGGTAGTTGGGTTGGTCAGCTGACTAGCTTCCCCTCATCATCACCATGGGGGTGAACTCTCCAGCACTGCCTTGGCTAGCTCAGCCAATGCTGGCTGCAGCAAGGGATGGGGCCAGTTCTGTTGCCAGGGCTTCAGGTTCTGGTCACCTGCACTCAGGCAAGTTTCAGGGCCCTCCAGATTGCTGCAAGCACCATATGGAGGTGGGCAGGGGAAGGGGTTGGGGTGTGGGGAGTGGGGGGCATTCAGCTCTCCTGCTCTCACGCCCTCAAGGGCTGGCTCACCTGCACACCTGCCAACTGGATCAGCTCTAGTGTGCTGCTCAAACTGGCGGCAGAGCCTTTCTTGTTTGTAGCCAGTGAGGGTCAGGGCCAGCTCTATCACTTGTGTCAGGTGGAGATGGGAGGGGGTTGGGCATCTTCCTCTCACCCATGCCACCACATGGCAGACAAGTGGCGGATATGGCGGAAGACAAGTGCTCTCATACTCTCAGGGCTGCCTCATTTGCATCCCCGATTACAGGGTTAGCTCTAGTGAGGGGGTGGTATCAGGAATCAAAGCGCCAGTGATGGGTGGGGCTGGCTCAGCACAGCACGGTTCCAATGACCCCTTATGCTAACATGAGCCATGGACATCATCACAGACCCCAGACATGGTCCTTGGCAGCAGCTCAGCCCTGGATGTTACCACAGCCCCAGTTGCAGTACAGGCCACCCAGATCAGTATGGCCCCAGTGGCAGCATGGCCCTTGGGCACCAACGTGGTTTCAGGTCCTGACCACAGACCTGCTGCTCCAGACCCTCACTGCTCCAGGGCCCCAGACCAAGACCTGGCCCTTGGCCATAGCTTGCGCCTGGACATCACCCTGTAGTCGGGTGGCCAGCAGGCTATTTGTGCCAGCCCTTTCCTCACCACCCTGACCTCTCCAGGTCCATCCCTCTCCCCAGGCCATGAACCATTCCACCTTTCTGTCTTCCACATCCCCATCCTGTACCCCCCCCCCCCGCCCCCAATGGTGCTGACAAGGCTCTTGGTTGAGTCCTTCCTGCCCAGCTGCAAGGCATGGCGGGAGCTATTGCCTTTCCTCTCTCTGGGGCCTGGGCCTAGAAACCTCAGGCAGCAGCACTTGGTATGATGGCGCCCGACCACACTACATCCTCTTCAACATTTGTTGTCAGATTTCTTGATAGTATTCTCACTGGAGTGAGATGGTGTCTCAAAGCAGTTTCTACATTTCTCTGATGAATAGGGATGTTGAACAGTTTTTAAAAAGTAATTGTGTCTCTTTTGTAAGTCATCTGTTCAATAGCCTGACTGCTGATTGGCAATTCCAATTCCTTGGTATTTCATGTTTGCAGTGCTTTGTAAATTCTGGACGTTAGCCCAGTCTTAAGTATAGCTGGAGTGGATTCCTCTGTTCTGTGGGCTGTTTGTTCTGCTTACAGTTCTTTTGCTTTGCAGGGACTGCTTAGTTCCTCATAGCCCCATCTGTTGATACCTGGGGCTTGGTCCTGTGCTAATGAAGTCCTATTCAGAAAGTGTGTACAAGTGCTAGGATTAAAAAGGGGCCTTTGGCATCCCTTTTTTACAGAGCCAGGGTACTTCCTGCCATGCCTGCAGGGGTGACACACTCTGCCAGGTCCCCAAGGGGCGGGGCTAAGGTGTGCCTGGATGCTAACAGTACATAATTCAGACATGAGACCAAGAAAGGGTAGAGTTAAGGGACGAGGAAGTACAGAATACAGGCAAAGAGACAGGAGTCACAGTTCAACCCTGTCACAGTTGGTTTTGTTGTGTGTGTGTGTGTGATGGTTACGTGTATACAAATGGTAGTGAAAATGTGAAGTCCTAAGTGAGGCTTCTTGGTTCAGAATGGCCATGCTAATGTATAAGAAGTTTAAGGAGGTGTGTAGGTTTTGGTACTGGCCAAGTGTGAGCATGCTGTTGCTGCCATGAACTCCTCCATGCCTTTCTAGCTATGATGCATTGAAACGTCTGAAACCATGAGCCAACAAAAACCTTTCTTTGCTTCTGTATTTGGTCACAGCAAGGAGAAAACTAATACGTATACTTTCCCTTTAAAATGTACATTAGACTATAAAACATAAACTGGGAAATGCCTGCATTATGACCAGATAGAGCATTATTGAAAATAAGAACAGCAAAGAACAGGTCATCTTACCAGGGGGAATGTTCCATTATAATAAAACTTTCATAGGAGATGAATACTGGCAGTACCTGATTGACATACAAGAAATACAAGAGCCACAGTTATAGTCATTATTTCAGTACTTCTTCAGCTCTGGGTATTGAACCCAGGGCCTCACACAATAGGCTGAACTACTGACCTACAGTCCCAACCTGTCATATGCCTTCCTTATAAGTACAAGGATGAATAAGGCAGGAAAACAGTAGGGATGTTGAGCATCTGAGTAATAATATCAACTGACCAGACTTGATTGACGTTTGTAAATCATGTTACTCACATGCTACTCATAACTGTAGAATATACTTTATTTCCAATGCACAATGAACATTGAGCACATCGATATTTGGACCCACAAGACAGCTTTTAATACATTTACAACTATCTAAATTATAATCTGATTATAATGGTATTAAATTAGAAATTATGAACAGAAAGCTATTCAGAAATATTTAACTTCAGACATTATAATACACTTATAAATCACCCACAGGCCAAAGAAGAAATAGTGAAATTATAAAGGAATCACAGGTTCAGGGAAAACTCATTATATCAAAATAGGTGGAAATTCAGCAAAATCAGCATATAGTATATAATACAGTCTGCATCATCAGAAACAGTATATATAATCATTACATAATCAGTAATCAGTATACACTAATATAGTGTACTGTATAGTAATCAGTATATAGTAAGGTACATAGTAAGTTATTAAATGACTATCACAATGATGACCTCAGTTTCTGAGTTAAGTAGAAAAATTAAAAATTTAGTAACTAAAAGCATGAGAAATAACAAACAACTAAGAAACCAAAAAAAAAAAAAAAAAAAAAAGCAATAAACTAACAGACAAAAGTGACAAATTATTAACTTCAGGAATGGGATGTTAGATCTTTATACTTCCTACCAGGACAATAGGAGGACTATTGTAAACAGATTTACATAAATAAATCAAGCAGTTTAGACAGTTCCAGAAGATATTAAAGTGCTCGCTGGACAAGTGAGTGCTATCTCTTAAGGGCAGGGTGCCGTGTGGGAGTTGGGCATTATGGACATTTACTTTTTGTCTCCAAAAACCTGTTTTTTTTTTTTTTTTTTTTTTTTTGAGGAGAAAACCAACTAAAACTCAATGCCGACCTTTCCAGGAAGGGTGCGGTGAGGTTGGTTTTCAAAGATCTGGAAGGCACCATGGGGCCAGACCATGTGGGCAGGAAATGGCCAGCGGAAGAGGAGCTGTGCGTGACCTGGGACGGGGCGGCCCTCCGGGGTGGGTCCCGTCCCTTCCGTCCCCTCCCCGTCGCCCGGGCGACGGACAAACCATCCCAGGGCGAGCAAGCCCTGCGCCTGCGCAGCTCGGCGAACGCGCTCCCCAGAGGCGGCTGCCGGAAGTCTGACCTTTCGCTCCCGCTGCTTATTCCCATCCGGGGTCACGCTGAGCTTCCGGGTATCTCTGACAGGGCCGTCTACGCCGCCTTTTCGGCGACTTTTTGGTCTTCCGCTTCTTTTCTGTCTTTCTTCTTTCCTTTTTGAAGTGTCGCCGGCCCCAGGCTTCCCCGCCCGCGCGGGCCTGGCCGTATCGCCTCTCCGCCGCCCGGCCGGTCCCGGGTCTCCCGCCCGAGCTGGGCCTCGCCGTGCTGCGGGCTGCTCCTACCTCGGCCGGCTCGGGCGGCAGCTCGGGCCTGGGAGCGTGTTGGCGGGCGGAGCCGCTGGGCCCCGCTCGGCTTTCGGTGGACGCCGGTGAGTTGCGGGGCTTCGGAGGGGATGCGCGTGCACAGGCGCTGGGCCCCGGCCCGGCGCGCGAAACTTTCCTGAAACCGGCGCTGTGGTTTGCGCGGGAGAGCCCGGCGCTGCCCGCGGCTCCCGGGCTAGGGGCGTTCCCCGGGTGCCGCACTTCGCCAAGAACGCGGGCGCCGCTGCCTTCTCTCTGATTACGTCTGCTCTCTGGGTCTCTCGTGGCCTCCCGCCCGGTCTTCACTCCCTAGATCGAAAAGAGTAAGGGCTGCCTTAGATACTCCCTCCTGGTGTTCCGAAAGGCAGTGGAGAACTAAGGTAAATTCAACTAGTTAGCGTGGAAGGCGCTCGCTTAAGACATTTAGCTAACTAGCGTGGAGTCACCACGGGGAAAACACAGCTCGGAAGTGGCGGATCGTCAGCTTTTCCGGCTAGGCTCTGCGCCCTTTTTATCCGGTTAAGAACACATGGGGGGGGGGGCTTAACGTGTTTCCCAGATTTAAGTTCCCTCCCTCGTTTTTGCCTCTTTGAGTTTTGTTTACAACAATTAGATTGTGGATAAAAGAGAATGGTATTTAAGTTTTCTTTCTTATTTTGCCTCCTCCAGCTTTGTTTAAGTAGTTCAGATTGTTGGTAAGAGAAAGACATTGTGCAAGTTCGGTTGGAGGATTAAGTATTTTTATGTTTTTTTTTTTTTTTGTGGCTTCTGTTTGTATGCAGATACACTACCATCATAGTATATTGTTCTGTACAGCCACGTTTTGGTGTGCTAACCACTGTAACACTCTTAATTTGTTCTGACTAATTACCGTTAATAGAAACATTACTTGGTAGGTGTGAATAGCTCCAATTGTATGTGACCTAGAAATGTCCCGTTATACATAGACTCTGTGTAAAATGGTCCAGTTTTCAGTCTTTTGAGAAATGTCGCTTTGGGGCCATGTTGCTAGATTTTTCTTTTAACTCTTGGGTGGAATTTAATTTTTAATAAGAAAGGAATGCATTGTTAAAACCTGAAGGCGGTTTTGACAGTGGGTGAGCAGGATTTAGGAGTTAGACTTTTTGTGTTGTGGAGAAAAGAACTGAACATACACGTAGATAAAGTGAACAGAGAACTTGATCAAGCTTGTTTGTGTTAGGTAGATGTTATTTTCCAAGGAGTTTTGTAAAGTTATGTAAACTTTAAGTGTTTTATAATTTGTAGGAGAGATCAATTTGAGGACAATAGTTCCAGTTGCAGATTGAGAGACTAAATACTTTCTGAACTGTTACTGTCTTGTCTCATGTATGCTTGTTTGCACATAAACCTGTTTAATCTTGCATGGTTTAAGCATATTGGACAAAGTAGGCTTTAAGGGTCTCTTCTCAAGGCAAGAACCAGTACAATGGTTTAAAAACAGTACAAATTTTACCAAGGTTATTCTGCTTCACTGGTGAGTACATAGTAAAAAGCCAGTAACTTTTTAAGGTAAGAAAAGTAGGATACTGTCAATTTCTGTATGTTATTATAAAATTTATCATACTACAGATGACACGGAGTAACTTACACAGGTAGTCTCTAGTTAAGGAAGCTTCATTAAGAAAATAGTTAGAATTTTATAAAGTTCTGGTATAGTGTTAGTTTCATTTGTTCCTATTTCATTAAACTATGTTTTATAAGGATTCCTTGTATTTTGTTTTGCTTTTGAGTCAAGTCTCACTATATAGCCTTGGCTAGCCTAGAACTTGCTTAATGGACCAGGCAGGCCTTGAGCTCACAGTGTGCCTTTTGAGTACTGGCATCAAATATGTGTGCTACCACACCTTGCTCCCTTGTATTTTTGTAATAGATCATTGTTTCAATATCATTACAGTCATGATTGATGTATAATAGAAAAAGGATTTCATGTCTCTAATTGGTCATATAGCCTACTGATGGGAGTGAACAGTGGATACTATTTGTTAAATTTCTTAGGAATGGTTCTGTTTTGAAGACTTCCCAGTTAAGTGTTTGACTTGAGGGTCAAGATTCTTGAGAGAGCCTGACTGGTATTTTATCTTGGAGGGACTCCAAAAGAGTGGCTTCTTCTCAGAGGCAGGCCAATCTCTGTGCAGAGAGTTCTAGGCCAGCCAGCAAAACACAGTGAGACCCTTTCCCAATAAAATAGTAAAATAGAATGTAATGCTCATTTTGCACTTGATTATGCTGAACTGGATACATAAATGAGGTGTATTATTAGCATTTTTTGCATATTTAAGTCTGAATGCAGACTTAATAGGTCCTTATTTGGGTCCAGAAGAAAATGGCAGTTTATTTATCGGTATAAATTGTCTAGGTGTTGAACAATGGACTTCTGTAAATGAACCCAAGATAGTATTTGTGGTTGTTTTTATTTTATTTTATTTCAGATGTATCTATTATTTTATGAGCATGCCTGATGCCCTGGAAGGTCAGAAGAAGGCACTGGGTTTCCTAGAACTGGCGTTACAGATAGTTGTGAGCTACCATGTGGGTGCTCAGAACCATACCTGGGTCCTCTGTAAGAGCAGTCAGTACTCTTGACTACTGAGCACTCCAGCCCCCTTGTTTGCTTTTAGAGATGGGTTTTCACTCCTATGGCACCCAGGCTGTATTTAAACTTCAGATCCCTGCTTGAGCCTCCTGAATTCTGAGATTTCAGGCATACACCACTATTTCTAGCTTTGAAATAGAACTTACATGTTGTGTTTTTTGAGAATGTTCTTATACCCAGGTTGGGTTTGAATTTGCAGTCTTTCCAGCTAGTCTCCTTAACATCTTACCTGCTTACCATCCTCCCTTATCTTCCCAAGGGCTGGATTCCAGATGTGTGCCACTATGCATGACTTGAAATAGAATTTTTTGGTTCTAGTTTTTCTAAGTATAGATGGCTTCTTTTACTTAGATCCATAGTTTCTATATTCCAGCAAAATGAAATGTCAAGCAAAATTCATTAATTCATTACAGCTAAACTTAATGACTTTTTTTTTTTTTTTTAAATAACCCCCCTCCCCCATGAGAAACATTGTTTTTAAATGAGTAGTTCAGGGAAGTGGAGTAAAGGAAACCAAATCTTAACCACCATTTCCCTCTGAGTAATGAAATTCAGAGAGTACAGGTCAGCAGATACTAATAAAACAATAAAAATAATAATAAAAAAGGAAATACAGGCTTCCTGGAGAAGTTTGACACTTTCGTATAGACAAAAAAATTTTGCACCTTTTGTAACCTGAATAATCCTTTGCATACATAATATATACACATAAAACTTCTGTTATCAGTTTATAAATTTAGAACATAAATATGTAAATATAAATACTATGTAGTATATAGTAAATGATATATAACAAAGGTAACAATTTTTGTTTACATTGGTGTATTTAATGGTTATATTATCATAAGAACCAAATATCCCTAGGCAGTGTGTGGTAGCCACACCTTTAATCCCAGCACTTGGAAGGCAGAGGCAGGTGAATGAATCTCTGAATTCGAGGCCATCTTGGTGTACAAAGTGAGTTCAAGGATAGACATGGCCGCACAGAGAAATCTTGTTTCAAAATACCAAAAAGTCAAACAAAACAAAAAACATGTTAGAAAAACACTCTGGTAAAATTCATTGGATAATCTTAAAAGCTTTGTGTGTGTTGTTATTATTTTTTTAAAGTGCCCTTACCAGATAAGGGTCTGTACCTCCTGGGGCTACATGGTATCCTCTTGTGATGCCCCATCAGAAACTAACTCTGTAGATCAGGCTGGCCTGGAACTTACAGAGGTCTTTCCCCAGTTCACTTTAATATGTCTGTTGTGCTCCTTGTTGAGCTCATATTTAAGAAGTCATGTTTGTGAGACTTGAGTGTAGCCTCTCACATTACTAGGAGACATAATCTCACAGCAAACTTCTTGATCCTCTGACTCTTAGATCTTTCTGCCTCCCCAAGCCTTAGGTGTGGAAATTGTGATGTATCCTTTGGGACTAGGCTATATGACTCTGTGTTTTGATTGGTTGTGGTTCTTGCAATTGTTTGTGTTTATTGAAAAGAGTATTTTCCTTGATGAGAGGTGAGAACTATGTTAATCTGTGAGTATAAGGACAAATATTTAGAATGTGATTAGGGATGTTGGCTTAGTAAAGTGATGGCTGTAGGTTCTCCTCCAAGATCTATGACTTCATTAGCTCTGGGTAGTTGGCTGGGTTGGTTTTCAGTATTAGGCGTGACCCTCTTGTTGAGTGGGTCTAAGCCCAATTAAAGAGCTATTGATTACTGCCAAGGTATGCATGCCACTACCACACCCTTAGTGTTATCATGCAATGCTGGTCATTATTGTGGTTCATAGGCGTCATAGGTTAGGACTGTTGGATACTTCTCTCTTTTGGAAGCATTTGTGACATCTTCAGGAACCATGAAAGCTAATAATCTTCAGGGAGCAGAAATATGGTCTCAAGATGATACTCAAGAAATGCAAATCAAAACAACTTTGAGATATTATCTTAATCCAGTCAGAATGGCAAAGATCAGCAAAACAACCAGTAACTTGTTTTCTCTAATTATTCTAAAATTCCCCCCCCCTCTCTCTCTCTGTGTGTGTGTGTGTGTGTGTGTGTGTGTGTGTGTGTGTGTGTGTGAGATTTTTAGTTCAGGACTTTCTTTTATTTAGTGATTTTCCTCTTTGTTTTCTGTTTTTCATGAATTTTTTTGTTATACTGTTGGGTCACTTGGGTTCTCTAGGTATTTTTCTTCTTTGAATGTTGATTTGCTATAGTTTCTGTGTATTTCCCATTCCTTTTCTTCCCTCTTTGATGCTCTGTGGGTGCCTTATTTTAAGTATGAGTTACTAGAAGTCTAAATGAAAGCTGCTTATATATGAGTGGTGTTTGGCAGCTGTTTGCATTTCTTATAGGTAGGCTGGGCAAGTATTTCTGTTGACTTTTTGGTGATAGACTCTTTTACTGTGTTACATCATTTTTCTTATTATGTTGTACACTGTTTTTCAGTTAAGAATTTTCTAATTGTTTAAAAAAAAACTAACCAGGAACTATCATTTTCAATTTGTTTCCTTGGTTTTGGTATGCTACCTTACCCATCCTTTTGAAGACTAGCTTTGCTGGATTAGTCATTGAAAACAATTTTTTTTAAGAGGAGTATCTCGTGTCTTTCTAGGTTAGTGATGAGTTCTGATTGTTCTCTACAGTTTTCTTTCCTTTATGGAGTAAAACTGCTTATTGAAAGTCTTTTATGTATAGCTTTTGAGGAGAATCTTGGAATTTTATGAATTGGTAGGTGACATATATTCCTTATTTTTTCAGATAATGTAATTCCTAGGTTTCAGGTTATCACATTATAGCTTGCACCTTTTTATGAGTTAGGTTGTGAATAAATGTAATGATCTGAGCAATTTAATTGAATCTCTTGTTTTCTTTTGCTTAGAATAGTGGTAAAAGTTTCATTGCTATTAAGATCAGCGTATTAACATATTTGTTAAAATATTTGTAACATGAATACTATTGAAAGCAGTTGAATGTGCTTTAGGTTTTAAATTAGCTGTTAGTGACTTGTTGCCCATAGTAGAATTTAAGACCTATTTAAACTTTCAGAAATAACTTTGCATATGAAATGACTAATTTGATAGCTGGTTGTTTTAAGTAGTAGATAATACTTATCAAAGAGTTCAATGTCTTTAAGCTAATTATTTAGTATTATCTTTTATTATAGGAAGAAGAATACATGTTCACCTTCAGTGAACAAGAGCATGTTCCCAAACTCAATTTTGGGTCGTCCACCCTTCACTCCAAACCACCAACAGCATAATAATTTCTTTGCCCTCTCACCAACTCTTTATTCACACCAGCAACTTATTGATGCACAATACAACTTTCAAAATGTAGAGTAAGTATGGTGTTATATTGGACCATGTTTTCTATTTGGTATAATGTTTTTGTATTCAGTTTGAAAGCAGAGAAAATATTATTAAGCCTTGTTTTCTTTTGACTAGTTAAGTATTTAGTTTGTATTGAATTTTAGTTTTAAAGAAAAATATTTATGTTACTATTCTCTGGTTTTGGTAGCTTGTCTAGAGCTGTGACCTTACAGCCCCTGGCATATGGAACTGTCAGTCCAATACAGACCTCGACATCCCCTTTATTTAGAGGAAGGAAGTAAGTATTTTTTAGCTGTTTGTTAAAAGAAATGTTATAGTTCAAAGAACTGTGTAATAGTTGTGTAAAATTGTATGGACATTGTGGGCCTAGGTTTTGTTTTCTGATACCTATTAGTCACAGAATTTTAAAACTTATCAGAGTCAAACATTTTAATCAATCTTGTATTGCTTTATTCCTGCTACTGTAGGTTTTAGATGGAATAAAGCTATGTTTCTTCAGAAATCTGTTTTAATTGAGAATTTTAGCCACATCGACACCTCCTTTACTTGGATTACCACAGCAATGTACTGTAAACGGATACTTGATGCCTTAAAGAGGCTAAAAACCCACATCATACTCAGCAAGGCTGGCTTCCTTTGAAGCCCTTCATTGACTTGTAGATTCCTGTTCTTGTATTGTCTGTATTCTTTCCTTTTTGGTGATCTCATCTCTTCAGGTTGCCCATTATAATAGATTAGGGTCCATCCCTTAGGAGCCCAGGTATACTTAATTATATTTTGAAAAGTTTTATCTCATAAAATACTTTTTTTTTGTTTGTTTTTCAAGTCAAAGTTTCTTTGTGTAGCCTCGACTGTTAGCTGCTCGTATACACCATTTACCTTTTTGGTAGCAGGGCCTCTTCAAAGAGCCATGTGATTTTTGCTGCTTATGTTTAGTCAGGAAGCCTCTCTTAAATAAGTTGTGAGCCTCTTCTTGTCTCTGGCAAACAGAACCCACTTGAGAAAATGCTGCTACCAAGAAGACATACTTGTCTCTGTTCTTTTGTTTTTAGAGTCCCTTTTAAAATTTTTGTTAGGTTTTATGTGGAAAATCTTGCCCTTCGTGTCAGTGCCATTTTGTAGCTGAAGTTTTCTTGTCTTGCCAGGTCCCATGGCCGCTTCAGCTCCAAAATAAGTACAGAAAGGCTTATATTAATATAAAACTGTTGGCTGATGGCTAGGGCTTCTTACTGGCTAGCTCTCCCTTAATTAATTATTAACCCACTTCTATTAATCTAAGTATTTTTACGTGGTTTTACCTTACCAGATAAGGGTCTGTACCTCCTGGGGCTACATGTTATCCTCTTGTGATGCCTCTCTGCCTGCCTTTCCCAGAATTCTCTGTGTCTCCTAGTTCTGTTTATCTTCCTGCCTCTGTTGGCCAAACAGTGTTTTATTTATCAATCAATAAGAGAAACAAATACGGAAGGCGGCCCCCCATCAGAAACTAACTCTGTAGATCAGGCTGGCCTGGAACTTACAGAGGTCCACTTGCTTCAGCCTTCTGAGTTGCCACCACACCTGGCTGATATAAATCTTTCTATGGTTATTTCAGAAACCAATTTTAAAATAAATGAATTTATTACAAAATAATTATAATAGAATTTCAGAGGTACTTGCTAAAATAACATCTGATATTTGTGTGACAATATACCTTTTAAAACCTATCTAATTTATAATTTCTATGTTTAGTTAAAATAATAGAAATTTAAATGTAGTGTTTTTAAAATTTTAAATTTAAATTTTTAAATGTTGTCTTCTGTTTATACAAAGGCTATAGGATAACGGGAATTATAATTATCCAAGCAGAGATGATATAGCTGCCATTTGAAAGCTAGCTTTCTGCTTCTAGAACCAAGGCTTATGGTAAACACACAAGGTTTTTTTTTTTTTTTGGCTTATCATTGGGAAAGTTACATAATGATTCTAAGAATACTGACTTCATTTGTTTTATTTGTATATCTTTTTTTTTTTTTTTGAAATTGCCTTAGTTGCCAATTGGTAACTCATGAACGAAAATGAGTTGCATTAGTTCATAGTAACAGATAAATTGTTAAAAGTTAAATTTGGTATTTTTAATTGAAGATACTCAGTACATATATGCTGTAATTACTTCCAGGTTTAAGAAAACAAATGCACTTTTATTTGTCTAGCCCTGTATACTTTTACTTAAGAGTAGGAGTTCTACTTATTTTGTGCATCTGCAAAGAGAAAAGAGTTAGAATAATCCATGGAGATCAGTGTGGTAATGAAAACCTTAAAATGGCATTGCCCATAGGATTTTAGAGCTTGAAAGGAATTGGGCCTTTTTCTATATCATAAAATATTTCATGTGAACACCCTAGTATATCAATGAAGTTTTTCCTATCAAATTATTAGTCTCTTTCCCTCATGGGGATTGAACCTGGGGCTTCACAGGTGCTTTGCAGGCTCTCTGTGCTGGCCTAATTATTTTGTTACTTTGAAATTTTTCAAACATTATGAAAAATGTAAAAGATAGTATAATGTATCCTTTCCCCTTGATTTATTAGTTGTAAAGTTTAGCTATGCTTGTTTTTGTTTCTCTTCTCACTCACACTTTTCCCCCTGAATTTGGTAAAAGGAAATTGTTGACATTATTTACCTACTTCATTCCAAAACACCTCAGCCATTTCCTTATAAAAATAAAGGCATTCTCCTATATAACCAGAATACTTTAACACGCTCAAGACATTTATGCTATTGCATATTATCTGAGATGTAGTTTGTTTTCAAGTGTTGTCTAATACCCTTTATAGCTTTAATAAAAATGTCAATTTAGTTTTTCCCAGTGATGAAACAGAACATTTGTATATTCAAAGAATCTTTAAATTACACACACACCTCAATTTACTTATCCTATTATTAGAATTTATCTTTCTTAGTGCTTGCATAATCCTATAAGCAGGCATTCGTATGTATTGTTTTCAGTGTGGTGATGACTCATTTTGGTAGTTCAAAAACATACCATTAATTATCTTTGTTTTTGTAAGGCATTGGAAGATATCTCTTATGCTGAAAATGAATATTAAAAGTCCACTAGGGACTTAATAATGTAACTATTGAAAGAGTCATAGTGCTATAATTATCTGTTTCTATATTTGTATGTTTCTGTTGTCAGAAAGTTTTGTCTTTGTCACTAAGGTATATTTGCTTGTTTTCAGGAGAATAAGCGATGAAAAAAATTTTCCTTTTGATGGTAAACGGCAGCGTTTCCATTCACCCCACCAAGAGCCAACTATAATTAACCAGATAGTGCCTTTATCAGGTGACCGAAGATACTCCATGCCGCCATTATTTCACACGCACTATGTACCAGATATAGTAAGATGTGTTCCACCTCTTCGAGAAATTCCACTATTAGAACCTAGAGAAATCACACTGCCTGAGGCCAAAGATAAGGTAACTATAATTCAGATGTTCATTTTGCCTTTTGGAAATTTCATATAAAGAATATTAAAAGGATCAGGAAAACCTAATTTTCTGCATTTAGAATGTGTCCTGTTTTTGAATGTTTAAAGTTTCTTTTAAATATCATTTTGATTTCTTTTTTTCTGTCATAAGTACATCTGTCAGGATCAGCCTTTACTGACTTACAGATTTGGGATTAAAACATTTGATAATTGTTAGAGAATTCTCTTGCAACTGCTCTTTCTCAAAATCATTGTTAGTGGTAGTGGTTTTTTTGACTGTCCTGGAACTCATTCTGTAGATCAGGTTGGCCTAGAACTCAGGGAGAAAGTTCACAGAGTTGTACTATTACCTATTTCTAAAACATTCAACACTCTCAAGAAAGTTTGTACCTCAACAGTATTCACCTTCCTTCTCTCCTGTAAGTAGAACCCTTTTACTTATGGCCATTTGTGCCTAGTCTCTTTCATTTAGCATAATGTTTTTGGGTTTTGGGGGTTTGTCCATGTTTGTTTTTGTTTTTCGAGACTGCTGGTCATATAGTTTAGGCGGGCTTTGAACATGACTTCCTCCTGCTTCAGCTCACTGAGTGTTGTAACTGCATTTCTTTTTAGTAGAGTAATATTTATTTTCTTGTGTAGATATATACCATGTCAGCCTGATGGACTTGTTGTGAATAATGGTTCTGTAAGTGTCTTGTGTACAAAATTTTGCATGGGTAAATAAATGTCTTCACTGTCTTGATACATAAACAGGAGTGAAATTGTTGGGTAATATGGTAAAATATGTTTAACCTTTTAGGAATTGCCAAAATGTTTTGCAAATAGATTTTATAGGTATACAGATGTTCTACTCTGTTTACATTCCTTTCAACACTTGTGACATTTGTTTGTGATTTTCTCTCTTTAATTCCTTGCAGTAGTAGAGATAGAACCCAGGGCTTTTAACATGCTAGACAAACACTGAGCTACTGTTGAGGTTTATCCTTATCTTGTCTCTTCTTATTGGAGCCATTCTGGTATGAGAATTGTTTCCCTAATGTCATTTGCTTGTTGAACATTTGTATGTTTCTTGGAGAGATGTCCATTCAGATTTTAGTAGGTTACTTGTCTTCTGATTGCTGAATTATCAGAGTTATTTTTATATATTCTGCTTATTAGCCTTTATAGATAGATGATTTGCAAATGTTTTGTCCTGTAATTTTTAGTTTTAGATTTCTGGTTGATGACCTCCAAAGCACAACAACTTCATTTTGATGTATTCCAATTCGTTTTTCTTTGGTTGCTTGTGCTATTAGTGTTGAATCTCAGAAACCACTTCTCAATACAGTGTCTTGAGTATTGATGCCTGTGTGTTACAGGATTTGTTACTTAATTATTTTAATACAAGGCCTTATTATATAGCTCTGGCTAGCCTGAAATTTGATATGTGGACTAAGCTATTCATAACTCACATAAATCTCCTGAGTGCTATAATGTATTCTAAGATTTTTTACTTTTTAGTTCTTACATTTAGGACTTTGATGGGAAGTAGGCTCTAGCTATGTTCTCCTACTGTTGGTTCGTTTGTTTCAGAATTATTTTTAAAAAGACATTAGTTCTTCTGTGCCAACATTTTCCTTATTATGAAGTAGGAACAATTAGATAAAGTATTAGTGGGAAAGAGGAGAAAACAAAGCAAAATTTGAAAACAACATGGGATGTTCTGGTATTCTTTCTTCTTCATTCCTCTGTTCCTTCTTTGCTTTCTGAGTTTAACTATGTCATAACATGAAATCCAGTGAGGTGAATTCTCTGAATGGATATATAATTACTATATATGGGTTTTTAATGTATGTCTGCTAATAGGACATTTAAAATTTATTACTCAGATGTGGTAATTTTTGTATATATTTGTTTGTAGTTAACTAATAGAGCTAATCAAAGAACTGATTTTTACATATAACTTAAGCATATGTTGAATCTATAAATTTAATAACATATGATTAATATTAGTAATAAACATCTGATAAGATGTGATTCTGTATCTTTCTTTGCATAGTCATATAGAACCATTTCTCCTAAATGTACTTACTATCTTAGGAATTAAGGCATTTCCCCCAGAAAAGTAAAAATAGAATTTGTAATTGAACTAGTTACTTTGAGTGGTACTTTATTTCTTCTTATTATAAGAGAAAGAAAGAAAGCACTTTTGTTTGTTCATTTAAGTGAACATTTTAGTTTTGGAGACATGATCTCACTGTGTAGCTCAGCCTGACTTTGAATTTACGATCTTCTTGGTTCTGTTTTCTGAAAGCTCAGATTACAGGTGTTTGCCACCATGTCTGGCTTAAGTGCTCTCTTTCAAGAAAATTGATATTTTCACTCTTTAGACATTCTATTCATGTTATATATTTTTTTCAACAACCTAGTGCTATATAGCTATGGTTTTAAGTTAAATAAGTTGCTCAAAGTCATGTGTACTAGTGGTAAAACCAAGCAAGATTTAAAACCTGTCTCTGAAAATATAAAGAAGGGAAATTTAATGTGCTAAAGTTTAGGATAGAGAGATCACATTGTGAGACCTGGTTTTAGCATCACATGATCTGTGATGGTAATAACTAACAATTTTATTGAGTGTCTATTGCTGCCAACAGGGTGATCAGCAATTACATGTTATCCTCCATAGAATATATAGTGAACACAGTATCTGATGTGAGATACATAGGTAGTGGTTTGGGCCCTTGAATGCATAGTCCAATGGCATTGAAAGTTTTTGAATAGATGAAATAACTTATTGACTTGTATTTTGGGGAAGAGGATTGGTTTTTGCAGAACAGAGTTGTTTGGTTTGGAATGAGGTGGCCTTGAAAGTGGACAGTCATTTTAGAGGTTATTAATGTATCTGGATAAGAGGTACCGCTGTATTAAGTTGTGACAGATGACTGTGCAAATGATATGTGAGATAGTATATAAGGAAAATGGATAGATAGGGTTTTTCTTTGTAGCTGAGGTTGGCCTCAAATTCAGAGTCCTCTGGCCTCAGTTTCCCAAGAGCTGGGATTACAAGTGTGCACCATTATGACCCACATGTAATGGATTTCATTTAAACATTGTTGCAATTCCCTTATTTTGTGATGCAACAGATACTGAGTACCTACTGTGATGTCTGGGATTGTCTTTTTGACAAAACATTCTGAGTCTTTCTCTGTCCCTCCAACCAGCTCATAAATCATGACACAGAGACTTACTAATTATGAGAGTTTGGGCAATGGCTTAGGCTTGTTCCTAACTAACTCTTATAGCTTAAATTAACCCATTTTGTGTGTCAAACTTGATCTGTGTCTGTCTGGCTTCTCCGACGTTTTCCCTAACATTTTCTCTGCCCCGGAAATCCTGCCTGGATATTGGCCATTTAACTTTTTATTAAACCAATCATAGTGACATATCTTCACATAGTGTAAAGGAATATTCCACAACAACAAATGTTTTCTCTAAAGGACCAGATAGCAAATATTTTCGTTGTTTATGCTATTTGAGTTATTGGTTCTTTTTTTTCCTCCACTTAATAAAATGTGAAAATAATTTAATTTGTTCATACATAACAGACTATAAGGTGTATTTGTCTTCTGGGCCCTAGATTGCCAATCCTTCTTCTGGGTGAATTAAATAAAATATAACCCTTACGCGACATTTAATTTTTGCTTTAATAATTTTTCTTGAATTTGTTACAAACTTGGGTGCATATATCTTTTTTTATGTCATATAGCAAACTATGTACATAAAATGTAAACCATATTGTTATTAAACTTCTAAGCATTAATTTAATCATCCCAACATTATATGATTATAATGTACCAATTTGTATGGCCAATTTTAATTTAGTGCGTACTTCCCCTCCTTTTTAGCTTGGGTCAGCTTCTAGTTGTTAATTATACCTCATGAATATTTCTGGGTTTTTGTTTGTTTGGTTTGTTGTTTTGGTAATGCAACTATATCTTTGTTAATGTAGCTTCTTTTCTCTTCCCTCTCCTAATTTTGATCTTTCACTTTTCCAAATATAACCCATTTTCTTAATTTTTTTTTTTTTTTCAATGAAGGCTTCTGTTTGTTCTGATGATCTTGATTCTACACATCTGTTTCAGGAGAATTGATGTTTAACCAATAGTTTCCTGATCTGTTAACATGCTATACCTATTATTTTTGTTTTGAAAAAGGGTCTTTCTCTGTAGAACATACTGACCTCAGACTCATACCAGACTCATACCAGTCCTGCCTCCACCTCCCTCAAGCTGGGATCACAGGCACGAACATACCAGACTTACTCTTCACATACTTAGATGTCTCTTACATCAGTATCTTTGTGAATCTCAGCCTGTAAATCCTGCATAGCTTTTGGAAAATAGACTTGTCAATAGTATTATTCAGTTTGCTGCTGTCAAAAGTTTTCTCAGAATAAATTTCCCTTGTTAAAGTTAAAAATTAAAGTGAGAAAGGACCTTTTAAAATACTTTAAAATGCCCTCATGTCTCCATGGAAATGTGCTTCATCTTAGCAATGTTTCTCTATTCATTCTTTTCTTACAAAACTTTATGAAAATTATTTCATATCATTTTCAGGTATTTTTCTAAGTCTTTTTTGTTTTGTTTTGATTTTATCCCTTTTTGAAATGTATTCTTTTTGAGATTTTTAGTTCTTTTTTTTCTTCTGTTATTTGTGCTTGAGTGAGATTGCTACTTTTTTTGTGCTTCTTTTAGATGGGAAAGGCTAGGCAGGCTAGCCTCATGACTCTAGGCCTCCTCTTCTGCTTAATTTCCCTACTTTTGTCTGAACCAGGAATTCTTACTTTTGCATTGTTAATGCTTTTAGACCAAACATTTCAAGGAGGGCAGTTACCTGTGTCTTATAAGATGATTAGCTGTATCCCTACTGGTCTTTCAGTGCCAGTGACATACTCTACTCCTGATATGGTAACCAAACTAGTTTTCAAACATTATCAAGTTTCTCTCAATAGTCATAGTCATTCTAGACCTTTTCTTTGCCTATCACAGCCCTGCCTTGTTTAGATTTCTGGGCCTGACAGTTTTTTGATGGTTTGGTTTTTTGTTTGTTTGTTTAGGAAGGCAGTTTCCTTTATGTTTGAGGTTTTATTGTGTTTGCTTGTTGTAAATTCTAGCTTGTGAAGGTTCCTCCTCAAATTGTATACTGGTCTACATGAAGAGGGAACCCTCAGTTTGGAGGGAAAGAAACGAAAGGTAGTATCTAAAGACCATTTGGCTTCTGGGTATCTGATTGTAGGACTGCCCTAATGTTGTTTCTCTTTTTTCTTTGCTATTCTGGTATTAGTGTTTGGTCTTCACTGGTTAGATTTGGGGTTCATAAAGAATACTGAGTCAGTTATGTTGTATTTGTTGCCAGTGTTTTGTTTTGATTTAGTTTGATCTGTTCTGTTTTCCTAGTTGCTGTTTCTCTTTTTGTGGGGCAAGTATTTACAGATTTTTTTTTTTTTAATTGCACCTGTTTGGTGGTTAAATTGTCAACAGCTCTTGAACCTTTTTAAATATTCTGAATATGGTTTAAAATACAACATCTTAAATGATGAATGAGACTTTTGTCTGGTCATATAGACTTTGGGGAGGCTTAAGGAGAGGCTGAAAATACAAAAGAGTTTAAATAATTGATAGAAGTGTTTGAGCTCCTGAGGTGAACAGCCAGCTTGGACAAAAAGATATTGGAAGAGGGCCATAGCAAGAGAACACTTTGTCTTAACAGAAGGAAAGAGGTGAGATTTCTGTCAGGACTGTTAATTTATATGTTTTAGCAAGATGAGGAATTGTATCTGGTATTTTTAATTTTCTTAGTTTTTCCCCCTCTTTCTTTTTCTTTTTTGAGACAGGATCTCATGTAGCTTAGGCTGTCCTGGAACCCCCTATGAAGCCAAGGATGGCCTTGAACTCCTGATCCTCCTACCTCCGTCCTCTTGAGTGCTGGGATTTGCAGATGTGCACCACTACGTTTGGCTTTTCTTAGAAAAATTTTAATATGAGCTTATCTTCAAGAGAAAGTAAGTTTAGGGGTCTTGAAGAAGGCAGTAAGCATTTTGTAATGGAATAGTGAAAAATGGGAACAGTATCTAAGCAGAAACAGAAGAGTAAAGGCTGAGTGATACTAAGGACAGTAAGCTAGGCTAACCCTTACACCAAATATTTGGAAGACTCGACTTTTCAGTTTTGTCTTTTAGTACTTTAGGTTTAATTTTAGAGAGAAAGTAATGTTTTCATTACCTTTGAGTGAGGATTTTGCAGCACAGACATTAGAGTGCGAGGGATGAAGTTTCTAAGGTGTGATGAAAGAGAATGGTTTGGGAAATGCGTTCTGGGATAGTGGGTGCTGAAGAAAGGAAGAAAAGGGAGAGCTCAAGGGACTCCTGAGTAGGTCTAGAGCAGATACATTAGAGGTGGGGGTGATAAGGAATTGAGTAGAACAGGAAATTTAAAATATCAGGACTAGAACATATAGCCATGTACATCAATGAAAAACAGTGAAAGAATTTCAGAAGTGGGGTATATTGTGATAAGTGTGGCTCACTACAGATAAGGGTATCCCCCATTATCTTATCATCCTGTGGTAGCGGTGAGAGTTGGGGTGGAGGGAAATGTTAACCACAACATTAATCTAAACAAGGGAGATCATCAGATGGCAACCTCATCTGAAGAAGCCAGGGTTCAGAGGAAGTTATAACAATGGAGTATAGAAGACAGGGACTCTCTAAATCTCTTGTGTGGTACTCATCAGTGAGACCACTAGAGGTAGAATAAACTTGAAGGAGACCTATGGTAAATAGTTTAGAATATGTCATGTGCACATGGTTTCTACTTCATTTCTTACTTATTTTGCATATTCTTACTCACTTGTGATTGTGACTCTTAGAAGTATAAAAATTATTCCTAGTTCACATAAAAGCACAGTGACAAAAGGGTTTTAATTTGCTGAGCTGTAATTATGCTCATGAATCACCTGACATTTTTCTGTCATTTAAATGTATTTTTTATTTTAAATTTATGTACTTTCTGAAACCATTCTTCGTGTGTGAGTAACAGTAGCTTTGTTTGGTTTTTGTTTTCTTTTGTGGTGCATTCAAGTTGAGTCAGCAGATATTAGAGTTGTTTGAGACTTGCCAGCAGCAGATGAGTGACTTGAAGAAGAAAGAACTCTGTAGAGCCCAGCTGCAGAGAGAGATCCAGCTGCTGTTTCCACGTACGTCTGCCTGCTTGGCATGCCTTTTGTGTTTGTACACTGTTCATGTTTACAGATGCACGGTTTCTTACTGTTTTCTTCTGCTCCTCTAGAAAGCAGACTGTTTTTGGTTGGATCGTCTTTAAATGGATTTGGTGCCCGGAGCAGTGATGGTGATTTATGCTTAGTTGTTAAAGAAGAACCAGTAAGTGATGAGACATTATTTCAAATTCATTCTTATGCAGTGTCAGTTAAGGAATAGAACCTGAATTATTTTAATTAGTTATTTGAATTTTCTCTTTACTGTAGATCCACATCCCTGCCCCACACATGTAGGCACCACCAGCATGGTGTGCATCAGAGCAGCTCTAGTAGTCCTGAGTTGTTGAAGTGAGCTAGCTTTGAAGTGTGGCTTTTAGTGTTGCCTCTTACTGTGAAATATCACTGGGTGGGTCGAGTATTTGTAGAGTTCAGTAAAGCAAAGCATACGGCAGTATTATCTTCTTGATATATTTTATTTCCATTTGAATTCTTAGTGATTCCCTTTTGAAATCCTTTTCCCCCCTTTGAAAATACTAAGGACTTTGAGGTTTTGGTTTGTTTGTTTTTGAAAACAAGGCTTCAGTGAAATTTTAAGTAAGACTACTGTGATTCATTATATTTAACAATTTTTTTTAAGATACTGACTTTCATGCTTTTATTTAACCACCAAATTGTGTTATTTAGAATTATATTGGATTTCCTGTTAACTAATCTTTTGAATATATCTTAGTATTATCATAATAGGTATTCAGTAAACTTACTCAGTGCAGTCTTTTGTCGTTGTTGAGGTCTCTCTGTTTTTGTTTTTTTTTTTTTTTCAGACAGGGTTTTCCTGTATTGTTTTGGAGCCTGTCCTGGAACTCGCTGTGTAGACCAGGCTGGCCTCAAACTCATAAGAGTTCTACCTGCCTCTGCCTCCCGAGTTCTGGGATTAAAGGTGTGAGGTCTCTTTTAAAACTACCATTTTTTTTTTATTAAATTGAGTATAATTTTAATATTTTATATTATGCTTTATAGCCTTAAGAATGCAAAAGAAGCCAGGCATGGTAGGGCATGCCTTTTTAGTCCAAGCACTTGGGAGGCAGAGGAAGGTGGATCTCTGTGAGTTCAAGGCCAGCCTGGTCTACAAAGAGAATTCCAAAACAGCCTGGGCTACAAAGAAAAAACCTGTCTCAAAAAATAATGATAATTTTATTCTCCTGGTTATTGTAAAAGAGACACAGGTTTATTCCAGGAAAGAATATGCTGTTTTTCTGTGTTTTGAGATAATATAAAAGAAAGAAGGATGAAAGAAACAAGCAGACCAAAGAACCCTTTAAATGTCAGCATAATGGAGATTGCAAGCCTTGCAGCTAGTCTACATACACTCAGGCATGTTTACTAGCTCTGTAGTCTTTATTACATGCTTAAGTCATATTGCCACAGCTTTTACTCAAATTGACTCTTCATTGTATGTAATCCATAAGCACTTTACATACATTCTTAATAAAGAAATAAAACATGTTGCAAACTTAAGTTTTTTTTTTTTTTTTTTAATTTTGTTGGAGGAAGTTGTTTTTTTAAACACCATTTATACAAAAGAGAAGATTGACATGGTTGTTTTCAATTAAGATTATTTGATTATAAAATGTGTATCTGAAAGATAGCATTGAGAGTTGACTTTTTCTGTAGTGTATATTTTGAAAAGTTACTTGAAAAAAGTATGTTTTGTATTTTGCTGTTGTGTTACATAAAAAATAAAAAATCGAACACTAAGCTAAGAAAAAAATAATGAAAAAACACCTTAACTTTTCAGTGTTTTTTCCAGGTCAATCAGAAGACTGAAGCACGCCACATACTCACCTTAGTCTATAAGCACTTCTGTACTAGACTGTGTAAGTCTCACATGCCTCTGACATAACTAGTATTTCAAATGTTGGTCACTTAACTTTTCTGGTAAGAATTACTTATTTTCTGATAAGAATAGATATAACATGGATTGTTTTCTTGTAACTAAATTCTTTTGAACTTTTTCTCTTTAAGATAGGATCTTGCTATATATAAATATATGTAGCCAAGTCTGTCCTTGCGCTTGTGATCCTTCTGTCTCTGCTTCCGGAGTTCTGGGATGAGAGGTGTGTTACCATCATACTCATCTTCTTTTAGGTTTTAGCTAAAAGGCATGATTTAGCAAATTATTGTTGAACTTACTTGAAAAATATTCCATTGAATACATCTTGAGATTTGAAAGACGTATAAGCTTCCCTTCTTTCTCTCAAAAGGTCATAGGTCTTTAGGAAAATTAGCATGAGCAAACAACTAGCTTTAAGGCCAAAACATGATACTTATAGTCTTATAGATGTAAGAGTTACAGCTTTGCAGGGAAAGATATCCTGGCAGTTGGGAGCTAAGGAATACCACAAAGTCCACTGCTTATTGGGAAGAACACAGGAGGGTAGCTACCTCTGCTTGGAAGAGAAGCAGCAGGGATCTGAGTGGGACGCAGGCTTTATATAAGGTTTCTTGGGCAATTCACGTTTCCTTTAAGATTACCTATCTATAGATTTTTAACTACCAACATCAGGGTTACAAATTTTAAGTTAAACAGACTTTTAATCATACCCAGTATACTTTCAAATCTTGAGGTACAGAAAGTTTACATAGTAGTCCTACAACAACAGAGATAAGAAAGAGTACCTTAACAAAAGTTTTACAAAGTTAAACCAAAACTAAGAGTGTGACCTAAGTAGCAGTAGTCCCCTTTGGTAATAGTCTGTCCCTGTGTTTTGTTTTGCTCCACTTTCTCTGTCACATAGTCGGGTGGCTTGCCTGATACAGGATAAAGATTTTGCAGGAAACTTTTAAAGAAGCATGCTTGGGTCTAGAGGAGAGGCGTGGGTTAATAGGTAAAATGCCCACTGTATAAACATGAGGGCCTGAGCTCACATCTTTAGCACCCATATAGAAAATGCTGGATGTGGTACTTTATATGTTTAACCCCAGCACTAAGGGCCAGAGGTGGGCCAAAGATGGGGATCCTGGCTCTGACCATCCATTTTATCCAGTAGTTGAGCATCATGTTTATTGAGGTTTATCTCAAAAAATAAGTTGGAGAAAGTGGAACATACTGGATTTTGACCTCTGGACACATGGACTCACATGCATGTTTACTTACATATATGCATGGAGGAAAATGTGAAACTTTACCCTCCCTACCAAAATCCCTAACAACCAAGTGATGGGAGACTAAAAACTTGGTTATTACCAAGTTTTTAGCTTTTAAAAAAGAAAATCTGGTATTGTCCTTTCCTATAGTTAAATATTAAGAATATTGCTCCCATGTAAAGGTTTGCAGATTTGTAATTATGTGTCTGTGTGTGGGTATATGCACAGTGCAGGTGCTGTGGAGACCAGAAAAGGGTGTTGGATCCTCTGGAGCTGGAGTTACAGGCTATTAGGAGCTGCTTTACATGGGTGTGATTTACATGGGTGGGGGTGTGAACTCAGTTTTTCTGGAAGAGTAGTATGTGCTCTTAACCACTGAGCTTTCTTTCCAGCTTTAATTCTTTATATAAATTCCTCATTTTCTGTAGTTTACATGTATTATTTTCTACAATATATTTTTATACCTTTGATGAAACTAAAAATGTGTTTTGTTTTACCAAGTTGCAAGCCTTTGCATATTACAGCAGATTTCTATGGCTACTATTTCTTACTGTGAGTCATACCAGAATTTGGCTATTCCCTTACTTTTAACTATTTTTTCACTCAGATGTTCTAATAAATGTCTTTATAGATACTACTATATACTAGATTGTAGTTTTGAAAACAAAAACCTTAAAGCCCTTTCAGTAGTATAGACTGGACCTTTAGAAGGACTTGATATCTGTCTTCTCCCCTCCTTTCCTTCCCTTCACTTTCATTCCTCTCCCTCTTTTCCTCCTCCCCTCCCCATCTCTTATTCTTGACTTTGTTTTTCAAGGACAGCATGTGTTTAAGTTGGTTTTGTTTAATAAATACTACTTTTAGAACTGTGCAATAGAATATTATGAGTGGAAAAACATTGGTAGATACTCATATTATCTTTTCTCCTTCAGCTGGCTACATTGAAAGACCTCAGCTAATTCGTGCAAAAGTGCCCATTGTGAAGTTCAGGGATAAAGTCAGGTAAGTGATTGCTAACTCCTCTTTTTCAGGTGCTTTAGATTAACTTTGCATAGTCATCTAGTGTGGAGAGCCAAGAAATCGGCTTATAGCACAGTAAAGGGTTTAGAAGTAATTTTCTTCCCCCTCCCCCTCTCTTTTTCCTCTTTTCTTTCTTCCTTCCTTCCTTCCTTCCTTCCTTCCTTCCTTCCTTCCTTCCTTCCTTTCTTTTTTTGAGACAGTCTCATGAATCAGGCTGGCTGTGAATTTGTTACTTAGCTGGAGACAGCTCAGAACTTTGGATTTTGATTCTTTTGCTTATAGTTCTTGAATACTCGGATTGTACTTGTATGCCACTATACCCATTGTCTTTTAAATTATTTTTTAAAAATAATCTAGTCAGTCTTCACTCTTAACTGAATATAGCTACTGTGCTTGAATTTTGAGTATTTGGGACTATTCAATATAAAGAGTATTGGTCTTGTAGTCCAGCATGATGGCTCACACTTACAAGTCTATTTATCTGAGTTAGAGCCCAGCTTAGTCTATGCCAGCGGTCTTTAACCTTCCTAGTGCTGCTGCAACCTTTAGTATAGTTCCTCTTGATGCGGCATGCCCCAATGATAATTTTTTGTTGTTGCTACTTCATAATTGCAGTTTGCTACTGTGATGAATCATGTAAATATCTTATATGCAGATGGTCTTAGGTGATCACAAAGAGTTGTGACTTATAGGTGGAGAACTGCTGGTCTGTACAATGAGATCCAGGCCAATCAGGGTTATATAGTGAAGTCCATGTTTTAAATGGAAACGATTTCATGTCTTTGGGACAATTAATTTTTAACCCAAAGCATATCTTCTTTGATAACATTCAGTGTGCATTTATATCCAAAGAGTTTGTTCTAACAAATTTTATTTCGCATAGTGAAAAATAGAGAGTACAGGGAATAATATACACAGAAGCTGTAAACACATTTACTCAATTTCAAAATTTTAGTTTTTTTCTTTATCTTCTCCTAGCCTGGGTTCTGATTTCTTAAGAATATTATATTAGAATCTCTTACAAATATTTATTGATAAGAATGTAAATGGTACAATCTAGTGTCATAATCATGGCCCTTGGAGCTGGAGACTGAATGGATGAGTTCAAGTACAGTGTGGGTTACTACTTACTGAGTGTCTGTCTTAAAACAAGTGAACATGCAATCAGAAGTAAGAAAAGTTAAGTGTAGATTGATATTTGGTTTTTTGTAAACATAGGATTGTGATAAAGCAGGTTTATTTTTCTGGCTGTTTATAGTGGTAATACTAAAATTATATGACTTGAGCTTTCTTATAGATTTTACATGTAAGACTGTTTTCTTTCTAAAGTGTTTTCTCTTTGTATTGTTCAAGATGTGGCAAAAATTGGGGCTAGTTTAATATCTGTGTTCCCAAGTAAGATTGAGTAAGGTGACATTCTGCCTTCTTGTTTAGCTTTCTCATACTGCAGACATATATGCCCTATGTCATAGTCTAGTTAGTACTTTTTCACTATTTACCGTGGTCTTAAACTTAGTTTTCTAGTTTTCTTAGTTCATGAGAAATCTGTGGTATGTATGTCCTGTGGAGGAAACATGATAAGTGGATATTCAATTCATAATTTTGGAAAATTATTTTCCTGCTAGTGCTGGAAAATGTTTGCATTGGGCGTTAGGTATGCAGGCAAGTAAGTAATCTACTGCTGACATGTTTCTTTAGCCCCTTTTCAAAAGATTAAATTTTACAGGTCTCTACTTACATGGTTTTGTTGAGCTATGTAAAGGATATATAAATTGGCTTTGGTGTTCCTGGAAAGTTTCTACACCCTGATAAGCCTCTCCACCGATGCAGCAATCCAAATCAGACCAAATCAAACTGAATTAGAAAAAGCCAATGGATACAACTCTCCCAGATAGCCTTCCAGCCCCCTGGAGAGGATATGGGAAAGGGGAGCAGTTTAAATACCCTCGGTCTTGAGCTTCTTTGGGGGAGGGCCCATCCTTTGGTGGGCTTCCTGAGATATAGCAGTGTTTGGAGGGAGATGGGGGAGAGGGGCTTGGGTGAAACCTCAGCCATAACATCCCAGACTCTGAGTATATGGGTGCTATCGACTGGGGTGAAGCTTTCAACTTAACATCCCAGATTCTTTTGGGTAGAGAGATGGGGGAGGGGGCTTGGGTGGAACCTCCACCATAACATCCCAGACTCTTTGGGTATTTGGATGCCAGGGGCTAGCTTCCTCCTGCTTACAAGGGATGATATTGGGGCGGGGGAGAGTCAGGAGTCAGTGGGTTCAAGATCAGCGGAAGGTGTGGGTGGAGAAGCATCTGGTTAGCTGCCTTACTGGAAACCTCAGGCACCTATTCCTTGAGGTGGACAAGACAGGTTGCTAGGAGAACAAAAATAGATTTTATGATTGGCCCTATGAATGGGACTATCCGTGGGAAGGGTGATAACTGCCAGAATGAAGGGAATAGAGAAGTATCCTGGTAGTACAGAAGAGGCAAGGGTGAATGAGTGAGGCAGGAGAGTAGACAGTGTCCTTCATTGGGACATCTTGGAACACCAGAGGGTGGAGGGTCTCAGCTGCTGGACAGACCAAGTATCCTGAAGAGGTGCCCACTTGAACCTGGAGAGGTGGTACCAATGGTAAAGTCCCAGGAGCTGGTGCAAGTGCTGATCTTATCTGGTGGATCCTCTGTGGATCGCCTTGGCCCAGGCAGAAGGAGTGAACCTGCAAGATATGCTCGAAAATGGGTGGGGTAAAAATGGGCTCTGGAGACTGTTTTTATCAGACCAGATTTCTTGATATAGAAGCAGAACTTCTCTCAGAAAATTGTAGGCATCTATAAGATAGCTGGAACAAACTTACATCTTGGTGTCCTAGCAAAAGGCTATGGCTTTAGGTTAAAAGGCATGAACATTTTTAGAAAACCAGAGGAAATTCCAAACTCTGAACCTCTGAAGGTACATCTGAAACCTGTCTTCTTTAATGACTCATTTTAAAAACACAGTCCATGTTTCATCAGTGGATGGATTAGAATCAATTTAGTTAATAGAAAGAATGAATTTTTGTTCTTGTGCTAAAGTGTGTCTTCCTTTGTTCTTTTAAATAGTTGTGTGGAATTTGACTTAAATGTCAACAATACCGTTGGAATTAGAAACACATTCCTTCTCAGAACTTATGCCTACCGTAAGTTTTTGTTCCTCTCTAAATAAACACCAACTTCTGTTTTTCTTGTATTCTCTATGGCATTTCAACTATGTTTACAGTAAGCAGCAATACCAATTACTTTTGTATGGTATATTAGTTTTTTGAATAATGTTACTATAGTAAAATCATGCTACTATGAATCAGATATTTTTAAGTGCATGATGGTTTAAAGGTAGCAAGGTAAGCTTATGAATTACACATTGAGAGTGAGTTCTGCCTTTAGTGTAGAGGGAAGCAGTGCTTCTTACTGGCATAGAATTAGGAAAATATACATTTTCAAAGAAACTGTGTTACCATTTTTAAGTGTTGCTTTTACTTGCAGTTGAAAATCGAGTTCGTCCATTAGTGCTGGTGATTAAAAAATGGGCAAGTCACCATGAGATAAATGATGCCAGTCGTGGTACTCTGAGCAGTTACAGTCTTGTACTGATGGTTTTGCACTACTTACAAAGTGAGTATTTGAGTTTTTTCACTTTTTAAAACTGAAATTCAGATAAACCTCATTGCAGTGTCTTTTTTGCTCATCTCCAGTTTGCATTGTTTTAAAAAGTTCTCTTTTTAAGGCCTATACAACTTTTTGTCCTGTTTTGTTGCCTTGGACTAGTATTTCAGAAATTTTATTCTCTGTAAAACATTGTGAAGTTTAATGTGTTTTTTATCCTTTGATAGATTTCTTATATGTATTTCTATATTTAAAGAACTTTCACCATTGTTGATCCACTGTCTTGCAACAGATGAGTCCTTAGACTATTTTTTATTTGAGTCATGTGTTATAGCTCTGAGGGGAAAGGTGTCCTTAAAGTGTTACCAGCACTGAAAAGAAAGGTATCCTGCTAGTCAGGAACTAAGGAATACCACAAAGTCACACTGCATAGCAAACCTCACACAAGAGATGTATTGAGAAAAACACAGGAGGGTGGCTGCCTCTGCTGGGGGAGCAGAAAACTGGACATTATATAGGGCTTCTTCGGGATAGTTTTCTAGGGTGGCCTGGGATTGGTGGGATCTTGTGGCTTGCTTTCCGGGAGAGCTCAGGGGTTGATGGGACTTTATGATCTGATCTTAGGCTTTTACTCTGTAGGGCAGAGCTTGGGGCCTGGTGGTTAGTGGACCTCAGGGTGGGGCTTTGATGGCTTATAAGAAAGACATTAAATGATATTCTTGTTGGGCAAGAAGTTTTTAATCAATTCCCTTTGGCATCTTCTCAGTTAGGTTTTCTGCTTGCTAGGCTGTTCTGTCAGATTGGCCTCTAGGACCTGATCTGTTTCCCTATTCTTGTTAGTTCATTTGGATAGTTTGGCTGGCTACTCTCTCTTCCTGTGCTACTCTCTCTTCATGTGTATTCCTTTTAGAACTACACAATCTGAGAAGGCAACTTTCTCTGAAAGAGGAGAACCATTCTTGGCTCAAGGGTATACAAAAAGCTCTGGTCCCCTGATGAACCTTCAACACAGTTCTCAAATTCCAGATTGGTCTCCATATTTTAATTCAATTAATTTAAACAATTAGCATTGCCTGTGAGGTCACTCTGATAAAGCCATACATTCTGTGCTTAGTGGCAAATTATATAAGTGACCACTTACAGTTTTTGCCCTTTCATAATGTAACTGTACAAACTTACAGTAGTGAAGGTTCCCTAGAAATGTAGTTCAGACTGAGGAGCTCGCTATAGAATCTTTACTTTTGTATTTAATGTTTTGTATACACAGTGCAATAGATAATATACTCTGTGTATTTTACTCATATGTTAAGAGAAGTTAAAGAGAAAAAGTGAAGATTTATAATTATCCCAATTATATTACTGAGTAGCACACTTAATTATAAACAACTTTGTAAACTACGTGGGATGGTACATTCCTATAATTCTAGCACTTTGGTGGCTTAGGAAAGAAGATTGTAAGTCTGGGCTTTATAGCCAGATCTTGTCTCAAAAATAAAAACAAATATTGCACCATAAGCATTGTTAATAACTGTTACAGCTGGTAGGTTACTGACAAAAATGTTACCTTTTACCACCATACTGTGAATTGCCTGTGTGAGGAGAGTCACTAGCAGATCATTATCAGTATCATGTGGTCTTAACCAACTATTCCAGTGTAGTGATTTAGAAAAAGTTTTATTGTGGTGCTTGGTGCTTTCTACATTTAGATTCTGAAAGAGATAACAGTATATATTTTGACTTGAATTTTTTTCCCCCAGAGACTTAGCCTAAGACAATGATCAACAGATTTACATATAAAAATGTTATTTTGTTATTATTTATTGGAATAATAAAAGAAGGAATCAACCTTTCACGAATGAACTGGTTAGATTAAGTATGGTATATCATAATACAAAATCTATAGTCACCACCATTGTGTTTTAAAGATTGACTTTTAAAGACAAGATTGACATATTATCTTATACATAATATCAATAACTTTGTTTAAAGAACAGCTATGTTTGTATAAATGTATATTCATATGTGCACAAATACTAGCAAGGTATGTGTCAAAATTTTGCCATTTTTAGAAAATTAGAACTTCTATCTAGTATTTACTGTTTATTAGGTGTTTTCTATATTAAGCACTATAGTCATCTTCATTTGAACATAGAATTCAAAACATTTTTTTGAGTTATAGAAAGACTTAAAATGTTTAAGGACATCATTTTCTAGATGAGTCATCAGAAAGGCTTGATATTGTCCTCTCTTGTTAAAGCATCTTAAGCTAATCACAAATTGTGTTTATTGCTGATCTCTCTTGGTTATATATTGATTTGATGATTGGTTTGCCCGTTTAAAAGTATTTGGAATATGATGTATGTACGTTTAATTTATTCTGTATATCATTGTCAGTTATCATTTTGCCAATTTTCCAGTTATCATCTCTTATATAAATTTTTGGGACTGCTGTTGTCTTTTGCATCACAATTCATCTTTATTAAAAACTCAAAGGATTTCTTACATATACTATAAAGAATAATATAGAAATCATATAATATCATCCAGAGTTGAAATCATTTTAATTTTGGCAGTAATTCAAAATTATATTTACTGTGTCACTTGCATGCATGAGTATGTCTGATACATGCCCTGTCCCCTGTCCTTACTGATCACATTAAAATTTTAATTGGTTGAGTGATTTACTAAAAAAGTACCATAAGCAGAGGTGCTTTAAAGTGATTTGTAAAACAAATTGAAAATTCATCAAGAATTAATATTATACTAGAGTAATGAAATTATTTTAAGATTTGATTTCTTAAGTGGTTTGTGTTTAATGACACTGTTATTAGCTGTTTGTAGGTAAAATTATATGACCAACTTAAGCTAATCCACTACTCCCCCTTCCCCCCAACCCAGATAAGTAATATTTTCTTTGTTACCTCCTATTTGGTAGGGGAAATGGCCTGCAAGAGACTGAAGGCTTATTTGAGTGGTTCACCCTTGGCAGAGAGGATTAGTTTTTGTGATATTGATGACGTTATTTCTTCTCTTTGACCTTCATATTCTTACCTATAATATAAATTGTTGGATAAATGATTATTATTTTAACTTTCTAAATGTTCTAATACATAAAATAGCTGTTCTGAATATTAAAAGATTAAAAAGAACATAGCATTTCTTATTATGTTAGTAGTCAGTAATAGATAGACTACATATGTTTCAATAAACTGATCAAAGCTTAAGAAGAAAAAATACTGAGAATAGGTTCTAAAGACAGTCTAAGAGTATGAGTTACTGAGGTAAAAATCATCAGTTGGGTAGAAATAATGTCTGATCAGCTAACATGTTCCTGGGGCAGAACTTTCCAACATCCATTTTTAAAATTGTTCTGCATTTTCAAAAACAAATCACATACTTCCAACATAGAGTGACACAGAATATATGTATTACTATTCCAAAAGGGAGGAATGGGGATATAGTGAGGAAATACTGGATCAAAGCAAGGACAAACTGGACTGAAACCCAGCAGGGCAAACTCCAAACCCTGTAACTATGTATCTGATGTCAAAGGGATTACATGCTTCCTCCTTTATTCACTGCCTGACACATACATCTCTCTCTTGGGCTGGTTATATTCCTTATGTGCAGTTCTTCTTCGCAGTGTCTCTTGATTCTGGTTTCTCCAGCATCTTAGGGTCTCCAGTGCACTCCTGTCTTCATGTTGTGAGTGGCCTCTCCATGCAGGGACTCCCCTAGGACAAGCTTAGGCTTAGCGGCTCAATTTAACTGCTTTTACTCATGCATCCTTCCTGATTCTAAATCCAGGACCATGTAGACAACACTGCCAAGTTTGACTGCCTGCTTGGGGTGGAGCCAGGTTCTGTTGAATCACTTTTGCTATTTTCCTTTGTTGTTAGTTTTTAGGAGCAGAACATCCCTTAGGTCTTTTCTTTTTATAAGTTGTAAGTTTGGCCAGCTATGGTCTTGCCCTGAAGGCGCCATTCCATATCAAGCCTCTCTTTGATCCTTTTATCTCTTTCAGCATAGCCTTAGCTCCAACACTAACTTTCCTGGTGTTCATTTTCCCCTTCAACTGTGTATTTTGTATTTCTTTTTGCTCCAAATGTTCTTTTTCATTGTGAACTGTGTAAGAGTGATAAGTGATAACCATATCAGAGTCAATATTAGACTATTTTGAAATCTCTGCCAAAGAAATTAGTCTGTTATTTTACTGCTTAGCCTCAAAAAAATTCATAGGACAAGAAACAGCAGCC
The DNA here is from genome assembly GCF_943737965.1 of Phodopus roborovskii. Classification (NCBI taxonomy): domain Eukaryota; kingdom Metazoa; phylum Chordata; class Mammalia; order Rodentia; family Cricetidae; genus Phodopus; species Phodopus roborovskii. The sequence continues at coordinate 6,464,456 of NW_026126413.1, read as the reverse complement.
ACATTCTTTGCCAAAAGACAAGAATGGTCTCTAGCCTAGTTGCTAATACTGTTCAGCTCTGAAACCTCCTGGGCCTTAGCTCTCAGTAACACTGTCTTCTAAGATCTTGCTAGGATGCTTCATTAAAATAAATCTACTTAGAGCATTAAACACTTTCCTGAATCTAAGTCCCAAATCCATGTTCCTCCCCCAAAACCCATATGCTCAGGTCTGTGGCATCAATAGTTCACTCTCTGGTACCAACTTCTGTCTTACTTTTCTATTGCAATGACAAAAGACCATAACCAAGGTAATTTATAGAAGAAAGCAATTAATTGAACTTCTGGTTTCAGTGGGTTATGGTCCATGATTGTGGAGCAGAATCTTGGCAGCAGGAACACATACACACAAAAGCCCACCTACCCCTATGACATACCCCTCCAACAAGAGCATACTTTCCAGTCTTTCCCAAGCAGTTCCAACGAGTGGGGGCAGATTCAAACATAGAAGTCTTTAGAAACCATTCTCACTCAAACCACCATATCTTTGCTTTTAAATTTCTAATTTTTAAACTTCCTTTGTCTTAAATGACTCTGAGTCCAGTGGTTGATAGTTTTCTCCCTTGTCATTCCAAATAGTGGTTCTAGAATGTAATTAAAAAAAAAAAAAAAACAAACTGTGAATTTATTATCTTCGTCTTTTTTTATAGTAATTTTAATTTGTGAAGTATTTAATGGAAGGAATTTTAAGTAAACTACTTCTAAATTACAATGAAATTTATTAGAAAGCAATAAAAGTGTAAAAATACAGACATTTAGAATTGAGTTTACTTGGAAGGTCTTGTAGAATGATAAATGTCTGAATGTCTATGGGGAAAGTGTATGTGACTAAACATGAATATGTCATTACATGTAAGGGTGAGTTTGTAAGTAGTAAATTAAATATTTCTCTATAGTCCCATTCATACTCTGCACACGTTCATATTGCAAAATTTTATTTGACTGCAGTTTTCAAGTTGGTAATGAGCTATACAAAAGGGAATTTAAATGTATTCATCCTATTCTATACTACAATTTAGAAATAATGAGCTGTAGGCCATATAAGTTAGCCATAATGCTTAATTATGTGTTTGTAGTACAGAAATCATTTAAATTTTTTCCCTATGTAGCAATGTATTAGGTATTCTTTGTTACTGAGCTTCAATTATATATAAATACTATTCTTAAGTACAAACTTTATCATATACTGTTGTATTTGGTCACTAATATGAAAGATATCTTGGAATTAAAGCACTGTATTTTATCGTATTCCATATAATTTAGAGTTATATTGTGAATAACAGGTATCTTGTCTTTTACATTATATTTATAATGATGTGAGATTATTGTTTACACATTAATTGAGATTTTAAAAACCATGGAATTGTGAATTTCCTAAAGATGTGATATGTCGGTAGAGTGTTTTCCTAGCATGCATAAAGCCACAGGTTTTATTCATTCCCAGCACTACAGAACAGGGATGTGTTGGTGCACTTCTGTGATTGTAGCACTTGGGAGATGGAGATATGAAGACTCAAAATTCAGGGTTATCTTCAGCTAAATAGTGAGTTTGAGACCAGCCTGGTTTGTGCGAGGCCTTCCCTAAAAGGAAGAAAAGAAATTTAATTTTAAATGAGAGCAACAGGATGATTCCCTTATGATATGTTTTGTTTATATTTCTAGGATGGCTGTGCAAATCTCCTGGTTTAGATTTCTATTTTTTTACTGAGGTGTTCTTTAAACTATGTTTGAAGTTGAAGGTGACTTTAGTTTTGATTTTTTTAAATAGCTCAATTTTTTATCATAATTTTAGTATTACTTATTAATAGAAATTAAATGGACAGTAATGATGACAGTGTTCTAATGATACAGGAACCCTGAATTGATGATATAGGAACACTGAACTCACTCTTAAAATTAGATGTTTGGTAGTTCATATTAATGTCCATTCAAAATCTGTATAAGGATTCTGTCTTGCCTATTTTATTTGTGTTTGATGTTTAATTGAATGACTTATGTACTGTTACTGGTAGACTCCTACTCTAAAACCTTGTAGGAAACATTGATTTACGTAGGAAGATATATAGTTCACTAACAAAACCTTAGATTGTCAATTTAAATGAATTAAAAATGTTAGGAACTGTATTTCATGAAGTATGCGAAAATTTGAATTTAGTGTCAGCCCTTGTGGTCTCATACCTGGGGGTGTAGCTGACAAATTTGCATTGTAATATGAACCATGTGAATCACAGAAGCTTTAAACTTTTTCTTTTTATAGCCCTACCTGAACCCATCCTTCCATCCCTCCAAAAAATTTACCCAGTAAGTGTTTCTTATAAATTTATTATAATGCATATTATGTCAATTTTACATAGAATTATTATATGTAGTATTATTGTGAATATAAAAGTTATAAAGCTAATACATAACATTTTCTCTATAGACTGAAACATTGGCCTCTAGAACATTTAAATATTTTGCTCACTTTTTCAGAGAGCTCTGGTATTTTTTGGATATTGGTATATAATCTGGTTAGTTATGTTGATGTTTGAATGTTTCTTGCATATATATGCATGATTATCACTAATATGGATCCCATATACTCAGTTGGTCAACACCCATTTGACCGTACTACAGTTTTCTTCATACTATTTTTTACAGCATTTTTGTTAAGTTAATTCATCAGAAAAATTTTGTATTAGTGTATTTGTACTTTGAAAAGAGGAAAAAATTAAGTTGAGCAATTGGGTAATCCCGCCATATTTTACATCATTTTGTTAAGCAGTACACCAAAAGGTAACAGTAGTACATTGTTGTGTTTGTGTAATACTAAGGTTTCTGATGAAATTAAAAACAACAACAACAAAAAATGAAGTCCTGCCGCCTAGCAGAAATTTAGTATGTACTATTTGGTTGAGAGAAACCCAGATGAAGTAATGTCCACAGTCTTAATTTATATGCATTTTGGTGCTTTTCCATTGTTCTCATATTCTTCCTCCACAATTTTTCTTTACTCTGTTGTCGACATTGTTCATGATTTTTTTTAAAATAATAGTTAAGCAGCTTCTTTAGAATATTTGGCCAACTTCCTGAAACTGTATATAAAATATACAAAACTATAAACAAAATATAATGTTGGCCTGTTTCATACATGTTAGTTTTATGCATTCATAGACTGCACGTGTGTGTGTTTTGTGTGTGTGTGTGTGAGTGTAAGTGTGATCCATGCATAAGAGATGTTTTTTTTTTTTTAAAGCTCAATGGGCATTTACAAAGGAGAATAGACTGTATAGCTTGAAAATACTATACTGTTATACACAAATTCTAATAAGTATGCTTGACATAGAGCATCAGTTTAATTGAATCGATGGTAAGTGAGGTAAACTGATCCTTCTTGTATTTTAGTATTAGTTGTTAGGACGCACACACATGATGTGCTGCCAAATACAGGTTTCACATGTAGTATAGTGGGATCTCCCAGTATCCTGTGGGCCATCTGCTAGAACAAACTATGATGAGAACCTTTGACCATTTTTTGTTTGTTTTTTGTTTTTAAACAAATTTCTACTATTGTGAAGAATTATTGTCATGGCCTTTTAATATAGTTAGGAATCAACCATGATGCTCCTAAATATAAAAACATCAAGTGTAGAATGAAAAGTAGCTTATTTATCTTTTTGTCATTCTTTTTTAAATAGTAGCAATAGTTTCTCTTTATTTTAATATACTTTAAGGAATATACAAATCTGAGCATTCCCACCATTCTGGGGAACAGGAGGAAGCTCCAGTTACATCAATTTAATGTGTTGTGATGGCTAAGAACACCAGTCAGCACCAGACTTGGACAGTTAGCTACAACACAAGCATCTTTCAAAATGAAATGTCATAATAGCAAGACAGGTAAACCAGCTTAACAAGTAACACTGCTTGGGAAGTGACTTGTCACTTAATTGTCACAAACATTTATTATTGAGTGTTTTCTCCTTCCACAAATATTTTATACTTTAGCTCATACTGAATGGTCTAAAATAATGTTTGTGTGTTTGTTTCAGCTTTATTTATTTATTTTTTCAAGGCCCAGTTTTGATGTAAAATAATTTCCATGTTTCAGCATACAAAGAATCTAGTACTTAAATCTAAAAGACTCTTAGTTGGTTATGATGGTACACATCTGTGACCATAAGCCGGAAGGATTATGAGTTTGAGATTAGCCTAAGCTATATCAAAAGATCCTGTTTCAAAAAATAAAAACTTTTTTGTTGTATATTGAAAGTACATCTGTGGAAATCTCACTTGCAATCCTGTGCTATGTAAAGGCCTTTGTACTAATAACGAGACATCAGTTTAGTGCACGTGGAAAAGGCAGTAAACACCCTGACTTTTTTGTTTAGTTTTGTTTTGTTTTTGAGAAAGGGTTTTTCTGTAGCCTTGGAGCCTGTCCTGTAACTCACTCTGTATACCAGAGTGTACTCACAGAGATCCGCCTGCCTCTGCCTCCCAACTGCTGGGATTAAAGGTGTGTGTCACCAATGCCTGGTTTAAACACCTGTTTTTTGCTTCTGTGTTTTTTCTAATTGTTTTAGTTTATCATAATAAAGTCATGATTTCTCATCACATTCATGACTGTGATGGGTATATAAGCTTAATACTAACTTAATTCCACAGCCTTAAATGATACTAAAGTGTATTTGATAGGGAAGGAACACATAGGTAATCCAGTGGTGGTAGACAGAGGCAAGAGGAAGCAAGTACGGCCAGACTGAAACAAAAGACAGAAATAACACACACACACACACACACACACACACACAAAACCTAATTGTAAAATTCCCTAGATTAGGAATGGCCAAATTTGTGTTCAGGTGTGGTTAGGTTGCCATCTTAACTATTTAAATTGCATTGTTATATTTGCTGTGAGATTCATATTTATTATTCAAGAACTTACTACCCCCTCTTACATAGGGTTTTTTTTTTCAATATGAAATCTATATACTGTTCAGCAGAACACTTTTTCAATGCTCTTCCAGATAGAACAAGCAAATCACCTTATTTCTTACTAATAATAACAACCATCACTTGCTGAGTGTGCAAAATTTATTTAATCCTAAAAAGACAGACTTGTATGATAGATGCCTACATCAGTGATGGAAAGGGCCTTGATAATTGATCAAGCCATGGTTCAGAAGCTGGCATTTCCTCCAATATTGTGTTTTCTAGAAGATTACAGCAGCAATCACTAATGTAACTAGTTGTGTGTTGCATTTTATTGTGTTACTATGTAGCTTCTATTCCTATGCAAACTTTTAAAAAGAAAAATATGGCAGATTCTTAACTTACAAATGTTTTAAAAGTTTACATTGATAAAAATTGTTATTTTGCAATGGAAAAAAATTTCCCCTATTTCTCAAGAATTACCCCTCTTTTTTTGTTTTGTTTTTGCCTTAGTATATTGGTGTTTAATAAGGATCAGGAGAAACAAATAGGCCGAATAGATGTTTATTCAGGGAGAAATAACTCACAACATAGATGAACACCAGCAGGTTCCTGGTCCCAAGGGTGCCTCCAGAAGTGCTCCTGTCCCCCTGCTGCAAGCAAGAGCGCTCTCCAACCCCCCTCCTCAGCCTTAGTTCCCCCAGGTCATGTCCAGTCCTGCCTCCACCCCCCCCCATGGGCGTGGTCTATGCCGCAGGTACGGACAAGGTGAATATCTCACTACATTAGTACCTCTTATGTAGTCCAGGTTGACTTTGACTTTGCTCTGTGGCATGTGCCACCAAGGGCAGTCTTTCTACTTGGGTTCTAAGGATTGAATTTGTGTCCTCAAGCTAGTGCCTCAGTTCCTGAGGTAAAGTAATTTTGAAAATTGATATATTTCAGTTCACTCGTGATACTGAATGTGACAGAAAAAGGGTGAGAGACTAAACATCATTACCTCCAAAAGCTGTATTATAAGAGGGTTAATACTTTAACTTAAGAAAAAGCTTCCCAAATGAGAAAGTCTGTGACAAAGTTCAGATGATGGAGCGTGGCTCTAGGTGTTTTTGCTGTTATTGGTAGGCAGTTACAAAAGCACTGTTAGATATTTCTCATGGTTTGCATTCATACTTATTTTAAGCTTGCACTGATGAAAGACAAAGGAGAGATAATATTTAACCAAAAAGTTAACATGTATTTATCATTTGAAACATACTCCTGAGAATTAGAAAATCATCACATGTTGTATTTGAAGCTCAAAATAAGGATATCCTAAATTAAATTCAGAAAAGATTAGCAGCAGTAAATGTTCTTCTGGAAAATCTACTCACAGGAACTGTGTAGTTGGATGAATTGCTTTCCCATTGGTTGTAGTGTGTAATTTTGAGGCAGCTTTTCCCTTTGATTTTGTAGTACTCTTGTGCTAACATATTAACCTAAGTTCTTCACCTACTTAACAATTTACAGTAATATATATTTTTTTCTAAGCCAGACTACCCTAAACTGAAGTTTTCCACAGATAAATTTAATTCCTATTTGCTTGTAGCTTCTTGTAGGTGTGTTGTGTCATCCTTTTACATTTCACTTTCTCTTTTAGTTTTTTTCTGTCAGCATTACATATATAAAGTCATACCAAAAGGAACAATAGAAAGTAAGATTAGCCGTATTGTTGTTTCAGGTCATTCAGTATTTTAATAGAGTAGGTCTCTTTAGTTTAATCTTCAAGTTGCTGATCTTTTCCTTTAGATTACTGAAAAAAAATTAAAAATAATGACAAGTGAAACACTATAAACTAAAGAAATGTGTGCTCTGTTTTGAATCACCTGTTTATAGTGCTATGTAGTAGGAGTCGAAATCAGTACAGAGCTTTCAGAGCAGCGGTTGTTCATCAGGGGCTTGCTTTCTTTATAGTTGACAAAAGTACTTGTACCTACTACCTTTATTACATTTGTTTTTCAGTCCTAAATAAGACTGCCCTCAGTCCATCTTTTTACTTGTAAAATGAAAGACAGCAGGGCTGAGGCGATTCATTTGCTTTCTTCTCCTTGAATCTCTGTTGTAAAATGGAGCTGCTTTTCTATCTACCCACATTTCCCATCTTCAGCTAGACAATTAAGAGTTGATTGAGTTTAGTGATGCAAGCACCTTCCTAGTATGCACAAGGCCCTGATTTGTATCCTAACACCACATTTAAAAAAAAAAAAAAAAGTGGGCGTGGTAGTGCACACCTCTAGTCTCACCCCTTAGGACATAAAGGTAGGAAGATCGGAAATTCAAGATCATCCTTAGCTACATACTGAGTTTGAGGCTAGCCTGGGTTGGGGTGTCTTTATGGCTATGTATTACTTGAAAATCACTTTATTCAGATCCAGAACTTGCTGCTAGTAGAAGAAAGGTCAGATATGAAGATGAACACTATCTTAAACTTTAATACAGAAAGTGTCCATTCATATTCTTTATAATAGCTTATTTAGACCTAGATCACACGCAGCTAATAAGTCCTTCATAAATAATTATGCCGAATGTTTGTTGTTCGTATGTATTCTATCTTTATTTCCCTTCCATCATCTTTTCAAGTTCAGGTCACCTAAAACATCTGTCTTTCTATTTTCCCTTAAAATACAACAGCAAAATCAGCTTTGAAAGTCTTGGGGGGAAAAAAAAAACACAAAAAAACAAAAAAAAAAAAAAAATCAACTATACTATTTGCATATTGAAGCTTTTGTTGCTTTTGAGAGGAATGTTAAGTAGCAGTTGGAAAAAGTTGTTGCCTTGTGCTTGATAACGCCTTCATACATAAAGTATGACTTCCCTGTAGAAATACAGGGAGGTGTATTTATGAATATGTGCCTTTAGGGAGAATCATGGTATGTATAAATAAAGTTTGAATCATGCTTGAATTATTTTGTTACCACAGTAATACACTCAAGCCAAGAATTAGAACCTCTGAGGTTTTTGGGGTTTTTTTTTGGGGGGGGGGGCGTGTTTCTAGACAGGGTTTCTCTGTGATTTTGGAGCCTGTCCTGGAACTAGCTCTTATAGACCAGGCTAGTCTCGTACTCACAGACATCCGCCTGCCTCCTGAGTGCTTGGATTAAAGGCATGCGCCACTACCACACAGCTACCTCTTTGCTTTTTTAATATATTTTCTACCTTACTCCAGGTACTACTCGAGAGACCTTTAGTGAAACAAAGTCTTCAATTGCCTGCACAAAAAAAGCTTCTGACTTCAAAGAACCTAGATAAAGATTGTTGTGTTCTTACTGTGTGTTTTAAATGGCCTTGTGTCTTCCCTTTTCTCTGAACAGGAATCTTTCAGTACTTCTGTACAGCTGCACCTTGTACACCATGCTCCATGTAACGTCCCTCCTTACCTCTCAAAGAATGAGTCAAGTCTTGGGGACCTCTTACTGGGCTTCCTTAAATATTATGCTACAGAATTTGAGTGAGTAAAACTTGAAATTTTGTCTTTTTATACGTAAGTGACTGCTCTAGATTTAGCGGAGCTGCCTTTTTAAATTTCAGTGCTAGTAGGTTTATGAGATAGAGCACCTAACAGTTAATCAATGGCATTTAATTTCATTTTATTATTAGCAACTCAGATTTCAGTTTCTATAATTTGATAATTAAATATTCACTTTTATAAACCGTGTTTTTAAGATTGAGTGAGGTTTTAAGAAATAAATATGTATATGTGGTGTGGGTTTTGTACTTGTGTGGGTGTAGTGCTCATGGAGTCCAGAAGAGGGAAGTGGATCCCCTGGAGTTCATTGCCTTTGTGGGCTGCCTGGCATGGGTGCTGAGTACTGAACTTGGGTCCTGTTCAAGAACAGTACATGCTCTTAACCTCTGAGCCATTTCTCTAGCCCAGATAATGCTTGGGCTTTGTTTTATTTCATTTGTGATTCTGTTTTATGTTGAGAACTCTCTCTAGTAGGGCCCAGGTGGGTCTTGTGTTTTAGTTCTTTATAAGAGATAATGTAGTTGGAACTTCTGTTTTCTAGGAATTTTAAATTTATAGTTAAAAAAATACAACCAAGGCATACTAGGAATTTTTTTTAAATGATTAATATTTGAATAAATAGTTTTATCAGGATGAAATACAAATAAGAAAATACACCTTTTTTTCCTTGATTTGAAGGCAATATATAACATGAAACATTGTACAGCCAGACAGCAGAACGTGTTTGGGGAGTTGTAAGTCCAGGTAGAGTAAGTCTGTTGGTTTGAAGTCCTTTGATGAATGTGGAGTAGGAGGGAGAGTCCTTAGCTTTGGTGTTCATGCTGAAGGGTTTGGAGAGGGGTGAGAGCATTAATAACGCTGTTAGTAGATGGGCAAGGACTTGTGAGTAGAGGGTGTCTGTAACCTCATTCAGCTTCCTTAATCGCTGTAGGAGCTTGTGCTGTGCCTTTCATTTTGCCAGTGAGTCACAGAAGGGTTCAGTAAGAGAGATGAAGCAATATGCCCAAAGAATTTATAGCTAGTAAGGATAATAATTTCAGATAATTTGACTACAAAATTCATATTAACTAATTATTGCAGCAGCATTGGGACTGCCTTTTTTGATATCATGTAGGCAACTCTAAAGAACTCTGACTTATATTTAAAACATAGGACATGAAAGAAGAAGTACGATTCAAGTCTAAGAAGAGTTTCTGTGCATCTCTCATTTGTAGTAATGACCTCAGCACCTCGCCCAGTGCTAAACAGTGATATGCTAGTTACAGTTGATGCAGAGGGTGAGATTGTGAGTTTTAAATGTGGATCAGAGAACTTTGAAGTAACTTAAAAGTTACTAAAGGAAGTTAAAGAAAGGAGTCAGAAAAGTGCTAGAGGAAAACTGAGTAAAGAACAAAGTTAAAATAATCCAGATTAGCCAGGTGTGGTGGCATATGCCTTTAGTCCCCTGCCCTTGTGAGACAGCGGTTTCTAAGTTCAAGGCCAGCCTAGTCTATGGGACAAGTTCCAGGACTACACAGAGAAACCCTCTCTCAAAAGAAAAAACAAATAAACAACAAAAAAACAAAACAGCAACAACAACAACAAAAAAAAAAACAGATTAAAAATTGTCAGGCAACAATGATGAGAAAAGGGTAAAACTGAAATATGAGTTACTTTTCTCTTTTTCCACCTTGCGGGTCCCAGGGATAAAACTCGGGTCCTCAGGCTTGGTGGCAGGTATCTTACATGATGAGCTATCTCCCTAGCCCTCAAACCCACACTCTTTATTGACAGTATGCATGTTGTTATATAAGTTAGACATTTGGTAATGTTAAAGGAGAAGAGTCACATAAGAAAAAAGGATTTCTTCTGTGTGTCGGTGCTTTGTTGAATTGACACAAGATGGTAGATGGAAATGGTTTTGTGCTAGTTTAACATTAATAGGAAATAGTTTGCTGGGTCAAATGATACTAGCTGGGATGCTAATGTTTGGAAAGAGATTTGAAAACTTCCTTATATAGTACTTTTGCCAAGTACATTATTTTATACAAGATAATTCCACATAGCTGACTGTAGGGAGTTCATCCAAGAATATGATCAAAGTAATGAATTAGGTACCATTTAAAAAGATTTCTGGCAACTGCTAAAATGTTTGTAAGGATTTCTTCTGAATTTTATTCAATTAAAAGCATCCTCATTACTTGAAAGCCAAATTAACTGTCTCTTAAGGGATGTTTGGGTATATACAGTACATTTTGCAGTAGTTTTATGACCATTTAAAAATTACTCTTTATTATTGTTTTGCCAGGTCTTGCTCTTTGAAGCAAGAATTGTCTAAGTCTACATATTAAGGATCATTCTCTAGAATATAGGTACACTCTCTTAAAACAAAAAACCAATAAAGATGAATTAGTAAAAGTTACTACAGGTTGTAGTACCTCAGGCTAGTATGCCAAAAAGGATGCGGCAGGAGGATCACAAGTTTGAGAACAGCCTGGGCTACAGCTTTTAGCATCAGGCGTAGTGGGATATGCATGCATTCCCAGTGCACATAAGATGGAGGCAGGAGGATCAGAATTTCAAGGATCATAGCAAGTTAACTACATAGCTGGGCTGAGCTTTTTAGTCACAAAACAAAACAAAACAGATCCTGAATGGCAAAAATTAAAGTGATGCAAATGTTAATATTGTAATCATGTTTGGTTCAGTATGTACTCATATAATTTTTCTCATTACATTTTTACTTTTAAAGAAAAATCTTGAAAACATTTATAGTAATGGAGCAAAGTCTTCCTTTTATGTTTGGAACTCACAGAACTGCAGTACTTGAAGCATTTTATTGTAAGCAACAATGAGTGTCACAATGTCTCCACTGACAACCCATTTACATGATGTATATATTTTGGTGTGTAGATACATGCATATGTTTAAAGAATGAAAACTCCGTTGATGTATTTTCACACTAGTTGTCTTTTCCAATCCTCCTCCCTTGCCTGGGTTCAAACCCAAGGCCTTGTTCATGCCAGGCCTGACAAATATCCTTGGTCCTTAATCTTTGGAGACAGGGTCTTTCTATCCCAGGCTGGCTTTGAATTTGCAATGTGCCTGCCTCTGCTTTCTGAGTGCTGGGGTTACAGATGCATGCCATCGTCCTATCCTCTGCACAGCTCTTAATCAAAGCAAGATTAGAAAATTATACTTGGAGGATACTTTCCAATGATTGAACTTCACAGACAGCAAATTATTTTTTACCTATTTAAAATTGAAAAGCAATTCTATTTCCAGAAGCCTTTCATATAGGACCCATGATTATGTTCTTAGCGATTTTCTGATACGTAGTTTCTAGGCTTGGTGATATGATAGAGAAAGCCAAATATTGTTGACAAAAAGATTTTACCTTATCCTCAACTTTATTTTTTTCTTGTATACCAGCTGAGTGGTCATGTACTTTGGAGTGTTTCGGGGGGGGGGGGAGAGGGGTGCTTTTATTTATAGTAACTCAGAAATACAAATGAATGTTTATAATCTTTTTTTAAAATGTAAAAAGTAGTAGATACTGTAGAACAGATAAGGTTTACACTCAAATATGTAGACAAAATTGTTTCACTCAGAATATTTGCCTATTGGATGCTGGATATGTATAACTCAGCTGGTAAACTGCTTGCCTAGTGTGCACAAAGCTCTAGGTTCTGTTCCCAGCACTGCAGAAATTGACTTTGGGAAGTGAAGGCCAGAGAATCAGAAAGAAGGTCGAGGTCTCTCGGGTACATAGCAAATTCAGGTAGCCTGGGCTACATGAAATCTTGTCTTAGTACTGTTAACTACTGCTGCTGCTTATATAATAAAACAGAAAACATTAATTTTGTTTTCTTCCTTGCTTCTGCTAGCTACTTTCAAAGATTTATCCCAAATCCTATAAGATGTACCTGAAGAAAATTATGCAGTGTTATCAGAAAAAGAAAATGCCACAAGATTACCTCACAACCAATGAAAAATTCTTATTGAGGTATTAGCAGTAGACAGTGTTTATGTGTTTTACTTACTTGAACTTTAAAGAAATTTTTTGTACTATTTTCTTTGTTAGTAAATGTGTATTCATATCTAGTGTATACTGAGGAACTAGCTGAACAGCTGAAGAAGTATCTCAGTGTCCTGGAACTTAGCCTCTACCTGGGAGAGGTATGCAGAATCACATGTAATAAACATAGATAAACAAGGGATGCGGAGACTTGGTGCTGAGGGGTGGAGCCGAGGGTTAGTGCTCTGTCAGGCAGTCAGGGCAGCTTTCCAACTGCTAAATTCAAAGAGAAATTAGGAAAGCAGCCGTTCTTTTTTGTTTTCTTCCTTTAGCTGGAACACTCAGATGATTTCAGTTCGTGAAGCCAAAGCCATCCCAAGACCTGATGACATTGAATGGAGAAATAAATACATCTGTGTTGAAGGTAGGTTTCCCCTGATGATTATCTGCCATCTAATTACTATCATTATACTCACTAATTCCAACTTTTTATTTCTGCTAAAATAATATTTATGTTCTGAGGTGATTTATATGGTTATCTTTACAATTTTAATTTGGAAAAGCATTTACAGTTCCTTAGTTGTGAGAAATACTAAATGTGAATTTGAGCATTTTAGTTGGTAAGATTTGAGCAATTCATGCCTTCGTACTATAGTTGTTTGAAACTATACAATTTATGATACATATTAATGAAGTTGATTTAGCTTTAAAAATAGTCTGAAAACTGTTTTCTAAAATAAGTGTACATGTAGTTAACATGTAGTAATATTCTTGAGACGTGTTCTTTGACTTGGTGGGACAGAATTCCAGAGTCTCACCTTACATGCTGGCCCCTGAGTTGGGTCTCCAGTACTGTGTGTGCCTCTGACAAACAAAAGTAAAGTTGCTTTCTTTTTGTAAATGTTGAAGTGAAAAAGAATTTACAAAGCCAACATTGGTAGTAAATATTATATTAAGAATATTTTAACCTGTTTCTTCCAACATTTTAAAAGGAGACATGACTGAATTCAAGTCTTCTTTGGTGTTTCATTTACTAGTATTGCACAATGAGCATGTATTATTTTAGTTACTTGTGTTCTTAAAATTAAACATTTTAATAAAGTGTTATATGATGTGGTCCAATACAATGTGTCATAGAGCCTTATTCTACTAAAACCCAAAAAGCACAACAAAAAAGCTCCACTATACTCTGACAGTGCAGTAAAGCCTTTTTAAACAGCCTTTCTAAGCAATACAAAATAGAATAAATAAAAAGAAGCTTTGAGATGGTTCAGAAGATAAGGGTACTTGCTGCCAAGCCTGCCAACCTGAGGTCTGTCCCCAAGACCCACATGGAAGAAGTTGTCTTCTGACTGCATGTATTCCTTACCTGCATCCAAATTTACATATATCAAACTGCTAAAATATGTAAAATAAGACGTTTTTAGAAGTATGAGCCTGCTTAGATTATATGAATAAAGTGAACCTCTCCGTTGTATTTCTTATCCATCCCTCCCTTCCTCCTTCCCTCTCGATCCCTCCCTCTCTTTCTCACTTTCTTTGGGTTTTCCAGGTTTTTACTTTTAGCTACTTTTCAGCAGCTTCATTAATTGGGGTGGGGGCCTTTCATGCTCCCTTTCAGCTTTAAGGCATGTATATATAAGCCTCTTGCTTTTAGGGGGGCAAAAAAAAAACCACCCCAACTTGATCTGTATGTACCATCCACGCTTCCTTGTCTCTGTGTGGCCTTTTGTGCTGTGTCCTGTAGGGTGAAAGGCACACAGGGTTGGGGTATAGACAGAGTGCAGGATATAGTGGGCACACATAAGAACTTTGTTTCCTCCTGTCTTCTCTGCTTAGAATCATGTTTCTCTTTTCGTTGTCCGATTCCTCATGGCTATTGTTCTCACTGGATCTCCTTCTAAACATCCATTCACACCATAACATGCAGCACAGCTTTCCATTCTCTTCAGTACTGAACATCTACCTTGGCAGTTCTCAACCTGTGGGTCGCCACCCCTTTCTTTTATCCAAAGATTCTCACAGGGTTGCCTAAGGCCATTGAAGAAACATATTTATAGTTCATAATAGTAGCAAAGTTATAATTATAAAGTTGCAACAAAAATAATTTTTTATTTATTTTTCTTTTACATTTTGACCCCGGTTCCCCCTCCCTCCCTCTCATGACTCCCAAACCCCCTCCTATCCCATCCTCTCCCCCCGCCACACACACACACACTCCACAGGGAGGGTGATGCCTTCCAGGAGGGATCAACAAAATCTGTCGAGTTATTTGGAGTAGGGACTAGGCCCGCCCTCCTGCCTCTAGGTTAAGAACAAAAATAATTTTATTGTTGGAGGGTCATCACAGCATGAGGAACTGCATTAAAGGGTTGCAGAATTAGGAAGGTTGAAGACCACTGCTCTACTCAGAGGTTTCTGACCTTTTCCTTCCAGGACAAAATCAGCTTTTAAATTAGAATTAAGTTCAAGCTTACCCTTCTGTAATATCTGGCATTGTGCCATTCTCTTAAATATAGTGCTTCATTCTTTATGTAACTTTTGATTCCCCTAAGGATAGGTCCTTGGCCATCTGTAAATCTTTAGCAATCCTATCTACTCAGTTATACCTCCGATCATTTCTATCATTCCTCTGATTTGATTCCACCTACCTTTTGTGTTAGGCTAAGCCATATGAACTCGCTGTTTTTGTAAGTCAGAGGCTGTGGACATACGGACAATTTCATATAATTGGACCTAATCTATAAGTGTTCTTAGACTGGGAACATAGCTTGTGATAGAACACTTACCTAGCATATATGAGGCCCTAGGTTTGATCCCCAATGCTGGGGAAAAAATAAAACTCCATTGTACTAATTTTTTTTCCCTGTGCATTTCATGACGCAGAACCTTTTGATGGAACTAATACCGCCAGAGCTGTGCATGAAAAGCAGAAGTTTGATATGATCAAGGATCAATTTTTAAAGGTAATCAGTATATCATGTTGGCTCTAAAGATATATTTATGTGTTAGTGTCTACAGTATTTATTTATTCACCAGTAATTTTGCTAGGTGAGGTACCTATCAGCAGTGAATGACACTGAAAATGCATTGATAGAACTAGGAGGGAAGGGTCAGAAAACTGAAGATGCTTTGGAGACAATGTTTTCATTATTGGAACAGACAGACTTCCATGTAATTAAAATGCAAATAGAGTGCTCCAAGCTCTCTTCAAACTAGTCCTTGCCTCACAACAAGCACAGTGGAACGTTGTTTTTCTTATGTATTGCTCACTTGTTCTTGGTAGTGGGTGAGCTTCCTCTAGGATTATTTAACAGTAAAACCAACACTTTTAGTTACTTGATGTCTTCATAAGATTGTGATATGAATTTTTAGCGTATGAACAAGAATTGCATTATCTTTTCGTATAAACTCTTTCACTACTTTCCAGAGCATACACAATTTTACATTTACTTTTGCCTTCATAAAAATACTGTTTTTCAATTGAAAAAGCTAGAAAACAAGTTCATCTTCCCTTCTTAAATTCAAATGGAGTACTTTGCTATTTTAGATAAAATAATTTAATCTATAAGTTACATTGTTATTGTCACTTGTAGCTTTTTTGCCACCTGTGTACCCAATTTTTAAAAATATTAAATAATTGTTTCTTTTCTGGTGATAATAACATACCTTGGAAAATAAAAATAAGAAAAATAATCTACATTTCTGCATACATAGAACCACTACTAATAATACAGTAAAATTTGGTCTTTTGTTCTGTGCATAGTTTGTATTTTAAGATTGATTTTTATTTTTCACTTTTTTTTTTTTCCTTTCCTAGTCATGGCACAGATTGAAAAACAAGAGAGATCTGAACAGTGTTCTGCCTTTGAGGGCTGCTACCCTGAAGAGATAGCTGGCCTCTAATTCTTAAACTCTTCCAAGAAATAAAGAACAATAGTTACATCATAATGCATTTGTTTACCTCCATCATGGTTTATTTTTAATGTTGTTATTGTTTTTGTTTTATTTTTAAAAGGACATACTTATATAAAGATTGCATATTTTATTATGACATTTCCTAATAAACTCTTTGATTTAAAAATGTATTTTTGAAAATGTTTACATTGATGATTAGTAGTATTATGGCATGACTTTTCAGCATAAAATATATTTTGAGAAATTATCTGTACTAATAAGGTTTTGATATAATTTTAAATAATTGTACCACATGCTAATACTGAAGAACCATGTGGAATTTTGCAAAGGATCTAAGTAATACATATTTACAGTGTAACTGGCAGTAGACATTTGTCTAGCTCAGTTCTAGTCAAGGGAAGATTCAAGTCAGTTATTCAGTTACTTGAAGCAAATGCAATTCTCATTCAGTGTCGTCACTATGGAGTCTTGAAATGCTGGACAATTGCCTTAAGTCTTCACTTGAGTCCCTGGGCCAGCCTGGCTTTGACATGTGTCTGCACTGGTGTTCCCTTAGCACTTCACACCTTGCTTTGGTAGACTCTGGAGGTTGCTTTAGATTTTGTGTTGAAACAATACATTTTGCACTGTTGTAACAGGGACACTAGCAGCAGTTAGTGACTTGCTTACTGGACTGTTTGAAAGTCTCTGACTTAGACACTTTGGAGAAATGAAGTTTCCTATGCTTTCTGATAGCATAGTGCAGTGTGCACTGTTCTTTACCTCCGTTTTCCTGATTTTATTTTCCTCATGCTAGAAAACAGCAGAAAACTGAAACATCAAAGTTAAGATTATATCCTATTTGTAGAATCAGATTTCTGTGGATTATAATCTAAACTGGAATTTTTAGGCAGTAAGCCACTACAAAGTGTTTTAGATAAGACAATAAAATTATAAATAAAAGTTTAATGTTTATACAAAAATCTTTTTTAGTATTTCTTTTCCACATAAAAGTAGTAGCTTCAGATACAAGCTATTCTGTTTATTAAGACTTTTTAGTTTATGTAAATATTTGTAAATTGGTCAGTACTTGTAAATTTACATAAAAGTAATCTTGAAGGCAGTTTTGACTTTTCAAAAATTGCAAACTTCTTGTAGGCCTGTGGTGGAACAATTTGTACCACTGAACCATATTTTGCAGACCAATTAAACTAAAACATTCACTTTCTTTGACTTACAAAGGGGTGTGCGCTTCCTTTTTTTAAGTTTAAATTTTTGTATGCTATCAAATGGAATAAAGTTTATATCTGGAAAGTGTTGAGGTGTAATTTTTCTGTGAAAGTCATTGGTTTTGTAATGGAATTGGGGCTGTACTTTCCTGAACTGGTTTGACTCCAATTCTGTGGTTAAGCCTGCCAACTACTGTATTTCTCTGGCTTTATTGGGGCTAAAGCTTTCCATGTGGGCGGGTTCTTAGATTGCTGATCTGTGGTACTTTGGATGCAGTTAAGCGTTTTCTATATGAATCCTTTTCCTTGGAAATACTCCGATCTACTCCACGCTGTGCAGCTCTTTCTCATGTATTGAGTATTGAGTATGATAGTTTAATGGTGACCCCAGGTAATGTTTGTAAATAATGGTCACTTAGGGATGGTGCTCTGCTCTGCTCTGCGGCATTATGACATTGAATAAAGCCTCAGAATGAACCACAGTGTGGACTCTTGCATTACCACCCTGTTCTCAGTTTTCGGTGGCCTCACCCTACTACTTTGAGCCGATTTGTTGTAACAAGTAGGCCCAAATCCAATAAATTCACATCCTGGCACTAATGGACCCAGCACCAAAGGTCCTGTACATGTGGTAGTCCAGCTGTATCAGGTAAGCAGGTTGTTCATACATGAGATGGGTTTTAAAATGTATTTTCAGTGCTGGCTATTGAACTCAGCCCTTGCCTCCTGGGCAAGTGCACTACCCATTGAGCTAGATGGAAATTATTTTCAATTTCAATTTTGTGGGAATACTACAGTTTATTTTGTGTGTGTTGATTGTTCTACTTCTATATTATGTGGTGTTAAAGTATTATTAGTGCTAAAAGTGTGGACTCTAAACAATGCAAAGTTTTGGGTTATTTGAAATGGGATCTTGATAAAAATCGGTGGTAAAAGAGCCTGCTGAGTTACACTTTGTCCATAGGCCCAGTGTATAGCATACAAGCTGGAGAATAATAACCTACCTTCCTGGCTCCTTTACAGACTGTAAGCAGAATCTTCTGTGATTAAAAATTAAGTTTTGGAGTTCTAGTCCAAAAGCCTTTCATGGGAAAGAAAACTTCTCTATTGGCCTTTTTAGAAGCATTCACTACACACACTGGTTTGCCTTAGGTATCTGGCCAGCCTAAGGGCTTCTCAGAACTGGTGATGGGACAAAGGTGAACAAACAAGTCTGCTGTCTGTCAACATACATATTTAGTGGGCTGCTTTAAGGTCCTGGGGAGAGGAGCAGTGAATTTAAACAAGATTTCAGAGAAAGGTGATGATCTTGAGTAAGTAAATAGGCCAGGCCTTTGAGGCAGAAGGCAATCTATTTGGTATGGTGTAAATACCTGATTTCTGAAAGTGGATTAGTCAGGATTTGAACTCAAAGAGTCGGTGTTTGAGAGGTTAAGCACTGGCTTTACATGATCCAGTGAGATCTCTGTTCCCTAGACACACCGAGTCTTTTGAATGTGGTTTACAGAATGAGTCCTTGTATCTGGCACATCTAGCAAGTTTCCCATTGTCACCTTAAACAATTTACACACTGGTGCCATAACATGATCACGAATAAGGGAAGCAAGTCCTTGGCTGAGTGCTGCCTCATTTGGCATAAAGAAATCTTCCAGCAGCTCAGCTGGAAGTGTAAAAACCCCTAGATCACTGGATGGAAGGTTGGGCTGGTGGGTCTCTTGACAGCCAGTTGCAGCCCTCAGCAGTGCAATCTGCCCTGGTCCCAAAGGCCACAGAAGATCTGCCAAAACGGGCGGGGCAGTTGGCAGGCGACTGGGACCAGGGATAGCTGAGCCCAGGCCCCAGAAGTTCAGTGGCGAAACTTTCTTGACGCCTTCTATTTAAAGGCTTGGGGCGCCCCCGCCCCGCGCGCCAGGAACCCGAGCAGCCCCGCCGGCCAGGGTAAAGTGCAGTCAGACGGAGAACATCGGGTGCGGCGCGGGCGGCTCCTGCTCCGGCTGGGACAGGCAGGCACGATGGCGAGCGATGACAGCAGACTCTCCGCCGAGGGTTTCCTGGGCTGGGGTGCGGATGAGGCAGCGGCCCAGGAGCTGGAGACGGAGGAGTCGTCGGAGGGCGAGGATGAGGAAGCCGAGTCAGAGGAGGAGCCCGAGGCCAGGTAGCCTGAGCCTGTTGTGCTGGGTCCCTGGCACTGTCCTGAGCCTGGCAAAGCTGCCAGCCCCACAGGTGTCTGGCTGACCACCCCTGGGCCATTTCCTTTCTCTTTACAACCCCAGGAGTTCATTTCCCTGGAGCCAGTCTCCCTGTCTGGGGTGTCCCGCCTTCTTTAGGAACTTGAAGGTAGAATGTTCTTGCTGTCAGCTGGAGTGACAGGTCCGCCTGCAGCAAAGTTCACAGTCAGCCCCCACCCTCACCCCCGCCTCCTTGTGACTTGCTTGGTTATTCTTGGATACTTACTTGGGGTTCTGCCTAACCGCACATTGTGCTGGAATGCTTGCCTCTTGGCTTCCCGCGCCGGATCAATCTTGCCTGCCTAAGCATTGGGAAGGGTCTGCAGGCACAGAAAGCTATGTGGGTCCGTCCGTTACCTTCAAAGGTATGGCGGCCTCTTGAAGTTCTGGCGCTGGGCTAGATTGCTGTATGGAAACTTTATTTTGGTGCAAACACCCCATACATTTCTTAGAGGGGAAAAAAATATCATGAAGGCGAGGTGTGATTGCCCACCCCTGTGATTCAAGCAGGAAGACCGAGATTTCAAGGCCGGCAGGGCTATATCGAGAGATGTTTCAGCAGCTTCTGTACTAAGAGTCTTTCGGGTCCTAAACATCTACTAATCAATAAGGTGAATGAGATTAACTCTTTTCATGCAGGCCTAAAATGAGAATAGTAGCATGGGTATCTTGTTTTATCCTAAGTGTGTGTCTATCAATGATAGCTCTTCCTTGATACTCCCATCAGAAGGCACTGGGGGAGGGGGAGGCAAGTGAATGTGTACCATTTGAGAATGCCCCACTGACACTAGAAGAGCTAAGTTCAGTAGCCCAAAAGTGGCATGGAAGCCTGGGGAGGTGGCAAAGTGTCTTTTAAGCACAAGGACAGTTCATTCCCACTATGTTCAATACCCAAACACCGCTAAAAAGCCCAAGCCCAGAATGGTGTCATATGCCTGTATTCTCCATGTTCAGGAGCTGGAAACAGACCGAGTCCCGGGGGCTCACTGTCCATCAACCTCACCTATTCAGTGAGTTCCAGGGCAGTGACAGTAGTAAGACTATCTTTCAAAACAAACAAACAAACAAACAAAAAACAAAACAAAACAAAAAAAACCCATGTTGTAAAAGTAGATATTCTAGTTAGTATAACAAGAGTTCTATTTTATTTTGCTGAGGGTCGTCACAGAAGGTTCACACTCTAAGTTCCTAACTATGGTCTTAACCCTCTCTCCCCAAGGCTGCTCATCTGTGTCTGTGTGATAAATCTTAGCTGGATGTCAGGTCTAGGCTCTAACAGAAGTCTACTTTGAGGACAGGATCCTGGGGGATACTCTCCAGCTGCAGGCAGATCAAGGCGGTGTCTCTCCAGATGTGCAGAGCACAGCATTGTTCTTGGTCAATGCTTATGCACTGTCCAGTGGGTGTCATGGGGTCTAGGATCGTGTCTGGTTGTCTTGGGTGAGTGATGTCACTGGGTTCTGGTTATCAGGGGCAGCCTCAGGTGTAAGGGAGATCCCAAGTGAGCCATTTTTACATGTCTAAAAGGCATGCTTTTACTATGCTCATTGCATTGAATGTGAGGAATTGGTCTCCAAGTGCATATAGACATAGTTGCATGTGTACACATAGGGTGACACTGATAAGGGGAAACAGTCTGTTGAAATTACATGCTTACCAAGGAGAAATTATGATTAGTATATGACTATATGCTAAAGAGGCTAGACTTTGAGTGGAGAATAAAAGCATGGTATCTTAGTTAGGGTTCTATTGCTGCATCAGAACACCATGACCATAAAGCAAGCTGGGGAGGAAAGGCTTTATTAGGCTTACACTTCAGCATTGCTGTTCATCACTGAAGGAAGTCAGGACAGAAACTCACAGGACAGGATCTTGGAGGCAGGAGCTGATACAGAGGACATAAAGGGAAGCTGCTTACTGGCTTGCTCCTCGTGGATATAACTCATCTGAGGTAAACTTCAGCCTGTTCTGACTGTAGATGGTGAAGTAGACAATGCAAGATGATGGGAGGTGTCATTCTGTAAATATGTTTCTCTTATTGGTTAGTGAATAAAGCCCTATAAAGCCAATAGGGAAGCAAGATAGGCGGGACTAGGAGACTAGGAGGAGAGAGGAAGTACTAGGGAGGAGATCCAAGATGGAGGACGGAGAGAGCAGAACGCCAGCCCCTCTCTCCAGTAAGATAAGACCACATGGAAATAGTTAGATTAATAGAAACGGGTTAATATTTAAGAGAGAGCTAGCCGATAAGAAACAAGTAACTGGCCTACAGCTTTATATCTAATACAGAGTCTCAGTGTGTTATTTGGAGCTGGCATGGCGGTGGGACCAGACTAGCGGAAAAATCTACTCCTAATAGCAAGGAAACAAGTTGGAATGGGCATAGGGGGCTAAGGTAGGTGGTGATGGGCCTGGAAAACCACCAATTTTGACCTAGATGAGCAAGCTTCTGAGCAGGATTTGAGATCAGAGATTCCACTCAGAGGACAGCACTGACAGGCAGACTGGGAAGGGGGACTCAGCAGAGTTACTGTAAGGAAGGCAGCGGAAAGAAATGCTCGCTGGAGTGCGGGCCGAGATGGGGAAATCGGAAGGGGGTGGGACGTCTCTCACCTCAATGTGGTCAGGAATCAAACCACATCGTTGCGTGTGAGTTTACAAACATGGCCTGAAGTTCTGTGTTCCTCTGAGAACGGAAGTGAGAATTTGCAGTGGGTACTAATAAGTGGTGTTGTCCTCCTTCTTTGGACTCCTGCACAGGAGGTTGACACTCAGCAGAGGCCCCTTGTGCCAGTTGTTTACCTATGTTGTTTCCTGTTAAATCCTCCCAGCAGGGTGACAAGGCCACTGCTCTGGAGGAGAAAACTGAGGCCCCATATCATTCACCGAGGATGAAAACAACAAAGCAAGAAGTCATAGGATACATTGTGAGCCAGCGTGAGCACAGCGCAAGTCAGGGGATTTGAGTATTGTTTCTATTGAGGAGGGGTCCTTCCTCACACCAGGGGAAGCTAAATCCACTTAGCTTTTACTTTGAGAAGCCACTAGAGAAAAAGGGAAGACATCATCTCTGTACTGTAGTGGAGATTGTTACCCTGCTTAAGCACAGACATTGTCTAGGTTTTCTGAAAGGCCAGAAGTTACAGTCACAGACTAATTGTATGGCTGCAGAGGCCAGAGGTCGCCATTGGATTTCTTGATCACTCTCTACTTTATGTTTTGAGACAGGGTCTCTCACTGAGCCTGGAATTCACTGATCCCTGGCCAATGAGCTCCAGGAATCCCCTTGTCTCAGCTTCTCCACACTCCCAATCCTAGAATGACAGGTGACATTGCTGTGACCAACTTTTATGTGGAGGCTAGGGGTCTGAGGTGAGGTGCTCACACTTACGTAGCAACCGAACCACCTCCACAGCATTATAAACTAACTTTTCAAACTGAGAAGCATGCATGAGTTTAAAAGTGAAAGTAGTTCAAGGAGTATTTACAGAATATGGTGGACGGCACATCTGTTTAATATAATTTTATTAAGCTACAATAATTTTATAATATAAAATGATGTTGTACTGGTTAAAGCTTTGTCACCTTGACAAAAGGTAGGGTCTTGTAGAAAGAGGGAAACTCAGTTCAGAAAACCCCTCCCTCAGACTACACATTTTCTTGATCGATGATTGATGAGGGATGGCAAGGTGGTCCTGAATTGTAGGAAGAAAGCCAGTAAGCAGCATTCCTGTATGGTCTCTGCCTGATTCCTGCCCTGCCCTCCCTCAAGTATGGAGTGCAATCACTAAGCTGCTATTTATCACAGCAGTAGAAAACGAAGTAGGGGAGATGTCAGCCATTAAACTGATACACTAGAGAAAACTTAAGGGATTAAGGCTTAACAAGGTCGATAGTGATTATTTCCAAGTGATGAGAAAATAAGCAAAAATTTATTTTAACTTCTCAGGGTTTGTTTTTCTTTAAGTGAATACATAGTGCATGATATTATCAAGAAAACTTTACTACTAAAATTAAAACAAACTAATCTACATGTTTTCTTGACCCTAACAAGTATAATATGTAGAATCACCTTTATGGTTGATAAAAAAATATTCTGTAGGCAGAGTTTTTTCTGTCCTGCCAGTCCCCAAATAACTACATGGAATCTTGATATTAATTATAAATGCTTGATCAATAGCTCAGGCTTGTTACTAGCTAACTCCTATATCTTAATTAACCCATATTTCTTATCTATGTTTTGCCACATGGCTTGGTACCTTTTCTCGGGACGTCTTGCTTCTCTGTGTCTGCTCGAGACTCCTCAGACTCTGGCCTCCTTCTTCCCAGTGTTCTCTGTTTGGCTCTCCTGTCTATCCACCTGTCTAGCTATTGGCCAGTCAGCTTCTTAACTGAACCAATCACAGTGGTATATAGTCACATGGTGTAAAGGAATATTCCACAATATCCCTAAATTTGAAAATTCAAGTTCAGTAATATTTCTGAACTTGAAAAACCAAAAAAATTTTCAAGTTCAGAAATCTCATCCCGGTCATTTAAGGAGTCCATTCTTTTCCTGGCTGCTGCTTGCTGCCTCTCACACTAGGCAAGTTCTCCTCTGCCAGTGGTCTATGCTGCTGGCCGCAGGGCAGCACTAATTCCCAATTATTAGGCTATCCTAAGGATTAAATAAACTGAGAAATTATAAGGGCATACCTGACTCACAGTAGCTCCTAGCATTTTTAATTTAACAGCCTTCAGATAGGTCCTTACCAGAAGCCAAACCCTGCTTCGGGTACCAGCTTTCTGCTGAGCAGAGGTTCTGTCCCAGGGGAGTTTATCTGTGCTCATGCAGGAGATATTTTTGGAGAGCCAGGTACTGTGACACCTGCTGCACACAAATAGTAAATTAAGAATTTACAACTGTCCTCAAGGAACTCATATTCAAGTGAAGTGACAGAAAACCACAATTATGTTATTAACCATCGAAGGGATTGAAGGGAAGGTTTTGTTTGAAGCACCTTAAAGGGCAGAGGGAATCCTAGGCTCCATCCTAGCATGCTGGAAAGACTGGACAAGCTGCTCTCTGGAAGAGGATTTGGGGCTCTAATGAGCTGTCCCAGAAGGCTTGTATTTCATGCATATGAAAAGAAAATTGTGTTGCTAAAATTTTATCCAAGATCACCTGCCAAAGCAAATCCATAAAGCCTACAGATCTTAGAGCCAGGAGAGGCCATAGGAACATCTGTTCCCAGCCAATCATTTTACAGGCTCAGAAACCTAGTGTCAAGGGACAGTTTTTCAAAGTGTTTTGCTTTTCATCGGTAGAACTTAGACTGGACCCCAGGTGTCTGGACCCGAGCCTAATGCTCTCCACTTTGTTCCATCGCAGATACTCATCGGAATCCCACAGTGTGCCAGGTACTTCCTAGGCCCAAATGATGAAGCGTGAGTGGAGAGAACAAAGCACACCCCCCCCCCCGAAACTGGCTTTCCAGTTTGGAAAGGAGTAAACAGTTTATGATGTCCCAGGTGGATGTAAGCTCTATGGAGCCCCATATAGCATGATAAAGGCGGTGTTATTTGAGATAGGATGGTGAAGAAAGCCCCTCTGCCCGGCCACATTTGAGCAGAAACTGAAGGAATGTGTCTCTGGCGTGTGGAAGAGCGGGTGCAATGGCCCTGGGGGGGGGGTGGAAATGTGTGGTTGGCTTAGGAGCACAAGGAGATGAGGCTGCAGGAATGGAGTGAGCAAAGCCAAGAGCTGGCAAGGGTGAATGCAGGAAACCCAGGCTGCAGATCTGGGGCTGGGGAGAAGGCTCAGTAGGCTCAGCACTTGTCATGGGAGTGTGAGGAGTGAGTTGGAATCTCCAGCACACACATCCATGGCCTACCTGGCATCCCAGTCTGGGCAGATGAGATGTGGAGTCCCCAGGGCAAGCTGGCTAGTTAGACTGGTGTGATCTTTGAGCTCTGGGCTCAAGTGGCATATTCAGCTTTGATATAGAAGGGGCATGTGATGCTACATAAAAACCCAGAGATAGATTTTAGGGTTCAGGCTGATGAAAAAAAGCAAAGCAGCCAAGCCACCAGAGAGCTCTAACCCTACCAAGGCTGGGGCCACCCTGTCCTCAACGTGGCCAGAGACTAATAGCCAGTTCTGAGCCCCTGCTCCTGTCTTACATTTCTCTCTAGTACTGGGGTTAAAGGTGTGCACCACCACTGCCCAGTAACAATATGGCTGCTTGTATTAAAGGTGTGCATCACCACTGCTGGGCCTCTATGGTTGTAGCTAGCCTTGCATTCTGATCTCCAGGCACGCTTTATTAGATCATAAATAATATATCACCACAGGAGCCATTAAGGAAGACCCTGATACTGACTTCTGGCTTCTCCCCAAATACAATGTGCAACCACCCACCCCCACACACACACGCATACCACACACACCCTCCTTCCACAGCCTCACACCACACATAGCGCAGGCGGCAGCCAGGACTTAGGTTTTATTCTCAGTAAAACTAAAACACTGTTCTCTCTATCATGTCATTCGGGAGTCAAAACAAAGCATTTTTAGGAGTAGTGGTCACAGTACTTCCTTAAATACCGGTGAGTTCACATTGCCGTTCATCTGAAGTTTCAGAGCATCTACCAGGTACAATCACTACTCTTGATGTTTTACTGTCTCCTGTGTGCAGAGAGGTGTGTCAACTCAGTTTTCTTGTGCTCCCGTTGGTTTCTGACTGAGCCCCTTTCTTTCAGCCTTTCCCACGATCACTCAGGGACCTTCGGTAATCTCTGCTTTACAGCAGCTTCTATGGACCAAGATTCATGTTCCCTCCGTAAGCACGGCGGAGAGGGTGTTACAGCAGAACCTAAACCTTACGAATCACCTTCCATTGCAGAGAGCAGGGTCCGTATAAAATATACCAGTCTGGGCTGATAGCATTCTGTTTCCTAATAGCATCCGATGTAACTCATGGCAGAGAAGCAAGGTTTTGGGAGATGAAGGTTATCAGCGTAGAACACGCTGTGTCACAAGTCTGTCTGCATGGTGTCTTTCACTGGTTTGCTTACCAAGGTGTTCTGACCAGTGTGTTATTTGAGCTAGGCCTCTCCTGAGGTCAGTGGAAAGCTCTGGCGGTGGGGGTGTCTGGCTGCCTAGGATACCAGAGGCCGAGGGAGGAGAGAGGACAAAACCCTTGGAACCAGAATGCTAGGAGCTGCTGAACTGTTGGCTGCCTGACTGTTGCTTGCCCTTGGTGAGAGTTTGACTGAACAGCGAGGAAAAATGCAAGAATTGGAATTAAATTGTTTTCTTTGAAGACAGCAAACCTACTAAAGTGTAGGGCATACTGAGAAAGCAGCAACAGCAAAATTGTTATATTGCCTGGCTGTTCTGAGAGTGGGCTCACTCAGACATTAGAACCAAACCCTTCTTCCATGTCAAGAAAACTTAGATGTAAGAGACGAGCTGTGATTTGTATGTGAAAAGAATGTTTTGTGTAGTCCAGTGTTAACCAATAGAAAATACAGTGTCAACCACATAGATAATTCAACTTTCTCTCTCTTTTCTTTCTTTCTTTCTTTCTTTCTTTTTTTTTTTTTTTATCAGATAGGGTTTTTCTGGAAAGGCATGCACCACCACCAGCAATAATTTAACATTTAAGTAGCCACTAAAGTCTATACAGAGAAACAGATGGTAGTAATTTTAATAATGCATTTTATTTAATCCAAAAGTCAAGGCCCTATTTGTAAGAAATATTTGTAAAATATAGTCATTAGAGAGTTTATATTATGTTGCACTGTCTTGGAACTCTGGCTGGATTTTGCTTTAAAGTACATCTCAGATGCCCTTCCCTTATCACACACATTCCAAGGGCTCTGTAACCAACCACATGGAAGCAGGGGCAACCAAACAGAACACTGCAGACCTGATAGCACGTAGAATTTATCTGGCTTCGTGGAATCCATGGAACTACTGCTTCGTTGATAGTAACGTGCTCAGAGTGTGTGCCAGAGCCTGTGCCAGTTATCAGGGACATTAAGACGATAGGGTCAAGCAGTTCACAGTCTGGGGAGGGGAAGCAGTGACCTTCAGCAGGATGTCAGACTCATTACACAAAGGTAATTCATCAAAGGATAGGTAAAAAGACGATTTTCCTGAGTTAGAGTTAGGAAGGCTTGGTTGAGCGACACTAGCTGGAGAAAGGTCAACCAAGCGTGATGTGCAGCTCAATGTACCTCAAGTTCCCACTCCCACTTCTTGGGCTGCTAATCACTGCTGCAAACCTTGCATCATCCAGAATCACGCAGGATAACCCATGGTGGAGAATATTTGTTGATTAAGCGAATGCTTAAATGGATGAGGGAGTGAATGGATGTAACTGGCATACTGGATCAGGCAGAACATTGCTGGTTGCTGACCACTTGTCTAACCAGGGATTGACAGTGCTCGGTGACTCCAGATCCAGTAGCGGTGAGGGTACAGTGATAAGCAGTAAAGGAGGTTCAGTTATGTTGTCTGCGGGGAACATCTTGGTCTTATGTGACTTGTTCCAAAGTTGCCCCTAGACCAGTGGTTCTCAGCCTGTGGGTTGGAAACCCTTTGGGGGGGACATCTGTCTAATATCCTGCATGTCAGATATTTGCATTATGATTCATAACAATAGTAAAATTACAATTACAGAGTAGCAATGAAATCATTTTATGGTTGAGGGGGTCATCACAACACGAGGAACATTAGGAAGGTTGAGAGCCACAGCTTTTGCTTTTTGCTCAAAGAAGAATTTTCTATTAAGCTAACTGTAATGTCTTCAGTTCAAAAATTCTACCCACTGATCTGGTAAAGTCCAATACATGTGAGAAGATTAGCCAACACTGCTCTATCTACCAAGCCAAACCTCAAAACCCATAGACCTGCTGTGTCCATTTGTATGTGTTTTCTTCAAGAAAACCCATGTGCTAAAAATCACTCATCATTCTGGACCATAAATATTTCAGTTTTTATTTGTAAATTTAAAAACGTAAGACATGTACATTCACCACAGAGTCCCTCTTAATGACTGATCTCACTAGGATACTTAGAATTACGGATCTGTAGGTAAAGTAATTCCCTCCCCTTGCAGAAAAGCACCCATAGTAACTGCAGAAGCTTATCCTTCAACAGGTGGTTACTAGGGTGTGCTCTGGGCCAGGTGTATAAACACAGCGCGAACAAGAGGCCACATGTTCATCCCACACTGCGCGGTGAGGTGGGTTGGTCCTAGGGTGAGGTAAGGGTCTGTTTGGACCCCTTGTGGTTTCTCCCAGCCTCTGGGTCCCTGCTGCCAGTCCTCCCTCCACCCATAGCAAAAGATGGTCACTGTTTTGACATTGACTTGGCAGGAGAGCCTGGCTGCTGATGGCAGCCTAGAAGGACACTTTGATGTCATCTCCCTGACCCTCTTATATTTGGGCCCACAGAAGGGAAGGGAAATCAACACTGGATCAAGGAACACCTAACTCACTCTGAGAGCTGCCACTTGTTATCTTGAGCAATTTTTTTTATATAGTTCAGTGATACAGGTCTTGCTTTCATCCTTATTTTATGAGAGAGAAACTGGAGGATAAAAGTACTGAATAATTTAGATAATTTCAGCTGCTTGCAGGATACAAATAAGGATGCTTGCATGACCTTTAGAAGAATAAGTATTGGAATTCTCCTGTTTGTCTTCAGATATACAACATACAATAGGCAATATATGTAAAGACATGTACTCTAGCAATGCTTATTAAACAGATGCCTGTTTGTCATTAGCCAACTTCTTTTGATTTAAGCATAACTTTATTATTTTATGACTTATTTTTTATTATTTAAAAAAGTATGTGTATATGCATTTGTCTGTTTGTGGTTATGCACACATGTGTGGGAGCCAGCAGAGACCAGAAGAGGGTGTAGGATCCCCTGGAGCTGGAGTTACAGGTGGTATGAGCCACCCAACCTGGGTGTTAGAACCAAACTCATGTCTTCTCCAAGAACGTGTTCTCTCAGCTGCTAAGCCCTCTCTCCAATGCAATTTTACTATTTTAAGATGATTGTTTAAATTTACTTTTTTTTTTAAAGCAAAAGCATAAAATGCCTGGAGAGTAGTCACTAACCCTGACCTGCACTTTTGCTATATTAAGTTTCTTAATGTGTAATAGAGTCAATCTTACATTTAAAAATAGACATTAGGCAACCCAGTGTTCTTGGGTTTCATAAGGTCAAAGCTGACAACACCAAAACATTCCTCTACATGCTATACAGAACCACATGATACACATTCAGTGGGAATTTACAATAATGGCCTTGAAATTCTGATACTTTCTTTAAAAGATAGAATTTATACGATCTGAAGAGAAAAAGATAGAATTTATGTTACGTGTAAGGTGGTAAAGTTTTCAATATAGCTTTCTTTTTCTTTTTGATTTTTAAAAATACTTTTATTAATTTCTTGGAGAGTTTTATATATGCATATAATGCATTTTTATCATATTCACCCCTCATCCCTCCCCTAACTCTCCTAAATATACTCCCCACAAACTTTCCTTTTCTTTGAGCTCAGGCTGGCCTAGAACTCACATGTAGCCTCAAACTTACAGCAAATTCTCCTGCCTCAGCTTTCCAAGAGCTGGGAGAGCAGGTATGTCACCTCAGTATGGCCCTGTGACAGAGGATCCTAGGAAGGGAAAGATGGCACTCAGCGATGAGTGGACCTGATCTGTGACTGTGCAATTGGGCCTGTCTTTCTTGCCGACAGGTGTGCACATGGGGCACCTTCCAGTAAGCTGCGGGGAACAGCCTCCAAACCCTCATCCCCAGGGAAAGTGACATTCTTGCTTCCTAGAGTCCTTAAAAAAAATCTAAGGTTAAATGGGAGGAGGAATAACATGTACAGAGTTAGTTACATATGTAGACAAGTAAACTAAACCTGCCTGGCAACCACGTAAGTGGTTAAATTGATTGTTTGATAGACTTAGGCTCCCTACTTTGTTTACATACTCAACTTCATGGGGAAAAGTACTAGAGGAGTCTTGGGACACTACCTTAAGTTGGCAGAGGGATGAGGTCACAGCTGAGGAACAGGGTGTCATCAGGATCAGTGACCTATCTTATCTTAGAAGAAAATGGCAAGAAGGGGTAACTGCTGCTTGGATTTTCTGTTCCTTTCTGCTGCAGTACAGAACTCTGCCTCAGCCAGCCTGTTTGTGCTTGTAATCCCCTAAATTTCCTTATGCCGACTTCTGCCATTTAACAGCTTAGAATCACAACTCAGAAACCTGGGCTTTGCGCACAGAATAGCGACTGAACAGATTTCATATTGCTAATAGAGCCTCACCTAGGTAATGGTCTCCAGATGAGAGTGCTGAATTTTTGGCAGCTGAAGCTGTGAGTTGTAACAGAAGCTAACTGACCAATGTAAGCGGAGGCTCCTGGGAAGGGAAAAACAAGGCTTTAAATGACTGGGAACTGCTCCCCAAACCATGCTTCAAAACAGATCTGATGGTTTACTGTAGCTCAGTCATAAAAAGACAAGCCAATTTAAAACCGGGAAAAGGATCCAAATAGATGGCTTCCTAAAGAGCACAAGACAAAGTCCAGTGAACCTAAGAAGGCATGCTCACTGTTGTTAACCATTGGAAAAATGTAAATTAAAACCGCAAGATGATGAGCATCAATCAGTGAGGGTGACAGCTCAAATAAAGGAGATACGACCCATACAGGAGAGTGTCACTTCATCATGAACAGGAACTAAGCATTCTTACATGCTACAGTATGGATGAACTCTGGAAATAGCACACTAAGTAAGAGAAGCCAGACACAAAGGAGCATAGGGTTTGGGATCCCATTTACATAAAATGTCCAGAACAGCAAAACCACAGAGACAGAAAGAATATTAGTGGTTGCCCAGCACTGAGAGAGAAATGTGGTGTTTGTCACCACATTTGTGGGGAAGTAATTGAAGAGGACATTCAAAATCAATCTTTGGCCTGCACACGCACATGCCGGTGCATTTGCACATATGTGTGCGCGTGCGTGCATGTGCGCGTGTGCGCGAGCGTGTGCACACACTGTTAGAAGTTTGGTAAAGAAATTTTCAGCTATTACTGGTCACTAGATGCCAGGTTTCCCGTTGCCACTTCCACCCATGCAGTCCAACATTGCAGCAACTGTAGCTTCTACTGCTACCATAGAGAACGAGGAGAGCCACCAGCCATCTCCTGAGTGTGGGTGGTGGCGGGCCGCCCCAGGCGTAGCATCCAGCACTGCCAACTCTGTCTCCCCAGGAGCCCCCAAATGAGGGATTCTCTGGATGGGGGGAGAGATCAGTTGCCAGACTGCTGAGGATGACTTGAGGGGCAAGGGAAAACAGCAGGGGCACTGGGTCCTTGGCTCGTTTAGCATATGACCTGGTAGAGTTCGCTCTTTCTGTAGATACATGTTATTGAAACAATGGAGAAAACTCTAAGTTACTTTGAAAAACATCAGCAAGCAAATACAGCCATCTGTAGAGCCTTCCCCGCTAAGCACCACCAGGTCCTGACCGTTTAGACTGTGTTCTAGCATGGACTTTCCATCTCACAGTAAAAGCAATCAGGAGGGGGTGCTCAACACACCATACTGTCTTACACATGATGGTGTCTGCGCTGGGGTTTGAGAGCGCCAATGAAATCCCTTGACTAGCTGGTATTGTCCGAAATTGAATCCCTTCTAATCTTCACGCTTAGATATCAGCCAGTCCCTGGCTGGAGAATGGTGCTTCAACTCAGTGTGGATAGCGCCGTGGCTTATATAAGATCTGCAGTGGGTAGGACTATAGGACTCAGGTGGTGTCAGCAGTCTTCTAGGTTAACATGGACATAGAGAGTCAGGTACCATTTGTTTGGGGGAACATGAGACAGGTATCAACATTTGAGAGACCTACTCAACTTCATTTTGCTCTTTTCTTTCTTTTTTTGGTACTATTGTATTATAAGGTATTTGTTTTTATCTTTGAAAATTATCAGCTAATTTTACTAGTAAGTGGATGGGGTGGGAGGAGGGTCGGGGGTCTAGAAGAGAGAGGGAACTGGTATCGATATGTAAAATAAGAAAAAATAATGTGTGTGTGTGTGTGTGTGTGTGTGTGTGTGTAAAATGTAGATCTGGGAAGATGGATCAGTGGCTAAGAGTCCTTTCTACTCTTTCAGAGGACAACTTTGGTGCCCAGAACCCATGTTAGTTGGCTTGTAACTGCCTGTAACTCCAACTCTAGAGGAACTAAAGGTCTCTTATGCCTTCCACAGGCATCCATACACATGTAGCATATACTCACTCACACACACACACACACACACACACACACACACACACACATATATATATACATACATACATGCACACAACTACTTCTTTAAATGATACTAAATGTATTCTATAAATTATTCAAAGTGGACTTTTAAGAGAATCACATTAACTAAAATTTCTGGGAATAATTTGGCATAGAAGATGGTGTCCAGCAAAAGAGGAGGTATTTAATGTTAAACAAAATTTTTTTGTTAGGACAGGGGTCCCAAAGCATTTGAGCTGTGTGTGTGTGTGTGTGTGTATGTGTGTAAAAGAGATAACATCAGACAGGGTCTGTCTAAGAGAGGACTCACATCCAAGTCTGTTTTAAAGCTGTAAAGCAGTCTTCCTCATACAGGCTACCCTCAAGCATTCCACCCCCTGGCTCAGAAGTCTGCAAGCAAATTCTCTGGTCTCGGGGTCTGAGCACTGCTTGAGCCTATCCTACCATCCAGGCAAGGACCCATACCTCATAAAAACAAGCACGCCAACACGTAGGCTCGAGGTTATATTGCTTCTCCAATCCTTTCTTCTCCTTTTCTGGGAGACAGAGATTAGAAGAAGGAATAACAAGAAAATAATCTTTTCTTGGACAAGTACCTCTTTCTTTGTTTAATTCTTAATCTCCATGGAAATAATTTTCTGTGCCAAACAACAGAGGAACATCCCCCACCTAAAATAAGGACTCCAACACAATTCTGGACTGGGGCTGTCATTTGGGGATAGTTGTGTTGAGTGTGTATTGGGGTGGGGGTGGGGGTGGGAATGGACGAGGAAGAGGAGGAAGAGGAAAGGGTGTTGAGGGAAGGGAGATGTGTAGATATAAGTAGAGAGAGCAGCTTTCTCAACTCCCTTTGGGTTTCCTGTCCCCTGTCCCTGTGAGGCCTAGACACACTCTTGGCATTTGGATTTTAGTAGAAATCTCTGCTCTCAAATGAATGAATGAATGAATGAATGAATGAATGAATGAGTGAGTGAGTGAATTAATGATAAATGCATGCTACATAGAAGACTAATACCAGGTGTATCACTTTTGCTTAGTTACACTTTCCAGAGGCAATCATTATGAAAGAGATGTCTGCCTTGATTATGGCCTAAATTAATTAGACTGGGCACGCAGATCTTCAGGGTTGAATCCAACAGTGAAAAGGAAGAAAGTGAGAGAACAAACATCCAGAACATGTTAGAACAGAACATTCAGATGTCCCTCAGCTTACGTTGGATTTGATGTTCTGATAAACTCCTGCTAAGCTAAAAAAAAAAAAAAATTACAAGTCAAAGTGCATTTAAAACAACTAATATAGTGACCATCGTTGCTTAGCAGCAGAATGTTCATAGAGTGTCCATCATTTACCCTCATGGTACACAGCCTGGCTAACTGGGAGCTGCTGCCTGCTGCTGCTGCCCAGCATTGAGATCAGGAAAAGACCAAAATTCAAACAGGAAGTATAGTTTAGAATGAACGCTCATTGCTTTCACACCATCATATATTTGAAAAATTGTAAGCAAACCATTGGCAATCTGAGACTGGTGTTGTATACTAATTGCAAAATAGTGCTAGATTCCTGTTTAACCTTCAAGCCCAGAAAAAGGGTAGGGAAATAACTTTTCTTTCTACAAAGTCTTAGTCAGCTTGCCCTGCTATAGCAAAACACTGGGATGTGTATAATCGGCAGGACCGTATTGTCCACAGTTCTGGAGTCTGGGGAGCCAGTGAGCAAATTGCCACAGACGTAGTGCCTGGAGAGAGACTGTACCTTCTTGTTGACCCCATTCGTGCTGGAAGGAGCAAGAAGACCCTTCACTCACTCTCAAGGGCACCGGCCCCTGTCCATGAGGACTCCATCCTCGGGACCCAGTTACCCGAACACTCTCAATATGGTCAATTGCTGATTAATTTTCTTGAATTTTTGGGACACATTCAGACTGCACACAGCTGCAAGTGGTGAAGCTAGGACTCAAACCCGAGACTTTTCGAAGTAAAGGTGCCATTTCTTACACCATTCTATGTTGTAAAGAGATAAGGAAGTTGCCCTCTCAAGACTTCCTGTCAGATAAAGACACAAGGTAAATATCAACAGTAATGATACAAAGTAGCCTCAATGAACACTAGGATAGAATTACCAAGGCAGCACTCAGCTGGTACTGGGGTCTAGGAACTGGCAAGCACTGTAGTTCACAGTCATGGCAATGAGCTCACTAGGAGACAACTTGGTCCTATGCTGATTTTCTAAAACCAGCTATCCAGACAGGACTCACAGGAAGTGTTGGCAAGGGTGTGGGAAGAAGGTGGGTCTCCTCACACTGCCGATGGAAATGCTATCCAGAGGGAAAACTTGGAAATATGTCTAAAAAGCCAGAAAAATAATTTTGCTTTTGGATCTTACATTCTATTTCCTAAAACATTATCTCATTAAAAAAAATGTGCAGGAAGTTGTGTCTATAAAGATTTTTGCTAGAGGACTTGTGTTTTTAAAAGACAAGAGCTCACTGTATAGTCCAGGCTAGCCCTGAACTTGTGATCCTCTTGCCACAGTCTCCCTAGTGCTGGGGGTATGGGCAGGTGCCAACCTGTGCAGCTCACAGCAGCCTTTCTTAGATATGGAAACCATCTACGGGCTCAGAAGGGCACTGGGTAAGCCAAATGGCATAGACTGTGACAGAGTGAACTGCATTTCCCAAAGGATGTCCCTTCTATTGCTCACAGGGTCAAAACCACAGTCACAGTGTTCTAGTCCACATTTGCCGCTCTTACTCTCATAGGAAGATAGGGCATAGAAAAAGAAAAACATCTCAGTGATAATCTCTTGTTTTCCATGAAACACTGGGTTGGACTACTAGTTCCAGGTTCTGTGTTGGCTAAAGAGAATACCCACAGTGATCTGGAAGTCAGAGGGAAAGTAAATTCCCAGGGTCTGTGTTAGGCTTTTAACAAGCATTTCACTGGATGAAATGCAGATTTTTTTTTAACTGAAGCTTTTTAAACTTCTTTTGTGGGTGTTTAAGAAGAGATATTATGGGAAGTTCAATTTAATTTTAAGAACCACCTCAGAAATATCTGGGTATCTTCATGTCTCATAAAGTTGACTTGGTGGGATGTAGAGTTTTACAGTAATCCATTTATCCCAACAGCACTCTCCATAAGAACAAGTTAAATTGGTGGACCTGATGCACAAACCTTGTTTGAGGTGACAACCCACTAACAAGTTGCTTGCTAGTGTGTCACAGCCACCCAGGGCTGTATTCAGTCTGTTTCCTGTGAGATTCCCTAGAGCCTGGCTTTGCTGCCTGCTGGGTTTTAAACAAGAGGGCTCACGTGTTCATTCTCTCCCGTGGTGGCCTTCAGTCTGCTGGTGGGACTATTAGCTGGAGGGAGCATTCTCATTTGGCAACTTGGCTGGACCTGTTTCCATAGGAACCAGTTCCCCCTGCAACCAGCGTAATGGTAGAATTTCACCTAAGATCATCATCATTTAAAAATGGTAGACAGTGAGCAAGAATGTAAAATGCGGGGACCTTCTGGGAAAGTTGAAGAGAGCAATACAAAGTTTAGTGGCCAGCAGACTCTGATGGTGCTCTTCAGAGGGAAACCCTCCAGATTCCAGAATGAAGAATATCTGTCTCTCTCTGTCTCTGTCTTTGTCTCTCTCTCTCTCTCTGTATGTGATATCACATGAAGAGGTCATAGGCCAGAGGTCAACCTAGGGTGTCCTTCCTCAGGAACGCTGTCCACTTTTTAAATGGAGACAGGGTCTCTCCCTGGGACTTGTTAACTGGAATAGGCTGCTTGGCCAGTGAGCCCCAGGGAAATGTGTGTCTCTATCTTCCCAATGCTGAGATTCTAAGGATGTGCTACCATGTCTAGCTTTTTATATGGGTACTGGGGACTGAACTTAGGTCCTTTAACACAACATACACTTTACTGAGCCATCGCCTATACACGATTGAACATATTTTCTCATACTGTACTTGCAGAAAACACAAAACTAATGATCTTAGTGAGCTACCATCTGGAGCTGATCTACAGAAAATATCCAGAGTTATCAGTAACTGCAACAGTATGATTAATTTCCCCGAATGGATCACTGGCAGCATAGTTATAGAACTACATAAGAATTCAGTGAAGGAACACTTGGAATTAAAGAGAAGGTGTATTGTGATCTGTCATAATTTTCAGTGTAAGCTCTGGGGCACTTTTCTCCGTAGAAGAGTGGGCTCTGGGACCCAGTGTGACTCCTTTATCTAAGGCTTATCTAAACAGGCCCAGGAGCTCTAACCCACCACACCCAAATATAAATATAAATATAAATATAAATATATATATATATATATATATATATATATATATATATATATCCTGATCCCATGTACCAGTCATGGTCTGTAGAGGAACAGAACTGATAGAATGAATCTGCATTACAGAGGGAATTTGTTAGAGTGGCTTACACAAAGCATGCCAGGTAGTCAAACAATGACTAGCTGTATGCTAGAGAGGATGAGAATTGTCTCAGGGAATGAGGCTGAATGCCAGAGGCCTGGACTATCCTGGAGAAGCCCTGGTCTTGAGTTCACTGGAGGAAGGGACTTCTGAGGGCAGACATAGGAGCAGGACAGAGGCCCGACAAAAGGAGCTCTGCTTCCCCCAGACCATTCTGTATCTGAACTACTGTTACCCACTCCCGGGGAGGGTCTTCCTCCAAAAAAATACTCCACAGACCTCCCCAAAGGAATGTCTCTTTGCCAGCCTCAGATACAATCAAGCTGACAACCAAAATTAACCAGCAGACCATCTGACAGCTGAACCGGGTTTCAGTTTTTCAGGGTATTACTAATAGCAGTGTTTTCAAGGCCCACTGTGTGTGTGTGTGGGGTTCTTTGTTGCAAATTTAGCATGAAAAAACTACTGGAGGGCCACCATAAAAAGATCACAGATTTCTCCTGCTTTCTGGATAAATTCTCTCTCATACTTCAGCTGCAAATTGTAGGTTTGAAAAAGCGCAGCAGCCAAGAAGTCTATCCAGGCTTGGGAAGTGGTTTTAAAGCTCCCTACCTGACAGAGGAAGCATCCTGTCTCTTAGTAACCACCAGTAGGCCTGCACAGGAATCTCCCAGCAGGGGTTGTGGGAGTTTCTGCTCTGAGCTAATACTCAGCAGTTGTTGAAGAATCCCAGGGCTAAACAGTTCATGCTGTTTTTTTAACTCCTTGGGTGTTCTTATTTTCCATTGTTTTGTTTCATCTGTATCCACTGTTTTCCTCCCTCCCCCCCTTCTTGGGTCTGTACCAGAGGTTCTCAGCTAGTGTAGATCTGAAGACATTCCTGATGGCTCAGCTGGACTTGGGGTCCTACTGGCATCTAGTAGATGGAGACCAGGAGTGATACTGGAACATCTGAGCACACAGGGCAGCTCTCTACAGCAGAGCTGGCCCACTGCAGTAGCAGAGTGTCACTTTTGAGGAGGGATCACAAATAACTGACTTGTCCACGTATAAGCTGAAGCAATTACTAAGCTGTGAGCCAGCCCTGGTGTTTTTTGGTGCTGTTTGAACTGGTGTTTTTTGGTGCTGTTTGAACGTTGATTTCTTCATTTCTGGGATTGAACCTAAGCCTTCGTGTATGATAGGCAAATGCTCCGCCAGAATTTTGTAGAGGCGTGCTGTATTTGGGTCAATTGACCCCTTCCTTCCAACTCCCCTATTTTTAATTCATTGTTAGACAGGTCTCATTAAGTTGTCCATGCTGGCCTTGAATTTGCACTCCTTAGTCTTTGGTTTCCAGAGAAACTAGGGTTACCAGTGTAGACTACTACCTCTGGCATCTTTTGACTCCTCTAGCTTTTAATAATAGTGGAAAAGTTGATGGATGAGGGGTTTTCATTGTTGTTGTTTGTCTTTTCTGGTAGTGCGGGCCACAGACTCTGACTCCTCCTGACCACTGAGATTGCACAGGTGTTCCACTGTGCCTGGGGATGGGTAGGCCTTTTCCCTTTCCACCAGCAGACACTGGCATTCCCTTGCAGTAAATGTAATTGAGTCATATACATATAGGTACTCCTTGAGTATTTATTTATACATTGATAGCTAATGCTGAACTTCACTCTTTTTAACACTGGATACATAAGTGATTGACACAGTTTTAAAGTTCAGTGTGGGTCACTACCAGTATAAACTGCACATATCCTACTTGCACTAAATGAAGAATACAGTTGGGTCAGTATCCTCACCTGTAATTTCAGCACTCAGGGGGCTGAGGTACAGGACGGTGAGTTAGAGGCTAGTCTGAGTTATACCCACAGGGTCATGGTTGGGAAGAAAAAGAAGCTAGCCCCTATTTTGAAACTTAATAGTTTCTAATGTATCACTTATTAATCTAGTCTTATACTTCCTAATTCCTGCTTTTAGAGAGCTATAGTTTTTTTTAGGTTTTTTGTTTTGTTTTGTTTTTAAACTTGATTAAACAGCTGGGAAGAAGTCCTTCTCTAGTAATAGAGCAGAGATGGGGTGGTTGCAACTGAAAGAGGCTTTGCCTGTGTTAGATTGTGTGTGTGTGTGTGTGTGTGTGTGTGTGTGTGTGTGTGTGTGTGTGTGTATACATGCCTACATGAAGTACTGAACCCAGGGCTTTGGCCATGATAACATGCCCATTAGGCCTGACCTACAAACCCAGCTCTATGGATGAAGCTTTTTTAAAGGTTTTTTTTTTTTTTACTTATATAGTTAAAAGTAAATGTCAGTCAGTTAAAAAGTAGTCTTGTGTGTGGGTGTGTTCCTAAGGACACGGCCACCTCAGTGCATTCTCCACTTTGTTTAAAACAGGGACTGTCAATGGTCCTAGAGCTCACTGGTTCTATTTGAATGGCAGGCCAGCAAGCCCTAGGGATCCTGTTGTCTCTGCCTTCTCCCCCAGCACTGGGGTCACAGTTGCTCAATGCCACTCCCGGTTTTGGGAGGTCAAACTCAGGTCCTCGTGCTTGTATGGCAAGCACTTTACCAACTGAGCCATCTTTGTAACAAATTTTTTTTTTGGGGGGCAAGATGTCTTACATGTCTGACAGATCAGATTATCTAGGCTGTTAAGAAGTAGCCCCCCCATAAAGCCTTGGGAAGCTGGGTGATAGGGACTTTGGAGGTGGCTTGCCCCTTGGAGAAGCGTTTGAGATTGCCTGTAGAATGCTCACATTTCTGTCCTGGAGCTACAACTTTCAAGGCGATTACAGACAGTTTATGGAGTTGCCCAAAGCACTCCAGGCACCATTTTGTACCTTCACACCTTTTCCCCTTCAACAACACTGTTCCTTTTACCTGAACTACTTCCGATGGCAACCTGGCCCTCCTGGAAAACTCATTTACCCTGTGACACCTTATGTCACGTTTTATAACCTGTGTTATATTCTACATCTCTTCTCTCACAACTATAGGTTGTCCCATTTGACCTCAACGGTTAAAAAACAAACCTGCCACTTATGTACCATATCTGGTGCCTCTGGCTGCCGTGTGACACTATTCCTGGGGACATGTGAGCAAGCATCTACTCACTCCAGATAGTGAACTGACAACATGCCAAAGTAAGGGTGACACCAAGTTTAAGTGTGCGTTTTATTGGGGCGGTTCCAGGAATGTGGGTTCTTACAGGAACAGGAATGATTCAGACAGCTACATCACCACATGTCCACACCAGCATGGGTGACAACTCAGGAAGGCTAGTTCACACTGCACAGCCTACAGGCAGATCAACAGAGGGTCCTGCCTTTTCCAGGCAGCTGGGCTGGTCTCTGTCTCTTCTAAACATCTCAACTCATTGGAAGAGGGTCTCTTGGCCGTCCTTACTGCTTATATATTCTCGGGGAGGAAGAGAATAGTGAATCTGGTCAGTTTCAGCCTTTGAGTTGTTTACCTCCTGAGCTTAAGGAGGGTCTCTTTAGGATTGAATGTTTGTTTCACCCCCCCCCTGCCCCTTATGAACATCCTGTGTCTCAATGAGCTTCCTTCCAAGACTAAAGGTTTTATCTCAGAGGAAACTGTCCTCTTTCGGCTGTACTTGATGTCACCTGTATTCAAGGGTGGGTTTGCAGTCACAACTCCATGTTAGGCTCCACATTCCAGGAAGGAAGGAACTGTGTGACTCTTCTTTCGGTTGCCATGACTTAGCATATTGGAAGTTCTCTTTTATTAAAACTCAAAAGGAAATTTTCTATGATTTATTTTTCCAGGTTCAGTTTTTATGTTTGCTTTTTTTTTTAATTTTGTAAAAACGTCATTCATTAATGGAGTTATCTGTGGTGCAGGACAGAGGTCAAAGTGGTGGCAAATGAAGAAAAGTCTGTCTAGATGTTAAATTACATATTTATAGCAAGAATGTGTTTGTTTCCTTGTGCAATGAAAGTTATATGTCTGTACATGTGCATAAGAAGTGCAGAATGCCAAAAGCACGGATGCTCAGGCTTGGTGTGAGATGCTTAATGGTGACTGAGGTCCCAGCTATCCTAGCCTGAGTTGCCGTCTATCGCTGAGTCACTAGAAGATGGCAGAGCTGGTGGCGCAGCAGCTTACTTCTCACACATAGTAAATCTCAAGCCTCCTACAGGCCCTAGTGGGTTGGCTCCCATCTGTAGCTCTGCCCTCATCTTAGATATTCTGCTCTGCTCCAGCTCTGCCCAACTCCCAACTCTGCCCTTGATTACCCACGATGAGCCTAGTACCACCTCCGAGCCTTGGTTGTCTTCATTCTGTTCTTCATGTTTGACCCCTCTGTCCTTTTATGGCTCTGTTCAGATATCTCTTTAGTTGAGATGGCTTCCTGGTCACACATATATTATGGTGCTCCAACTCATGGCCTCTTTCCCCCATCCCATGCACCACCTTTAATGTTCTTCTTGGCACTTACTTACCTTCTTAAAATTAAGCAACAGGAGAGCCAGCCCTTTCTTTTCTGTTGTATTTTCATGGACTGAGTCTGAAATATATTGGGTGTTAAGTTTCGTTGAAGAAACTGAATGATGAATGTGTTAGGCTTTCTATTGCTGTGATGAAATGCCATGACCAAAAGTAATTTGGAGAAGAAGGGGTTTATTTTGCCTACACTTTCCTATCACAGTTCACCACCAAGGCAGTCAAGGCAGGGACTCAAACAGGGAGGCAACTTGGCACTGATGCAGACAGAGGCCATGGAGGGAGCTGCTTACTGGCTTGCTCCTCATGGTTTTCTCAACCTGCTTTCTTATAGAACCCAGGAGCACCAGCCCAGGAATGTTCCCACCCACAAAGGGGTGGGCTCCCCCACACCAACCACCAGTCAAGAAAATGGCTTATAGGCTTGTTTCCTACATCCCAATCTCGTGGAGGCTTTTCTCAATTGAGTTTCCCTCCTCTCATATGACTTTAGCTTGTGTCAGGTTGACACAAAACTAACCAGAACAGTGACTTTATAGATAAAAGGAAATTATATATGTAAAGGTACTTGGAAAACCATTAAGTAATTCACAAGTGTAACTTACTGTTGTTGAAAACGAAGCACCTGTTGAGTGCTCAGAGAACCAAGTTTCAGATTTCTGTTGGCATTATCACATGGCCATATACATTTGAGGATAAAATGACCTAAGTTTTTTTCCTTTAAAACTACCAAATTTGCCAGGCAGTGATGGTGCATGCCTTTGACCCCAGCACTTGGGAGGAAGGGACAAGTGGATGTGAGTTCTAGGTCAGCCTGGTCTACAAAGTGAGTTCCAGGACAGCCAGGGCTGTTTACACAGAGAAGCCCTATCTCAAAAACCATAAAAAAAAGAATACTAAATTTAACCCTCCCCCCATCATCAAATTCAGGTTGCCAAGCCAAGTCTTCCCAACTTAATAGCTATTTTTTTCAGTGCATACATTATTCATCATTGATCACAGATAATACACCTTTAAAACTGATCTGTGTTGCCTCTGAAGTATTATGACAGGCACCACAGTTCTGAAGCTTTTAAAGTGTGTGCATGACGAGGCTGTGTGGGTGTCGGGGGGAAGACTGAGGAAGATTGGGTATTGCTGATTTCTGACTGGTGGGTATCTCGTGGTCTGACAGCTTACCATATCAGTCTGTGGTGCACACTCACAACCATCTGGGTTAGGTATCACAGCTGTGCTCGCTCGCTATCAAGGAGCATCCTTCAGGTCTTACCAGCTGCTCTCATTTGCATTGGGACTTGGCAAGAATTAAAACACCAGACCCTCTCTCCTTCTCTAAGTTCTCCAACAATGGATAGGCAAATCAAAGGAATGGTAG
Organism: Phodopus roborovskii; assembly: GCF_943737965.1. Classification (NCBI taxonomy): domain Eukaryota; kingdom Metazoa; phylum Chordata; class Mammalia; order Rodentia; family Cricetidae; genus Phodopus; species Phodopus roborovskii. Next base: position 6,421,062 of record NW_026126413.1, on the reverse strand, counting down.
ATAAAGGTAAATATGTCACCTTTGTTAACTGACAAAGCTGATATCAAAGTATTGCATAGGTACCTAGGACAACTTTGTGCTTTCTAAAAGCAAGTTTTAGAACTAGACAGACGTATGCATCCAGACACAGAGGACTGCAAGCCTTTTCTCATCTAAGTCATAGCAGGAGGAATTCAGCAAATTGGGGAAACATGAGAAGAGGAAGTTAGGCCAGGCGAGCCATGCTAACAAACATATTTGTCCATGAAGAGAAACATTTGGAATAAGAAATTGGTGACCTAACTGATTATTCTAAGTAACTTGCTATCACGTATTTTAAGATATTTTACAGATAAATGCTGCTTTAAAAGCTCTAAGAAGATGTAAATCTTTACATCACACATTTTATTCCTATACTATTGTACAGATGGAGCAAGAAACAGTGCTCTCGAGCTCAGCTAGGAGAATGTTGTGTCTAGTGACATTCTCACACCGATGAAGGCTTAGGCAAATACCCATCTTGCTTTACCATGGAGCCATCTCTAGTAGCTTCAGTTAGATACACCCTAAGTTTCAGAGGATGGTAGCATGACAAAATTAATTTATATTTCTTCTATAAATCTGTAACTCAGACAAAGTTGCTTAATTCCAAGTGAAGTCTTAAGAACTTTTAGAAAATTTTCGCTGAACCCTGTGATTTTGCTATAAAGCCATACTTAAAATAGCATCAGCACATAATCTGGTTTAGTAAAGCCTTGTTGAATGAATGACTCTCCACCTCTCGGAAGTCAGCTGGAAGCCACTGTGGATTGCAGAAGTCTTACAGTTCCACTCGTGTAGCAGACACTGTGCAGGGGTAAGCACCAATGAATGGACACTAGCAATGGAGAGAAATGCACATCTAAGCCACTATAACTAGACCTAATGGAATTACCAGAATTCTCCATTTTCCCTACAGAAAAGACTGATGCTCAAGGCAAGCTAACCACTCTACTTAGCAGATTTCCCTTCAATAACACCAATTATTTTAAGTTGTATTTGTTTTAAAGATCTTTTTCTAAGGTCTACCTTTTTTGTGTATGTGTTTGTTCATGTGAGTGCAGCGCCCGAAGAAGCCAGAGGGGGTGTCAGACCGCCCTGAAGTTGGAGTTATAGTGGTTACAAGCCTGCTGATGTGAGTGCTGAGCATCAAACTTAGGTTCTTTGCAAGAGCAGTTGGCATCTGAGCCTCTGAACCACCCCTCTGGCACCTAAGTTCTGTTTCTAAGTAGGTCATTTGAGGATACTCCTGAACCTTTTGGTTGTATTTGTGTTGTTACAACACAGTAACTTAAATTTTATGTAAGCTGGGGATATGTGGACACAAGAGTAAAAGATTGTCCCTCTGAAATAAAGTTGAATGCTTAGGAAGATTTAGAGAAGAATAATATTGAAGACATATCACTGTGGGTCAGCCAGATGAGTCAATATAAAAAGCACTTGCTACCAAACATGGCAACCTGAACCTGAGTTAGATCACTAGAACCCACATGGTGGAAGGAAAGAAACAACTCTTTCTAGTTGTGCTCTGACTTCTACATGTGTACTGTAACACACACACACACACACACACACACACACACACACACACACACACATACATACACACATACCACATGCACCCACATGCACAAAATAAATGAATGAAAAATATAGACAACAACATGATGCCCACTCAGAGCAAATTTAGAGTTCTGGGGAGTGGCTTGGGGATGTGCAACAAGAACTTGAATGTAGGACAAATGACATCTGAGACAGAAACATGCAGATCTAGAAGCTGAGAGGAAGGCCATTGCACTGGCTTGCAGTCTTGGTCAGTTCCATGGAGAAGTTGCTATAGGAGCTGGTCTCCAAAGAAAGAACTGGTAGTCTGTACAGAGATGAGTCATTCCAAGTGACAAGAAAGATGTAAGCAGGGGACTAAAGGGTAAGACCCCATGTGGCTGCATCATAGTTCATGAAGGCATGCACTGGGTTTCAAATGGCAGAAGGCCATGGTTCACAGGCCTCGAAACTATCTAGTCATCATAGAAACAAGATATGGTCTCTTTCTAGCCACATTGAACCCAACTGGTCTTTGGGATATCTGCAAGAGCTTTTTCTTATGTCACAATTTCTTCACTCATTGATTCATAATTTTTCTTGTGTCTGTTTTTGTGTTCACTTTTTCCTCAATGGTTAATAAACTGATTTTAAACTTAACAATTTTATATTTCTTTTGTTTAAGGAATGTTATTTTTTCCACTAAGGACATGGATGTTAAATTCTTTTTTTGTGGCTGTTGTTTTGAGTCAGTCAGGGTCTCTCTTCACAGCCCTGGCTGTCCTGGAACTCACCAAGTAGATCAGGATGACCTCAAACTCACAGAAATCCTCCTGTCTCTGCCTCCCTAGTAAGTGTTGGAATTGAAGATGTATTCCACCACACTTGGCACGTTATTAAATTCTTAATGAAATGAAGACTATAGAATCATTGATTGTCTTAAGAATTTTGATTTCTTTTTAAAAAATAGGTGCACAAAATACTAAACATTTTTATTAGAAGACTTGCTTGGAATTTTATGCTTCAAAATACAATTTTCAAAATTTGTAGCATATGGATCATATGTGACTTTCCCATTGTTATGCTATTAAAATAGATTATTTGATGTATTTAAAAGATTTAGTTAGAAAAGTGGCCCATTGCATTCTTTTACCCAGTGCATTTACGGTTAGCACATAGTGATTGTTTACATGTGAAATAAGCATGAAAATGCCATGTATTGTTCATAATTATATTCCTATAGAGGACTTTAATTAAACCTTACTGCTTCTCAGAGAAAGGGATGCATGCTCCCAGAAGATAAGTTTGAATGCCAGTAGAAACCAAGTCATTTGAGGACCTCTTCCAGTTGTTTACAGTAAGACACTTTAAGCAATGAGTTGAGAGTACCAACTAAAAACCAAAAATAGTGACCACAAAGTAAAGATCATTAGTTTGGCAGCTGTACTTTGATACACCTCCCCTTTAACACTTCCTATTTGGACATAACTATTCCTTCTCCTTTGTTTTTTATGTTACAAACATTACTTTTTTATGTGTATGAGTGTTTTGTCTGTTCATGCCTGATGCTCACAGAAGATAGTGTCAGATACTCTGGAACTGGAGTTGTGGACAGTTGTGAGCTTCCCTGTGGGTGCTTGGAATCGAGCCTGGGTATGGAAGAACAGTGGTGTTCTTACCTTCTGAGCCATCTCTTGGGCCCCTGGACTCTTTCCATGAGCAATTCTTTTCAGTTTTGGAATGTTATATGTGTGTGTACACATGTGTATGCTGGTGCATGTACCCATGTGTATGTATGTGGAGGCCAGGATAGAATGCTAGCTGTCCTCCAAATCACTGTCTGTCTTATTCTTTTAAGACAGAGTGTCTCCCTGAACCCCGAGTGCTCTGTTACTTGAATAGACGGACTGAACCAGCAGGCCCCATCATCTTCCTGTCTCCCTGATACTGCACAGATGCACATGACTACACTTAGCTTTTGTGTTGGTCCTGGGGATCTGAACTGAGGTCCCCATGCTCCGGTTACCCAGTCAGCCAACTCCTTAGTCTTCATGACCATTAATAACTTCATTTTAAATAAGGTACTGGTTTCTGTTTGAGCTAAGGTGGAAGGCGAAGAAACAGACAGAACTATGTATACCCAGGAAAAGCCACCAACACCTGAGCAGCAAAGATGGAAATTTTTGATGCGATCTTTATATCCCAGACCTGATCATTTTAGAATGTCAGAAATTGTATTTTTTCACACCTTTAGTGAAATTCATCTGATTTAAGTTAATATTGCTTACAAAAACAAAATGGCATTGTAAGTGAGAAACAAGATTATTACCAGCATAAAATCCAGAATGACAAAAGAGACGTTTGAGGGAGGGGTCACTGATAGTAGGACATGTCAGTCATGACAGGAGGCTGGAAAGTCGAAGCAGGGAGATGGGAGGAGGAGGAAGAGGAGGGTCAAAACCCAGGATTTATTAAGAAGCTATCTAGATTCCCACTATTTCACAAGCTCATTAAAAATACAGTGTGTGTGTGGGGTGCTACAAGGGTGAAGGGCAGACATGGAGAGACGGGGAAATGAGTGGGATTGGGGTTGATGATATGAAATTCCCCAAAAAATTATGTTAAAAAATACTATCCAAAATGAGGGGAAGGTGAATGGATATACCTCCCAAGTTGAATAAAGCTCCTCCCGAAGGCCTTGGGCTATTAAACAAAACCCCAGCATTAGGTATGGGGTATTTCCTTATGAGTTTGTTGAGTAAAACTATCAAACAATAAAAAGTAAAGAAAAAAATCAACAGCAAACATAAAACACCATTTAGAGACCAACATACCTTCTCCCTGTGGGGAGTGCCACACAGAGAAAGTATGCATCAGTTCATTGGATAAAGCTTGGGCATCGAGCATTAGAGCATGCTCAGTCCTTTAAGCTGCCATTCCACAAAGAGCAATATTTATTCAGGCCGCAATAGGAAGGGAGGCTGCAATAGGAAGGGAGGCTGCAATAGGAAGGGAGGGCTCTCTGTAGTACAATGATGCTTATTCAGAACTTCATTGATTATGGAGTTGAGTGAACAGAAATAAACAAGACAGGACTTTGTCAGAGAACTAGGAACAAAGAGCTGAAAAGTATCACAGCACACAATAATGGTTGATGGTTTAGTAAGCGGTTCCGACATCATCAAATACAGAGTTAGCATACTGGGTGAGAAAGCAACCAGACAGAGTACAATCAGGATAGAGCGAGGATAGGGAGGATATAATCTGTGAAAATTTGGAGTGTTAGTAGAGCCGAGAGAGAATACAGCAAAAGCAGTGTTTGAAAACAAATGGAGCTAAGAATGTGTCAGCAATGATGGAAGACATCATTGTGCATATCTGAGATCTCATACTAAGTCTGAGGTATATAATACAGCTAAACATATGAAAATAACTTCTGAAAATGAAAGACAATATCACATTTTCCAAAGAGGGTTGGTTGGGGGAAAAGTTCACATTGCTTACAAAATTAGTAACAAACTGATGGCTAGTTTATCCACAGAAACAATGGAAGGCAGGAGATACTGGAATGGCGATTTAAAGCGCTGACAGAAAATATCTAATAATCTAGAAAAATCCTTTAAGAAGAAGGGTATAAAATACCTTTAATGAAAAAATTAAGAATTGTGTTACAAGTTTGTCGCCAGGAAATTTACAACAGAGGAAATAGCAAGAGGCTTCCTTTGGGGAGGACAGAAATGATTCCAGAGAGTACTGGACAGCAGCTCATGTAGGTAAAGCTAATATTGACAGTTTTAAAAGCAAAAGTAATTATGTCTTGTGAAACTTAAAAATACCTACAGACTATATAATTATAGTGGCCTGTAAGTTGAAACTAAAGTGATTCATGGTACTTCCATTGTTTAAGAAAAAGTGAAAGTACCAATTTTATACTAGACATTAATTAGTCAAGGGGCATGTTGGAATTTCTAGGGCTAGCATTATAAGAATAGTAAAATAGAATATAACTTAGAGACTAGTAGAGAGGGAAACTTAAAAATATTCAGTCCAAAATAAATCAAGAAAGAGAAGAAAAGAGATAATAGGTCATACAAATATTAAACAGTAAGAGTGAATATAGCCACAAATATGTTTAAATGAATCGTGTTCTATGTGAGTTATCAGAATGGGGTTTTAAAATATTCATATATTTCTTGTAAGAGATATCTTATTTTTCTATTGCTGTTGCCACAACCAAGGCAACGTATAGAAGGGCTTATTTGGGGCTCCTAGTTTCAGAGGATTAGTCCATGACCATCTTGTCAGGGAACATGGCAGTAGGAGGTCAGGCATGGTGCTGGAGGAGCAGATGACAGTTCACATCTTAAAACAGAGCACCAGGCAGAGAAAGCACACTAAGAATGACATGGACTTTCGAAACCTCAAAGCCCAGCCCCAGTGACACACCCCCTCCAACAAGGCCACGCCCCTTAATCTTTCCCAAACAGTTCCACCAACCGGGGACCAAGGATTCAAATGTATGAGCCTATGTGGGCCATTCTGATTCAGAGATTCATTCTCATTCAGACCACCACAATAAGAATGTAGGACAATTAAAAATTTTAAATGCAACACGATAATCAGCCAAAATATATCTGATATAGACTTATTAATAATCAAAGAAAGACTTATTAGTATCAATATTTTGATAGATTAGGAAAAAAATCACCATACACACACAAAAGGGACATTTTATTAATATCAAACTCAAATTTCGAGTGTTTTAAACTCATTTCTATCAGTACAGTTTCAGAACACATAAATAAAAAGTTAATAGACTTACAAAGCTTGAAAAAGTCCATGCAACTGTAGAGAACACTGACATCTCTTTATAGTGTTAGAATAAGCAGACAAAAATATCATTACGGGCAAAAACAACTTGGTAACACAACCAATCAGACTACTTTTGTTGACATATGAAGTGCATTGCTGAAAAATCTGTAATACATTAGCTCCTTTATGAGCACAAAGACATTTCAATATGAGCATACAGAAATAAAGTTTCAACACAGTTAAAAGTATCCATAACACAAAATGAATCATACAACCGCAATGCAATCTAACTGTAAAGTATTAATGAAAAGATGATGAGGAAATCCTCATATATTTTGAAATTGAGAAAGAGATTTATGTGGAACATATGGGCCAAATAAATCACAAAAAATATTTGGAAACATTTTATAATTAATAATACATGCTGCATAAAAACTGTGCATGGAATATCTGAAGCTATAAAGTGGTGTATAGCTTTGACTTTACAGGTCAGAAAATAAGAAGATTCAGAAATTAATGATACAAGGATCTATCTTAAGAAGTCTGAAAAAAAAATATTGCCAGTTAAATCCAAGGATAACTGAAGAAAGAAAAAAGAGAAGACAGTCATGAGATAGAAAATACCAACAAGCCAGGCAGCGTGTGGTGGTGCATGACTTTAATCCCAGCATTTGGGAGGGAGAGGCAGGTAGATCTCTGTGAGTTCAAGGCCAGCCTGGTCTACGAAGCTACACAGAGAAATCCTGCCTCAAAAGAATAAAAACAAAAACCAACAAACAAACAAAAAAAAAAGAAAAGAAAAGAAAAAGAAAACATCAACAAAGCCACACAATTTATTTCAAAATATTAATAAAATTCTTCCCTCAGCAATGCATCACATGTTAACTAAATCCATCTGATTACTTGTGTTGTCAATTTGTTTTTATTCATGGTGCTGATTTTCTTCACTTACCCTATCACTAGAGAGACAGGATATAGTCCCTACTTAATTATTATAGGACTTTCTGAAAATTTTGTTCTTCTATTAACATTTGGCTTATGTATTTATGAAGAAAAAACTCTCAGATGATAAATGCAAAGAATAAAAAGAGTGGATGATTGAATAGCTTTATTTGTAACAAAAAGAAAAAGAAAAAAAAGAATGGATAGAAATTTATGTTTTATAAATACTTAAAAGATATTCAAAGAATGAACAATTCTAATCCCCCCCAAATTTTAAAGTTAGTTAAAGTAAATACATTGTAAGCAAAATAAACCCCTACGGAGGTCTGAATATTTATTTATAAGTAACTGAATAAGTTACTTATAAAAACTCTTTACTATGAGCCTGGCATAGTGTATATGCCAGTCACCTCAGGCTGAGACATGAGCACAAGAAGTTGGAAGCGAGTCCGAGTTATAAAGAGACTCTGTTTCCAAAAACCAAAACAAATACATAATCAAATAAATAAATTACCATGAAAAAAACTCCAGATCTGAAAAACGTCACGAAATTTTACCAAATAGTTGGATAAGAAATAATGCAACAAATTCCTGCAGAGAATAATACAGGAAGGAATAATTTCCAATTTATTTTATGAAGCAACCTGATCTTGATATGAAATTTGAAAAAATACATTATAAGCAAGGATATTTCAGTCCAGTGTCATTCATAAAAACGGCAAAATTTCTAAACATGTAGTAGAAGCAAATCCAGCATTATTTGCAAAATGTAACATCATATCCATATTGAATGCAGTTCAGGAGATCAAGGTTGGTTTCTGTGTAGTGGTCACTGTAATTCACATGAGTAACATAAAAGATAAAAAATGATCATGTCTGTAGTCACATAAAATGAAATTGACATTGATTCATAATGTTTAGAGAACAGTCTAAGCAAATACAATAAGAAACCTCCTTAGTTAGATAAGGCAGTCCTCAGAAGGAGCCTTCAGGGTTCATCTCTGATATTGGTCTATTGTGTTCTTGATCTGACTCACACCTATTGAATCTCTCTCTTGCCTAACTCTGAAAGGAGTGTTCACCTCACACCCTTACCTAAGTCTATGTGGCTATGTGGCTAAGAAACGATCAGAAAGTTGCTTTGAAAGAATGCAGAGGAAGAGGAACAGAGGAGATGATCTTCATCTTTAATTGTGCAAAGCAGACAATACCTGGATGCAGAGTGTGCTGAACAATGAGAAACAACCCTAGGAATGCTCCTGAGCTCCCTGGGGACATTTTCTCTGCGGTTAACACAGTTTCTTTAGGTGGAGAACAAAATGAATTTTTGGGTTATGGCTCAATACATGCTAAGATAGGCATTCTCTGTTGCTGCTTGTGGTGGTTTGAGTAAGGCCCTTACAGGCTCACAGATTTGAAGGCTAGATCATTAGGGAGTGGCACTATTTGAAAAGATTAGGAGGTGTGGCCTCGTTGAAGGAAGTATGTTATTGAGGATGGGCTTTGAGGTTTTGAAAGCCTAAGCCAGGCCCAGTGTCTTGCTCATCCTGCTGCCTATGGATCTGGATAAAGAATCCCAGCTACTTCTCCAGCATCATGTCTGCCTGCATGTCGCACTACATGCCACCATGCTCCCCAACATGATGATAAAGGACTAAACCTCTGGACCTGTGAGCCAGCCCCGATTAAATGTTTTCTTTTATAAGACTTGCTGTAGTCACAGTGTCTCTTTATAGCACTAGGACAGTGACTCAGACATCTCTGGTAATTCGACACAGTCTCTCAGTAAGCCAGGCTGCTTATTCCTATACCAGTCTCCACACTGTGGCCCTTTCCTGGAATAAACTACTGTATCCATAGTACCTCATTTTCTCATTCTTTCCCAAGCTCCCATGCCTTCTGTAAACTGGCTCTGGACAAAAGCATCGCTCTTTTGAGAAACCTCCCTCTTGTCTTCACTGGGCCTTCCTTAATCCCCTAATAATATTGAATTTCTTGAGGATGGTCCCAGGCTGGAGATGTAGGTCCATGGTAGCTTTCTTGCCCAGCATGCACCTCTAGAGCCCTGAGTTTGACCTCTACAGTTGGATGGGGGGCGACCTATGTCTTTATATTTTTATTTCTTACTACCTAAACTTAATAAAAGTTTATTAAGTGTAGAGGTAATTAGTAAATGAACACACCAGTGATTGGTTAGGTGGATCTATCTCAGCAGGGCTCTGTTTTCTTATTACTACCTTTTGGGTGCTCTGTTCAGCACTCCTGAACTCATTCTAGCTAGTAATGAAGCTGTCTCTGCTTGAGTACACTGAATTTACAATCAATAATGAACTCTAAATTGAATTTCTAATTGCTTTTATAATGCTACTGCATTCACAGGCATTCCCAACACTGACTCCCAAATTTGTAGCATAACCTTCATTTCTAATTCCACCCTATTTCTGTTGACAAGTTCGAGAAAGAACAGCATGAGTTGAGCATTTTGAGGAATAACCTCAATTCAATATGTAAAAGAGCCTGAAAAAAAATAAGAATCAGTCTAGGCCTAAAATTAATTCCTAATTAAGTGTAGTGGTTTACCACCAAAAACAACTAAAGGACAGCAGAGTTGCCAGGAAAATGGGAAAACGAATTCTTTCCCACTTCTTCCCAGGCTTTTCCACCAAAGGAATCTGCAGAACTTAATGTTATTTATAGCAGACTGGAGCAAGGGAAGAGGCTAATGTCCCACTGTGCTAGTCACTGAGGAGGTAAGAGCTAAGCACAGCCATGCCCTTTGCCGTGACATCCCGGGATGCTGGAGTTTAGCACAGGGAGGTGGACATTCCTGTAGTCACTTCCAGTCCTGTTCCTCAGAGAAATCCAGCACATCAGGAAGGGGTCAGAGCAAGCAAGACTAACTTGCTGTGTAAGTTTCAGCAGTAGGTTTATTCAGGCAAGTGCTTCACAATTCTGTGCACCTGCTGAAGTTGCTCAGAGCTTTAAAGCAAACACATATCAATGCCCAGATGCTGTCGTAACAGTAAAACCAGAATCTGCAGAGGTGTTGGAGGTGTCAATATGTTCTCAAGGCCCCCTACACAGGTGTTTCTGAAGTAGTCCAGAGTCTGGAGCCAGTCACAGGAGCAGAGGCTATGCTTTTTAAAAAGTTAATAATGTACCTAAGTTTGTTATGTCTTTCTTTAAAGACTTTAACTTTCTTTAACTTTAACATTTACACTTAGCAGTTGTATAGTTTTGTTTCTTTTGCTGTATAAAAGTACAACAGGCCAGCCAGCATTTTGGAATTATCTCAAATGATAGCTATATTCCTAGGAGAAGAGACTCCCGGAGTCTTAACCTCCAGCTTAGTGCTTATGAAGCCACGGCTAATATCCAACATGGCCGCTCAGGAGTAGTCACAGCAGGTCTTAAACATATGCCTTGCTGGGTAGATGGAATGTAGATGTCCACAAGAGGTGGGGTATGGTGGAGTGGAGAAGCAGTCCAAAGTGAGAAAGACCAAAAGCAAAGGAGGAGAAGAAGGAAAATCCAGAGGAAAGGGCCACAGAGCCTGATGCTGGGCACTATGGCAGCTGCAGGGGCAGTCTGAACCAGCCATCGAGGAAGGTAAATAGAAACAGGCTAAGCACACAGCCCTTACAAACATCTGTACCACTGAAAACAACTGGGTCTAGGTGCCTTTCATTTCTGGGTCAAAGATTATATGGAAAACCCAACTGCAAGTAGTATTTATTGAACACCAGCAGGCATGTTTTCTTAGCATTCTGTTTATGTACCAACTAATCCTTACCACTCCATGATGTATCCTATTATTATCCTTATTCTACAGATGGGGAGAGTGCGGCCCAGTGGGCTGGTATCTGGCTATCTTCCTTATAACCGAGTCCCCATGAAATATTTACTAGATAGTGAATTAGATACCTAACTACAGGAACATGCTCCACGAAATGCAATAGGTGGTGATTTAATTGTTCCATAAGCATCATGGCATGTACTGGTACTAGATGATAGGGGGCAACACTGCCTCTGGTCTCCAGATGCAACCAAGAGGCACAGCAAATATGGGACAGGCAGCTGCTGGCATATCATGCTACGGCATACAGCCTTACGCAAACATTTCTTTATGGTTCTGGAAATTACACCCACAGTCTTTCACGTGCTAACAAATGCCATTTGTTTGTTTGTTTGTTTGTATTTGTTGTTTTTAGCAATACATTCCAAAATAAGCAGAATGTAGCATAAACTAATAACATAGCTTATCAATCATCAAGTATTTTATACTTTATGTGATTGTGTTATGCTTTAATACTACTGGAAGTGTATTAGGGTGTTTTTCCAGTGACATCACAAACTTGTAAGTAATTTATTGAGCTATGATGACTACAGTGACACTAGCAAAAGGAAGTCCCCAGAAACATTCTACTTTCCTAGGACCATAGTTGTTTATGTAGTCCACAGTTAACCAAATGCCATTCCATGGTACATGATTGTAGTTATAATAGAAGTTACTTGTGTAAAAGGAGGCAGCAACAGGTACTTGGAAATAAAGTCAGATAGGGATTGGGGAGCCAAGGCGTTTGCTCTTCCTCTCTTTCGAGTATAAAGAGTTTATTGAGATTTAATGAGTAATGTGATAATGAAATGCTTGATAAAGCCATTCTGGAAGGAAAATTGGAGAGGGTGAGAATGGGCAAATAAAAGAGGCAAGCATCAGACCTCTGGCCCTTTAGGAAGCAGATGAAGTGGGTGGTTCAAAGCTGGGTTTGGTGGCAACTATGGGATCAAAAAGCACTGATTCAAGAGCGATAGCAAGGGTCCTGGTGAGCCAAGGAAGTCTTAGTGACTGGGGAATGTTGGAGGACCAGGAGGGCAACCCCGAAAAGAGAAGATGCAAAAATGAACTTTAGCCTCACTTTTCCTTTAAGGGCTGTTGAGTCATTCTGTCCGAGATATGTTACTGCATTGGCCATCCTGACTTTAATTTTTTTAACTTTATTTTATGTTGAGCCTTATATTTGAGGTAGATGGTAATATCGATTTCTATATTTTTACATTTACTTATTCTAATAATTAATATATTATTTTATTATATATTATATATTATATATATATTATATATTATATTATATTAACATATAATTATTGATATCATTCACTACAGGTTATCAGATGAGGATGAAGAGGGCAAGATCAAGCAGGAATGTATCATCTCTGACCCCTCCTTTTCCATGGTAACAGTCCAACAGGAAGACAGCGGAATAATCTGGGAGACCAATTCAAGTAGATCTTCTACTCCCTGGGCTTCAGAAGAAAGCCAAACTTCTGGTGTATGTAGCTTGGAAGGGTCAGCCCTGAATTCTCCCCCAGGGAATGTTTCCTTCATTGTGGATGAAGTTAAAAAGACGCGGAAAAGAACTCATAAGTCCAAGCGTGGTTCTCCATCATTGCGTCGGAAAGGCAGCAAAAAACGAAATTCTCTGGAATTGCAAGATGTTATGGCGAACAAGGAAGATGGTTCTTTAATTTCAGAAAGCTCAGTGCTCAATACTGAGAATGAGAAGTCACCTATTGGCACTTACGATAAAACAAGAAGAAAGAAGGCAACATCCAATACACCTCCCATCACTGGGGCAATATACAAAGAGCACAAGCCATTAGTGTTGAGGCCAGTCTACATAGGAACAGTACAATACAAAATTAAGATGTTCAATTCAGTTAAAGAGGAATTGATTCCTCTGCAATTTTATGGGACGTTGCCAAAAGGTTATGTAATTAAGGAAATACATTACAGGAAAGGGAAAGATGCATCCATCAGTCTAGAGCCGGATTTGAGCAACAGTGGTTCTAACATAGTTTCCCAAAGAAGTAAATTAGCAGCTCAAGGCCCAGAAGATAATATGGCAAGAGAGCTTGCTCCGCCCTGGAGAGGTGCCCTCTCCAAAGGGTCAAAGTCCATGACCTCGTTATTTAGTCATGAAGAGCAAAAGAAAATGTATGTGGATCCCCCCTTAAATGCCATGTCTGCAACCGAGCACACATTGTCCTCTTATTCCAGAAATGACACAACCCATCAAGAACATCCAAGACCTCTACAGACAGCACCACAGCATCCAACTGATGAATTGAAAACCCAGAGAGAGCCACCCAGCACACCAGCAACCACATTCCTTGAAAAAGCAAAGGAAGAAGATGAACCAGACTCACAAGGAATGGAAAGTTCAGAGAAGGATGCTTCAGTGTTCTCAGGCTCAGCTGCTGATGTAAAACAGGAAGGCATGACTTCTGTCAACCATTCCAAGTCATGGGAGGCAGAAGAGCCTTTGCCGACAGGACCACCAAGACTGCCACCATCCATCCTAGAAAGGTTTGAGCCATACAAGGAAGAGCTAGAGCCGACTTCAGCAGAAAAGATTGAATCAACCTTTGAACACCTGACCTCACCTGAGCCAATAACCCATAAAGAGGAGGAGCATGTGCCTGAGCCCATAGTCCACAGAGAGGAGGAGCATGCGCCTGAGCCCACAGGCCACAGAGAGGAGGAGCATGCGCCTGAGCCCATAGTCCATAGAGAGGAGGAGTATGCGCCTGTGCCCATAGTCCATAGAGAGGAGGAGCATGCGCCTGAGCCTATAGTCCACAGAGAGGAGGAGCATGTGCCTGTGCCCATAGTCCATAGAGAGGAGGAGCATGCACCTGAGCCCATAGTCCATAGAGAGGAGGAGCATGCGCCTGAGCCTATAGTCCACAGAGAGGAGGAGCATGCGCCTGAGCCACCTGCCACCAGAGCATCACAGGAACTAGAGAAGGGAATGGAAATCACCGATACCACTGAACCCGAAGATTCTAGTCTAGAAGAAGAGATCATAGAACTTGATTATCCAGAAAGTTCATTAGTTTTTGAGGAGCCTTTCCCATCACCTTGGTCCCCTGAAGTGGAGCGCAGAGAAGAGCCCATCCCACCATCACAGGTGTCAATTACACCTGAACATGTCTCTTTTTCTGAGGAGGAAAGAGAGGAAATTGAGTCTGTTTCTACTGATTCTGCTTTTGTATCTGAGTATTCCGTCCCACGGGTTTTGAACCATGAACCAGAGAAGCAAGAAGCTGAGGCACTTTCTCTCGCTAATGTGAAATCCAGCTCTGAACCTGCAGTTTTCTCGGAGGAGGATGATGACGAACGCGAGTCTTATTCCCCAGCAGTGGCATCTGAATCTGAGCACTCTCTCTCTCCATCCACCATCGAGAAGACATCTGCATCCCAGTCCCCACTCTTTTCACCAGTCACACCAGACCATCTGGTCCTGTCTGGAGACGAGGCCTCAGAGAGTAGGTGTCACACACCAGGGTCTGCACCTGCTACTGAGTATTCAGTTACAGTGCACGCTGCACAGGAGTTGCTGGAGAGAACAGGTGACCACAAGCCCCCATTAAAGTCCCAAGATGTTTCTGAGTCCATGATTCTGACAGAAGAAGAGAGAGAGGACACGGGGCCACACCCGCCAAGAGTGGATGCTACTTCTGAATCCTCCCATTCTCCATCGCTAACTGAGAAGAGTTCTGAACGCCTGGCTGCCACACTGAGACATGCAGCAGTATCGGAAGATGGGGACCTAGAAAGAGAACATGCCACATCAGATTCAAAACTGACATTTAAATCCTCAACTCCACAAGATGAAACACAGGAATCTCCCCCCAAAACAATTGGTGGTGTGCCCCAGTTCAAACCCAAAGGCATTTCTGAACCCGTGACTCTGTTAGAAGAAGAAAAGGAAGATGTTGGGTCATCTTCACCAGATGTGGTGTCTGCGCCACACCCTGTCCCACCACACGCAGCTGAGATGCTTTCTGAATGCCAGATCCCACTTCCTTCAGACACCACATCTGAACACATGGTCCCCCAGGAAGAAGAGACCATAGCGGGTCAGCGGTATCCGTTTTCCTCCACACCGGCTTCTGAACGCTCAGTGCCAACACCATCTGTAACACCAGAGTCCCAGGAGGAAGAGGTTGTCCACACGTCCCCTCTGCTTCTGAAAGGTGCCACCTCACCCACAAATCTATCAGAGCAAGAGAAGGAAGAAGGAGATGTTGGGCCCTTCTCCCCTGATTCTGCATTTGTGTCAGAATTCTCATTCTCACCCTATCCGACTCAGGAAATAGAGAAAAGAGAGCTGGGGCGTGATTCTCCACTGTGCTTGACATCACCATCTGAGCATACTGTTTTGTCAGATGAGGACACGGAAGAGCTTTTTTCTCCCGATTCAGCATCACAAGTTTCCATCCCACCATACAGAATCCCAGAAACACAGCAAAACGAGGTCCAGGCAGACTTGTCACTAACTATGAGATCTGCTCCAGAATATCCCTACTTCTCTGCAGTAGATGAGGAAGAGTCAGCATCATCAGTGCTCACGCCTGAGCCCGAACAGTGTGATCCATCACAGGAACAAGAGGCTGAGTCCTTCCCATTCATGCCTGTACCCGATGACCTGAGCCTGCCACCTTCAGCAAATAAAACAGGCCAAGCAGAAATTGTGCCAGATGCTCCAACAATCTCAACATCTGTATCCGAATATCTCATCCTGGCTCAGCAGCAGAAAACCCAAGTGTCCTTGGAGCCAGAGGCTGAAGATTTGTTATCACCACCACCTTTAACCAGTGGATGGGAGAAGGGGGTTGTGGAGAGTAGTTCAGCAGCAGCTACAGCAGCTGCTTCTTTATCCACACTGTCGTTAGTGGCAAAGGAGGAAGCCCAGCCCACTTTGCCCACATCTCAGTCCTCAGTTCCACCTGAGTCAGCCTGTGTTCTTAAGACAGAACGGGAACCCAAAGCATCACTAACTCTAAAATCTGCACAGGAACAGATGGCTTTGCCAAGAGTCAGGAGGGAAGGAACTGTGCCGGGTTCTCAAGAAGCCGCAGCACATACATCACAGGATCCGACACCAGAGCCTCAGCCCCCAAACGTTCCAGGGTCTGGGATGGAAAATTCAGTTTTGTCTGACTCGGTAGAGGAGCCAAAGGCGGATGTCAAACCCGATTTAGCTCCAACTGTGACTTCTGAACTAGGACACAGAATGTTGTCAAAGAATGAGCCTGAAGTGTCAAAACCATATTCACTTCCAGAGGAGACATCTATTCCTAGAGACGAGGTTTTATCTGGAGTGAAAACAGGAGTGAAGCAGGACTCCAGAGTAAGCAGGGAACTTCCTGCAGCCTCGTCGGTAGCAGAAAGGGAAGCTGAACGTCGTCCACCTGCACCACCAGCATTTTCAGCTTCATCAGAAGAAATGCAGAAAGAAACCGAAGCCAGCCTTTTAGCCACCACAGTACCAACAACTAAGCCCGATTCGATTTTAACTGCATCAGGCATAGATGAAACCCTGGCAGACTCATCTCTCACCAGTCCTGAGGGACACCCCGGCTTTAAGCAAGCAGGGAAGAGTGAATTAGGCAGAGACTCGCCACCACTCATCATATCCATAGGGGAAGAGAGAGAACCAGTTAAGGGTGCTGCTGCTGTCATCGACATTTCTTTATCCAGAGATTCAGCTTGTCCAGGAGCAGAGAAAGAAACAAAATTAGATTCATCTCTGAGTCTATCATCTTCATCGGAGCATTCTGTTTTGTCAAAAGTAGAAAGTGAAGGTGTTAAACCTGGGTTGCCAATACCCAAAGTGCCAGCAGATGCATCTGGGGAAGCCAGACCAGAAGATACACAAGGCCTTCCATTCTCTCCAGCTCTTGATTCTGAACGCTCAACTTCATCACAGAAAAAGAACTTGGTGTCTGTCTCTGAGGTGTCAAAGTCACAACCCAAACTTCCCATCAACTTAGGTGGTGAAGTAAAGAAAGAAAACAGTGAGCTTCCTCTATCACAAATGTCACCTGCACCCAAACACTCAGTTCCAAATGACAAACCTGAGGAGATAATAAGGTCTCCTGAGTCTGAAAATTTTGTGTCAGATGCTTTAGCCCCATCACTACTGGCCCTTAGGGATGAAGTGAACAGACAATCAGAGGAGACATCTTCCTCAGTACTGGGGGGTTTCCTGTCAGGAAAGCGAGAGCTCATAAAGCTCCCCCCAGAGCCTGAGAAGAAAGACAAACAGTTATTAGAAGCACCAACTGCTGGGTCAGAACTCATTGGTAGTAGAGGTAGAAGTGGGTCCTTAGGTGTAGAACCAGTAAAACCCCTTGTAACTGAACCAGTAACTGAAGAGGGCCCCACTGAGCTTAGGGGCAGAGGAAAAGAACAAGAAGAAAACAGGGAGTTCCCTGCATCTGCCACATCTCCATTAGAGACAGCCTCTTCTAACCTCACTGTAAGGCAAACGGAGCTTGCAAAAACCCTACATGAGGGGCAAGCTGTTAAGGTGCCTGATATGAACAGCTCTTTTGCAGATAAACCAGATCTGGGTATTCAACAATTCTCAGACAGAAAAGATAATTTGGAGCAATCCAAATCATTTACGACAACTGAGCCTGCCAATGTTACAGTAACAAACGTGAAGGGGGCGCTCTTTTCTCCAAAGGATAACACCTGCATGCTGGAAAAACCAGACAACTTGGCCAATCAGCATGAAGATAGAAAACCAGGATCTGGGATGCTGGAGTTCTCTAATAGCGATGATCTGATGCCAGGGAAACTTGAGGCTGCTCCATTGGATACAGGTCACATATCTGGAATCAGAAAGCAGGTTCTATCACAAGCTATGGAAGAACCTCATTTGCCATTGCAAGAACAAGAATCTACCCTACATATATTTAGTGGTGGGATAGAAACCTCATCCACCAAGACTTCCCTTTCTGAAGAAATAAACTTGTCTCAGGAACCTCAGCCTGTGGTTCCAGCTGCAAGGGTGGTGAGAGGCAGAACAGAGGACAGGCAGATCAATTCTCTCACACAGAGTGAAAGTCTGCTATCAGAGAAAGAAAATGCAGAATGTCCCAGGCCTTGCAAAGAAGAAACCCAGGAGGAAATCAAACTACCTCTTGAAAGAACTCTCCAGAAATCAGAGCCTGGCCCATCTGTGGAACAGGTAAGGGCAGAAACCCCCTCGATTCCTGCCAGAGCAGCACAATTCCTGGCCGAAGTTGCAGAACCTATGCTGGGCAAAGACCAAGAAGCAAGCACAGTACCAGTGTCTGGTGAGAAGGCATCTCAAGAACCCAAATGGGTACAGTCAAAGACTGTAGATGATGTTGGTGAAAGGAGAAAACCAGCCCCTGACCAGAAAGTGTCCACCCCAAGTAAATCTGTCCCTGCAGTCACAGCACACATTACACCTCCACCCCCTGAGACACCAGAGGTGACACAAAGGCCACCTGAGAAGTCATTGGTGGCTGAGCAAGGTCTTCCTGCAGAGAAGGGGAAGAAAGGAATGTCATCCTTCAAATCATGGATGTCTAGTTTATTGTTTGGATCAAGCTCTCCAGATAATAAGGTCAGTGACAAAGAAGACTCAGAAGCCCAGTCGAGTCCCTCTGTAGAGAAAACAGCAGCTGTGGTAGAGCCAAAAGGTGCAGTTCCTACTGAGCTTAACACAGTTAAACTGGCTGACGAACCCAAAGCCAGTCAAAGTCAAGACCTCAAAGAAAAACTCATATTTTTATCAAATGCAGAAGTTTTAAACCAGCCAGAATCCAACACTGAAAATTATGGGAAGAAAGAACCTCCAGGCTATTCAGAGGGAATGGGTGTGAGCTCAGCTACGTCAGCTGGTGACAAACATCTTGGAATTGAACCTTGTTCTCCCTCGGGTGAGAAACTGGTTATGGAAGAAGCCCCAGACGCTGTTGCTCTTCATGTTACTGAGAGCCAAAGACACCAGAAGCCACAAATCTCTCCTCCATCCACGTGGAGGATTTCTGCTCTGAAGGAAGAACCGAACAGTGATGGCAGTCAAACATTGCTCCTGTCATCTGACATAGAAGATAAAATGCTGCAATGGCCAAAATCAGTTCCATCCCAGTTCTCAAGCACGAAGGACTCAGAGAAGCCAGCGCCAGAGATTTTACCAGTGGAATCAAAAGGCGGTTTAATTGATCTTGGTGAACACAGACCAAGAAAAGAAATGCCAGAACCCGCTGCTTGGAAACATCAGGAAGAGGAAGTCAAACGCCCAGCCGAGGAGGAGGATAGCTGGGAAATTAGATCATTTTCCCTGGCAGAGAAGAGGGGCCTGGCAGAAAAACAAGAAATCATGGCTCCCTTGGCGCTTAGGGAAAATGAGGTGGCAGGAAAGTTGCAAAAGACGCTGGAATCTCGACCTTTTAAATTGGAAGAATTGAAAGCTGCTGAGAAGCTGGAACCGCGCATCTCTCCAAGTGAAGAGCTCACGGAAAAACCCAGTGTGACTCTTGCTTCGGAGGAGAGGAGAGAAAAGGAAGAGAGGACATGGGCATTTTCAGAAGGAAAGAAGCAGGGACACAGGTCCTACTCTCTGACCGCAGCCATGCCTATACCCGAACCATTGGCTGCGTCTTTGGGCGAAGCTGGATCACCTTCATTGGTTATTGAACAACCAGAACACATATCCATGGAGGTATACCCAGGAATAAGGGAGAAAAAGGCAGCAGAAACCCAACTCCATCCCCTGCGAGAAAGTCAAATTTTAGTAGAAAAGTCTTCCCGCGTGGAGCCTCCTCACAGGGAGGAAATGGTTGGCCACCTCGTGACTCAGGGAGGAAATCTGGAGTTGGAGAAGTCAAGTGACAATGGAATGGTTCTCAAAGAGGAGCGGAGGCAGTTCATAGCGCCCGCGTTGTCCACCGGGGCTTCATTGACCGCTGTGGATGAAGGTACACTGCCAGGATCTCTATCTAAGGATGCCGAAAGGACCCCCGAGCACATTCCTGATGAGACACAGCATCTGAGAATTCAGCTGTCATCTGTAGAACCACAAACTCTCGTTTCAGGGGCTTCTCTAGAACATTCGGTGAAGAAACCGGAAACATGGTCAGAAAGGCCTACGATCCACACTATCCAGATATCTAAAGATCGCCCAGCTGGGATGCCAAAACAGTCTGCTCTTGTGTCAAAGCATCACTCGGAAGCTGTGGAGGACGAGTGCAGAAACGACCCACTCTCTTCAGCATCGAGCAACTATACTCAGTTTATGCTTAATGCATCAGCAATCAGTGCTGATGGAACCCTGCCTAAGAGAGGCACGCCCAAGGAGGCTGAAGGCACCTCGGCGAGGGATGAAGAATTTGCAGTAACTAGCAAGCCAGCTGGACTTTCGGAGGATCAGAAGAGTGCCTTTAGCATCATTTCCGAAGGCTGTGAGATACTGAATATCCATGCTCCTGCTTTCATCCCTTCCGTGGATCAGGAAGAAAGCGAACAAATGCAAGATAAGTTACAGTATTTGGAGGAGAAATCCTCCTTTAAAACTATATCCCTGCATGATGAGAGTGAGGCAGTCGCTTCTCATAAAACACGGAAGGGCAACTTAGAAGATTCTGATAGGAAAGTCACGTCCCTGGCAGAAAACGAGCCAAAGGAAACTCATAAAACAAGAGAAGAGATAGCCACAGAGTCCGAAACAGGTGACCTCACTTTCATTTCACCCACGGTTTCCACTGAGGAGGATTATTTTGAAAAATACACTTTGATTGATTATAACCTCACCCCAGACTCAGAAAAACAGAAATTAAGTGTTGGAGGATTCTCAAAGGAAACCACGGAAGCAGTGGCTTCTTTCCGAGAACATTCAGATGAACACACCCTAGAACAAGAATATGACTTAGATGAAAGCTTTTACGGGCTAGAAAAGGACTACAGCGAACTATCTCACGCAGAGATGCAAGAGTCTCTGGTCATCCAAACACCAGATGATAGAAACGTTTCGAAAGGTGTTGCTAGAGATGTGGACTCCAGATCACCTGGGGTGCCTTTGTTTGGTGTGGAGGAAGGAGTTCTAGCAAGAAGCCAGATATTTCCTACCACCGCCAAGGCTGTTAACCCAGAGCTTCTAGAGGAACCACCTGCACTTGCGTTTTTATATAAGGACCTGTATGAAGAGGCGTTTGGGGAGAAAAATGGAGCGGAGTCAGCTTCTGAAGGAGGCAGTGCAGATTCGGAGGCATCGTTTCCGAGGAGACATTCTGACACTGATGATGGAACAGGTGTGTATTTTGAGAAGTATCTACTCAGAGATGACACTCTTCACGACACATCTGTAGCTCAGGAGGATCAAGGCCAAGGCCTGGAAGAAAAGCCAGTCAGTGAGGATGAGTCACATAGACTGAGAGTTGCAGAAAGAGAAATTGGGAGGAAGCCTGGATCTAGTTTTTGGGAGAGGAATCTGGAAGAAGAACACAAGGCTGCTGACAGGGAAGGTGACTCCACGGGTCACAGGGAGACCAGTGATGAAGTGGCAATGGAGCAGAAAGCTCCCATTACAGAGGAGGTCAGAGCAGTCACCCAGAAGATGAGCTATGCGGTTCCATTTGAAGACACCCGCCCTGTTCTAGAGAGTGCAGATGAACCAAGCAGCCAGGGTAACGAAGCAGGAAATGCCAGTCCAGAGGTCCAGCTGAACATCCCAGTGCAAGTGTCTTTCCCAGAGGAAGAGTTTGCAGCTAGTGCCGCTTATGCTCCGGAAATACCCCAAGAAGAGCTAGTCCCATCCGTGCCACAAGAAGAGAGGTTCCACAATATCCCTGTGCAGGATGAGTACGAGTTCATTGACTCTCTGAATGAAGAAACGGTCAGTGGAGGCATCTTAGCAGGAGAACCGTCTTCGAAATCCACACCTCAAGATGCATTATCTCAAGGACCAGAATCCTCCGAGTGCATCAAGGAACATGAATTCACGAATGAGGAGGAACCAAGTACGTCTGCTGAACAGAAAGAGTTGGGCAGGAGGAGGACAGAAAATGACCAGCCTGCACCGCAGCCAGTTATGGATAAGACACGTAAGGAACGGACAAAGGCCCAGGTTGACTCTTACTGCTACACCTGCAAAAGTCCAGTCTCTGAAATGGACAAGGTGTTGGACATTCACAGAGACCATGAAGTTTCAGCGCTTGACACAGCTATAAGTGCTGTGAAGGTAAACCAACTTAACACACAAATTATACATACTGGGTTTGCTTTGACATTTTCTTTAAAATGGCCAAGATTTGACAGTCATTTTAAGCAAAAGGTCCTGAAAAAAGTGCAACTATTTCACTAAGAATTTAGTTAAGACTATGTTGTCTACAATTCTTACAGGTATATTATGTGTGAGAGCACTTTTCTAGGTTATTGGAATATCAAGAAATAATATGGGGTCATTGACACCAAGGAGCTTATATCTCATAGCAAAGACCCTTAATGTTATAAAAATGTAAAATGTTTTTAATCTCAGCAATTATACAGTTGCACACAAAACAAGTTACTTTCTGTCATCAATAATATTGTCCTTTAAATATGTGTCTACTGCACTGACCAATTCTTTTCTAAGTGTTAAACATTCTTGAAACACTAAGATTTTATTTTTATTTATTTATTTATTTTTTGTATCATATCCTACCACCACCCCCAGGGTGCTGCTGAGAGACACGGAGTCTGAGCATCCATCCACCCTACCTCTCAATCACCTTGTATTTCACTTCTCTGTAAATAATAACAAAACTTGAGTGCTTTCTCTGTGCCAGGCCTGTGCTGAGTTCTTTGTATACAGAGTACATTTTAATTCTCATAGCTTACCATCACAGTCTACAGATAATGGAATGGGCTCGGGGAGTTAGTGTTTGCGGAGGTCACAAGAGAAAAAGCTGGGACTGATAACCCAGTTGGCCTGACATTGGAGCTTATCCTCTTGGCTGTGTGTCCATACTGTTCAGCTCAATGCCTTGCTATCAGTGGTTCTCAAACCATCCTTCAATAATACTGCTGCTAAATAATTTTCATGATCATTTTGATTAAATATGTTTGCATTTTAGAACCTGGATATTATTTTCCTATCAAACTAATACCCTTTTACTTCTCTAGAGTGAGATTTCAGTGGCATTTTTCTGGTTAAAGTTGGGAGGAAGGGACAAAGCAACCTCTGTTGTGAAATGTCACATATTGGGTGCATTAAATCCATGGAAATATGCCTCATTTTAGGATTACATTTTCTTTGAAGACTGACAGCTATTGACCACTGTCTGCTCAACTTTCCATACCTTCTTATTAATTATGTTTTGTTCCTATCTAAGTTTTGCCCAAATGTTGGCAATTTAAAAGTCCAAAAATAATACTCTGATCTCTTTAGATCATATAAATCTTTCAATTAAAAAAAATTCAAAAGTAGGATTATGGCATCATCTTTAAGACAACCTTTTAAAGATTTTTGTTTGTTTTGTTTGATGTTCTCTAAGGAATGTGGGAAGGAAGAACGTGAGAACTGTTAACTAAAGCCAGGAAGGCTTTATTTATTTATTTATTTATTTATTTATTTATTTATTTATCCATTAAGTTACCTGTGATAATTAAGAGTTGGAGGCAACTTAAAAGAAAAAAAGAAAATCTGGTGGCTAGAGAGATGACTCAGCAGTTAAGAGCACTTTTTACTCTTTCAGAGAACCTGAGTTCAGTTCCCAGCACCCACATGGTGACTCATAGTCATCTACAACTCCATTCCAGGGAACACAATACCCTCTTTTGATCAGGCAGACACATGGTGCACATACATACATGTAGACAAACACTCATATACGTAAATAAGTAAATCTAAATAGAATTTACAAAACGGCTATCACAAAAAGCTGTAACTTGTATAGGTGGCCATTTGTGTCTCTTCTGAGACCATTGGCTGCAGTTCCGGAAGCCCCAGCTCTTCCTCCTTTCCTCTTCTCCGCCATGATGGTTGTTTATTAACTCATCTTCATCCTTGGTTCACTTCTTTCCTGCTTTCGGTGTTTATTGATCTCCCGTTCTATGTCAGGAAGGACGCCAGTCACTGGGAGTGAGAAAGGAAGAACGGGAAATGAGGAGATGGACTTAGAGGTTCCTCAGATCGGTGCTGGCTTTTAGCAGTACAGGATGACGAGAGACTAAGCTTTTGGGAGTTCAGCAGTTGGGGAGGGGGTAGTGGGGGGGAGGTCAGAGAGAGTCTCTAAAAGCTGAAGCTTGGCTGAGCCTTGATGAAGAAGAGATCATCCATTGGTCAATGGCAGAGAGGACGTTCTAGAAATGGAAACTGTAAGGAAAACACATGTGTGAGAAGGAGCTACAAAGCTTGTGTGACAGGAGCCTACGGGATTGAGGGGTTGGTTAGGGACTGAGACATACAGGGAATTAGAGGCCTTTTGAAGATTTCATCATGTATATCATGGTCATTGAAGCTCTGTTGTTCAGTCTTGATTTTATTATTATGTTTATCAGGCCAGAATACCATTAGCTTAGAACTGTGGGTGGAGTAGGGACTGTTCTCACACGACACTTCATAAATTTTCTACTTGGTTGCTACCTACCACAAACCTTAACCCCTTTTAAAATGCAGTCCTCAGTATCGCTGGGGGTGCTGGTGTGTTGGCTGGTGGTACCCTGATCACCTCTCAGCTCTGCCAGGCACATTGGGGTTGTGATGCTCATGTGAAGAAACAACGGAGGTTCAGGCAAAAGACTGTGCGTGTTACTGTGAAAATGCCTGCTGACACAAGGAACTTAAGGGAGTGATGGGGTAAGGGGAGCTTATTTTGGTTTCAAATTCAAGTGTATAGCCCACCATGGAAAAGTCACAGTGGCAGGGGCTAAAGGCAGGGGGTCACATTATATCTACAGGTGATTCTAGAGCTTGTCAAACTCATAGAGTTCTACTTCAGACTGTACAAAACTCCAGGCCTTATGAGCAGTAATAATTCAAATCTGGAGTTTATTAAATTTGCAAATGTGTGCTTACATTCATGTGGAGGTCAGAGGAAAAATCTCAAATATTTTTCTTCAGGCATTATCCACTATTTTTCTAAACTTTTGACAGGGTCTCTCCCTTTCCTGGAACTCACTGAGTGGGCGAGGCTGGCTGCTAGAGAGCCAGGAATCTGTCTGTCTCTACTTCCGTATTCTGGATTACAAGCATACACCAGCATGAACAGCTCAGAACATTGGTTTTGAGGAGCAAACTGATGTCCTCATGCTTGCAAAGTAGGTGGTTTGCCAACCGAGCTACTTCTCCAGCCCCATGAAACGTGACTGTTTGTCACACTTAACTGTGTCCAATCCATTTAAGAGAAGCACAAAAATCTCTAAGACTTGATTTGTTAGTGAATATGGTATAGTAAATCTCCACAAACATGAAGAAAATCAGAATCCACTGATTGAAATGTTTCCCCCTAATATTACACTGTAAAGACACTAATTCTTCCCTTCAGGTTCAATTAGGAGAATTTCTTGAAAACCTACAAGAAAAATCCTTGAGGATTGAAGCCTTTGTTAGTGAGATTGAATCCTTTTTTAACACCATTGAGGTAAGTTAGCATACTTTTTTCTACTTTGTCCTGCTTTAGTCATTGTATCTACTTTAAACTACTTGGAACTGAATTGGTGTGTGTATTGTAATGTGTAACGTGGTGTGTAGTATGTATGGCATGTGTGTGTGTATGTGGGGATGTATAGCGTGTGTGCATGCATGTAATATGTGGTGTATAGTGTTTGTATTTGGGGAGGGTGTGGAATGTAGTGTGCATGTATGTGTGTGTATGTGTAGTATGGTATTTTTTTGTGTGTATATGTGTTGTGGGATATTTGTTTACACTATATGAAGATGGGTCATTGTAATTGGTATAATAAAAAGCTGAACAGCTAGGCAGGAGAGGTTAGGCAGGACTTCTGGTCAGGGGATGAATCTAGGCATGGAGAATTTTTTAGCCCATTAGACATGGAAGGAGTTGGATGTACAAAATAGAGGAGATGTAAAGCCACATGGCAGAACTTAGATTAATATAAATGGGTTCATTTAAGTTATAAGAGCTAGTGAGACAAGCCTAAGCTTAGGCCAAACTTTCATAATTAATAATAAATCTCTGTGTCATTATTTGGGGGCTGGTGGCCCAAAGAAAGTCTGACAAGAAAGACTAACTACATGTATGTGTGTATGTGGTATATAGTATTTGTCTCTGTGTGTGGTATCATATGTAATGTGTATGTATGTATGTGTGTGGTATAGAGTGTGTGTTGTATATTTGTGTGTAATGTGTATAGTTTACATTGTTGGTTATTAATTCAAAGTGATGGTTCTTGGTTCTTATAGTCTCCTCTCACTGTGAGCAATGAGACTGCTTTCTGTTTAAGGATGAAGAATTTTCCCCTAAAGACTCTCACTTCTTGGAGCCCTGGCATGGGAAAGCATGATTTCTGAAAGTGAAGCCTCAGACATTTACTAAGAGGCGTTACTGTTTCCATTTCTTGGTTGAGAGACTAGGTCTTCTGTTCTACTTTCCTGCCTCTCGCTGCTTGGCCTCTAGAAACGTTCTGGTCACTGACTTGAGTCTTATGTTTGGGGCCAATGGTGTCTCAGGGCACCTCTGAACACACATACTTCTGTTAGCTTCTGCCCCTCTGCTGGGAAGGGAGTGGGTAGGAACATTCTGTCCTTAGCTAGAGGTGGCCCAGATACCTCTGTGGCTGTCAATAAAGAGTGAAGAAGTCTCCTTGCTGCCACTGTAGATTAGTGAACACCTCCCTTATTGTCCCCTTCCGCAGCTACTCTAGTGAGGGTACCAATCACCAATTATGTCCAAATGGTTAGTAAAGTTCCTTCCACTGTGGCAGAACTGGCCCTCCCAGAACAACACTGGTGCAGAGAAAATCACACAAGCCCTTTCTATGTCCTAATGGCCAGGATCCTCCTCCCTGGGTGTGATTTTCTTTCCCTTCTTTTTAAATTTGGCTATTTCTGTTCCTTCCTGATGGTACTCTTACAGTGAATTCTATTGCAGAACTAATTACAGCAAAACAGATACAGAAGCTGGAAGTTTAGACCGTGTTTGTCATGTTTGACTGTTTTGCTGGCATGTCAGAGGCCAGTTCTTCCAAAGGAAGAACTGTTTATTAAGAAATGCTTTTGTTCCAACCCTCTAGGAAAACTGCAGCAAAAACGAGAAACGACTGGAAGAGCAGAATGAGGCAATGATGAAGAAGGTTTTGGCACAGTATGATGAGAAAGCCCAAAGCTTCGAGGAAGTGAAGAGGAAGAAGATGGAGTTCCTGCATGACCAGATGGTCCACTTTCTGCAGAGCATGGACACAGCAAAGGACACCTTGGAGACCATCGTGAGAGAAGCCGAGGAGCTTGATGAGACAGTTTTCCTGGCTGTAAGTAACACAGGAATCAGGCCCGATACTTGGTGCTGATGCTGACATGAGTCTACTTTTAAAATGATTACTCAATTTGTTTATAAACTGGGTATAGAGGCACAACCCTGTCATCACAGCACTTGGGAAGCTGGGGCATCACAACCACAGCGACAAGTCCTGTCCTATATCTCAGGACTCTGGGTCAAACAAAGCAGTGGGAGGTGGTGGCTCACGCCTTTAATCCCAGCACTCAAGAGGCAGAGGCAGGTGGATCTCTGAGTTTGAGGACAGCCTGGTCTACAGAGTGAATGCCAGGATAGCCAAGGCTACATAGTGAAACCCTTCCTGTCTTAAAAAACTAACAACAACAACAAAAAAAAAAGTAAGCAAGAACTCCAAAGCAAACCCAGAAAGTTCTGTCTCTCAGTGTGAAATTTACACAGTTCTGGCATTTTAAAATTCTTTAGGCACCCATGATGCCTACACTGTAGTAAAGGCCCAGGACATTGTAATGGTCCAACTTCCTAGATCTCCAAGAGATTCATGGATGGAGGCCATCCTCTCTTCACGTTACAGAAGGTTGATTGGAGAGTCCTTCACAGCCTTATTTATGCCGTGCCTTTCCTCTGAGGGCCAGCCTGGCCCCTGTTGTCTAGCATCTCTGGCCTGCATGTGAACTCTCTCAACTGAGCTGCCCTCTCATATGAACCAGTCCTCACGCCCTTATTTAGCAGATGGCAGTAACATTTTTGTTTGTTACTTTTTGGTGTGTAAGGGAGACTTAATTGGGGACACATTCCTCAAACAGGACAGGGATATTGCTAGAGGCAGCTTCCTCATGACAAGATTCCTTAATTGAAACAAGGCACTGGTGGAGAGCAATCCTCTCTTGGATGCACCTTAGTTTGTTCCTCAAAAATTCCTAGAATGTCCTAGAAGATGCTGGCTCTCCACACACTCATATTTAACCAGGAGTAATACAGATGTTTTCCCAGAGAACAGACACAAGCCTAATTGTCAAATGGGAAATCTCCATCAGTGCTGAGAGGGGACCCCTCTTTCAAAGTTCCCCATCTTCCTAGAACTCCCATTGAAGTTGGAAGACAGAGTGAGGTAAAAATAGGCATTATAAAAGCTCATGATTGGCCTCTGGGGACACCTCTGTCTGGGGCAAATTTAGATCAAGTGAATATGCCCATCCTCAACAGAGAATTTAAAATCATTAGGTGGCTTTATGTCTAATTAAAGCAGTGCTTTAATATTTTAAATCAGGACTCTCTTATGAGGTATAACATTAATAAGGCCCTTTGTTCTTCACTGTACCCTTTGATAAGGATATTTCTTTCTCTCTAGGAGAACATATTGGGGGGCATTTGTTTTTGCTCTTGGTGGTGGTGTTTATCCACTCTAGAAAAGGTGGGGAGTATTGGAAGCAGAGAGACGATAACCCTTTAAGATAACTGCTGGCTCCAATGTATGTAAAACCCACACAGAACAAATTTCAGTCATTTTCCCCCCTTGCTTCACAGAATTTTCCCTCTTGCTTCAGTATTGGTTACTAAATAGGAACAGAATACAATAGCTCACTGTCTCCTTGCCCATCAAAGGGAGCAAGGTAAACTGTAAATGAAGGCCCCTCCCTCCTCCACACAGTTCTTGCTCCCTCTGAGTATAGTTTCCCTGCTATTCATCCTAAAGTCCAAAAGACAAATAAATGGCCTCAGGGATGCCTAGGGGTAAAGACTGTTAACATGGTTGCTCTTAAGGCTCCTGGTTGCTTTTACTTTCTGTTGTTAACTAGTCTCTCTCTCTCTCTCTCTCTCTCTCTCTCTCTCTCTCTCTCTCTCTCTCTCCCCCTCTCCTCTCCTCTCCTCCTCCTCCTCCTTTTTCTCCTCCTTCTCTTTCTCCTCCTCCTCTCCCAACCCAAGTCGTTTGAGGAAATCAATGAAAGGTATATGCAACATGGTGTGAAGTAGCAAGGCGGAGGAGAGCCTGGTGGGATGCTTGGGCGTGTGGGGGTGGGAGTGAGCTGCCAATTAAAAACACATCGAGCCAGGGAGCTGCTGGGTTTCTCCTCTTAGGCATAGTGCTTCTAAATGTTAAATGACAGCTTCAGAAGAAAATTGCATGTGCTTTGGTTAAATAACAATTATCATAGTGTAGTTTGTAACTGCTTTCCTGAGATGTGGCCTGTATTTCCAATCTAATCTCAACCATCTTTCCTGCTGCTAAATTAAAAAAAAATTTTTTTAGGCTTATTGGTTAAATATGAGCATTTGAAGCAATCATTCTTTGCTGCCGTGGACAATTTTAGGACTCATGTCGCCTTGATGGCATGTTCACACATTTTTCCTTCAGAAGGCAGCTCTGTGCTTAGCCTTGCTCAGCTGATCTGATGAACCCTACCCTCTTGATTGTGTTTTGTTTTGATGATGCTCCTAACACTTGGTCTAAGAGATTCTTCATTCTTCTGAGAGGCAAAACATCATCATGATTGGGAAGTGCTGTTCATGAAGACACAGACATCAGACTCGCGTTTGTCGTCTGGAGCATTTACTGCTGACGCCCGACACTGACCTCAGCCTTTCTCCTTTTACTCCACAGCAGGAACTGTGATCTTTCCTTCTAGTTGAGCCCAAGGTTTTATCCCGTTAGTGGAATCGTAAATGTCCATTTCTAAGTTATAAATGTTACCTTGGGCTTATTTCTACCGAAGTTCAATGGCAGAGAGTAAACAGCTGAGACTAAAATTGGAAATATTTATCAGGAACATATATAAAAAAAGGGCTTTGAATAGGAAACTTGAACTTTTTCAGGTAACTGAAGCCGCAGGAATTACTCTTAGCTGCTTGAAATATAGTGTCAGTATACTTTATAAGGCCCATTTATATATTAGTGTTGGCACTAGTTGACCAGAGTTTTATAACAGTGGCTGTACTGTGAATAGTTACTTGAGGAGCTTTAAAACCCTCTGATGCTAAGCCAGGCATGATAGTGCATGCCTTTAATCTCAGTGTTCTAGAGGTAGAAGCAGACTGATCTTTGAGTTCAAGGCCAGCCCAGTCTACAAAGTGAGTTCCAGGATGTCTCGGGCTACACAGAGAAACCCTGTCATGAAAACAAAACAAAACAAACAAACAAACAAAAAAACTCAAAACCTGCTGATGCTGATGCTGTCTGATTCTTAAGTCCTAACATTGGGGCTTCATTGGTTTGAAGTGTGGTCTGGACGTTTTCAGAGCTTCCTGGGTGGTTGTGATGGACAGGCAGATCGAACCTCTGGGTGAGAGGATTCTGACCTCAGGCCCATCAGTTTCCAAATTGACAGTGCATGAATTCCCCTGGGTAACAGTATGCCCTAGACCCTGGAGCCCCACCCCCTTCTCCTTGGGGATTTGTAGGTAAGTATGAGTCTCCATACCAGTTCCCATGGATGAGGTTCAGAAACTCATATCCAAGCAGTGATCCATATATTTTTAAACTTAAAGATCAGTAATGCAATTATTGATTTTGAAGTTAAAAATATGTGGGCATATACTGGACAATATAGATGCACATTTAATTATTTTTAGACCATATGTGTAAGATGAATGATCAGGAAGAAAATTGGGCTGGTGAAAATTTAGAAATGCTTTTACTTTAAAAATGTTGAAAGATGGTTTTACTTTTCTAAATACTTGGTTACCACTAATATGAACACAGCCATTGCATACTAAACACCATTCCTTTGGTTTTATGCTTTAATTTGGTAATTTATGTGTCGTTTTAATTAATTTCGTTTTTACTCTGAATTGATAATGAATTAATCTTTACTACTGCTGCATGTCACAAGGGAATACACTTGGGATAACCAATATTTTTCTTTTTATTATGTTTTTATTATTTAAAATAACTTTTAAATTTAAATATACATCAATCTTATTCTTGCTCTCCTTCAAATCCTTCCAGATCCCCTTCCCCTCCCTATCCTACCCACCTAACTTTAATTTCTTTCTCAAACAAAAAACCCAATACAACACCCCCAACCAAGAAAACAAAACAACACCCAAACAGAGAGAAAATAAAAACAACAAGGAAAAAAAAAATAAAACACCAAACTGTAACCAAATAAAATCATACACAAAAAACAGTGGAGTATGTTATATGTTGGTCAACTATTCTTGAACATGAGGCCTGTCCTGGAATGGTTGATATACCCAGTGTTACACCATTGGAGAAAACTGATCGTCCCTCTCCCAAAAGGTATAAATGGCAGTTCAGTTGTTAACCTTTACCTACCCCAGTGGCTACTAGTTTTTCATTCATTCATTCATTCATTCATTCATTCATTCATTCACTCATTCATTCAAAAAATATATAGTAATATATATCAGAAACTATCACATCAAACTTGGACCTGAGAAACCAACAACAGAAGGAAAGAGCCCAAGAGAAGACACAAGAATTAAGACCCATTTGTTCACACACTTAGGGTTCCACAAAAACACTAGACTAGAATCCATAATGTATGCACTGAGGATCTGAAGGAGACCCATGCAGGCCCTGTGCAAGCTGCCTCAGTCTCTGTGAGCTCACAGGAGCCTTTGCTCTTGTTGATTTAGAGGGCTCTGTTCCCTTGGTGTCCTCCATCCCCTGTGGCTCTTAACTCTGCCTCCCCTTCTTCGGGGTTCCCTGACTTCTGAGGGAAAGGATTTGATGGAGACATCCCATTTAGGGCTGAGTATTCCAAGGTCTCCCCCTCTCTGCACGTTGTCTGGCTGTGGTCTCTGTATTGGTTCCCATCTGCTGCAGGAGGGAGCTTCTCTGCTGATGACTGAGGAAGGCACTGATCTATCAATATAGCAGATTGTCTTTTTTTTTTTTATCACTGCATTTTCCCCCTGTTTTTAGATCACTATTATTTGGTTTTATCCTAGGTCATTAGTTCTTGTCACCCAAACAGTGTTGGATATGAGTTCCATCTCATAGAGTGTGCTTTAAGTCAAATCAAATATTGGCTGGTTATTCTCACAGGTTTTGTGAGAATTACCCTAGTATATCCTGCGGGCTGGATACCATTATGGATTGAAGGGTTTGTGGCTGGATTGGTGTTTATATTTCTCTTTTGGTAGCATGCAGAGTACATTCCTGTACCAAAGACACTAGAATGTAGGGGTAGGGACTTTATATAGGCATTGGTCTGACATCTCCATGTTCAACAAGTTTTGCAGGTGTTGGGATAACCAATATTTTTATGTAATAAAGGACAACACAGCTCTTGGATTTGGTGAGAAATATCAGCAGCTAAAGAAAGCTCTATAAACATGAGTACACATGCACATGTGTGCACGCTTGCATGCATACACACACACACACACACACACACACACACACAACTTTAAATGCTCAAGACAACTTCTACTTCCTTTTCTATAGGAAATGCTGTCTAGTTTATTTTCTCTTATTTGTTTCTTCCCTGCTTTTTTCCTGACTTCATATTATCTCTCTGGAGACAGTACTTTTATATTAATTGATTTTTCTCAGCACTAAAATGCTTAAATTAAGGAATGCTGTCAAGCATATTTAGACCCAAAATTTGCATATCTTGAACAACACATTTTTGCTTTACAAATGCTGTTCTGTTAAGGGGATACATCCCCCTCTGTGTTTTGTTCTTCTGTATTATAATAATGAACAGGAGAGTCTTAGCTATTGTAGGACTGACTTGTAAAAGGATATCAACTTGCTGTTAAAATTGAGTTGGTTGGTGTTCAAGCAAAAACTAGGACATTTTACTGTGGTATTTACAGTCAGCTTCTGTGGAGGAGCTAGTCAGTGAAATGTATTGAGAAGACTCAGTGTGCATATTGGCCACATTTTTATAAAAATTATTTTTGGTATGGGTGTTTTGCCTGTATGTATGTTTGTGTATAACATGCATGCCTGATGCCCAAGGCCAGAAGAGGACACTGGAATCCCCTGGAACTGGATTGTGAGCCACTATGTGGGTGCTGGGAATTAAGCCTTGCTCCTCTGCAAGAGCAACAAGTGTTCTTAACTGCTAAGTCACTCTCCAACCCTGATCACCACTTAAAAAATAATAGTTCCTCTGTGAGTTCAAGGCCAGCCTGGTGTACAGAGCTAGTTCCAGGACAGGATCCAGAACAATACAAAAAAACCCTGTCTCAAACAACAACAACAACAACAATAATAATTCCTAGTCTATTCTTTCCATATTCTGCACTCCCAAAGCCTTAATGTAGGCTTTTAATCTTCCACTATCTAGAGCAGTGTGGGGGCCTCCCAACATGATGTTTATTGTGTTCCCTGGTCCTTACCTGTCCATAGGGATAATAACTAAACCTTCCTCCTGGGGCTGATGGGGGAGACAAGATGACTGGCTTTGTGTGTTTCACTGGCCCAGCCTCCGTGGGGACTGCCTATCTTGTGTACTGGCTCTGATCTTTCATCAAGAGATAAAATAGAAATTTTCAGTGTGTGTGAAAGGCCCTTCACCATCAAGTCAAAAATACTTTTCCCTTTCATATCTGTCTCTGTTTTCAACACCCATGACATACTCTGCTCTCTAGTGAGCCAGATTCCTTGGCATTGCTGGCCCATGTTCACATCATTTCTCCATCTGAAATACCTTTACTCTCTCTATTGCCTCAGAAATTCATACTCATTTTTAATACCCTGAAGTCCTCACTGAAGCATTTCCCCCAAATCAAATAATAGTGAATTTTATCAAGCTTAACAATAGTAAGCGTAGAAAGGATTTTAAAAATATTTCATGATCTTTCCCCCTTACCAGATTTACTATGCCTGAGATCCTGATTTCTACACAGATTAAACCATTACTAAATTATTATGGAATCTTATTAAATCAAGGTATATTTACTAAATGCCTACTATACATCAAGTAAGACATTACAATACAATAATAGATAAGACCGTTTTTTTTTCCTGCATGCAAATTATATTTTGGTAAAGTTGACAGTTAAAGAATATATCTATGATAAATACCAGGGAGAGGGGCTGCAGTGAGGCCAGCAGGCACCAGCCTTGTCCTATTTGCAGCCTCTCTCCACAGCAGGGACATTTGAACAGACAGCTGAGCTGAGAGAGGGAAGGCACTGTGCCAGTGTATCTGGGAGGAGAGGTTACCAGCAGCCCATGCAAAGGCCTCAGGGTGGGACTGATGCTGGAAAACTAAGTGTGCAGAGAAGGAAGCCAATGTACTTCATCAAGCTGACTTCCTTGCTAGAAGAACATTCCAGGCCTGTGTGAGAGCACCCGACAGAGCCCTGGCCCATCTGAGGCCCCTTTGGCTAAAGACAGGTCATTTTGTAAACTCTCCTGGCATCTTTCCCCTTCGGAGCGAACCCAACTCCAAGTGCTCAGTGTGAGTGGGTGCCTG
This sequence comes from Phodopus roborovskii, assembly GCF_943737965.1. Classification (NCBI taxonomy): domain Eukaryota; kingdom Metazoa; phylum Chordata; class Mammalia; order Rodentia; family Cricetidae; genus Phodopus; species Phodopus roborovskii. The sequence continues at coordinate 6,386,074 of NW_026126413.1, read as the reverse complement.
CCCTCCTTGAGAAGGACTTGGGTCTACAGAAGCCATCCCTTTGGAAGCTGAGGCCTGTCTCCTAAGACGGCTGGCCTTGATTTCACAGCTAGACCCCCAGTCCCTAGAGCAGGGCCTGGCATATAGTAGGTGAGTATTATTTTTAGTTTGACTGGAAGCCTGGTGTTGAGGGTTAAAAACAGGGGCATCCCTATTGTATTGAAGTTTCCATACTGGTTTGGGATACTGTGTCCTTAGAATATAAAATAATCATGGACATGAAGAAATGTTCAGGACCCATTTATGAGAAATGAACCCAAGGCTAGATAATTGGAAAGTTTTCAAATTTGAGAGCCTAGGGGATGAGACCGCTAGTATCACCAGGCATCTACGGAGTCTAAGAATACATGGGGTTTAGATGTATGTTTCCCGATGCTTTTGGATACCTGGGGGTGGTGGTGGGGCCTTGCCTCTCACAGAGCACAGTTGCTCCCACAGCTTTGAGCAGGCATGGGAAGACCTCCTTTGGTCCTGTGTCCATGCTTTCCCGACTTAGTGGAGATCTATTCCCTTGACAGGCTGCTTTCTGCCATGGACAGCACGGCCTCCTTAGAGAACATGCCTGCCGCCTTCTCGCTCTTTGAACATTATGATGACGGCTCGGCACAAGGTGACCAGATGCTGAAACAAGTGGCTGGTGAGCATTTAAATATGTTACTTACCTCGGTGGATCTTGGCAGCTCTTGCTTGCCTGTTTTGTCAAGTTTCTGTAACTGGGTGAAGATGGACATGGGCTGTAAATGTTTGAAGCTAGATTGAAATAATGCAGGGGCCAGAGCGTCATCCTTTTCCCTTTGAAGCTATATGACTGCTGGATCGAACAGGAGAGATGAAGAGCATACAACTGAATAGTCCCCTCTTCTTTTATTCTATTATTTTTTTAAACTAGAATTTCTCTCCCTCTGTGTAAGAGAGTTACTTCACACCAGCAGCCCAGCAGATAAGTAAAAAGGAATAAAATACTTTCTCATGCTGTGAACGGGTTTTACCTTATAAGTAGTTTTCTCCTCTTCCGCTCAGTTCCTTCCTCTTCTTCTTTATTTACTCCCCCTCCCCCCAAGCCACACAGCTTAGCTTAGAGAACCCACAGCTCAGCATCATGGTCTGTCGCCAAGAGGCTCCCACTCAGCTGTCAGCGCATCCTGCCAGCTTTTCAAATTATTTTTTAATGTTCTATTTTAGCAAACAAGGCAATGCAGCATCTAAATGCTCAAAGCTGCCATTTTCCTGGTTACCGAGCTCTGCTTACTGTACACGGTGCTCATACATCCTCAGCAAGAGGTACCCTTGTCAGATTTACCTCACAGACAGCAGTAGTGTTTAAAACCTGCATTCCTGTAGAAAACATTATACCTTCAGAACCAGCTGCCATGTCTTTTAAAAAGACAGCCTCCCCCTCCCACCCCCCCCAAAAAAAAACTCACATTGCAACACGGTTAATAAAGTGGACAAGTCAGTCATTTACCCTAATGAATTTCCTTCAGAGCTGTCCCACATGGGTGGTTGTTTGCTGTCGTTTTTAAGGCTTTTTTGTACATGGCTGTCCATGTACAAGACTAGAGTTTTTTGAGTGCCTAATGCTCAATGGGAGGGCTTTTTGTGTATTTTAGAAGCCACTGAATTACAGTCACAGACTGTTTAGCCATCGCACCAGGAAGTGTGTGTAGCACTCAGAGAGACACTCCTTTGAATGGCCAGAGCTGCTCTGTGGCTGCTTTGCAGACTATGTGGCCTAGGGCCTATATGTTTTGTTCTGTGGCCAAGAAACCACTCAGATAAAAGGCCCTTGAGGAGCTGGCTCTTGCTGACTTACACGGAATGCAAGCCCCCCACCTCCCCCCCAAACCCCACCTCCACCCCACATGAGAAGCAGCTGCTCCTGCCTTTTATTCAGTCCCCACAGAGGCTGGGCCAGTGAAATATACAGAGCCAGTCATCTCGTCTCCCCCATCAACCCCAGGAGGAAGGTTTAGTTATTATCCCTTTGGACAGGTGAGGACAGAGAGGAACACAACAAAGCCTCATGTTGCTCAGGACCACACAGCTGGTTGGAGATGTGGGGGGATCTGGTCTCAGAATCTTCGTACTTTATCCACTGCCCTCAAGGCAAGAAAAGAGAGGAAAACATCAATGAAGGGTTAGCTAGGCCTCTTTGACTCTGGATCTTAGATTTGTTTTTAATTATGGTAAGATATATATATATAAGTTACCATGTTAGGGCTGGAGAGATGGCTCAGCATTAAGAGTATTTAGTTTAGAGGACCTGAGTTTAGTTCCCAACATTTACAGTAGGTAGCTCACAACTGCATCTAACTCCAGCTTCATGGGATCTGGGACTCTCTCTCTTGTACTCCATGGGTACTAAGGTACTAACTCTCATTCATATATATATATATGTACATGTACACATGTATATCATAATTAAAAAGAAAGCAAAATAAAAAATAATGTACCATATTACCAGTCATTTTATATTGTTTTATTAATTAATTAATTAATTTTGTCTTATTATTAATGCTGGCTGGCATGGTACTCAACCAGGCTAGGCTAGAACTCAGAGATCTACCTGGCTCTACCTACCTACTGCTTTAAAGGTGTATACCACCACATCTGGCATATTCACCATCTTTAATTATATACATTTAATGTATAAATATAGCATGAAGTGTGCTCATAGTCTTGACAACTATTACCACCATATATCCCCAGAATTTCATCTTACAACACCAAATCTCAGTATTCGCTGAAACTAACTCCTTCTGTCTCTAGACCCCAGAAATTGCCACTCCTCTTCTTTTTTCTCTGAGTTTGATGACTTGTGATGACCTGAATAAGTGAAATCAGATAGTATTTTTTATAACTTGCTTATTATACTTATCATATTTTCTTCTATGATCACTCATATTTGTAACATGTGTCACAACTTGGGTGTTTAAAGACTTACTATATGCCTATGTCATGGGTTATATCCATCCGTCCGTCCGTCCGTCTGTCCATCCATCCATCCATCCATCCTCTCTCTATCCATCATCCATCCATCCATCTATTCTCCATCCATGGATGGACATTTGGGTTGTTTCCACCTCTTGGCTATTGTGACTGATGCTGCCTTCCCGGAGACTTGTTTGCTTTTTAGAGAAAGTGCCTCACTATATAACCCAAGTTGGCATCAGACTCATGTTCCTTCTGCTTCAGCTTTCTGAGTGCTGGAATCATAGGTGCATGGCACCATGATTGTATCTTCTGTGGAAATTTTGAAAGCCAGGTCGAGTGGAATCTGCATTCAACCCCAGGCACTGAACTCCAAGCAGATTAATGTTTAGCTCCCTGAATGTAAAATCTCTACAGGTGCATTCAACCTGAGGGGCTCCTCAGGGAGCTTCCTCTTCCTGCACCCGACCTCTGGCTAACCCTTGTATTTTTTGACATCAAATTTATTCCTGTAGAAGTATAGGAAGAATTACTGACAGGTAAAATCTGGGTCCCAGTGTTCTACAAATATGAGTTACAAACATAGTCATGATTGTTAGAGTGTGTTTATGGGGTAGTCTTCTTCCCCTTTGGAGCATTTTCAGGAGAAAACCCATCTCTTGTTTGGAGAATCAGCTATTTTAACTGAATTCTCTGGGTGGAGGAGCATATGTGGAAACAAAATTTCTTGTAGCCTACATACTTTGCTAATTCCCTACAATGGCTCTACCTTAAAATTAGGTGATGTGGTGGGGCTGGCTATCAGTTTTAGGCTTGCTAAGCTGTGCTAGAGAGGAAGATATAGAAAGATGTTGCCATTTTTACAAGACCAGCCCCACGAGTAACTTACAGTGGGAAGAAGAGCATTCTCATTGTGTCATGCTCCAAGCTCTCCACACCACTCCAAAGAACTCCAGGAAGAGTTGATGTGTTTTGTTTGGCTCTTCCGTAAGCCTGGGTAACATGAAAACTTTCTGGACCACCTCTCTCTGGGTGGATACTTTCAGAGTAGCTCTGATTCTCTCTTGGAAGATACAGCTGTCAGTCTTGGGGGGAAAGGCCAGGCCAGGCGGGTATCCACCTTCCCATGCAGCCTGCTCAGCCTGTCTCTGTGGCCTCCATGACCTGGCAGGTACTGAGACTCCAGTTCAGCCTTCGGTCAGGAGTTTCCTGATCTCTTCTCCATTTCCTGTGTTCCCACCAAGGCTGTCTTGCCTTCCCAGTGCTGCCTCCAGCCAGGCATATTTATTAAATACTTATACATTAATAGTATTAGTCATTCTTTTTTTTTAATGGAGAAACTGAGGCTAATATAATGCAGGGAGCTGGGGGTCTTGTGTTTAGCCTGAAAAGCATTTAGCTTTTGTTCTGAAGCCTATGAACTTGACCATTTTTCTTGTCTGCTTTGTTTTTTTTTAATAATTGCATTATTTATCTACCTCCTTATCTTTATTGAATCATTTCAATTTGTCTTTTTATTCCATTCTTCAAATCCATTTATTTTGTTTCTCATTTTGACCTTATTGTTGAACTAACCTTTGTTTTCTTTTCTCTGGGTGTCAACTTATAAATTTGGCTTACATTATTCTGCTAAGCTTATCTCTTAGGAAATTGTTGGCTGGGGAAGGCACATGCACAAATCTTAAAAGTATGACATCTTTTCAGCTTATGTGAATAACTTTTTCTATGATGTATAAAATATGTCCTGTGATCATGTCTAATAAGTTCAGAAATATAATTGCACAGAGATTGGTCTATATGGCATTAATGTCCAATACATATAATTATAAGTTCCAAAAATCTTCAGTAATACACTCGAGAATATTGCTGTCTTTAAAATCCAGAGCCACATAATTAGATTAGGCATCTAAAATTTACATGTAATTCCATCAAGAGGTTACCTCTACCCCCTGTCAGTTTTTAAATTTTAATTTAAAAAGTCTGTAGAGATACCATGTTAGAAAGAGAAGATATGGATTGTAGCTTTAAAAATTCTAGTCTAATATTTTTTTTTGTTTGTTTGGTTTCTTTCTAGTCTAATATTTAATGCAAGTCTTTCTTCACCTTAAAAATACTATAACAATTTCTGGAAAGGGCTCATGACTTTTTATTTTTATAAACTATGTCAATATAGAATAGTATAGCATTCCTTATCTTAAAAAAAAAAAGCATATTCAAGGGGATTTTAAGGAGTAAAACCAAGTTATTGGGCAATCCATTAGTCACTGGAAGTCTATTTCTCTAAGTATAAGACTGCAGAACAGTGTTATGTAGTTTGGGGCCCGCTTTTCTTCATTTCCATATGTGTTGTTTATGCTCTTACAGAAGTGCCTGGGAAACATTCTGGAGGGACAGGGATGCAAAAACAGTCCTAACAGTGGCTGCTTCCAAGTAGTGAAGTTGGGCTGCATGTTGGAAACAGGGACCCCACCTACTTTATCCCATAGATTTCTATATCGTTGGAATTTTAACAACATGTTAAATGTATTTGGAACAAAACAATTGATCAATAAATGACATTAGTCATAGCGAATTGTGCTTCTATCCTAGTCCCACAGCCTCCTAGGCTAGAACCTCAGGAACCAAATTCTGCTACCAGCACAACAATCGCAGTGTACTGGAGCACAGACAGGGAGGACGTTGTGGACTCATTCCAGGTATACTGCGTGGAGGAACCTCAAGACGACCAAGAAGTAAATGGTAAGACTGCTACGCCTCAACAGATGCAGGCCTATGTCTCTGCATATTAATATGAAGTACTTAATCGTATATGCATATAAATTTATGCACATATACATGTTGAAATGTGCACGCTTCCACAGAGCATTTATAGCCACTTAGAAAACAAGAATGATAACAAAAACCCCTCAACAATCATATGTTAAAATATTAGCAGAAAGAACAGTTTAGAAAATGGTATCAGGAAAAAGCATATAAATATCATCAAAATGGTCAACATGAATATTATAACTAAGATTCGGATTCAGGTTAGAGCTCTCAAAATGACAGGACCCAGAGTTTCAGAGAGAATGGAGGTTTAACCCATCTGAAGGGCAGCATGGTGTGCCCGCTCTGTAGAGGGGAAAGGGCTGTACACAAGCCAGTGTCCTCCACTCTACGTTTAACACTGGCTGTCAGGGTTGCAGGTTCAAAGAAGCCTGTAAGTTTAAGTCATGTTCACAAACCTCAAGGCATGGATCTAGGTATGGTACAGTCATCCAGTGACCCAAAGTAATGGGTAGATAGAAGTGACATTGCTTGGTGTGGTAAGCAGATGGCAGGCCTTATGAACTGAGCTCTTGTGAAGATCACTTGGCTCAGGACTTCTGATTAAGACCTAAGAGCCAGGCAGCTCAAGGCTGTACTTCCTGATGAATCAGTATGGAGAATGCTGGCGCTCTATGTCACTTGTTGAAGACAGACCCACACACTTGGGGAGTTAGATGAGCATGTGGCAACATCAACATCCCATTACAAACTCAGGAGCCCAGTTTATAATGAGGAAAAGAACTGTGGACCATTTCACTCTTATGGAGGCTTCAAAATGACTTTAAAGGTTAATTGTCTTTTCTTAAAGACATGGTCTCCCATATCCTAGACTGTCCTAGAATTCACTCTGTAGCAGAGGATGACCTGGAGTTTGGAGGAGAAGCAGGCAGAGTCCTAAGTTTCTTTTGGGAAACAATCTGGGTTCTTAACTAGAGGTATTTTGAGATGACATTCTGGGGTAATATAGAAGGATAACTAAATTTATCAAATGCTAACTTCAGGAAGAAAACTATTCTTTTAAAGGAAGAGAGCATTTCAGTAAAAATAATCAAGTTGGTCTAAAGTGTAAGGTGTCACCAGATGAGGTACGTAGCTTGAACCTATAGCTCCAGACTCTAGAGGTGGAGACAGGAGAATGCTACATGTCATGTTAGTCTGTGCTCCAGAGTGAGGCCCTACATCAAAAAGCTCCAAACCACTAACAAGTAAAAAGACAATTTAACTATAAAATATTTAAAGGATAAACATTCAAGAAATTTTCAAAGGAAAAAAAGTCTTGATTTCAACTTCTTATAATAGCTCATTATCCTATCAAATTTAAAAGTAGAAATATATAGTTAAAGGGATTATGAAATGTGGGGTGTGGAAGAAGACCTGGGTGAATGTGTAAGGAAAGAATAAAATCTTGAGTGAATGTATGTTGTTGACATAAGCATACCCATGCCAAGGCCCCTAATGCCTCAGACGTATGGGGATGGCCAAGCCTTCCTTTGGTGAGGCTCAGAGGGGTGGCAAAGCCTTCCTATGGTCCAAGTGTGTGTGTTTAGGAATGATTGACCAGTGTATGAAGAAAACTATCAACCCTAACTTTCTTCTTCCTGATGTTTACAGCCTGAGACTGCCCCCATAAAGACCTACCAAGATTAGCTAAGCCCGCCTCCTTGCTCAGTTGTGTAGAATAAACATGCTAAGTTTCCAGTTGCTACTCATGGTGGTGCATCTCCATCACAATGTATGACCCACCAAATCCCAGGTTTTCTGTACATGTGGCCATGTGTCAACCATGTCTTTATTCCTGTCACCCCAGTTAGGTCAGTCCCTAAAGCTTGTAGATGGTGAAACTGTCAGGATCTGAACCCTCGAACGTCATACTGAGTAGCAAACTTGTTGACTAGTCTGTAAAGATGCTCTGCAATCTTAAGCAGAAGCTCCTAGCTGTCCTTTCCAGGGATGGGCTTCCATGGAAGGTTGGCATTGGCTCTTGAGGGTTTTCTTGAGACTGTCTTACTGAAATTTAAAGTGACATAAACACTATACAAGTTTGACATTTGCTTTTGAAATAACTTACTTTAATCATGGATTATGAGCTTCAGACATGTCCTAACATGCTATTATTTTGTGATAAATGTTCACTAGTAATACTTTATCATTCTAAGTATCAGTTTTTAGAGTGCTATTGCTTTCTTATATACCCTAAAGAGATAATTGTAACATGGAAAATAAAAGACCCAGAGCCTGATATTGGGGTTCAAATTTCAAGCTGAAGTTCAGAAAAGCAAAGCAGCAGGCCACTAGCTCTCACCACTATCTCAGACTGAATGAGCCATTCCTGCTGTCTCTCCTCAGCATGGCTGTAGAATCCCCAAAGTGGCTGGAGGATGATTGCCTCACACTGATACTAAAGACCTGCTCCTATATTTTATACCCTCTAGTACTGGGGTTAAAGGTGTATGATCTGTTACTTTTAGACTGATTCAATTTCATGTATCCCTGGGTGGCCTTGAACTCAGAGAGATCCATCTCCCTCTTAATCCTGAGTCCTAGAATTAAAACTGTGTACCACAACCTCCTAACTTCTGGCTGCTGGGATTAAAGATGTGTGCCTCTCTTCTATGGGCTATGGCTGACTTTGCTTTCTGAATCCTTAGGCAATCTTTATTAAATCATAAATAACATATCACATAGATAATTACCATACAATAGTATTTGTAAAGTCATCAGTTTGAGTCCTCTGCAAAAATCATAGACTACTTTTTCTAATGACTAATTTTTAGTTTACTTTAGAAGTCACCTTTGAACTCATAGTTGTGTCTCATGCTAGAATTGGTAGAAGAATACAGATTGACTGTGAAGGAAAGTTACTGCGTTTTTGAAGACTTAGAGCCTGACCGATGTTATCACGTGTGGGTGATGGCCATCAACTTCACCGGATGTAGTCTGCCCAGTGAAAGAGCAATTTTTAGAACAGGTAAGCAGATGCTAATTATTATGAGGTACTACTCAATTCTTCCTAGACTTATGAGATCAGCCACTAAGTATTTGGGAAGCACTAGCTATGGATTATATGTTGGGATACATGACCGAGACCGAGGTGGGGCCTAGGATGAGCTCAGTGGTAGAGCATCCATCCAGCAGCATGAAGCCTTAGGATCATTCCTCAAGTACAATAATAATAGCAACGTGATTGAGCTCCTATCTGCAAGATGATCAGATTTAAGCTGAGCAGTTAAAAAAGGCAGAATATTATTAGGAAGGTTTGGCAAGAGTCTAGATCATCATGAGAGCACTCAAAGGAGTACCGAGACAGACAGGGTAAGTAAGGGCAGGATCAGGGATGGGTCCCTAGAGCTGATATCTGCACAGAATGCTTCAAATGATCAGTGGGACATCACGTGTTAACTGGGACAGAGTCTTCTCATAGAAACAATGAGTGGACATGAAGGTGTGGTGTAGGGCACTGTAAGATCTTTGTTATTCCTTAAGCTTGAAAATGAGGAAAAACATCATTTTAAAATGGGTTAGCATATGGAGCTAACCCTTGCAAGCTAATAAGACTGAGCTTCGTTATCCAGATGCAGAAAAACACAAGGTGTTGTTCAACTAAAAATATATTCTCATGGTGAAGTCTTTTCACAAGGAACTGCGATATGAGATAGTAGTGTTGTCCAGGGCTGTCTTGCCTTTAAGATCATTACAGCTGCCTCAGGGAGGAAGAAGCTTATTTCTACCCATCAGTCCTGTATCCTGTCTTCTTGCCTTTAAAAACAAATATTTGGCTCAGCATTGTGGCTCCTACATACACTCCCAGCATTTGGGAGGTGGAGACAGGGGCTCAAGATACATAGCAAGTTCCAGGCCAACCTGGGCTACATGAGACACTGTCTCAATAACCTAAAACATAAAAAGGGACAGTCCTCCCACCCAAACCTGTACTGACCCCCTACTGGGGACAAAATCATGTCTGCCCTTTGGATAAAAGGAAAAGGGGAAGAATGTGTTCGTTTTTGTAGTAGCTATATAAAGAAAACAGGTAGGCTTTATGGAAAACAACTGTTAGGGACTGCTTGGGGCTGAGATAGAATCTCACAATATGTAATGCTGAGAAGGAGGGAAAGAGACATTTAGTTATATAAGTTATTTTTTTTTTAAAAAAAATCTTGTTTTAGTTTTTAACTCAGGATAATGATGCAAAAATTAAAAATAAACCCATACCTAAGTATCCCCTCCAGAGCTGGCATGTCTCTGTGACCAACTGGTTTCTCACTCTTCAGCACCTTCCACGCCTGTGATTCATGCCGAAGATTGCACCGTGTGCTGGAATACGGCCACGGTCAGATGGCGGCCTGCTAACCCCGAGGCCACCGAGACCTACACTCTGGAGTACTGCAGACAAAACTCTCCTGAGGGCGAGGGCCTGAGGTAAGGGTCCCTCTCCACAGTAAGACTGCCAGGAGCCCAGGAACCATGCTCCAGCTTCCAGGCTATGGGAGCTTCTGCTTAGCCAGCAGGAAAGGCATCCTTGAACCCTGCTGAGCCAATTAAGCTGTTGACTTGATTTGCAGCGCTATCACTATTCATCAATGAACTCTGCGTTTGTAATAAAACACATGCTACAGTGCAGAATAATAACTCCCTTGTAAGAAAAATGGATGTGGATTCTAATAAGATGGAATACTCTTTGAGGTATATTTAACTTGAGTCATTAGTCAGGATTTATGCACATTTTGTGCCACTTTCACTAGCTCTATCAGAATAGGCTCCACCTATCTAAAAACTAATAGTGAGCTTACATATGATGTAAATTTAGCATGTCTCCACAATATACTGGACATAAAAGAGCCAATTACACATATTTTATCACGGAGACAGACCTGCCTCTCCAACAACATGAAGAATATAGAAATTCTTCTAGAATAAAAGAAATGTGAGGCTCTCTCACTAAAACGATGGTGCTGAAATGCATCAAGAAAGGACCACACATATCTGTTAGGCAGTTAGTAAATATTAACCCATCTATGAGGTGATATTTCCTTAACCTCTGAAGTCCTGGATATAGAAAGCACCTTCACATGCCATGATGAATATTCTGATTACTCTGATATTTATATTTTGATAAGCAGCGTTTCTGTTTCTCTTTTTAACCACATTTATTGAGATAAACTATTTTGCCAGGAAGTTAGGAGTAATGGCATGAAATTAAACAACCTTTTAATAAAGCATATTCAAGCTCTTGATTAGCACCATGCTCAAGCAGCTGTTTATTTAGTTATGATAAAAGGTTTCATGCGACTGAACAATAATTATAGTTTCTTTCAGGTTGAAGACAGGCATTGCTAAATAATGATCGGCATGTATATTGGGGTTGGATACATGAGGAAGGGTGGGACGCAGGCACTTCTGTCAAAGTGAGATGTGGTGAACGTACAAGCAGAAGCCTGCCTGCTTGTGTTCTGACTGCTGGGAGGTGAGCTTCAGGACTCATTACACTATTATACATTACGTTTTTCATATTGGTTGGTTGATTGCTATGCAAAGCCACTAATCTGTGTCAGTCTGAGAGCTCATACAAGCGTGTTGTGATCTCAGTATGCTTATGAAACAGTCTGAGAGGGCACTGTGCTGAGCCAGAGCCTTGTTTTTAGTCCTAGACTTAAATACTTTCTCTGTGATGCCACTGGCCCAGGTGCTTTGGGTATGTTGCTTCAGTTCGTCCTCACAAGGATGCTGAAAAGTTCCTCAGTTACTGAGTGTCAATCAGAATTCAATCACAGATTTGTCATATTTAAATAGTCAAATCCTTAACCCCTGGGTAAGATTACTTAGGGAGGCTACAACCCTCTCTACAAGGTCGTTGATGCTCTGAAGATGCTATTTCAGGAAACCCTGAGTCCTAGGGTGGTCTCTGCCACCCTCCATGAGGAGACCCAGTTCTCAGGAAAGATCAGCCCGTTCAGAAGTGCTTTGAAATGACTCATCTGTTGTGTCGTTCATCCCCAGCTGGCATTTACATAAATCATTCCAGCACAGTTGGATATGTCAATCAGCAAAATTCTGAAAACCTTGAGACCTAGTAGCGAACGATCTCATCTAGAGAATTGCATCGTCATCTCATAAGTGTAGTTATAGACAGTAAGTAGATAATCTTCTGCAGCAAGCACAATTTTCTTGGCTTTAGATTACTACCTTGTTTCCCCCCCCCCCCGCCAAATCTATTGCTGAGCTACTACAACAGGGCCGTCTCTTGCTTATCAAAGCCTTCGTGTTTTGTACCCCAGATTGGCCTCATTAGACTCTGAAATAACTCATCCTTAATCTTAGAGACTCAGGATAGCCTGTGTCTTTTGGTTCTCTGTTCTAAGACTCCAAGAGGCAAAGGAAATTCTGCTTTTGAAAGTGGCCAAGTGTCTTAGATCTTCTAACAGAAAGAACATCACTTCAGAGCCTGGTATTTCAAAAGCCTGTAAAATACTATTTATCTAATATTATATGTAGCTTAATCTTTATGAGGCCAGCTTTGGAGAACTAGTCAGATCGTGCAATCAATACTTAAAGAACAGTAATCGTTTTATCTCATCTACCAATAATTCCTACTTTCTGTCATATTAAAACCTCATTTGGCTTCATGCATAGTGGCCAATGGTTAAGATGGTGCCGTCTCTTGGAAGGACTGTGCTGAGTGCTGTCTGGCCTCCCCCATTTCTTTTGACTTCCTAAAGGGATTAGCATGTACAACTGTAGCCCTGGTGTCTGAGGCAGTACCTGGCACTGTGGCTGCACAATGAATGTGTGTGTGTTCTTTAATGGGTAAATATCAATTAGCATCAAATACACAATGTTGACCATTAAAATGGTTGGATCAGCGTTAAGGATAATCTCAAAATAATAAGCTGCCAACAAAGTAGAGAAGGATTGTGGATGAGTTCACTCCAGTGTTTGGATAGAAAACCAGGAGAAAAGATGACTCTCTTAGCAGAAAACCTTTCTGTGGGTCACTGATAGAAACAAGCATATAGAATTCCATTTAACCATGGGTTATATAACCCCTATGCATGTTCCAAGTTTGTAGAAAAATTAATTAATTTAGAGGTTCCTGAAAAAGAACAAAATAGACCAGAGGTGACATATTTCTCACGACGGTCTGTTTACCAGAGCCTGGATCATAAAGCAGACTGAAAATTCATCTGTGTAGACATCCTCGAAGGTCTGTTAACGAATGAGAGCAAATGGGATGACTCCATCTCCTTTGGTCTTTGCCCAAAGTCGTCTAAGTAGCTGACACCTCCAGCAAAGAGAGGGAGAGCAAGAACTGTATTCATCTCTGTCTTTTCACCACCCTAGATCCTCGGGGAGAGGGAGAAGGAGCCCTAAAAACTCTGAGAGCTGCAGGAAAAGAGTTGAAATGAAAAAAAGGGAAAGAAGAATGAGTAATATCGAATCCCGCCCACACTCATGCCCCCCCACACTCACACACACACACACACACACTTGCCGCCCACACTCATGCCCCCCCCACACACTCACACACACACACACACACACACTTGCACTCATGGAGGGCGGGCACTGATTCATTGATTGTGCTCCAAGCCGGGCACTCTCATATCAGTTGCCAGAGTGAAGTCATCCATCTGAGGACCTGTGTTCCTTCTCCCAGTGTGAGGGCCTCTTAGATACTCTAATTTAAGACCAATAATGCTGGTGGAATTCTCGGGGGGTGGGGGTGTTTGAATGGAATGAGTGAGCCTACTGTGCCCCTCTGCTCCATGACATGGGTATCTGAAATAGCTGAGCAATGCCGCCTCTTTCATGATTCCTCTAAAATTTTGCATTTTTGTTTTCATGTGGGCACCAAAGCTTGGTCCCACCAGTCAGCCCCTGTTGAGACTGGAGGTGGGTGGGAGGGCGTGACAACCCTTAGCTTGTGTGTGAGATGGAGGGTCTCCTACTCTTCCTGTTTTTCTGTGAATGCTCTTCTCAGGTTGGGTGGGCTCTAAACACTTTGCAATTTTTTTTTCCCACCACTCTCCTGTTTCCTCAGCTGCTCCGTCTCCCTGGTGCAGAGAGAAGTCAGCAGAAGTGTGGGTGGAGGAGGAAAACTGAGAGAAATATAGTACAGGAATTAGCTGTGTGGGCTGTGCAGAGAAGTTGTGCATTGAATGACAAGTCTGTGAGACGCAATACTCCACAAATTAGTTGGGGGTGAGCTTCCTGTCCCTGCCTCCGCCTTGGGCAGTGGCATCCAGAGATCATCTCTGGACCATACCCTTGAGGGTGAGTATCCTTAGGAAGGTCTGCACGGGTGATGGGCCTGTGAGTTCACTTTCCTGTGTCCAACTGTGGGGCCAACCGTAGAGCAGGAACAGGGTGGCCACTCAGAGGCAGGTGCCCCAGTGGCAGACTCCTGCTGCTCTGTCCTTATAGGCAGCCAGGTTTCTGGCTCTTTAAAAACTTCCTTAGTAGGCTTCAGGTAGATAGATGGTAGATGATTGACCCATCAGCTGGCAGCAAGTATTTGGAGCTTCTCTGTAGCCTGAGGGTACAGAGCTCCAGCTTGCTTCTCTAGGCCACAGGACAATCACAGATATGCATGGCAGAGCCCACATTCACTGAGCGATTTCGAGGTAACGGGCTATGTTTATGTGGATTGGTTTCCTGGTCCCTTTGCAGAAGCCTTAGGGAGGGGCGTGATGTGATGGTTCCCCCTAGTGTTCTTGACATTCAGCGTCTTCTAAGCAAAGCCTTTCTACCTAAAAGACTCTAACTTAACTGGCCACTGGGTACCTCACATCCCTCCCCAGGTTGTACAATAGAACCTCAGACAGTGGGGATGTGATCTGTCCTTCACTTCATGTATGCTATGTCAGTTTCCCAGAGCATCCCCAGTGAAGCACCCGGAGGTGACAGAGCCCCCAGGACAGTTCTGTGAGTGCAAGAACTGAATGAGCAAGGGGAGAGAGGACTGTTAGAAATACCAGGCTGAGACCGGAACCTCAGTGGAAGATAAAATTCAAATCTGAGCTTCCTGGCAGCTTAAATAAAAACTGGAGAGAGGGGGAGGGATGGAGAGAGAGAGAGGGAGGAAGAAGGAGGTTATATAACTCATTTCTCTTTTAAAAGGAAGCACAACATTCCACTAAGACAATTATATTCCATAACATTCAGCTTTGAAATGAATTTTCATGGAGATCTTTATATAAGGGCTCTTAAGATAACAGTGGTCGTCTTTAAGAGCAGTTATGCAAAAGATGCACACACACACACACACACACACACACACACACACACACACACGCACATGCACGCACGCGTGCACACACACACATTAATCATTTCCAGGCAGTGTCTGAAAGCATAATGTTAATCACTGTTCTCAGCAGACTGGCCTGGGGACCTCAAGTAACTGTCCACAGAGACGACCAGGAGGAAGTAAAGGAGAGCTGGGAGGATCCAAAGTATTACAAGACTCTTGGAAACCTCTGTCAGGAATATAAACAGCATTGTTCAGGCTTTGGAGAGTTCAGATAGAGAAAACAGAAATCCAGGACCCTTTGGCTCACATTGATTTGCTGACAGATTCAAGCCACAGGAAAGCCAATGCCCTGTGGTTGTCAGCATGAAGAGCCTGCATTGTTTTTCTGCACTGTTATGAAATAATGGTGCTATTTAGCAACACAGAGTCTCATAATACTCTTGTTTATCAGAAGAAAAATGGTTGTATTAAAATTTTATTTACCAAATTTTTTTAATCATGGAAAATTAGTATAAAAAGAATTTTCTTCTTAACCCTGATTGAACTGATGTTTTCCATCTTAAAAGTTTTCTATATTTATGATTAGTTAAGGATTTATAAATAGCTTGGAGCACCCATTGACTAGTTTGTATCTTGTGTTTGTTTTGTTTTTGTTGTTGTTGTTTTGAGAGATGATCTCATGCTGTATCTGTCTGGAACTTACAACAATCCTTCTGCCTCAGCCTTCCAGGCACTGAGGTTATAGCCATGAGCTACCATTCTGGCTTGCCTTTGTATTTAATGTCGCTTATGTTATGTAATTTCCCCCCTTTCTTCTATTTCCTCTCCATCTCCTGCTGTTAGGACCATACTTCAGGGGCCCCTTTCAGGACCCCAGTTCAGATGCCTGGAACTCAGTACCCTGGAGGCTGAGGCAAGAGTTCCAGGAGATGGAGGTCAACATAGGTTACATTGTGAATGCAAGCAAGGCTAGCCTGGACTGCACAGTGAGACTCTATCTTAAAAAAGAATTAATTAAAAAATGATGTTTTTTCAAGCTTGCCAGTTTGGATGCCCTGGCGGGTTGGGAAACACTGCTTCACTCAATGCTCCCACAGACCCAGCATGAGCTCTGTTCACGGTTCACAGTGAGTGGTACTGACTGGATGGTTGGATGTTGGTGCTGCCAACATGAAAGCCAATAAGAGCCAACTGTGTTTCTAAACAACAATTCCTACTTAGCCATCTGCTGTACACTATGGTGATGGCACCATCCCTAGGCTGCCTCCAGGAGTGGTGGCACAGGATTCTCCCATACTGTTTGCACCCAGGCCACCCCCACCCCAGGACCCAACAGTACAGAGAACAGCTCCTCCCCACACTTGCTGGCCTTTCTAGTCATGCCTGTTCTTTCTCGCAGAGCCAAGTCATCAGATTAGCAAATTCATGTGAAGCTCCTTCAAAGTGCTCAAGTGAGTGTTGTAATTTAAGAAAAGCAGTGCCCAGGAGGGAAAGACACCGTGTGACAAGGTTCAGGCAGAGGGGGTTTTGTTCCTTTGTTTGCTTGCTTGTTTGTTTGTTTGAATTAGGGAAAGGGATCATAAAAAGGGGAAAGGGAAGAGGGGAGACAAGTCTCCAGAGACAGGAGCAGCAGTAGAGAGAAGAAAGGAAAGGGGGAGAGAGAGAGGAGAGATGGGGGAGAGGGAGAGGGAGAGGAAGGGAGAGAGATGAGAACAGACAGAGAGAGGGAGAGAAAGAAAGAGAGGAGGATGGGAGCTGCACAGGGCCCCTTTAAAAGGGAAAAGAGTGAATATGCACAGGTTGTGCTCTTAGTGACTGCAGTTGAAGGTGCAGGCCAGTGCAGATGCCTGAATCCGACAAGTGTAAAGAGGTTCAGTCGGCTCTTGAACTCTTTGCTGCCTAATAATATTGCTCTTAAAAGTTAATTTTTAAAAATTTGGGTCTATTGCATGTGCTTATGGTACAAATTCAAAAGACAAAAAAGACAGAGAACCTTAATTTTCTATGTATCTATTCTTCATCTCTCAATTTCTGTCCCCAAAGGCAATAACTGTCACTTGATTCATTTCTAACCTTTCAGATAAAAGCATCTATAATATCCCAAAAAAAATGCCACCAATCCTACATGTATTTCTGCTAATTTGCTTTCCTTGCTTAAACATATACCTCTGTGAGCATTCATACCCAGGGGACTGCCTCAATTTAAAAAAACACAATTCCATTGTATTCTGTTTTCACAATGTTATTCAATTTACTTGACCAATTGAGGAGACACCGCCTTAGTCTCTTGCTGTCCCCAACCATGCTGTAGGAAACAACCCAGGAGTATACAATTCCACTGATTTACAATATATTTGTAGAATAGATTTCTCAAAACAGACTGGTTAAAAGTTGTATATCTTTTGAATTTTGATAGATATCCCAACGTCATAGGGATTTACAGGGCTTATTCTCTTGCTAGCAGTGCATAGGAACATGTGGTTCCCCACAATCTTGTCTGATTTTTGACAGGTAGGTAGCTAGAAATCATAACCACAGTTTAAGTGTTCGATTCTGTTGTTGGGTTGATGCCTTTTCATGTGGTTTGAGTCGCACGCTTCCTTTTCTATGGCTATTCACTTCTCTTACCATTCCTCCCCTGTTAGATTATGACATTTTCTTTTTTATTCATAGTTCCTCTTTTTTTTTTTTTTTAAAGGAAGTTAGATTTCATGTGTGAGTTTGGAATCTTTTAAAACATATTTTGTCATGAATATTTTAAAATGTTAATTTAGATGAATTTATCAATCTCTTGAAAAAAGCTTTCATGTTTTTTAAATAATATTTTAGAATGCTTCTCTCTGAATATATGCATGTATATATTATACAGGTCCTCCCATTTTCTTAGTTTTGCTTTAAAAATCTATTTTATCATTTGACATTACTTTGGTAGGAGGTATGACTTAGAAATTCCAACTTCATTTGATTGGTCGACTGATTTTGAGACAGGAACTCACTATGTAGCCCTGTCTGGCCTGGAACTTGCTGTATAGACCAGACTGACCTTGATTGAATTTACTACAATCCCTCTTTTCTGCCTCTCAAGTGCTGGATTGCAGGTTATAGGTATGAACCCCCAAACTCAGTGTTCTCTCTGCCTCCTTCCCTCCTTCATATGGTAATCTGGCTGTCTTAAAAAGAAATTCTTATTTCTTCTTGTGATCTGAAATGCTTACCCAAGAGTCTATGCACCTGGCTCCATTCCTGACCTTGAACTCTGTGTGCTTATGCAGAAATGCCACACTGCTTTTAGTAGCAGAGCTTGAAGGGCCCAGACCCTTACCCAGCCTCCTGCTTTGGCAGCCATGACAGGCTGCAGAAAAGACCCAGCAAGACGTAGGCCCCTGACTCAGTAACATGTGCTGAGCCCCCATCCTTGCCTGACCTTGCCCTAATTACTAGGAAGCTCCATGTGGTGCTAGATATCCTCCATGTGGTGAGGAACCAATCAGAAGTTAGCTGGTGGATTCTGGATGTACTTTACTGATAATAGTGGAATGCGAAGCATAGCAACCAACCTGGGAGGGCCTCTCGGCATAGCAACCTTTCTGCAGCTGCAGCTGACCAGTCAACTCAGGACAGGTTGCCCAAGCCCTGAGGTGCACCAATCCTGAGACTGTTGCTATGCAACTAGTGGACCCCCCCCAGGTACTCCCCTTGCTCTACCCCAATATATTCCCTGCCCCACTGCTGCTCAGGGTCCCTCCTACTCTGCCTGCTGTGTCAGATGGATGGAGGACACAAGTTAATATAGTTAACTCATTAATTAAAAAGACTCTTTGCTTTTGCTTCAGATCTGGTCTCTTGGTGGTTTTGGGGGTCCAGAGTCTGAGCACCACTAGCTTTCCTATCTAGGGTCCTTGGGGGTTAGGTGATCCATTCATGATGTTTTTTCCTACTTCTAGTTTGTATTTTATTGTCAGAGTTAGCTTGTGTAGCTTCCTCCATCAACTGATTCTAGACAATTTGCTATTTTTAGAGAGCATACTGGATTGATAATCTTCAGAGGGAATTGAAGGTACTCTGACACCTCATTTTCCTGAAGAAGAAACAGAGTGTTTCTTTTAGTAGCATCGACAGATGTCCCTAACGTGTATCTCATTTATTTTCCTATACATCTTCATATTTGCTGCCATTCTCCCATCTCAGTTCTATCTTCTGCCTGGTTGTATTTTGGTGGTACTGGGGTTGGAGTCTAGGGCTTCAAGCATGCAAAGCAAGTGGACCCTGGTTTCTTCCATTAGTTTCATATCTAGCCATCCTACAGACTCCTCTTATGGAAGAATGTTCCGCTGATTTCTAGGTAAGTCATCTGCAGATGGCAGTAGTGTTTTTTACCCCCTACTTCCAAATTATTTTTTAATCTTATCTCTCTTTCTGACTTAGTGGGGGTGCTTTCAGTAATTTCCCTCATAAACATGGTATACCTAATGATTTCTTCCTGGAAATTCATTTCAAGTTCTACCTAAAATGAACTTTACTCCATTGTCAGTCATGAGTAACTGTGCCAGAATTCCCAGTCTTTTCTTTGAAAGAGAAAAGAATGATAGGGTTCGAGCTAGGTAGGTCTTCCTTCCTTTAAACAGCATTCCACTGGCTTCCACTTGGTTGCTCTCCGCCAATACTGAGAAGGAGACAGTGTCCTTCACTCAGGAAGCAGCCTTACGGCCTGCAGGGCCAGACTCTTTCTTCTCTGCTGGATGGCTCAGCAAATAATTGTCCTGCTGCTGGAGAGATGAGCAGCTGAGAGTCCCTGAAGCCTGCTGGGCTCAGCATCCTGAATCTAGTTCCAGGGCACCTGCAATTGTCAATTCACCCCACCCCCACCTTATCTCAGCATCTACTCACAAAGTCACTTCTTTCCACTGCTCCATGATCCTTATACAAAGAAATCCCATGGCCAAGGACCCAATGAGACCATTTGAGCCATTTCTTATTGTCTTTTGAATTCCGTTACTGGTTCTAGACTTATAGTCGTAATCAATTTCTTACTGGTATAACCCCATCCTCACCTCCACGGAGACAATGTCTAACTATAGCATATGCCAGGACTCAAACTCAGGGTCCTCCTTTCTTAGCCTGCTGGATATTGGTATTTTTTAGATGCATGCCACCATGCTCAGCTAGCATCCCATATTATCTAAGGCACAATTTGCTGTAGTTCCATTTGCTTTCTGTTACTTCCTTCAGTTTGCATGTTCTTTGAACCTAAATTCTACTGTAGTGTAGGTCAAGCTCCATGTGGATTCAATGGAAATCCTGACACGTTTTGGTTTTGATGTAATGAAGTCATAAGCTATGCAAGGGAGTAAGTAGCTCTTGAGATTACAGACTTTGTTTTCATTTGGCTGAAGAACTTCATGGCTGAGATGAAAACTTAGCTGACATCCAGGTAAGTAAGGAGACGAGGCAAAGCATGTTTGTATCTGAGCTTTGTCCTGGTGCTTGAGCAGAAGATAGTGACTTGTGACAGTAAATGCCACCACATTTTATAGTCCATCTTCTGTTTTTATACTTGGTGCTTTTGCTTTACACACAGGATGAGGGCCCTCTACACATGGGTGTGGCCATCTCATGTGCTGAAGGCGGGGCAGGATGCTGTATGTTGATTTCAACACCATATAATCTTTGTACTTTACCCATGTAATGGCACGTGGTATGACGTTAATGATATACATGGCATTTGCTCTCCTTGACAGACTTCTGAAAACATTCATGATGTATAACAACCGTGCCATGACCAAATGAGGCCGCTGTATTATGTACAGTCTCTCGAGCTGAAGTTTCCTCGCCTTCCCCTGCCCCTTCCCCCTCAGGATCCAGGGTGACAGGTCCTGAAAAAATGATAAGTGATCAATCTGCAGTTATTTAATGAGCAAATGAAGTGTAAAATTCAGTTCATGCTGAGTGTGTGTATTAAAACAATAATTTTATTACTGATTGTTATCTGTGTTTATTTAAAACATCCCTTTGGCTGTCAACTCAGATAAGACAAGCAATGCATCTGCCCCAGACTCATATTCTAGAATATTAGTTGGGAATTACACTAGCCACTGTAGAACATGTGTTTTCACTAATTAACTGCAGCACAGCTAGTCATTAATGGTCAAATGGCTCAATTTCACCCCTCCTTTCTCAGCATAGCTAAATATGCTGCTCCCTGGAGGCCTGGAGGGGTGGTAGGTCCAGAAATAACAACCAGTATCATTTGAGAAGTGTGTGCTGACCTTTTCCAGGCACTGACCAGCAAAATTTCAGAATCAACCTGCTCCCTACCCCCACCTTCCTGAGAGCCATACTGTGAGTTTTGTGTTCGTAGTCATCGGGCAGGGACAGGCTTGCATTCCATCCAGACATTGTTTTTTGTTTTTGTTTTTGTTTTCTTGAAGACATGTTGGGCTCTCAGTGTCTTAGCCTAGAATCTTAGCACTCAGGAAGCAGCAGCCAGGAGGATTGTGAATTGGTTTGAGGCCAGCTGGGGCTATGTAAGTGGCAGTCTGTCTACAGAGCAAGGTCTGAGGGTGCAGCTTTAGCTTAGTGGTTAGAGCTCAGGCTCTAGGTTCAACCTCCAACATTGCCAATAATCTAAGTAGTTTGTTTTCTAAATCCACAATGCATTTTCTCTTTTTCTGGTTACTCTATGTTACTCTCTACAACAGGTATCAAGGAGAGAAATACATAGAAATCCCCTGGGGGAAAATCATGTTTTAATGCTTTTGTAGCACATTTCATTAATAAAAACAGCAACAAACTCCATGGCCCCAGAGTGAGCTAGAGTAGGGTGCTTTTCCTGACCACTCAGACCATGACCTCCAGGAAAAGAACTGCACTCCAGCAGCCAAGTCCACAGTATTTACATTAACAAGTAGTCCATCTTGCAACTCTCCAAGCAACTCCCAGTACATTCTGAAGGAGAGAGGCCCGTGGGCTTGTATCCATACTCTAGTCCAGGATATCAAGCAGAGTAGAGACTGGGCAAGAAGCCTATTCCAGCTCACTGGCAAATCCAGAGGGTTCCACCTTCAAACTCAGTTCTCCTCTATTTAAATGGTTAGGCTACCACAGTTCACTTGCAGGCCAATGCCATGTAGGTGTACTTTCCCTTTAATTTAAGTGGGCAATTTAGGAATAATAGCAGCTTTGAGGACTTTGGGGAGGTGGCAATTAGAATTCTCTTTTCTTGCCAAGATTGTGTTTCTTTGAAAAGATACTGTCTGCTTTGAAGAGCTGCATTCTTGCTAACCTGGTGGCACTGGCACGGCCAGGTACAAAATCATCACGCATCCCGAGGTTTTCACAGTTTGGATCTGCTGATGAGATAATTGGGATGCTTTGTGTTGTAAACAGACTTCACATCATCTCACTCCAAAACTGTCACCTCGTCCAAAATCAATTAAGAGAAATAACATGTTCTTGGGACTCATTAACCACAGGATCTAGTATTCTTTTTCAGTCTGAATTTTTCAAAATGGTGTCTGTTTTTGTCCTGACAAATATTCTAGAAGATATATTCTGAACAAAAGGTGGTTGGAAATAGAAATAATTCAGTGAAGTAATCTTAGTGGACAATGGTGATTTTTTTCTTTCTCCCCCCCCCTTTTTATTTTAAGTCTTGCTAAGTCAATGATTAGAAAGGAAGAAAATAAGTTATTTGTTGATAATGAAATATGTCCATTCCCTACAGAAGTCTCATGACATCATATTCAGAATTATCTGCCCTTTGTACTTAGATCTTTCTCTGGAATTAAAGGCCTCCAGCTGAAAGTTAACCTCCAACCCAACGACAATTACTTCTTCTATGTGAGAGCCATCAATGTGTTTGGGACAAGCGAGCAGAGTGAAGCTGCCCTCATCTCCACCAGAGGTACTTTCTGCTTAGCACAGAGCCGGAATGTCTGGGTGTCTGTCTCCATTCCTCCCCTTCTGTCATCCAGAGGAGACCCCTAGGGTGACTTTACAAAGTTCCAGCCTGCTGTCAGTGAGAGGACTTGTCTTGAGGTCCCATTGATCCAGTGTCAAGATGGTTCTTTTATTTGTTTTCTTCAAAGGTTCTGAAGCATTTGCTGTGCTTAGCAATCAGCCAGGGCACTTACAATACTGACTCCCTGGTCTCACCCCCCCCCTAAGAGAAATGGGTGTGTTTGATCTGGGGATGGGTTGAAGCATTTGTGGTCTTAGAAATCTTCCCAGACACTTTGTGATTCTCTCAGAATGCACTGTAATTTGTAGGTGTGGGCTGTGTGTGATGGTTTTCTCATTCTGTTATCCTTTGAACTCTGTGACAGGTTTCCAGTTTTGTCCTCCTTATCCTAGTTTATGCTAATTAATGTTTGTCAAATGAATGAACCAACAAACAGACGAACAAATGAATAATTAAGATAGGTGATAAAACAGTTCAGTAACATTTGGGGGGAGACATCCCCAGAGAACATTAACCGAAAACATTCGGCATCTTTCAATTATGAGGAATGCAGAATAGCGAGGTGGAAATTCTGCTGCCTTATCCCAGATCCACAGATGGCACAAGACTGAGGGGGTACATTAAGTCACTGCACGGTGCCCTGTTTGTGATGTTTCTAGGGCCTGTCTGACTTGTAGGAAAAGATAGAAAAGCTGCCTTTCCAGGAATGTTTCCCTACCATCTCAGTACACTGCTTACACCTTCCATCATTGGAGCCTCTGTGGGCTAGTCTATTTCAACGCACACTTCGATCTTTGAGCATTTTGTCCACGTAGATAGTCAAATTCAATAGATCCAGGATAGGGTCTTCATTTCCAGGTGATGTGGATGCTACAAGGAGCACACCATGGCATAGCATAGACCCCACCTGCAGCAGGTTGGAGTGACCAGCCCAGGGCGTCCATTAATGCCTGCTCATGAATGGAGTGTCAGCTGTGGATTGAAAATTCCAAGTCAGGACTTTTGAGTTCAGGAGAGCGGGAGCCTTTGCTTGACATGTATGGGTTGGCCTGGTGCTTGGCATTGTGACAATGCTGTCATCTTATTTTCTTCCATAGGAACTAGATTTCTCTTATTGAGAGAAACGGCTCACCCAGCTCTCCAGATCTCCTCAAATGGGACAGTGATCAGCTTCTCAGAGAGGAGACGGCTGACTGAGTAAGTAGGAGCAAGCACAGCCGGGCTGATGCTCAGCCGTGCAGGATCAGTTTCCCCAATACCGTGTCTGCTGAGCGTATTCTTGGTTCGATGAGCTTGCTTAGTTATGCCACAAATATATGTGCAGCAGGCACTCTTCACTGTGAGGCGTGCAGACCTCACAGCTTGGGGCAGTGTCAATATTTTTATTGGGACCATAAGCGCAGATGGTTTTGGTTGAAACACTGGCTGCTTTAAGGTATTATCTCTGGTTCAGTGAAAACCAGAACCCAGTGATGACTCTCAGTTTTCAGTCAACCCAGGTGTGGAGCGCTTGGATTGGAATGGGATGGTTTCTTGAGTTCTTAGTTCTGGCCACAGAATCTTGTCCTCCAGCAGCCCCCACAAAAGGCAGTGACATCAAAGAAAACAGGAACGGAAAGCTTGGGATGGGTGGAAGATTGCCTGGCATTTACCTGCTCTGCGTCTCTGTCTCTCTCTGTCTCTCCCTGCCTGTGTCTCTCCTGTCTCTCTCTCAGCTATCTTGCGGGTTGAAATGGTCAAATGGGATAAAGTGTGGGCAAAGCATTGGCTGAGTTTCTCTGTGTCCCGGCAGCTGCTCCCAAATAACTACATTGAAACTTGCAATACCAATGCTTGACCCATAGTTTAGGCTTGTTTTTAGCTTGCTCCTATAACTTAAATTAGCCCATTTCCGTCGATCTGTGTGCTGCCCCAAGGCTCACTTACTTCATCTATGTACTTCCCATCCTGCTTGCTTTGCACTTCATGGCATCTTCCTGAGTCCCTGGGACTCCCTTCTTCCCAGAGTCCTCCTAGGCTGTCTCTCCTGCTCAATCTCTTCCTGTCTAGCTAGAAGCTAGTTAGCTCTTTATTAACCAATAAGAGTAATGCATATTTACAGCATACAAAGATTATTCCATAGCAGCAAAGCTTTTGAAACACATACTGTAGAAGACACTGATGTGCCCAGATGTAGGCTGTGAGCAGGAGCAACAGTGTAGCATTCATTCCTGTCTCTGGTAACTTGCACGCACTCTGGTCCAATCTTGACATTCCACTACCACTGGAAGTGGCCAAGTCTTCCCCAGGCCACAGAACCTCTGACCTGATCTGGATTAGGTTCTAAGCACTCATGTTGGGCAGCTCACAACAGCCTGCAGCTCAAGCTCCTAGGGAACTGATGCCCCCTTCTGGCCAGTGTGGGCAACTGACCTTGTGTTCACATATCCACACACATAACAACACATACACATAATTTAAAAATAAATTTAAAAAGAGAAATATATGGGATTTATTCTTTAAAAAATAATGAAAAAGAAGTAGACTGGAGTTGTAAGAGTTCATAGATGCTATTTGATGAAAACTGGGGTGAATTTTGTTTATTTATTATTAATATATGAAAACTAGCTTGTAAATGAGTATTAGGATGCCTGGCTTTACTCCAGGGAGTGAGGGCTTGTCAGTTGGCACCTCTCTAGATGAAGTTATTGGGTAAAGACATAGAACAAGTGAAATACATTTACTTGCATTAATCATTTCCTCACTGTTCAAGGGGAGAGAGGAAGTGCTGACTGAATATTAACACTATGAAGTTAAAAATGCCTCCTTGCTGTCTCAGCCATTTTCCAGCAAAGCTGAGCAACCCATGCAAACAAGGTCACTCGTCCATGGCTGCAAGGGCTCAGGCTCATTTCACTGTGCTCTTTATTAAAATACCTATAGTCAACCAGAAAGGAGCCTTGAACTCACCTCCCAGAGGCACCTGCAGCCATGGAGACTATGAAGCATCTCCCCAGAGCCACTGGTCATGCTGCCCGCTTCTAGGCTCTGGCCTTTGCAGATGTCTTGACATTTAAGAGCTGTGCCCCCACAGGGTCACGGTCACAAGGAAGGTCAGCTCATGCTGGCATTCAGTTCTAGAAGGTTTGAAAGGCTGAACTTGCTTGTGCACACCTATAATCCCAACATTCAAGGAAGCTGTGCAAGGTGCATCACAGAATCTGAGGCCAATGTGAGTTACATAGTGAACCCATGTGCCAAAAATTCAAAATGTGAAAAGTTCTGGAGATTCCATTTTTAACTTTGCAGGTTTTGGAAGAAGACTCTGTAAGTCATGGTATCCCTTTCATTTCCCTGAGAGAAGAGGTTATAGCATTTCTTTTCCTTCCCATCATTTTGCCAGCCATCGCCTGGTTCCCAGACCCTTGAAGAAACACAATGTACCATATGTGCATGCGTAACACGGTGGGCATATGTCAAATGCATGCTGGAGGTTTGTGAATCCTGGGGCAATCTGGCCAGGGTTAGGAGCATAAGGGACAGATGGTATCTTTAGTCAATTGCCAGCAGTTTCTGAAGATAGAGCCCTGCATAAGGGGTATGTAAGGTTGATGCTCATGGGATAAAGGCTGTGATTTCTGTGGTAACCTTCATCTGATCAAATTTGCTTACAGGATCCCCTCCGTGCTCGGGGAGGAGCTGCCTGCCTGTGGTCAGCATTACTGGGAAACCACAGTCACAGACTGCCCAGCCTATCGACTTGGCATCTGCTGCAGCTCAGCTGTGAGGGCTGGTGCCCTGGGACAAGGGGAGACCTCGTGGTACATGCATTGCTCTGAGCCACAAAGGTAAGCCAGGTTCCTGCCTTTCTTAACTCAATCCAAATGTCACTTACAGTGTCTAGGCAGGACCTAATGAGGAGCTTTTCATGTCCTTGCCCAACTTCCAAACAAATAAGTCAGTAAACACAATGGGTAAGGCAGTTAAAATATCACCCTGGTTACCACAGAAACTAGACAAGAGTGCATCTTATATTCAGCCTCATGACCATACAGACTCAGCCACCAGAGCCACAGTGGGGCCAACCTTCCTGCTCTGTGGGACACTCTTGTCCCTGGAGAGGCAGAGAAGGGTGTTTTGTCCCCTCATCAGCCAAGACAAAGGAAGAATCTGGCAGTTTTCTATTCTAAACTCATCCCCCTAGTGGAGAGAAGTACCACAATGATGTTCAAAGGGCTCCCCGTACTGAGAAGGAATTGGCAGGAATGAGAAAGAGGTGGTGGCTCTCCAGATCTCTGTCCAGTATTGACTTACAATAAAGTTTTATTAGAAAACAGTCATGTTCATTTGTTTATGGCTACTTTTGTACTAATGTGGCAGACTGGAGAAAGACTGAGTAGCTGTAACATGCCAAGCTTTTTTTTTTTTTTTTTTTTTTTTTTTTTTTTCTGTCTCTATAAATAAGTTTACCAAACTCCGGTCTCTATTAGTCTCTAGGGCTATGGTGAACATGCTGTGTTGGCAGTATGCTTACAGGATTGTCTGATTTTTTTTTTCCTGGCTTTGCCTCCTATTGGTTACCCTCCCCAAGTTTGTTAACCCTTTGATCCATTGCTTATTCATTTAGTCTATCTCTGAAGGTCTTGGTTTGCCAGTACTTGACATACACAAAGGCTTAGTAAGGTTGAGGCTTGGCCTGCTACCTATTGGGGTTGTAGGATCGCATAAAATTAGACACAGGGAAGAGCTTTGGCACTGTAATATATCACCCAAGTGGCAGGCATTGTTCCAGTTTTAAAAGGAAGCTGTCTTTCGCTACTCCTGCTTGTGAGTTCTCAGAAAAGGCACCCAGACTGGGATTTTACATATCTTCAGCTGCACATCGTTCTCCACATTCTACTTGACAGTTTGATTCTCTGAGATGGCTCACAAGGATGCCGTCTCCAAGTGCTGTGTAAAGTCACATTTCATCAAGTCAGAGCAATATGATGAATTGAAATCCAGTGCTGTGCCATCCTTCGGGCTCAGCCCCTGCCCAGAGTTTAAAATCATTTAAACATAGAGTTTACAGTTAGCAAATTATAGGAGCCCAACATAGGTATTAATTTTATTAAAAAAAAAAAAAGGATAAGCAACTCTTTACAGGCTAGTAAGATGGTTCAGTGGATGAAAGTACTTGTTGTGTGAGCGCAAGAACCTGAGTTCCATCTCTGGCGTCTATGGTGGAAGGAGTAAGCCATTGCCAAAACCTCTGTTCTGACTTCTGCATGTGTCTGGTGGCGCACAGGCATACTGTGCCCTGCACAGCAGCAGTAGTGATGGTGATGGTGAGGATCTTTTACACACTTGAGAACACAAGGCAAATGCTAGCCTCCAACTCTCCAATCACAAATGCCCGGGACTGACTTTATAGGAAACACAACTGTATGTTTTGTGACAAGCTCTTCCTATGACTTTGGTCACTGGTTCTTTCAGGCCCTGTGTGGGCTTCTGGGAGGCAAATATACCTACCTTTGTGGTTGCAGCACAGAGGCCAATCTAAAGTGCCTTTATTTCATGCTCTGATGGTGCCACACGAGGCCCCCATGGCCTTTAGGATTCTGGGAGTGTGGAGCAGCAAGCCCTCCTGGGTCTCAGTTTTTGAGTTCAGCCAGCTCTGTGGCTCCTGACTGAGTGTGAAGACGGCCTTGGGAGACAACAGAGGTTCTTCTTAACTTCTTCACTTTGCCATACTGGTTCAAGGCCCCTCATGTCCTTCACCCGTCTCGCCCTAGCCACGCTGTCTGTGCCCACGCTGCCCTGCCTGCCACATTATTTCACCACATCCCTCCATTTCCTTCCACAGTCAATCCACAGATATCTCTGGTGACATCAGAACTCAGGGTGGAGGGGCCCTTAGGGGACACAGGGAAGAAGGGAAACCGGGCTTAGTGACTAGGCTGAGGGAGGAGGGAAGTTGTCTCCAGTGTACAAAGGGGTCTGGCTGAGCCTGGATCAGCTTTGTTCAGGGTGTGGCAAGCCCGCCCCAGGGCAGGCAGTTTGAGAGTCATAGTCACACACAGTTGGGCTTCTGGATGAGTTGTATTTGAGTAGACATCAGCAGTCCCAAATAGGAGCAGGCAAATGGAGGAATGAGGTCATGCCCAAGCAAGACCACATGAAGCAGAGGAATGCCTCCTTTTAGCTCAGGGTCTCTTTTCCCAGTCACTTGGCCTGGTTGTGACAGCACACTAGACCACGTTGGTGATGACCCATGGCAGAGGAAGACTGCCTCATCAATTTGGTGTGCAAAAAGAAAGGAAGGAATCATGCCTCACTACCCCTTTCAGAGAGCTCCCTCAGTGGCCTAACTTCCTTCCATGAAATTCCACATCCTAAAGAAACCACCAGGGCCATAGCACAGGCTGGTGACCAGGGTCATAGCACAGAGACTTAAGGGGACAGTCTGTGGTAAATGAGGAATTGGTGTGCAGAAGTGGGAATGTACTCCAGGTTCTGTGGGACTAATGGCGTCAACATTTTAAGGGATGTCTTTCCCTCTGACCTCCATGATGGAGATTGCCTTGGGACTGATTGATGATTGATCTTCTGGGAATAGGGACTTGTCAAGCCACAGGCGAAGGGCATCAGTTTACTGGGTCATTCAGAACCTTCTAGACCAGTGGTTCTTAACATGTGGGGCCCGACCCCTGGGGGCACAAACAACCCTTTCACAGGGGCACCTAAGACCATCAGAAAACAGATAACTTTACAATTTATAACAGTAGAAAAATTATAGCTGTGAAGTAGCAATGAAAGTAATTTTACGGTTGGAGGTCACCCCATGAGAAACTAACTGTATTAAAGGGTCACAGCATTGGGAAGGCAGAGAACCACTGCTCTAGATCTGTGTTATACAATAGTACCGGCTACCATAATAGAAAAATGGCGTCACAGCTGTTCTTGAACTGTGGCAGGTAAGGCTGAAAACCTGGTTTATACATTGTTAAATGTTGAAGTGGCCAGATGTAGTTAGTTAGTGCTGACTGTCCCTATTTGGGACTGCTGGTCTCTATTCCACCAAGTAACCCAGAATTCCAATTCTTAATACCATAGGACCCTGGAACTGCCTGGCCTAGGGTCTCGGCCTCCCTGAACACACTACCCAGACGGATTGATTGTTAGTGTCCCGTGTCCACCCCAACCTGCCCTTCCCCTCCTCCTTGTTCGTCCTGCTGCTTTCTTTTTCTGTTGCTCCATCTACTGAGCTTTCTCCGCCCACGCCTGTCCTGCCCATCCCCGATGGCTTGTCTGCCCCACACCCCCAGAGAGGAACAAGGTGCACAGACCTGCCTGCACAACGTGCGAGCGAGCGCGCAGCGTGGGGGATGTGTTTGTATTGGAGAGTGACACCAAGGCACCCTCTGGCTGCTGAAAATTTAGTGATAAAAGGGGGAAATGGGTCTGGGCATGGCGTGGTGGGGTGGGGGCGCTAATTCAGTGCTTGAAGTTGGCAAGAACTAGCGACATTGCTCTTGAACTTCACAAAGGCCCTTATGTAAGTTACCTATAAAGCTTTAAAAATGTAAAAAGAAAGCGTTGTATGGAAGGCAAGCCCACAGTACTGTTTAAATACACGGCAGCCAAGAGAGTTTATTCAAGAGAATGACACACCATGAATGCGGCAGTTGAAACATGTGGGCAGCTGGGAAAGAACTAGAACGTGGGGAAAAATCACAGGGGAGGCACATGCTGCTTATTCTGGGACTGCCCCCTAATACAGAAGGAGCAGAATGATTAAAACACCTCCGCTGGATGAGCTACGCATTTGAGCATCTAGAGGCACTCCAGCAAATGTACTTGGGACAACATTATGTCAACTTACCACTGTGAACTAGATTAATAAAGTGAGACCTTGATTGTTTCCAAGTGATTTTTCTTATTAAATCTTAAGGATTTCCTAAGATTTTATAAATTAAATTTCTCATTCTGTTTCATTTCAGGTACACATTTTTCTATAGTGGCCTTGTTAGCGAGGTACACGCGACTGAGCGTCCAGCCAGAGTGGGCATCCTGCTGGACTACACCAATCAGAGACTTCTATTTATAAATGCTGAGAGTGGACAGCTGCTCTTCATCGTGAGGCATAGATTCAGCGAGGGCGTCCATCCTGCCTTTGCCCTGGAGAAGCCTGGGAAATGTACTCTGCATCTGGGCTTAGAGCCCCCGGATTCTGTCAGGCACAAGTGATGCTGGCCAGTCAGAGTTTGTAAGGATTCAAGTTTGGGGTGGAGAGCTGTCATCTCTCTCTCCAGTGCTGTGTGTTACACACCTGCACGATAGCTAGGTACCATGGTCAGCACGTGAGGGCAGCCAGGGACCTCATGACCTTATAGAGCAGTGTGTGAGCGGGCAGGGAGCCAACAGCCTCCACCCTTCGGTTCACAGTTGGATTTATACTTAACCTGGGAACCAAAGCCAGAGAATGGACTTCTGCCTCTTATTGGTCAAACAAATCCCCCAGTAGCCACATCAGAGAGGAGGGAAGGTTTTGTTAGTGCCGCATCTCGTGTGACAAAGAGACATAGACATCTTCCACAAGAAAAATGTCACCTTGCTTCACTCAAGGAAAATGAGTCCTAGTCATTACAGAAAATGTTTTAGCTGATCTAAATTTACAGTGACTTCTTTTCTTATAATGTATGGTGTAGAATGTAAGCCCCACTTCTCTGAAAATTTAAATGTAGAACAGCACCAGACATTAGAAATGTCCGTTTTGTTAAATAAATGGCTAGAATCTTAAAGAATAAAATCTATTGTGTGAACTTATTGCACGTAACTTGGTCCAGTGTGTAGGCCAGGACACAGTGCGGAAAAAATGCCTGTCACATCCCAGGGGGACAGTGCTACTATTAGTTCTCATTAGGCAGCTGTGCACACAAATTTTTTTTTAAAATAAAAATGCTCTCAGTCTATAAAGCCTGTGCAGCTGTCCATAAAGTCAGCCATCGGGAGTTATGAATCTCTTTTTATGAATAAATATGCTTACTTATTTTTTGGATATTATACTGAAAGTTCTCAAAATATTTCAAAAGTATGTGTGCAAAATTGCTGGATCTGGAAGGCGTGCAGAGCTGATTGCTCCTGCTCTCCGTGATGGGAAGTCTTCATTATATTTAAGGTTTTCTTTTAATACCATATACTCAGTTATTCTCTCCCTCCCTCCCTCCTCCTTTCTCTCATTTCCTCCCTTCCCCTCCCTCCTTCCTTCCTTTCTTTTCTTTTTTTTTTTCAAATAGCATCTAGCCCTGGCTAGCTCAGAATTCACCAGGCTATCCTCATACTCAGGGCTCTGCCTGCCTCTGCCTGGTGAGTGCTGGCATTAGAAGTGTGTGCCTCCATGCTTGGTGGTTCAGTTATTTTCTTGACTGGAGAAATAACATTTTACCTTTTTAAGGATACATTTTAAAGTGTGTTTTTAATAGCTAGAAAGTCCAGCTTTGACCTGCACTTGTCCTATAGAGCCGCTTGGAAGCCTTCATCACCTCATTCTTGGTTCTTGGTGACACTGGCACTGGAAGAATAGCCTGTGGTGAATGTAATCTTCACCTTTTCAAGGTTTGAAAGGTGTTTGTCTTTGGTTCTGACTGATGAGCCATTGTAGTGAGATAGTCCTTCTGTGGCACTGACCACGCCCATTGGAGAAGGTGGGGGAGGGGAGCGGTGTCTGCTGCCTGGGTGAAATCCAGGTAATCCCGCTTCTGACACCAGATATCGCGGTTAAATAAGGATCAGGATAAACAAATAGGCCTAATAGATGTTTATTCAGGGAGAAATAACTTACAACCTAGACAGATGAATACCAGGAAATTCTGCCCAATCCTCTCCTGTCCGAGTCACGCCAGCAAGAGATCTTTTCCCAGCTCTCCCTCCGACTTCCTTCCACAGGTCACTTCTGCCCATGGCTCCACCCCCAATGGGCGTGGTCAGTGCCACAGAAGGACTATCTCACTACAAGCCACCATGCTTATTTTTACATATTTTCTATGAGGATGTAATGTAGCTTAGAGACAATAACAGTATAAGCAGTCACATGGACTTTAAGATTTGTCTGGCTGGGTTCTTTCAGATGTAGACCTAAAACCTAGCAGTCAAGGAACTGTAGGAGAGATGGGAGCTCCAATGGACACTGATCTGGTGCACTTGAGTCGGAGGTCCCTCTAGAAGCCACAGTGAACAAGGCAGTGGACATGTACCAAATGTCTGGAGGTGGGAGGTTTCCTGAAGGGCACTTTATACATGAAAACATATGCTACTTCTGACAGGCATGACAGTTCACCTTAGCAAAAACGTAATTAGTAAAGGAGTTTGTGAGAGAAGAGAAAGAAGGAACAATGTTGTGGTATTTCTCTGCATGTGCGTGTGTGTGCATGTGCGTGTGTGTGCGTGCGCGCATGCGTGTACATATGCGTGCATCTGTGTGTGTGTGTGTGAGCATTCATATCGCTTAACAACACTGAGTGGGTATATTCTTCATCAAAAATAGAGCAAACTATTGTTTTTCTGGTGGCACTTCCGTAAAGCCCAGCAGAGCTGAAGTATTGTCACCCCTAAGCCCACAAACCAACACAATGCTTTAAGACCAGACAGCATCACTTTTAAGTGGGCAGCGTTCTTGAGATCTCACAGGTTTCTGAAGTCCCCTCTCACCCCACCGCATTCACTAGCCATGAATCACCACGTGTCCAGTTGCTGAGAGAAGCCTTGAGCCTCCAGCTGATTCTGTTAAAGTTGTATGTATATATTACAACCATATCGAGGAAAGCTTGGCATCACACGGGTCATGACAGCTTAGGTGTAAGAATATTTATGCCCCCACTGTTGGCTCCTGTGGCTTTCACATTGCCTCCAGCCTTAAATCATCACCACCAGGGAGCTCAAATCTTGTTTGTGGTAGTGATGATAGTTTGTGGTGAGACTCTAGCTATACAACTAGCCCTGACCTTTGGAACTCAGCTCTCTTGAGCCTCCCATGCTCTACCAAAACCAAGTGCAAATTATGTACCCAGTGATCATTACTCAGTAGTACTGACAGACCACGACACTGGTGCTCTGAAATGACCAGTGGTTACAAGATTGTAGAAAGTCACTTGTTTTCAGATGTTAGGGTTCATAGCATCGCCCAAGTGTCAGTAGCTCTGCAGAGATGCATGTGTTTAATTAAGAGTGGCTGAACTTCTGCTAGAAATGTATGGTACTGTAATCCTGAGTCCAGCTGCCGGTGTGTTTCAATAATGCCATTTGTAAGATCAACGTGAGGGCACAGCGGTTAGTGAGCTTGCTGTTGAATCTGATGTCCTGGTTTCATTCCCAGAACCCACATGGTGGGAGGAGAGGACCAATAAAAACCAACTCAGACAAGCTGTCCTCTGAGCTCCAAACACATGCAGGTGTGGTATGCTTGTGCTCACACAGACACATCCTCCCCAGTACATCTTCTAGCGCACATGCGCATGCATGCACTAGGAAATAAAAAGCCAACCAAACAGCGGCAAACCCAACAGACTCCTGCTGAGGGTTCTAGAGCCAGGACTGGAAGCTGTTCCGAGTATGGGATGACGTTCCACAGAGATGCCTGGAGACTAACGTGGCATCCAGTGGGAAAGCCAAGTGGGAATGAATGCTGACCCCATCTCCTTTTTCCATTCACTTGTTAAATTTTAATACATTGGGTTCATACACTTGATACGAGGGCTTCTGTGGTTAAAAGAAGTCCAAAACTGATAGCATCCTCTCAGTGCTGTGACTCAGGATGCTCTACTCTCCCGTCTTTAGAGGATCCATCCCTTTCTATTCAATTTTGAATATTACACCAACCACACTATGTTCTGCTCCTAGCCCAAGTTTCTAGATTTCCTGCCCATTGTTACATTTTACTCTGGTTCTTCCTCTATTTCCGATGTCTCCTTCCCTGTGTTAAAAACAAACAAACAAGACAAAATAAAACCCCAAAACAAGAAACCAAAGGCAAGAGGAAACAAACAAACAAATAAAATAAAAATAAAATAAAATAAAAAAAGACTTGGAGTCAGTAGGGGACATTTTTAAAGGACACAAAACATGCAGCCGAATGTCCAGAGTCCCTTCTGATCTTGTTTTCAGCTGCCTTCCTGCTGTAGCAAACAGACTCGGCCCCCTCCAGCTAACACTGCTGCTTTACGCGTCTAGCTTCTGCTCCCTTGAGTTTCTTTTCTAGGGCAGACGGTGGATCTAGAAAACACCAAAATGTGCAAACCTCTCCCTAGAATAGACATCTTTTATAATGGTCTGAGAGCAAAATATGCCTTCTTTCTTTCTGCCTCTTTCGTCTCTCACAAGTCCTGGGCCTCTCAGAACTAAAAGGGGCATTAGAGCTATTGCTCATACTCAAGGACATTCCTCTCCCAAAGAGGGATTTGATCGTTACCTCTTCGAATGGTTTAGGATCTCCCTCACACCTTCTCCAGTGGGGTTTCACTGAGCCAGTGATTGACTAAAAAAAAAAAAAAAAAAGTCTGTTCTTAGCCTAAGTGGCCCTCTGAGGCTGTGTTGAGCTACCCCAGTACTATCCGGAACTTCACTCCTTGGAAGACATCAAGGAGGAATGACAGGCGCATGGCTCGGCATGGCTTCAGGGATTGCTAACTGGGTGAGGAGGAGATGAGGAAATAAAGCAAGAATGGACACACTGACATATACAGCAAAACTTTTGTCTGGTGGGCTGTGCTCACTCTGGGTGGAGGGCACCAACTGCAACAGCATCCTAGAGCCTTAGCCTGTTCATTTAATACATCAGAACGAGGAGGAGGGTTTATTGTTTATGGTTGAATGAGGATGCAGGTTTAGCTGATCTCTGCAGGAAGTCTCTGTGGGGGAGTGGTCACCCGGAGGAGACAGCTGTGACTGTTAGGTTGCACATACACTGCCAACATTGTTACTTGGACCACAGGAAGGTTCAGCCATCCCTCTGAGTCTCAGAGCCTCACCCAGGGAAGGCTTCTCCACTCCCACAATCCGAAGCATTGGGGTCCTTGACATGGTTGGGTTCGTGTCAACAAAACACATTCTCTTAGATTTCATCTGTCCCTTACATGTTCACTCAAGGCTTCCTTCACACTCTGCAAGAGCCAACATGTCATTCGTGTATTTAAAAACTTCAGGGGACGGGTGTGAAATAACGACAAAAGGGGAAAAATAGGACATGGCAAAGGAAAGCCACAGTTAGTTCATCCAATGCAGTTATTGATGCTTATTGTGGTGGTGGTGGGGGGATGGGAATCACTACGTCAGAGATGTACATCACAAAAGTGTGTTGTGTTTTTCAACATTCAACATGAGTTTCCTAAAGCCCCCTGGGCTGGCCTTTGCCCAGGCTCAGCCCCTGCAGAGAAAGGTCCAGAAAGGCCTCCTACTGTAAGCTGAGAGAGGAAAAGGCACATTGTCTCCCTCTCAGCGCTGTCCAGGAACCCTGTGGCCCTGTTCACTCCCTGCTTCAAAAGGAGCAGCCCCCACAGCCTGGTTCCTTTAGAACTCCTGGGGAAGCCTTATCATTGTATCCAGCCTGAATTTGTGTTGAACAGCCTGCTCGACCTTCCTGACAAGACAGGAACACCAGAGATGGAGAAATACAAGTGCATAGGGTTCCTACCATTGCAGCAGCACCCTTTTGTAGTTCCAGGGAAAGTGAGATGAAGATGTCACCTAGGGATGTGGTTGGCCAAGTAGGTTCTCAGAAGTCTCCATACATGGGTGCAAGTGAGTGTGTGCACATTTCTGTGTGTAAATGTGTCTGTTTAATGTATGTTCATGTATGCTGTATGTGTGTTCAGTGGGGTTGGGAGAGTATAGGGTCAGAATTATCACTGTAGTTTAGGGTTGATTTTCCCACTGAAGACCCAGAAGCTAGATTTGAGTGTTCCCCAAATTGCCATGGCTCCTGGGTCTCACCACATTAACCAATCCATGAAAACTTAACAAATCAGAATGCCAGTTGTGTGACTTGTATAAAACCAAATGTGCAAGGTGGCTACAGAACATGTATCTGCTGGTCAGAGGACTGACTCTGTAGGGCCCCCAGGCTCCATTGCCTGTAGACTCCTGACCTGGTATGAAGCTGGGCTTCACATGACCACCTTCCTCTCAACTTCCACACACCCTGGAGAACTAGCTTATGCTTACACTGGAAGCTCTAGGCCTGATGAAGATGGTATTGTGGTCAAGGCAAGTCAAGTGGATGATGATCTTCATGGTGGTTATTACTGAGCCAAGTGATTTCAAACCAGATACATTTGGGTTTAGTTGTCTGTGCTTATTCTCCCTGTGCTGGCACTGGGATCCCCTGAAAATCTCATGTTTGGGGGCATTCCTAGCTCTTCTGCCCAAGTTCTCACAGTCACAGTGTGCTCTGTTTCTTAGATAGAGATCCCGGGCTCTGTATGAAATGTGGCAGTTAAGCGCTTGCCACTCATGCAAAAGGCACCAGGTTCAATCCTGCACTAAAAAAAGGAGATAAAACGAAGCCATTTCTCTGACTGTTACTTCTCCACTCAGTGAATGCTTGCTGTGAGTTTTGAACCTCCTGCCTCCTGCTTTTGATGTGAACAACCTCATGTCTGTCTCTGTGACTAGTGCCGAAGATGGAACACAGTGTATTATGTGCAAATCTTCCTAGCTTATTAGTCAGAAGGAACCGTCCCTGCAAGATGCCATGCCACATCTTACTGTCTCTCACTTAGATTGACTACAGGTGGGTTGTAATTGATGCGAGAGCAGCTCAGAGCTCAGCTCCTGGCGTCTCAGAGATCTGGGGTTATGACTCTGTTTCACAGCTCTGTGGCTTTGGGCAAACTTTAGCCTCTCTTACAGACCTCACTGTAACAATATGGGATTTGTCATAGGTGTCATAAAGTTATTCATGTGTGCCTGTAACAAAATCTACCAAGTGTAAGGAGCCAGGAACTGTGGTAGGCACCTAGGGGCGCAGAAGTGATCCATTAGGCAAGTATTCTTATTCCCAGGAGTCTAGTCCATGTTGCAGAGAGGAGTATAAACAGTGTGGTGGTTTGAATAAGAAATGGTCCCTATAAACTCAAATATTTCAGCACATGGTTCCCAGTGGCGTGACTGGGAAGGTAGTAAACCCTTGCTTACAGAAGTATGTCACTGGGGTGAACTTTGGGAGTTCACAGTCTCACTCCACACTCAATTCACTCTCTCTGCTTCCTGTTCTTGGCTGAGGATGATCTCTCTGCTTCTACTTTGACCACCTAGCACTATGCCTCTTCCACCATTATGGACTCTCCTTCTGGAACTGTAAGCTCAGATATGTCCTTGGTCATGGTGTTTATTGCAGCAACTGAAAAGTAACTAATACGGACAGTAAAGGGGATAAATAAGTAACCTGTTTAATACTAAAAAGTGATATATGTTATAAAGGAAAAGAAAGGATAGAAGGGTTGTTATGACAAATAATGGAAATGTATATACACATTACATATATGTGCATGCATATGTATACTTGAGTATCCAGCACAAAAAAAATACAGCTGTTCTTGATCCAGCTACAATTACAGAGCATAGTGGGACCCTCAGATAACCACAATGTCTTAGCATTTTGGCATGTAATTATTCATACTATCCATGATCACTGTAACCCTGAAGAAAATGCAGTAGTTTTTCTGGTCCTACTAATTGTAAAAATCTAGGATAATATTTTGAACAAAAGGTAAGTTATCCTTAATTTCGTCACTCAGAGATAACCAATGTTTGTATTTGGTAAGTATTATCTCAGACTCTGCTCTTCTTTTGAATATATTTTTTAAAATGCAAGTAAAGCCATGTAGTTAATTGTCACATTTCTCTCTGTGGTGAACCTCTCACAGCAGTCATGGCTTCACGTGTCTGTTTTATTGCTTAGATTCAGTCCATTGAGAAGGCTCCATCTCAGACTACTCAACTACTTTTTCATGCTACATATCATTTCTATCCCCAATTTCATTTCTCAAGAGGAAAAGATGCCTACTCCATTGTTTGGTTTGAGTATGTGTTGGCTTTATCATAGGGAAGTATATATTGTTTTTATATTTACATGGATTTTAATTGCTTTTTATAGACATGTCTGGGGAAGAATGAGTAAAATGCTCTCATGGGATGGTTCCAAGCCAACTTTTATTTACGGTCAATACGATTGAATTCAGCTTTCAACTTAAATGATGTATTTTACATCTATCATGTCAGGATATCACATTGGCTTCTGTTAGACTGTCTTAATTAGGGTTTCTATTGCTGTGATGAAACACCATGGCCAAAAGCAACTTGGGGTGGGAAGGGTTTATTTGGCTTACACTTCCATATCATTGTCCATCATTGAGCAAAGTCAGGGCAAATAGGGAAGGAACCTGGAGGCAAGAGCTGACACAGAGCTCTGAGGTAGTTCTACTGGCTGGCTTACTCCTCATGAATTGCCTGCTTTCCTATAGAGCCTCCTTGGGACCACCAGCCTAGGGGTAGCACCACCCACAATGAATTGGGCCCTCCCATATTAATCATCAATCAAGAAGACACACCACAGGCTTTCACCATAAGCTAATCAGGCTGGAACATTTTCTCAATTGAGGTTCCCTTTTCCAAAATGACTCTAATTTGTGTCAAGTTGGCATAAACTAGCCAGGGCAAGAATGAAGAAGAGTAAGATGTGATCCTTGCTGTAAACTGACGTTTCTTTCCCAATCCTGGCCACGAGTTCCAAAAAACTAACTCAGGGGCTGAATATGAATTATAAATGCTTGGTTGGTAGCTCACACTTGTTACTAGCCAACTCTTACATTTGAAGTTAACCCATATCCCTTATTTATGCTCTACCACATAGTAGTATGTTCGTCGCATGGTATGTTCATCTCCTGCTCTGGCCCATGACTCCTGATTCCACCCTTCTTTCTCCCAGCATTCTCAATTTGGCTTTCCTGCCTAACATTATCCTGCTTAGCTATTTATTGGCCAGTCAGCTTGTTTATTAAGCCACTCATAGCAACACAGCATACAGAAGGGTCATTCCACAGCACCTTACATTCAAGGAGTCCATGGCAGGCACACAAGTATCTGCAGCACAACATGTAGGTTAGAATTAGGGAGGTTCAGAATGGGGAGACCCTGTTGGCCATTAAAAAGTAGGCATGGGACAGAGCATTTGGGGTGTCCTGTGTGTGATTAAAACCAGTGGTAATGAGGACAAGACAGGAAAAGACGTATGTTTGTGGCATTGGTGCCTCTTGGGTGCTAGACTAGGACTTTACCATTGACCTACCTCCCAATCAAGGATCAAGAAGGTTTAGATAGGGTAACAATTGAGATAAACAAGTGTGACTGATGTTTTGGTGGAACCATTCTCCTCAGGACAGGGAACACAGGCATAAGGAAATAGGACAACAGGCCTGAAGGGTACTTTGAGCCCAAATGGTGACAGTGTTTTTCCTTGGTTCTGGATTCCAACAGAGTTAAATAAAGATCTCTAGCGTGTGAATGAAGGGGTTGCAGTAAGAGTCATTACAGATGTAGTTGCTAGGAAGCCTCACAGAAATACAGGGATGACATTCTCAAGCAGAATTCTGGTGAAGAGAAAGGAAGCCAGCAAACAGACTCCCGATCATTGTGATAAGGGACCTATAGGCTCCCAGGAGGAAGCAAGTGCAGAGTCACAGACCACACAGACCTTTGACTTTCCTCACTCTGCTGTCCTTTGGGCTCAGGAAAGAGATTGGTTTAGTAGGAGCCATATTTGAGTTTGAATCTGTCAAACCTCAGGCTCAAGGCTAGGAGAGCATATCCTGGAGTCTGCACTAAATAAATAACTCACCAGTTCTGTGCAATTGGGATGATGTAATTCAACCTTTTCATACTTGAGTTTCTTCTGCAAAACTGTGACACTAATAGATCTACTCATCCTGTTCCTTGAGCTGTGGTGAGGACTAGCATTTAATATGCACTGTGCCCTTAGAACAGTGTCTGGTACATAATAAGTGCTCAAGAAATGTTAACTTGTGTCATCACACTGAGTGACAAGTTTCCTACAAAATCATCATAAGACACAAATTATTTTTTGTCTCTTTGTGTTCTTTTAAAATGAATTCAGGGGAGAAGTTCTAAATGAAGACAGGCAGCAGAGCTCAGAGGATTTCTGTGGTCTCTAGAAGAAATGTCTGAACAGGGGCTCAGTGACTGACTGGAGGAGGCTGATCAGTGAGAGAGGGTAAGACTGTCCCTGACACCAAGTGTAAGCAAAGTCTGAGGCAGCCAGCGTGTCTGGGTGGGGGCCATCTGCGAGGAGGCCCCATGGGAGGTAACTGTGGTAGTTAGGGTTGGTTATCACTTGACTGGATTGGGAAATTCCTAGGAGGATGAGTGGAGCACACTGGGTGTTCCTGGGAGGACTTTCCAGACAGGATTAATCAAGGGGTGTGGGTGGCGCCATTTCTTAGCCTGAGGACCCAGTTGTAATTAAAGGGAGGGAAGAGCCAGTGATTGCAGACACACCCTTCTCTGTTTCCTGGTGTTAGGATGTGGGCTGCTCAGTCCCATCAGGCCCCACCATGACAGACAGAAATCTTTGAGACTGGGAGCCAAAATAAACCTTTGTCCCTCACACTGCTTTGTGTGTGTGTGTGTGTGTGTGTGTGTGTGTGTGTGTGTGTGTGTATGTATGTTTGCGCGAGTGCATGTGCACATGCTCGCCTGTGCGTCATTTTCTCACAGCAATCAAGGGTCTGACTAATCCAGTGACCTCAGGGTGTCTGTGGAGGTATCTAGGAAGAGACTGTGAAGGGAGTAGCTGGGTGGGGAGTTGTGATAGTCCCTGTAGTGAGTGATGCTTTGTCTGCTCAGGTCAGGCTTTGGAAGAGGCCTCTCACACCAAATGAGCAGGAAAAAACATGGTTGACACTGCATTCTGAAAAGATTATTGTTTCTTTTTGAACACCATTTCTCTTTCTCATAACTTAAAGCTACCGCATATCAACTTCCTGCTTTTCACTTCTGGACTCCCTTAAATTAGTTCTGGGGTTACAGGTTAGTGGGGAGGTAAACCTTATGTTCTACAAGAGGAAGCTCCACTGGAATTTGCTTTCCCAAAACCAAGTTTTCTCAGATGGAAATGACTAATGGAGAGGGATTAAAGGCCTAGGGTCAAGAATTCTCATTCAGCTAGGTGGTACGCTTAAGCCTGCTCAAAACACTTGCTATTTCCAGGGTGGCTCTCTTCAGAAGTGTTGATCAGTGATACCTCTCTGGAAATCAATTCTGTCTTGAAATACAATTTACACTGTCTATTGCTTCATCTCCTTTTAGTGAATT
Organism: Phodopus roborovskii; assembly: GCF_943737965.1. NCBI lineage: Eukaryota > Metazoa > Chordata > Mammalia > Rodentia > Cricetidae > Phodopus > Phodopus roborovskii. The sequence continues at coordinate 6,343,745 of NW_026126413.1, read as the reverse complement.
AAACTCTAACAAAGCTTATTTCTTGGTTTGCATTTTTCCTTAATTATTCTGAGCTAAGCTCTTCCCCGCAGAGCTCCAGAAAATGGATAAAATATGCAGTTGAGCGTGGAGCATCAGCGACACACACCTACACAGCAAACCCGGCTGTGTGGGACGCTGCCTCTTTCACAAGTCGTTTCAGGTCAGAAACACCTCCGCTCCCGGAGAATGCCATTTAGAGACCGCACCCCCCCCCCCACACACACCAGGCCTCTCTATACATTTTAGGAGAGCCATGGAGTTAGGAGGTTCAGCATCCTCTCAAGAGCAGGGCGGGGCCATTTTTCTGCCCCTAGAGGAATATGAAGAACTTGGAGTTCAAACTTAAAGGAGTTTGCTTCGTTATCATCTAATTAGCAAAGATTTCTTTAAAAGCAGCATTAGTACACATCACTGTGGGGCACTTGGAAATGGCAAAGGACGACAAGTGACCTCTACGCCACAGACATAGACCAGTGGCACGATCTTTGAAGGTGTTTGGTTTCTTGCCTGTCCTTCCCCACTGCCACCGAGGGGAGAGACAGAGAGAAATTGTGGGATTGAGATGCGCTCAGGCCTTACAGGTTCCATCAAATTTTAAAGGGAAAAACCACAAATGGGGTGGAGGGAGGTTGTACCAAATCAGCCTGGTTCGGAGGGTGATCAGCTAGGCTTTGTGGGAAAAGGGGATGGGTTATAGAACACAGAAAGGGAGCGAAAGGGACAAGGACAAAGACATTTAGGGGACAGGAACAAGGAATGGGTGGGGGCCCCTAGTGTCATTGAGTTAAAAAAAATTGTAAATCAAAAAACATACTGTGTGATTCTATTCAGATAAAGCTCAAGAACAGGCGAAGCGAGCCTATGGTTACTTTCGGCCACTGGGTAGTCTCGCAGGGTGATTGGAGCCTGTGCTTGGCGATGCTAATGACTTTCCCCTTGTTTTGAAAAGTGTCTGCCCACATGTTAGCTATGAAAACTTCAGTAAGCTCTAAATTGTGAAGGGCTTCTCTGAACACACAATTATTCAGGAAACCGTTCCTCTCAGCAGAGCCCCAAGAAGCCATGTGTGGTACAAGCTCATTGGGAGGAGTCATGACTGAAGCCCGGTCCCTCGTGTCCTCTCGGACTAGCACTCTGGAGTCCCCCAATCTTTTAGCGATTTGATTTTTATTTTTCCACAAGTTAAATAAATTGAAGTCACCACGGTAGCTTTCCTTTAAAGTTGTATGTTCAGGACATCAGCTTTGGACTCGTCTGTTGGGAGCATTTTTGCACGTGGATGTTTTGGGAGATGCTTGCATTTCCTTTAGGGGCAATCACTGGGGACAGGGCAGGGCTCTGTGTCCAGTCAGTTCTCAGCTTTAGGGGACCGTGCCAAGGAGCCTCCAAAGCCACACCCAACTCTGTTCCAACCAGAGGGGGCTGGGCACTCCAGTCAATTCACACTTCTCATTCTTGCTGTCACTTGGTGCTGCTGGTGGGTTTTGTTTTAAATGGATGGATGGGGAGGGACCACACTGTCGCTCAGATTTACATCTTTCCCAAGTTATGCAAACTGAACACCTTCCCACAGGTGTACTCAGCATCCATTTTGAGACATATTCTTCTTGCTCAGCTTTTCTCAGTTTTGACCACTCCATTCCTCTTTTTAGCGGAGTTTGGGTGTCTATTCTAAATGCGAGTCTTTTCTTGGATATGTGCTTGTGAGCATTTTCCTCATTTGTACAGCGTCAATTTCTAGCATCTTAATGATGTTTTATGATAAGCAGATGTTTTATATGTCTTGGTAAAAGTCAATTTATCTCTTTTTTTTTTCTTTATGGTTAGATGTTCTTATATTCAATTTAAGGCATTAACATAGATTTCCTTTCTAAAGTTGTTTTAGTTTTCTCGTTTAGTCTATATGTATGTACTTATTTTTGTCATGCACATTAGGCTCATGTTATATTTTTTTTGTGTGTGTATGGTGTGAAGCAAAGGTCAAAATGGATGTTGTAATTGTGAGTGGGAAAAACCCAGCCCTTATTTATGAAAGACCACTGCGTGTACCCTCCTCCCTTCCTCCCATAGACTTAATTAATGTGTATGGGTATTTTTGCCTGCATGTGTGTGCTTGATACCCACAGAGGTCAGGAGAAGGCTATGGGTCCTCTGGAATGGGAGAAACAGCTGGTTGTGAGCCACCATGTGGATGCTGGGAATCCAGGTCAGGTCCTCTAGAAGAGCAACCAGTGTTTTTAGCCACGGAGCCATCTCTCCAGCCCATAACTGCTGCTTTCTGAATGCATGTGATATCCTTTTTATCACAAGTACTTAAGACACTTGATCTGTTCTAACTTTATTTATAGGCTGTTCTGGGGCTGAGTCCAGGGTTTCCTGTGTGCTAGGCAAGTGCTCAACCACTGAGCTAAATACATCCACCCATGAATTACTTCCTGCCAGTGGAAGCCAGAGACTAACATTAGTATAGATTATGAGTTTGTATAACTTTATATTTTCCTCCGTATCTTTAAGTAGTCCCAGGAATATAGCTTTAAGTATGTATCTAATAGTCTACCACAGATACATGCAATCATTTACTTGGTAGAGACATATGTCCTCTAATTTCTTAGATAATTCTTAGATAATTCAAAGGTGCTATCTATATTAATAAATGTTTACATGCAAATTTCATTATTTCCTTTAAGTAAGCTCTCAGAAATGGAATTGTGGGTTAAAATGCCCAGATTGGGGTAGCTGGCTAAATTGGTAAGAGTGCTTGCTGTGTAAGCATAGCAACCCGATTGTTAGACTTGCCCAGATACATGCCTGGAACCCCAGTGCTGTGGGGTTGGAGGAGAAGGAGGTGGAGACAGACAGATGGCTAGGGTTGCTGAGCCACCAGCATAGCTCCAGGTCCAGTGAGAAACCCTGTCCCAGTGGCATAAAGCATAGAAAGATAGAACCTGACACCTAATGTCCCCCTCTGGTTCTGTGCACATACCCACACACTTGTGCATTCATACACATATACCACACATAACACACACACACACACACACACACACACACACACACACACACTGAATTTTTAAAAAGTTTGATAGGAACTGACAAACCAGTACAGAGTTACACCCCAACTGAAGGTACGTGTGGTAAGTGCTTGCTTGAAATCTCTCACTCTGCAGCTAAGGAGCCAACATGATCACTTTTCAAATATAAATATATTTATTTAATTTTTCTCCTAACAAACAACTGGACTTTTCTACTAGTTACACAGGAATTCCAGATTAGAAATTTCTCAATATAAATGTGAAGTTAGCTGTCTCAGGAGACATTGAAAAAAAATTCCAGGAGCTGTAGGGACAGTTCAGCAGTTAAGAGTACTTGTTGCTTTTATGGAGGACCCAAATTTGGTTCCCAACACCCACATACATGCAGGCAAAACATTCATATACATAAATACATAAAATAAAATAAATCTAAAAATGAAACCCAGATCTTTGTGGACTTTTTGTTTTAATTTGCTTTGTTCTGGCATTTTTATCTTATTTATCTTATTGGTCTCTGTTTTGTTTTTCACATATTTCATTTATTTAAGCAAATTTTACAAAATAGCAGTTAATAAAGGGCACAAACAAATCAACAGGAACATACTAGTGAAAAACATAGAGAATATAAAACTAAAAATGACAATGGCTTCTTTAATTGGTTAAGAACACAAAATGTAATAGGCAAGTCTATTTAAAACAAATTAAAAAGCTATTTTGTATTTTTAAAAGCAATTCTCCCCAAGTCAAATAAATATACACACCCACAAAAATGGTGTGTAAAGGAAGGCTGTCATACATAAGAAGTTGTATTCTGGATTCCCAGCTGTCAGTCTGGGGGCCCATTAGCTCCCCCTTGTTCAGGTCAGCTGTCTCTATGGGTTTCTGTAGCCTGGTCTTGTCCTCCCTCTCTGCATCTGGATTCCAGTTCTGCTCAGTGTTTAGTTCTGGGTGCCTGCTTATGTTTCCATCAGCTACTAGATGAGGGCTCTATGATGGTGGATAAGTTAGTCATCAATCTCATTATCAGGGAAGGGCATTTAGGGTAGCCTTTCCACTGCTTAGATTGTTAGTTGGGGGTCAGTTCTGTAGGTTTCTGGACATTTCTCTAGAGTCAGTTTTCTCTTGAAACTTCTAATGGCTCACTCCCTCTTTTATGGTATCTCTCTCTCTCTCTCTCTCTCTCTCTCTCTCTCTCTCTCTCTCTCTTTCATCTATTCCTCCCTGGACCAACTCAGACCCCCTGAATATGGGTCTCAGTTAGAAGGCCTGGGCAGTCTAAGAGACCTCTGACAGTGGAACCAGGGTGTACCCTGGTGCACAAAGGGACTTTGGGAACACATTGCCCATGGAAGGATGCTCCTTTAACCTGGAGGCAGGAGGGAGGATCTAGTCCCTACTCCAAATGACTTGACAGATTTAGATGACCCCTCCAAGAAGGCATCATCATACATGTCGAGTGGGGGGGGGATGGGGAGGGAGGGGAGGAACATGGGAGGGTGGAAGAGAAGGAGGGAGGGATGGAGAGGGAACTGGGATTGATATGTAAAATAATAATAATAATAATAATAACAACAACAACAACAACAACCCAGATGTTTAATGAGGTTAACTGTGAAAAAAAAAAGAAGTTGTATCCTGGATTGAAGGAAATAGTTGATGAAGCAAGGACTAACACAAAGTCAGCAACAAATCAACAATCTCATTCCCCAAGACAAGACCTAGGTCTACAGTCCAGGATGGCTTCAAACTAAGCCCCTCTTCCTCAACCTTCCAAGAGCTGGCAAGGTAAGGGCTTCTTAAGAGCTGAGCGTTCAAATGTTGCATGGCACAAAGCTATACTAAATAAATACATTAAATGCAAAGGAAAACGTGTGCTCGGATTTTACAAAAAATGCTTCTTAAGGAAAACAACATCATCACAAAACAGTGTATGATGCCCAAGGCCGGAGCTGGCTTGGAGTCTGGAAAGGGGTTCATGTAACCCCAGATCAAAGCCGCTAAGGCAAAGGAGCAGACCGTACAGATGGCGAGGCAACCGCCAGTTAGACCAAAGTCCTCCACACACTTGTGTTTTTCCAGCTGATGCATCCCACTTATCAATTTTTACAGGCTCACCATCCATCTTCCACTCATCCAACAAACCACTTCGGCTGCTCTGCTGCTGCCTGTCCTGCAGCTGAGGCTGCCACCAGCCCTGCTACTGCCTCCGCCACGGCCGCTCCTCCTGCCTGGGACGCCACAGCCAGCCTGTTTGTTTTTAATTTCTTGTTTTGTTTTCAAAGAGAGAGAACACAAAGTTGGGTAGGTAGGGAAGTGGGGAACATCTGGGAGGAATTGGGGGAGGGAAAACCGTGATCAAAATATATTGCATGAAAAAAAAAAAACTTTAAAAATCAAATAGAAAGTGATGCAACACAGAAGACCGTTTCTCGTTTCTTGTACTTGCAGCCTCAAATTCAGGTAACAGCAAGGAAGGCAGCGTCCCCAGTGCTCTTCCAGTTCATGGGTCCCTTCCCCCGTTTTATCTGTAATCATCACCCTTGATTTCCAGGGTCACACAGGGGTCAAGAATAAAATGGAAGCACCACAGGGCTTGGGAGGGATGCTGTTTTGAGGAGCAAGGCCTCACCCTCACAGGGCCTACTGGGGTGTAGAGAAAGGGATGGCCACAGGAAAGTGCTTATCACTCCACACAGTGCTTTCTGCTTTATCCTCTTAGCTCCATTAAAAAGAGGAGAAGCAGGGCTGAGAGGACAGGGAACCCCATCTCTAAGGGAATCCCGTTTTATAAAGAAGATTGTTAAGTGACTGTGGTCACTTTGCCAAGGCAGAGGACCCATGCTGGCTGTTCTGCACTTTTCAGGACACAGCTCCTTCTGAGTTAGAGAATGGGACTCTCTTGGTTGCCATGGTGATAGAAGGTTTCATGGGAAGGTGCCTACTTATCTTTACAAAGCTAGAGATTTATTCCTCAGAGAAAGTCAAAATTACATCCCTCTGATTCAGGGAAAGGAGCCTTTGTGCTTTGGCATGCTTACCAGGGTCACAGTGACATCATTGCACCTACCCTCCCTCCTGCTTTCTGGTCTGCCACTGCCCCTGGGCTGGCCCCAGAGGAGGACTCATGTCTGTTTTGTGTGGGTCTAAGACATAAGCACATGCGTTGGGGAATGGGCCGTGCTTTCTCAATGAGGAAGGTGATAGAGCTGCCATTACTGCCTCTGGAAGGAAGATACGGAGGTGCTCTATAGAGCGGGCTTCTCAGGGAGCTTCCTGAGCAAGCCAGATGAATGAAGGCCATCATTACATTACATCTCTGCTCTCATGGTTTTGTTTTATTGTGTGCATATGTGTATTATATGTGTATACAAGCGTGAATATGTACGTATGTGTGCATGTGTCTAAGCAGGTGTGGATATGTGTGGATGTGCATATATATGTGTGTGCATGTATGCATGTATATGTCTATTGTGTGCTTGTATATATGTGTATGTATGTGATTATATGTATGTTTGTATGGCATGTGTGTGCTTATGTGAATGTATGTATATTCATGTGTATTGTAGGTGGGTATGTATGTGAGTGTATGTGTGTACATGCATGTTTGTGTGTATGTATGTGTTGGTATATATGTGTAAAAATGTGCTTGTGTGTATGTATATGTTTGTGTGTATGTCTGTGCATGTATGTATGCTTGTGTATGTGCTTTGCATATTTGTGTTTGCCTGTGTGTGTATGTGTGTCTGGTTGTGTGTAAATATATATGAGTATGCTGCCATCGTTCTTTATTATTTATACTTTTCTTGTAACATTACATTTGAAAGCTTCCAATTTTTGTCTTGGTCAAACAAATTTGCAGGAGAAAATGTCTGAGGAGCTTGGGGAAATATCAGTCAATACAATGTTTTTCATAGAAGCAGGACAGACCCGTGTGAAGGGACACATGTGGTTCTGTGCACTTGTCACCTCAGCGTGAGGAAGAGGAGACAAGTGTGTCCTGGGCATGGTGACCTGCAAGCCTAACCTAATCAGTGAGCTGAAGGGCCCCATGACAGACTGTAGCTCAAAAGACAAGGTGGGCATCTCTGAAGGAAGACCACCCGAGGGTGACTTCTGGCCTCTGCATGGACATACAGATACGCATGCACACATACGGAAACGTCTACACACTCATATAAAGAAGAGAAGAAAGGTGTCTGTGTCTGTGACTACTGCAGGTTTGAGACCAGGCAGTCAAGGGTCAGACAGGAGGGAACTGAGGGAAACTGTAGCTGAGTGTTGCCAACTATGTCTCCATTCAGGCAGGTAGACATGGGAACCGAGGGAACTGTCTCAGATGGCCACCATCTGAGAAGCTGCAGTCAGGTTCTTCTTATGGTGGAACTAATAGCTGGGCATTTCCCTAATCCCTCACAGAAGCCCTAGTGAATGATCTACCCTGTACTCAAAAGACCCTGGTTTCATTTGATGCATAGCCACTTGACTTATAATAATACTTAACTGCCCCCCCCTGCACACACACACACCTTGTGAACTTTTCAAGATGGTGGGAAGAAATACCTTGGTTCACTATGATTTGGGAGGGGAGAAAAATTCACCTTACTTCATGAATATGTCAGTTATCTTGTGAATATTGTAAGGTTCCTTTAAACCTTCTGCTACTTCCCCCTCCTCCACCCCACCTCCTTTAAGCCAGTCCACCCCCACTCCACTCCAGCCCCCCCAACAGGTTGGACTGTGCCTCAGAGAAAGGTGTGTCCAAGTCCTAATATCCCCTCTCACCCCACCCCTATAGCTACAAACATCACCTTATGTGGGATTAGAGTCTTTGTAGATGTTATCAAGAGACTGAGAAGGGTCCGTGTTGTTACATGATTGCTATAAAGGGGCAGAGATTTGGGGATATAGGCAACCCAGCAGAGAAATTGAGAAATTCATTTGAAGGAAAAAGTTGATGAATCTGTTGCCAAGAAATGACAAGGATTGCCAACCCCATCAACTAAAGGGGGGACAGGGTAATGGGGGGTCCCTTATAGTCTCTTGAGGGAACACAGTCCTGCACACATCTTTACTGCAGACTTCTGGCTCCTAGAGCTGGAAAAGGATACCTAGCCTGTTTTGTAAATCATTCAGTGGGTGATTATATGTTCTACTAAACCTGGGTTATAGGTCACAGAATCCTCCACGGTGTCCCAGGCAGAGATACAAGGAAGTGTCTGTTATAGTAGCATTGAAGGGAAGATGCTGGCCAAAAGAATGGAATCTACCATGGGTGCACACATGCCATTCTGTAATCTCATAATTAAGTTAATCCACTTGGGCCAGCCTGGTAAAAGGACTGCCTCTTGGAAGACAGCTTAAATTTAAGCCACACTAAAGAGGTGGGAGGGACACTTAAATCTTTAATGACATACTATACTTTTCCTTCCCCAAATTCCTGCACCCAGAACATCCCCACAAGCCTCCCTGAGGACTCATGAAGTTTGTATTTTTCTTGTCTGTCTCCCCATGATCCGGATGCTTGCCAGAGCTTAAGCATGTTTTCTCTGGTATTGGGTTTTTTTCCCCAGCTCATTCCCAAAGCTCTCCTTCCCACTGTGGGGTCATCCACCATCTAGCTGACTTCCATGTCTAACTAGATGGCATAGCCCCCTCCCTCCCCCTTAAGCTCCTACCTATGAATCCTGTAATAAACTCTCTAAAACAAAACAAACAAAAAGTTAAATGTTCTTCTGTGGAGAATAATGATAGCAAGTTCTGCTTACCTGTGTCCGACTTGTGTTTGGAGTTCAGAGTCTCTGAGAACTCACCCCCTCCCACATTCTGAGCGATGGGAGACCCCTCTGACCTGCACTCAGGATCCCCAAGCTGAGGCTGGACTCTGAGCCTGTTCACTCTGGCTCAGTGCCTCTGTTTTTTGTCACCTCTCTCCTTAGTGAATGTTAAGAGAGCCTGGGAAATGCTGACTGCATTGACATTGCTGATTCTTACATTTAGAACAAGACTCAGGGAGCTGCCCTTTTTTGAGCACAGAGCGGATTGCTGAGCGGTTCAGCCTCAGTCGGGTGTCGTTCCTGATCCGTTATTTACTGGGTTATGATTCATAGAGCCCATGCCTTATGCAAGAGGCTTCATCTATCATGATAAGCTGAAAAGTCCGCAGAACCACCATCATGCTTCTGTGTAGAGCGCTGGCTGTCTCACGGAGGTCTTCCCCAGCCACTGTCAGAAAGAAGGCTTCATGGCCTCAGTGGGGACGAGGGTACAGACGGGAGACCAAAGGTGCCAGCCACCCAATAACCAGTGCTCTAGTGCAGGCCAGAGAAGCACTCACAACTTTAGCATTGGTGTAAAGGATTCTCTTAGTCTACTGTCAGTCATGTAACGTGTAAAACACATTCGCTTGTGCAAAAAACAGTACAAGCCTCGAACGTCCTCCGGATTTTTACTTGCAAATATCAAGAGATATAACTGTTACGTGACAAACTGCACTTGTCCCTTTCGGCGGTGGCAGCTGTCACCCAGTAACTCATCGAAACGACATACACAAGGGGAGACCGGGGGGTGGGTGGGGGCACACACTGTTTGTTCTCTAGGCTTTTTAGGAAACATGGGGTTACTTCTTTGGCCACGAACAGCACAAGAAGGGACTGGGCACTGTTCTAAAAGGAGTGGTTACCATGGCAAAACTGGAAGTGTCTACATCACCCACCATGCTGTGGGCATCACTGTAAACAAGCAAGTTAGGGGCAAGATTCTTGCCAAGATAATTAGGGTGTGGATCGAGCGTTTTGAGCACCTTAAGAGCTGAGACGGCCCCTGAAAAGGGGAAGGGGAATAGAAAGGCACCAAGGAGAAAGTCACCTGGGCTCCACAGGAGTGCCGGGTTTCTCCCCCTACAAAGCTCACTTTGCAAAGACTACAGGAAAAAACAAAAGCCTGACCTGCTGGAGCCCATCCCCTATGAATTCATGGCTTAATATACAAAAAGAAATAAAGGCCCTAGATGGTAAAGTGTCTTTCTTAAGAAAATAATAATCAACAAAAATTAAAAATAAAATAAAACTTTTTACAAGCATGTGATCTGATGGATTTTGACAGGTATATTCATAAACCACCACTAAGACACCACTGTCCATCATTCTAAGTTGCTTTGACTTCTTCATAATTGATCCCGTTTCCTGCTGTTCTCACAAAACCACGGACCTATTTTAGCTTAGGTTAGTTTGCATTCTTTAGAATTCAATATAGCTGGAATCATATGGCACAATTCCTTGTCTGGGTTAGTTTCTTCACTCAGTCTAAGCATGTGGGGGATTGACTTATGTTGCTGTATATATAAATAGCTTATTCCTGTTCATTCCTGAGTAGTATTTCACATAGCATACTTCACTTATTAACCCACGGATAGGCATGTGGGTTCTTTCTAGTTTAGGTTAATATAAATACAGTTGCTACAACAATGATGTACAGGTCTGTGTACAATAAATATCTTTATTTCCCTTGGGTGAATTCCTAGGGTTGGAATGACTGGTTCGTGAGGCCATTTGCGGCTACACTTTTAAGAGAAGGTGCTGAGCTGATGGACATGTTCAGCTATTTAAGGTTTGTGACCTTGTGACAATCTGTCTTTCTAGCTCCTTCATCCTGGTCTCTCTCATGGACTCATGGTAGCATCTGTTGTAATTTCATTTCCTATCTCCCTGATGAAGAAGATTTAAGTTTTCTCACATGCTTTTCCTAGTTGTATTTTTGTGAAATGCCCCCTTTTCTCCCTTAATATTGTCCTCTCAACCTGGGCCCTGCTCATCGGATCTTCATGGTGTCACTTCACGAACAAACATTTAATGAAATCTAGTTCACCGACTTTGTCTTTCAGGGTTCCTACTTAATAATTCAAAATTACCAAGGTTTTCTTTCAGAGCTGTATACCTTTATGTGGTGGTTGTAATGGCCACTCTTGGTTACCAATTTGACTACCTCTGGAACTAACTAAAAACCCCTAAATGGAGGGGGACAACCGTGAGGGAATTTTGCTTAATTGGAAGTGGGAAGATCCACCTCTAATCTGGGCCACACCTTCTGCTGGACGCCTATAGAAGGACATGGGAGAAGGAAGCTTTACTCTTTGCCTGCTTGCTCTTGTCTCCTAGTAAATCTGTTCCTTTGCTGGCATCAGAACCTACAGTGCATACTGAAGGCCAGCTGAGACATCCAGCCTTGTGGACTGAACAATTACTGGATTCTTGAAACTTCTGTTATTTGGCAGCCACTGTTGGATTAGCTGGGCCATAGCCTGTAAGTCATTCTAATAAATCCCCCATATGTGTGTGTGTGTGTTCATTTATTCTATAATCTCTGCTACTATAGAGAACTCTGATTAATACAGATGAGAATGGACCTCATGGGTTCATATATTTGAATGTTTTGTTCCCAGTTAGTGGAACCGTTTGGGAAAAATTTAGAGGTGTGGCCTTGGTGGAGGAGGTGTGTCATGGGAGTGGGATTTTGAAAGTTCAGAAGCCTATGCCTGGCCCAGTGTCTCCCTTTCTGCCTGCTTCCTGCAGATCAGGATGTAGCCCTCTATTGCTCCAGCATCATGCCTGTCTGCTTGCTGTCATGCTTCCTGCCATGGTTATCATGGACTAACCCTCTGAAACCATAAGCAAGCTTCCAATTAAATGCTTTCTTTGATAAGCTGCCTTGGTCATGATATCTCTTCACAGCAGTAGAACAGTCATTAAGACAGAAGTAGGTACCAAGGGCTGGAGTATTGCTGTCACAGGCCTGATCATGATGTTTGTTGAAGGCTGCTTATGGAAGGCTGTTACTTTGAACTAGAAAAGCAGTTGACCACCTTAAGCGGGATTAATGAGCTATCTTAGTAGGAGAATGGAAGTCAGTAGTTCTGAGAGCAATGTGGACTGTGGAGACCCAGCTTAAGATGTTTTAGGGTAATAACACTAAAAACCATTCTTGAGATATTTGAGAATGTGACTGCTTCCAAAAAGATCTGCCTGAGGCCATAGTTCTGGACTAATTTAGTTAGCAGGGGAGACTTCATAACAACCTGGTATGACCATGTTACATGGTTGTTAGCGATCGCTCTATGCAGATCTTCTACAAAACAGAGCAAATGGGGCAAAGAGAAATACAAATGTGCAGTTTGAGGGGGAGAAGAGCACCAAGAAATGTAATGTGGGAGCTGATTCTTGTGCTTCAGATGAGACGTTTAAAGAAAGGCTTGATGCTAAGTGGAATAGAGGGAGTATCTACTGTTACACCAATACCTCATTTTCACAGTTACTTTTTACTTCCTATATGTCCTTACATAATTACCTTAACATTTTCAAATCAGTTTGTCTAATAACCTTTGATATGATAATGGTCAAACTCTTAAGAAGTTTTGCAAACTTAGTTAAAATCCCCCCTAGCCTTTGCTGTGTCTCTGCAGGTAGAAAAGTCTTTGTGTGTTCTTTGTCTGTGTCCTGAAATGTGATATAACATATTATAGTGTTTCTACATTCCACTGCTTCTAACCCTGAGGTGATTTGCTCTGGTGTTGATTTTACACACACACACACACACACACACACACACACACACACACACACACTAGATAAAAACATTTACATATGCAAACGTAAAGCCCAATGATAGGTGCACTAGAGTATGGGGGTAGAGAGTCCTAACTATCATTGTTCTCATCATGAAAAACACATTTTGTTTTCATTGTGCCCCTAACGTGCAAACCATCTCCTGTAGCTTCGCTCAGCGTACTGACCCTGCTGAACTCTCTCCATCAGCTTTCGATGATGCTTGGGTTCCAGGTTAGGAATTTCAGCAGACACATTGAAGCAGCTCCTTGTCATTTGATTTTGTATTTCCCTGTCGATTCATGGTGTTGATCAGAACAGTGCTGCGTGATTCTTGAGACTTAATAGAAAACTCTGATGTTATTACCTTCTGAGTGCAATTTAAATTCTTTCTTCCTAGACTTGGGACTGAACTTTCTCACACTGATTCTTTTCAAGGATCTTGCAGTCCCCTGTCTATGAGACCATTCTGTGTTCTTCCTGGTCAGTTTCATAGCCTAAATAGATTTCTGAAAGCAAGATTTCATGGAGCGCTTTCTCCTCTGGATTTTATTTACTTATTTTTTCAATTTAAGTAAGAGTTGTCCTGCAACAATCTTGGGAAGACCCTGCTGTGGATTCTTCTCCACTGAGAGATTAATTTGTTCCATCCTTGGGGTTCTGCTATATATCTGTGTTCTATGTAGGACAAGGCTTGACAATCCCTGACACACACAGTCCCCCAAAATAAAGTTTAAAAAATGATGTGCATGTGTGTGTGTGTGCATGTGTGTATGTGCCTGTGTATGTGCGTGTGTGTGAGTATGTATGCATGTGTATGTGCATGTGTGGCCATGTCAAAGACTTGGGAAAGGGCAAATACAGAGCTTTAACCACCAGGACCCTGTCTCTGCCCCCTTGCTGGATGAAACCAGTCAAGTGTGTGTTCTGATTTAAGCAAAACTCTGCTCTAAGCAGTGTTATGCCTTTCAGCGGGGAAAGCTCCTAGTTCTCTTTCAGCATTTGGAGGGGAAGGCGGGGAGGCTGACAGGCATCGCTGTTAAATGTTAAATCAAAAGCTGAAAAGTCATTGAATGCAAAATAATTCAGATTCTGAGTGAGGGAGTTCAGGGAGGGACTGCTTAGTACCAGGGAAAAGATGTCAAACCAGCAGTAATTGAGGGAAAAGTCAACGGAGGGTGGATGGCTCCTTCTCAGGAGTGAAGGGCTAAATTAGGGTGAGGAGAGTGATGAGCCCTTAAGAAGATGGATGGGGGAACGCCGGAGATACTGCTGGCTGAGCAAGAAGGAAGACCAGAGGACGAGGCCCCCCCCCCCCCGGCCGTCCAGGGTCTGAGATCCTGCCAGAAGGGGGAACATGAATTAAAGATGATGGCCTTCCAGACATAGAAAAAAATGACCTTTCTGTAGAATCTAGAGGGAAAAGGTGAGGATATTAACTAGCTAGGATTAAAAGTCATTGCAGGTTGGGGTTCTAAGAGTTCCTTAGAGATCACATGGCATCCAACCCTGGCATTTTCCTGCTGGGCCAACAGCCAGAAAGAATGAGCCATCTGTCCAAGCTGCTCCACATGGTATAATATGTTTGCATGTTTTAAAAAAAGAAACAATTTCCCTAATCTTTAAAGCAACTGTATACTTGTAGAAGGCACAGAGTTTGCTGCTGTTTTTGTTGGTGTCTCCATTGTTTTCTCTTGAGACCGTCTCACGCAGCCCAGGCTGGCTTCACACTTGCTGTGTAACCACCGACGACCTTGAATTTCTGATCCTCCTGCTCTGTATTCCCAGGGCTAGGACTGCAATTGTGTGCTATCACACTTGGTTTAGGCAATGTCAGGGCTTTGTGCAAGGCAGGCAAGCACTCTCCTAACTGAGGTACGTCCCCGCCCGAGCTACATTTTAAAATGTCTTAGTTTTATGTAACTGTCAGCGCCCTCACATCCCTGTTTGAAAAGTACCGACTTCATTAACTTTCCTGAGAACTGAAGCTTATTTTGTAAGATTAATTTAAACGTTGTTTTTAAATTCTTTCAAATAAATATCATCCACATGTTTGGGGCTACATTGAAAGTTCCACATGCTTTAATTAAAAAAAAAAAAAAATGAACAGGCACACTATTTGAATGATGCCATGGCATACAATTTCAATATTGTGTACCAGAGGCTGTAAGGATAAGACCTAGCAAGAGCTCATGGCTTCTACAGCCCCCCTACCCCACCCCTACCCAGGGGCCTCCCTGGAGCTCTAAGAGGAACTAGCTCTTGCTGTCTCCCCCTCCACCCTGTCTTCTCCCAGTCCGCCTCCTGCATTGCCTTCAGAATTAGCCATCTTTCTCTTGTTTTCCCTGTTAGTTTCTGGTTTTGGTTTTTTGAGGTGTCATTTCATGAAGCCCAGGGAGGCCCAGAACTCAGTATGTAGCCCAGGCTAGCCTTAAACTCCCGACCCTCCTGCCTCAACCTCCCAAGTGCTGGGCTTACCGACATGGGCCATTACACAGATCAAGGCTACCTTTCTTGAGTGCACAGCTGGTCATAGGCCTCTCTCACCCAACACTCTGGGCAGAGACTCACTAACCCCAATCCACAGTTTGACACCCTTCTCCCCCTCACCCCCTTAGCTATGCTCCCCTATCCTTACCCATTTGACTTCTGCTCAGCATCTCTTACTCCTTCCCTGCCCTCTCTGCGCATCTGTCCCTCACCTCCTTCCCTGCCCAGAGATGAATCTCTGTTGGAACAAGTGAAGACTTCCTTCCTGCCTGGGGAACCCTCTGATACTGAGCTATTGGATCAATATCTCCAGAGTGAGGCCAAGGTATTCTGTCCAAGGCTCAGAGCAGCCATATTGTTTTCAAAATTCGTCACCCCAGTGACAGCGTCTCACTCATGACATTTATTTGTGCACCTGTAATGTCTTGTTGCACCTACCAGTGTTCACACATGTGTTAGAAAAGCAGTGGTTCTCCAGCTTCAACAGCGCTTATCCACCTAAGAAATCCCTTTAGAAAGCAGGGGCCTTGGCCTCACCCCCAGAGATACTCATTCAATAGCTCAGGGTCAGAGGTACCGCTGAGACTAAGGAGGGCTTATCCAAAAGCAGGGAAGTCTTCTTCCAAGTATCCATTTGCCAATGGTAGCAAGTGAGCTGATGTAGTCTACCCACTTCCTCCCCATCACTGCATCCCCAGAGTACCAACCCCAGAGATCCCAATGCCTCCTCTCTCCCTTCCTACTCTCTTGGAGGTAGAATATGCAAAACTCATTTATATTCCCCCAAGTAGGTGAGAATACATTTCGGGCCATCACCATTCAATAATGGAAGCTTTGTGCAAAGTAGTGACAGGTGAGAGGAATGATTTCATTTTTCACCCTGACAATTGGGTGAAGCAGATATCTGGCAGTTCTGTAAAGGTTTTATGCCCACATAGTTACCCAAGGGATCTGCTTAGCAACCAAGAGTCGCTGCAAAGAGAAGATGAAGCAGATGCTTCTCCCAGCAGCATCTTGGGACTGAGCTGCTGAGGAGCAGGGCTGGAGGGGGCAGCCCTGCCTGGGTTACTACTTGTTCTCCAGTCCCTCAAAAGTCCAGTCCTGAATGCCTGGGTCACTTCCCATCCCCAAAGCCCACAAAGAGCTTGCCATACCAGGAACATATCTCCCACTGAGGTTGGCTGTGTTCTATTACATGTCTTCTTTGTGCAACCATTCTGTTTAACTATGGAATTCAACCAATTTGCTGAAGTTTTGAAGAGGTCCAATAAATAGCGCCCCTTTTCTGTGCTTTACTTACTGTTTCCTGGTAAGTCTGATGTCACAGGACCATACTTATGACGGCAGGCAAGTTGGCTCCCAAACACTGAACTTAACCTCTGTTCTGCAGCCTCCCATCCTTCACTTCCTGTGGGCAGGCTTATTGCTTCCAATCATGTGAGCTGGGGTGAGCTTGGGTACTTTGAAGGAGTAGCTTCTGGCTGGCAGGGTGTTGGTAGAGAAAGAGCAGGAGCTAGAAACTTCCAGATTCTTTTAAACCAGTCTGGAAACCCAGCATCCCTGGGTAGGGAGAGAGGTGGGGACCATGAGGAGCCTTGGTACCAGCAGGATCCAGGCACTCCCCAGCCCAGTCAGGTTTACTGGTAAAGACTGGAAAACACTAAGGAGCCAAAGAACAATGCTAAAGTGACAAGGAATCCCAGGGCTTCTAAGACATCCGTTTCTTACCTTTGAATGTTTCTGGAGATGGCATTTTACATTTTATGTTATAATTAATGCTCTGTTATTTCTTCATTTTGTTGGTCCTTTCAATTTCATATCTCAGAGACTGAGAAGCATGATTGGTTTAGGTTTCTAAGCCAATTTGTGTCTGTTCTATTAAAAGGCATCTTTCTGTGTTGATAGAGACGGCCTGGTGCTAGACGACCACAAAACAGTCGATCTTCAGCGTGTGCAAGCATGAACTCAACCACCCCCATTCTTTCTGTCCATTTCTGCTCATTTATCTCTACATTGTAGAGACTGTCCCTAATTTACCCCAATAGTTTTTCTCTTTAAAACTTGGTCTTGGAGCCAATGAGATGGCAGGAGCAGGGGGAGGTACTTATTCCCCTGATACGGCCAGCTCTACAAAGCTGCCCTCTGATCTCCACATTCACACCATGGTGCAGGAGCTCACACTCACACATCACACACACACACACACACACACACACACACACTCACACACACACTCACATCACACACATCAATAATAACTTTACAAATTACAAATGAAATAAAAATTAACCTTTTAATTTAGAATATTGACTTTTCAAAAGCTCTTGGCTTCACATGACCAACTTGCTCCACTGATGTTAGCGCCCCCTCAGGACCTGGACAGCACCTGCCTGGGTGCGCTAAGCAGCATGAGGTATTAGCCATTGTAAGGGACACCTATTGTGGGAGGAGTAGTACTGCAAGTCAGGGTTATAGGAACGATGAAAGTTCTTAGCGGTTGAGAGATGTTTATGGCCCCGGCTCTCTGAATCCCACCTCCTTGCAACCCGTCTGTTGGCCTCTTGATTACAGGATGAAGATTTCTGGGTGGAGCCCGGTGACATTTTTCTCAGAGCCACAGGCAGTTGCAGGCTGGATTGCAGGCTGCAAATCTATTGTATTTTCCAAGGGGGAAAATGTTCTCAACTCTCCTCTCCCCCAAAGAATAACATACCCTAATAAAATTAGTCTTGTGGATATTGCTTATCAGGGTGGCTCCTGCCTAGGATAACAAGAATATTCCAGAGGCTAAATATGTTCAAAGCTTCACTTCTTTGATGGGGTACAGATTATCTGAAGATATTGGGGGGGGGTAGACAAAGGTTTCAGATTGGATTTTGTTCATCTTTTCCCAGTATGATGGTCAAAAGACTTAATGGGGTAAGCTCTTTCAAACTATACCAGCTTATGTTTAAATATTTCTAAAATTAAGGGGTACATAAGATTTCTAAACCAGTCAAGCTATACTAGGAGAAGCCTCTCTGGTATAAGAGCCAATAGATTTTCCAGCTCACTACCATGGAAAATGGGTTTGGTGTGAGACTAGGGTGGTCTGTACTTACAGTCTCTTGGTAAGGAAAGGTCCAAGGAAGACATCTTTTTTTCCAAATAGGGTGGGGGTTCAGAGCGCTGAGCTATGTAGTAGTGGGTATATTATACCCATGGAGAAAGATTGCCTGCCCTGGGACTTCTTCCAAAGGGACTCAATGGAATTTTGGAATCAAATTGTCTAGAACTGGCTTCTCATCTACCCAATGAGGCTCTGAGAGTTGGTTCAGGTGTCCTCCAAACCCTTGTTTCCCTGAAAAGCAAGGTATTCTCTCCAGGTAGAGCAAACACATTGGGGAAAAGGAGATTCAGATACATTCCCAGGCCTTAAAAATAGTCTGTGCTCAGGAGAGATGGAAATGAGGCCTGGAGATGGTTTCCTTGAGTTCTCCCCTGCACGGTGAGATCCCCTGCTTGGGAACAGTCCCAGCTCTCTCAAGTGCTCTCAAGCCAGGGAGAGGAGCCTTCACCAGACAACCCTCATGTGAGATGGCTTCTCTGTTAAGAGAACAAAGGTGTCTACAGAGGCAGCCGGAGAGAAAGCGACCTCCAGCCCTGCTGGGGTTGAGCTGCCTTCCTATAACAACATCTCTGGGACCATGCTTTATTGCGGTAAATAAGGATCAGGATAAACAAATAGGCCGAATAGATGTTTATTCAGGGAGAAATAACTTACAACCTAGACAGATGAACACCAGGAAATTCAACCCGATCCTCTCCTGTCCCAGTCACGCCAGAAAAAGAGAGAGCCTTTCCTGGCCCCCTCCGACCTCCTTCCACAGGTCACTTCCGCCCATGGCTCCACCCCCCAATGGGCGTGGTCAGTGCCACAGAAGGAGACAAAGTGAATATCCCACTACAATGCTTTCCTCTCCCATTGGAAAGACAAAGAGAACTAAGAAGAACGGGACAGTAATTCAGAAAGTTTAAGTCCAATGCTGAAAGAAGTTGGAAGGCTCAGGATGGGCTTAACATTTCAATATAAAGGGAAAATAATTTGAATATATTGGGCTGAAAATGAGAGAAATTCGAGGCTTCGAATTAAGAAACTAAAACACAAGACATTTTGTGTACAGGAAGCTAGAAGAAAGTTAGAGTTCTAATTAAAGAATGTTCAGAGTATATTTTAAAAAACATACACAACTAGAAGAAGAGATTTAAAATAACATACATGGATGAAAGCCAGTAGAAACTTAAACCTAAAAATTTATGCCACACATGATTAAAATAAAAGCCAAGATCCATGAGGTAGGTATTGGAAAGTGTTAGTAATGATCGCAGCGAAGGACTTATACACGTGACTGTGTCCTGAGACAGTTTGGTTCACCATTGAGAGGTTCAAACCCATGACTAAGGTCCCATTGCTTTGTGGAGGGAACAAGTCATGGCAGGAGTGAGCAGAAGTACAAAACCACTCAACAGGAAGTGAGAAAGAGGAAGTCCCCACCGGGGCACACTCTCATGATACCCCATTGTTTAAAGTTCCTAACCCTTCCCAACAGCTAAGAAGCAAGGGTGACAGGTGAGTCTTTGGGGGCATTTGAGACCCAAACTCTAGCAACCAAAAAAAAAAAAAAAAAAAAAAAAAAAAAAAACAAGGTGTGTGTGAGAAGGTGAAGGGACTGGAGAGATGGCTCAGTGGTTAAGAGCACTGGCTGCTCTTCCAGAAGATCTGGCTTCAGATGTCAGCACCCACACAGTGGCTCACAACTGTCTGTAACTCCAGCTCCATAGGATCGGACCCCAGAGAAGAAAGAAGGCATGGAGGGGTGAAGCAAAGAACAGGAAGGTTGGAGGGTAAGGAGTCTAGAAATGGAGCCATCCAGTGGTGCGCCCTTTTCAGCGTCAGAACACACATGCCAGCGGCAAGGAAGTCCATCTCACCCCAAGCTGCTAAAGCTACCCCATATGGAATTATATATTCTTACTGTATTGGCTCAGAATTGAACAGAAGAAAGTGTAACATAAAGAGAAGCCAAAAATAGTTCTTTGGGTTTTTTTTTTTTTTTTTTTTTTTGGCCAAATTTTCTTGGGGGGAAAATACTAAAAGCATGAAAATTTTAAATTAGATAATCAGCTAACAAGTATTTGCTGAGTATCCCTTCTTGGGGCCCTGAAAGCAACTAGAAGAGACACCCTGGCCTGGGTTGCCACCAGACAGCCACAAAGCTGAATCAAGGCTGGTGCTCATTAAAGGGGGCCTGACCATGTATTTGGGGGCATTTGCTCCTCTGGGAACCTCTTAGGTCCATGTTTGCATTTTACAAACATGTTGGGCTCTATCTCTCCCTCCTTCATGCTCCGTCTCTGCCTTAGAAGGCATGGCAGGCCTGACTGCACAGTCTCAGTAACGGCAGGTAGGACACACTGCCAAGAGCCAGGGTGACATTTGACATTCACGTAGACCTGGGTTTTTCTGCTTATTGCCTTGTATCTGGTCTGTTCCTGCTGCTATAACGAAGTGTCTTAGTCTAGATACTGTATAAACAATAGAAATTGATGGCTTAAAGTTTTAGAGGTTGGGAAATCCAAGATCAAGAGGTCAGCAAGTTCCATGGCTGGTGAGGGTTTGCTCTTGTGTGCTCTCTTGCTTAGACCTCATGGCGAAGGAGCCAAACGGGCTTCCTCAATCCTCAGTTAGAAGTGTTCTGGTTCCTGGTGAGGGTGAGTCCTCATGACCTAACCATCCCTCAGCTATTTTACCTGTTAATACCTTCGCTATCTGGAGGTTAGGCTTTAACATTTCAACACAGAACACTGATGGAACACAACATTCAGACCATAGCTCCAAGTGATTCAGCTTCTACAAGTCTCAGTAGCCTATTAGTAACAAAAAAGCTGCAGGAATAAAAATAACCCAAGCAAGCATCACTGTCTGTCTCCCCCTCTCAACAGATGGCCAAGTGTATCTTGTTGTTTGGAGGACTGTCTTTGGCATCTCAGACCATGTCATTGAAGTCTTGTGGTCCCCTCTGTCCCCCATCTCCCGCTTGTAAGGGTTGAGTGTCATGGTCACTTATGGGTCCCATGGCAGTGGTAAGTGGGAGCTGGGAACTATTCTATATCTCATCTCTGAGCATTCAACGGACTGGTAAAGGAACTATCCCAGTCATCCTGTCACAGACCCTCCCTTTCCTGGTCAGTATTGGGTGTATTTTTATCACACTGTGAACCCCAAGTTTGCATTTGAATTGATTTTAAAAAATTAACCTTGGATCAGGGGGCTGCACTAGCAACTAGTTGACAGAAAGCAATCATAGAGCATCAGAGGGTATTCGGGAGATATAGAGAGACACAGGAAGTAGTAGGGTGAGGTTTGGAGTAGCCAAGCCTTTTCTGGTTTGGATAGAGAGGAAGTACAGGTCTTTTGGAGATGCCAGCAAGGAGAGAAGGTTAGTTTTTACTACTCAACCTCTCTGAGCTTGCAGGCTTTCACCCCAGCCCTTGAATGTCAGGGATTGAAGGTCAGCCCTTGAATAAATAGGATGATTGAGATTTAGTTAAAGCTACCTTTAGTGGTAGCATCAGAGTTGGTGCCTGAGGGAACAGAGTTCCCACCCTGCTATGGCCTGAGCGGGCAGGGGGCTGGAGAAGCAGGCTGGTAACTGAGGGGTCACAGTTGCTGGCTGACATAGCAGCAGATTAGGGTACCGCCAGTGTGCCAAAGTTAAAAACAACAGGTTAGATGTAATCTCAACTCTGGATCTGCTCTTAGTTTCAATCTGGGATCCCGCATCAAGCAGAAAAAGAGTCCTATGAGCATCTGTAAGGCATGTGTCCCTTCTGAGCATCCTTTTCTTCATCATCTCTAAGCATGACCTGCCCTTCTTCATGTCAGTTTATGGCACTCAAGTGAGCAGATGATGACTAACTTCTCTTTAAACATGTAAAAGTCTCTCCAACAACTAAGGGGAAGAAAAATGGGAACTGATTGCTTTTGTTGTTCAACAGCCCAGAGTGGTAAATCTGTGGGAAGATTGGGTTCTCTGTACTTAATAAAATCTCACTGGCCTATCTCAGCCTTCATCCAACAAAAAAGTAAAGTATATATAAACTACTTATATATTTCAGTGGTATCCTGTCAAGACTTGGTACATTAAAGAAGTTGGGAATATAGAAAGAAAACATGAGGCTGCTATAAAATAAATTTAGAAGCATAGGCTTTATATAGGCACCTATATTTGACAGACTGGATAAGTGACATACTTTAGTTCAATAGTTCTTGAAGAAAAGCTACAAAGACCAATGATTAGACTGGCCAAAAAGAAAACCAATTATTACCATTTCTCCCATGGCTCCAACCTCTGCAGACATTGCTAATTGATTGTAGCACTGCAGATATTGCTAATTGATTGTAGCACTCTTCTCTCTGACCTGAAACTGGATTCACATTCTTCCTCAACAAAATGCTTCAAGTTTGCGTTAGAGTTAACATTCAAATGAAACAGTTGGATTTTATTGTTTTCATTATTATTTTCTTGTCATTATTGTTCTAGAATATTTGAGGAGTCTAGTTAGATCAGGGAAACCCATACAGCAATAGTAGTTTGAAGCTATAATCGTTTGCTAGTTGGTAGTGGTTTGTGGTAAGATCGTCTACAAGGAAAGGGCCAGAAAAAGGGGGGAGTGGGCCTGACCCCGCTGCAGTTGGAGCTCAGCTCTTCTCAACTCCCTCAAGCCCCTCTCACATGTGTCCTAAACTGTGCCATGTATTTAAATAACTGTCCATTTACAGTTAGACTAGGAGGTCAGCTAATTGAAATGAATTACAATTTAAGATGTAGTTCCCCAGTTGAAGCAGCCACGTCTCACTATTGCACTGGTGCTACAGACAGAACCCTTCAGTCACCTCGGCTAGGTCTCCCAGCACTCTGAAGAAAATTCCACTGTTGTCTTCTACATCTGTGCAATAGCCCAGCAGCCCAGGCCTCAGCCTTCCGGAGGGGAGTCAGTCTCTTTGATGTAACAGCACAAACTGGCTTATCTCCCTTCCCCACCAATGCAGTCAGAATAACCAGCCTAGGAGCGTGAAAGAGAACACATACAGCTTCAAAAGTCAAAATGATTTCCTTCGACAAGAAAGTCACAAGAAGAACAGATGGCACTCTCTAAAAAATGAAAATCTGGGATCAGGGAGAAGGGAAGAGCCAAGAACAGGCTCAAGGTTGCTGTCAAGCTTTTCCCCGTCCCCTTAGCTTACTTCAAGTAACCATAGATGTTTCTGTGAAACACACCCATGGACTTGAAGATTTGGGTTGCAGAGGGGACTGTCAGATTCAGTTGAACACACTCTGCTTGCTCTTGCCCAGGCTTCTCGTGACCCTGTGAGTTTCCATCAGGCCTGCCTGCCTGCTGTTTTGTGTGCAAGGTGGAACAGATAGCTTTGACCTTGGAGAACCTGCATGGGATTTTCTGCAGATGGCTCTCAATAATAAGATGTTTGTTCATTGGTTTCTAGGTTCTTTTTATTTCAAAGAAAAAGTGCAGCCAAATTGACCCTTGGGGAGAAAACAGATTAGGCAGAAAATGTTATGTCTTTAGATTTCTTTCTCTGATGCACTCACTTCACCGCCCCGTGAAATTGTCCCACCAGGATGTTGGCAATAATAGAACACGGCAGGGCAAGGAAGAGGGAGGAGGGCTAAGCAGAGAACTCAGTTCTTGGAT
This sequence comes from Phodopus roborovskii, assembly GCF_943737965.1. Classification (NCBI taxonomy): domain Eukaryota; kingdom Metazoa; phylum Chordata; class Mammalia; order Rodentia; family Cricetidae; genus Phodopus; species Phodopus roborovskii. The sequence goes on along the minus strand of NW_026126413.1, from coordinate 6,319,852 downwards.
CCCCAGAAGCTGAGAACACAGAGCATGAGTCCGGGAGGTCAGCAGAGGGTGAGTCTGAGGTGTCCCAACAGGCTAGGCAGGCCCCTAAGATGTGGGGCATAGGTCCTGTCTCTGCCAGTCTGATCTGTGCAACCTTGAGACCACAGGGGTCATTTGGAGGCACACCCTGCTCCTAACTGAGACAAAGAGATGGAATATGGGTGTATAATAGCTAAATAGGTAGTAGCAAATGCTACTGAACCCTTTTATATGAAACACTCCATGGATGATCTCATCAATCTTTACAATAACTATGAAGTAGGGATCACTATGATTCTTCTCCAAGGTCCCACAAATGAGAAGTGACAGAGCAGGAACATAATGCATAAAACCCTCACTACAGAGTTATTCTAACCTTGAGGAAGCTCTGCTCTATGTGTTCTGTGTTATTAGGTGCTTATAGGATTTAGTCTACACAATATCACTGCCAATAAAAGTCCTATTCAGCCCTTGTCTACCTTTTATATAAGAAGAATTAAAAGCCCAGCTAGTCGTGGATGAGGTAATCGTGGACACCAGGTCAAAGGATAGAGGTAACATCAGCTTGTTGATGATTCTAAGCTGGGCACTGTCCTGAGTCACCATGAGTAGTGGGTCAACATGGTCTGCAACCTTCCCACCTGCAGACTGAGGGCCTCCGACCCATTTCCCAAGGCAGACATAATCTATTGAGAAAGAGTTATGGCTCCCATTGGGAGCTGGATCTGTTTCTAAGGACATTAAAGCCAATGAAGAAAACAGAGGTCACAGCTTTGTGTGAATGCATTTTTCATCTTGTTACAAGCGACCATGGCAATGACTCATCTCGCAGGGCTGTGGTGTCCCTACCACAGCCATTGCAATCTGATCCCTTTTGATCCTGTTATATGTCCAGGTAGCCGAGGTTTCCTGAAACAGTGAAATATTTTCTTTTAAAGTGGCTATATTTTAGAGGCTGGTGCCATTCCTTTCTGCCCTGGGACAGGTTCATCAATCACTCAAAGATGTTTTGCAAGCAAAGGGCAAATCCATTTCTCAGAGGAGAAGCCTCCACCCCAGTACCCCAATCCAAGAGCAGGTCAGGAAAGGGCTTTGGGGTCCAGCCAGTCCCCTGTTTTCCAACACAAGCCATCTGGGAAGTGAATGTGTTTGCCTTCTGTTCCCACTGGTAGGGGGTGGACATACCACAAGATGCCTGTGACTCCTGCTTCTGGAACATGTAGGTTTTTGCCAACCTACTGTCCTCTGAGGAGGAGGGAAGTTTTTATAATTGAGGATTCTTTACTTGGAGTAACTAGCTGATTTATTTGCTTGCTTGTTCTAGACCCAGTATTTTTTTTTTCAGGGCTACTGTGAAAGCTAAGAACTGGATTGCATAGTGTGTTTGGGAGAGTCCTTTATTTTGTGGGTACTTCTTGAGTGGTGGCCTCTGTACTATTCTCTAGAGGGGCTTGGAATAGACAGGGCAGGTATGGATATTCTTAGGGGCTCTGGGTCCTCTTGGGTTTCCAAAGAAGGCAGTTCCTTCAGCGAATCTTTAGACACATCTTCTTCCTGCATGGCAGATGGACTAGGGAGATCTCCTGTATACATTTTCATGGTTTCTACATCTCTAGATTTCTCGGCAGAAAATCTTACACTAAGCCAACCAAACCAAGGAAATCTGCCACTTGCAAGGAGAATAATATAACAACCCCACACTTTTGTGGGGAAGTCTTGGAAGACAGATGGGTAGGTGAAATGAAGAATAGGTGTAGCCCTATATAGGTGAGGAATAGGTGGATGGAAGCCCCATGAGATGGTGGGCAACAGCATCGGACCTCAACCCAGGTGGACGGAGGCCCCATGAGATGGTGGGCAACAGCATCGGACCTCAACCCAGGTGGACGGAGGCCCCATGAGATGGTGGGCAACAGCATCGGACCTCAACCCAGGTGGATGGAGGCCCCATGAGATGGTGGGCAACAGCATCGGACCTCAACCCAGGTGGATGGAGGCCCCATGAGATGGTGGGCAACAGCATCGGACCTCAACCCAGGTGGATGGAGGCCCCATGAGATGGTGGGCAACAGCATCGGACCTCAACCCAGGTGGATGGAGGCCCCATGAGATGGTGGGCAACAGCATCGGACCTCAACCCAGGTGGATGGAGGCCCCATGAGATGGTGGGCAACAGCATCGGACCTCAACCCACTTGGTTTGAACTCCTGGCCATGCCACCTTCCAGGAGTGACCCTGTGAATGATTCTTTGGTGGCTTGATCTGAAAATAGAAAGAATTTCACAGTTGTTAGGATTAGGGCCAGCAAGGTGTTTTATTGGTTAAAGGCGCTTGCTGCTCAAGACTGATGGCCTGAGTTCAATCCCCAAACACATGTAAAGATGGGAGGAGAAAAGCAACTCCACCAATTTATCCTCTGACCTCTACGCTCACACTATGACATGCATATGCCCCCCCCCATGGTAACAGTAATAATTATAAGTTAAATAAAGTGTATTTTATTTTTGCATCCATGGGGTTGAACCCGGGACTGCACATGTATGCTCTTGTTTATTTTACATTTGGAAGATACAAAATAACGCTTTAAACATTGTAAAGAGATGAAACACTGAGGTGGGTTGCCTGACATAATGTAGATTTGTAGTGGGATATTCACTTTGTCTCCTTCTGTGGCACTGACCACACCCATTGGGGGTGGAGCCAGGGGCGGAAGTGACCTGTGGAACTAGGTCGGAGGAGGCACGGGTTACCAGAGGAATTCTTGGAAGCAGGAACCTGTTGGTGTTCACCTGTCTATGTTGTGAGTTATTTCTCCCTGAATAAACATCTGTTCAGCCTAATTGTTTATCCTGATTCTTATTAAACTGTGATATAGATTCTTCATTAAGTATTAGCTGCTATTATTTGTGCTTAATAAAGAGACAACAGTGGAGGGGGTGGAGGCCTGGCCAGCAAGTTTTTGACTTACCCAGGTTGACTTGTCAACCACTTGGGCCACCGCGTTTTCAGAGACGGTCGTCCAGTGACTCACTTTAAACTGCCATAAGCCGTGGTGATGAGCTTCCTAAGGGCAAAGTGGCTTTAAGGCAAGTGTGGCTTGGAAAGGGTTGCAGTACACCACCTCGCATTCCCACCCACCTCACTCTGCATTTGCAAGAAGGATGTCTGAGCTGGTTAAAAGCCTTCCACCATGGAGAGAGCCACCGGCTTTGGAGGTCTTTCCCATCCTCTCCATCTCTCTCCTCCCCATCCCAACCCAAGGCTGGAGCACCTGGGTTTCTTTTAAGTCTCCTCCAGGGGCAGGTGAATTGTACTCAGGTGAATACACATGAGAAGGAAAATTAAGCCTGGCAGTGTTTGAAACACAGCTCTGGTCCATGACTCTACTTGAACCCCAACAGGCCACTCATCTGTCAGCCTGCGCAGAATTGCAGGCAGAGCTGAGAAACAAACAGCCTTGGCACTAAACAGAGAGGTGCAGCCAACCATGTCTATGAGCCGCAGGGAAATTTTCCCTGATAGAGCCTCAAGGGCTGGCCTATGGGTTGGCACAGCTGTCTAATAAAAGACCGTCTTTGTAATCAGCGCTCAGTGGAAAGGTACCATTTTCATTTATAGACACAGCGAAGCCGCCTGCTATTTAAAGGGCCCTCCTCCTCTTCTTCCTCACCCCAGGGCTGAGTTTTCCAGCACACTCCCTCAGCCAGCTGTGTCTTGTCAAAATCCCAGTCAGTGCCCTGGGAAACATGATTCTGACCAGCTACACCATGTGCTCTCTGCTTTTTATACTCCGCCTGGAGTCCAGGGCTATGGCCTCACTCACAAAAATAGCGTCCACGAAAATGGTCAGCTAGGCAGGAACAAGATGTGCCTGATGGGCTCCGGGGTAACCAGGTGACCAGTCCCTTTAGAATCCCCACAGAGTGATTCATTCCACGCTGGTACCCACACAGCTCCGGGTGAGTCAGTTCTGACGGCTGAGAAGGCGGGAAGGGAGAGAAACACACAAGAAAATGCAGAGGCAGGAGCCCTGCAGCCCAGAGCGGAAGGAGGGCTCTGGAGCAAGCAGGAGGGTGATCAAAGCAAGAGAGAAACCAGGTGTAGTGAACTCCAAACTCAAGTTTGGGGAATGAACATTGGTGAAGAAGTTTCTAGTTAAACGTGAAGAGGGCCACAGTCTCTTTGTTTTTTAACCCCGGGTTTATAAAAAGCTTTCCACATGCCTTTAGCTCACCTTTAAAAAAAAAAATTCTCTATTTCTAATAGCGAACATGGAACTTTTTGGCATTGTCAAGGGCAACAACTAGAACATGAATCCTAATTGCATTCTGGAAGAAAATCTCACCTGGCTGAAAGAGATGCCCAGTCTTGTCCTAAAAGGGTGGTCCCGATACAAACTTGTTCTGTTTTTCATATGCTTAACTCATCTGAATCATGGATGCTGAGGGCCCTTGTTGGTGTTTAAGTGTGCAACACACTCCTATGCATCCTTCAAGTCTCAACTTGAAGGGCCCTTTCTGTGAAGCCTCCCTGGTTTCTCCCTCCACACACCCATTTCCCTGCCTACTTAGCTTGCTATGTTTTAAGTAATTTGTTATCATGGCATGCAGCAGGCAGATGGTCGAGGGAAGGCTTCATTTATGAGTCTGCTTGTTAAGCTGACCTCCAATGCTTTTTCCGGTGACAAGAATCAACCCCAATTACTTGCAGATTCCTGAGAGCAAGAAAACAAGTCCCGTTTCACTGTCATACCTGCCCCCAACCAGAAACAAGAAAGGGAAGGAAAGAGAGACAGATAAAAAGGATGTTTAATTCAGGCTTGCTGATTTAATTGAGATGCTGATTTAATTGAGAAGACAGTTCATATCTGCTTCTCTCTGACCCATGGAGGAAAGAGCTTCCTACAACGTTTTTGTTTGTTTGGAACTCACTCATAAACATATTTGATTCCATAAGATAATACATTCCCTATATGAGCTATAGAGGGAAGGAAGCCATTAAGATTTAGGAAAGAAAACTTATCAATAGTTAATTAAAAAAAAAAAACTCTGTAGCTACTGTGTCAGACTTGTGGAAGTTGGACTTCAAGGAAGTTCAAGACCAACCAAGAGATTGATGGGCTAGTCCACTCTATTTGCCAGGTCTTTAGTCGGTGGCCTATGCCAGAAAGTTACCAAGCCCATTTTAACTGGGCCATGGCCTGCTTCTCAGGCCTGTTGTGCCATGTCTATGGTTTAGGGGACAGCTGCCTGGACACTGGCCCTGGGGGGCATTAGAGAACGGGAGGCCCAGGAAAGAGCAGGGGTTGGCATCTAGGTCTATCTGCTCCATCTGTCCTGAGCTCAATGGAAACTTCCCACAGCCTCCCTCCTCTTCCCTGGGCCTCACTAGTGTCTGCTGACCTAGTAGCCAGCTGTTTATGATATCAAGTCTAATTTAAGCTAAAGCCTTTGTGCTCCATTGAAACACACAAGGCAATGGGTCTCTTACTCACATTCAGGGATGCCTAAAGAAGGCTTGTCATGAAGGACAAAACACCTAGTTCTTCAGGATTCCCAAGGGCCAACTGCTGTAATGTGTCCCAGCTGTGTGTGTAGGCTTTCCCTCACAGGCACACCACAGGCAGCATGTGGCACATTTCCTTAGCAGGCCTCCTCTGACTCCCAGGAGGCAGGGCCTTTTCTTATTTCCTCTGAACTCCCAGGATCTAGCACAGAACCCGACAAAGGGTACCTTCTCCAGAGATGCTTTCCAAATGACTAGCATACTTCTATTCTCAGGCTTCCATTATGACTGGATAATGGCCCAGTGCCCCTTTGCTCCTTCATAGGGATGAGCTCATCAAATCTCCCCATGGTCTCAATAATCACCTGCCACTCAGCTTCCGTCTTTTCAGAAGGAAGGTGTTGTGGAAATTACTTCAAGATGTGTTACATTTGTTTATACTGTGGAATATTTGTTTAATGATGCAAAGACGCGTTGCATTCTTTTATGTTGTATTTGTTTAACTCTGTGAAACTGTGTTACTTTGCCTATCTAAAACATCTGAGTGACCCAATAAAGAGCTGAACGGCCAATAGCTAGGTAGGGGAAAGGATAGGCGGGGCTGGCAGGCAGAGAGAATAAATAGAAGGACAACCCTGGGAGGAAAAGCTGAGAAAGTGAGAAAGAAGGGGCCACCACCCAGCTACACAGCCAGACGTGGGATGAGAAGGAAGAAAAGGTGAGCGCCTAGAGGAAAAGGTAGATGGGCTAGTTCAAGAAAAGCTGGCTAGAGACAAGCCAAGCTAAGGCTGTGCATTTATAAGGAAGAATAAGCCTCTCTGTGTGTGATTTATTTGGAAGCTGGGTGGTGGGTCCCCAAGGAGAAAGAGTCAAAAGAGTAAAAGCGAAAAACAACAGCTACAGGAAGAGGGATCCTACTGCCACCGAGTCAGCGTGTAGGGTCCTCTGCCCCAGACCCAACTGCGCTTCATTAATTCACTTCCTTCTCTGCCTTTCCAGTCTGTCTCTCTTCCCTTCTCCTTCACTCTCCACCCTTGTTAAGATGGCTGATTGTCTTGGTTTGTTCAGGTTCCAAGACAGACCAGAGAAATCCTGAGCCAGTCTGAATGAACTTCCTTCTCTTCACCTCTTTCCTATCCAGAAACATCGGATGAACCATGGTGTGAACTAGACCTTGGGAAGATCTCAGGAGCAAGCTTCATCTTAGCAGTCTCGCGTCTAATGATGACTCTGCAGTGGACAAACTATGGTGGAGGAGCCAGGAAAAGCACACATCTCAACTGGGAGATGAGAGAGAGAGAGAGAGAGAGAGAGAGAGAGAGGAGAGGGAGGGGAGAGGGGGAGAAAGGGAGGGGAGGGGAAGAAGAGGGAGGCAGAGAGGAAGGGAAGGGAGAAGCTGAAGGAAGGAGAGAAGAAGGGAGGGGAGGAAAAAGAAGGGGCAGAGTTCTGGAAGTCTTCCTTCTAAGACCTTTAAAATCAGAAGATCTCTTTAGATTCATCTAACCCACACAGTCCTGTTCCAGGAAACTAAGACAAATGGGGAGTATCTCATTATGTGGAGTACTATAGCATTCTCCAGGAGTCAGTGTTCTGTGGACATGGACAATACTGCCCAGTGTTAATGCCGGGGAGAGGTGAACAGATTCTGGCAGGATGAGCTGTGTGTTGATGTATTAGTCGATTGGGCTAGCCCCAGGCAGCAGAGCCAAAGCAAACCCAAACTGCCTTTGCTCATATGGAAGGGAACCTTCACTGCATTTTTAGCCTTGTTGTTGATGTTGCCTTTTCCGATGTCCCTTACATCCAAGGTATAAATGGAAGTGAGGAGCTTGGCCAGGTCACGTGACAGATCGTGTCAATTGTCCCCTTTCACTTTTCACCTCAAGTCCTGATTTCCTCACTTGGAGAACACGGGGCCTGCAGGAGCTGGAGTTGGGAGTCAGTAGTGTTCTTGGGCTTGGATTTCCAGTTCTGAGCTCCTTGCTACAATTCAGGCAAGTCTTGAAAGCTGGGGCCCTGCCCACAGTCTGCCCTTTGGGTGTTTCCCCCCCCACAATACTCTTGAAATTGGGGGTTGGGATAAACCCTGGCCTCTGCAGGGTTTGGTTGTTGTTTGCTTGCTTGCTTGCTTGCTTGCTTGCTTGCTTGCTTGCTTGCTTGCTTGCTTGCTTGCTTGAGTCTCATGAAGCTCCTTCAGATTTAGTTTGGCTCAAGTTGTCTACCGTGGACACACACATCAATAGCATGTGTGCTCCTTGTGACTGAGTCCCACATCATTGTGCCTGCCCTGGGAGAACTAGATTACTCATCTGCATGCATAGCTGCTGCCTCTTTCAAGTAGCTTCACCAAAAGGACCACGAGTAACCAGATGATGTTGAACTTCACTGTTCATTTGCCTTCTCCTTACCAGAGACTTCCCTCGACTCCTCTCTTTGGCTGAGTTCCTTTGTAATGTATTATAAAACTTCTATTGGGCATTCCTTGCCTAGAGTCCACTTTTTGCCTCACCTATTCTTATGGATTCACAAAGTCGTTAAAATTAAAATGTAGGTTTATGTTATCACACTGCCATCATGGGAGAGAAACCTGGACTAAAAGGGACAGTGGGCATATCTTCTACTCCTTTCTTCTCTTTGTTTTCTTTCTTTTGAAGCATGTTTGGGTTTGAGTGGAATTAGGGGGACAGTCGAGGAAAGCGTTATGCTGAAGTCATTAGGAAACAGGCTTAGCCATTGTAAGTGAAGCCCCAAAGCAGAGAATAAGTTCTACATCAAAATTAAAGTGTCTTTCAATGAAAATACTCCAAATGTATGATGACATATACAATGACATTCATGATGAAGTAGTTTGAATGACCAAGGGGCATGCATGGACCTGGTTTAGACTGAGTATGTCTGACAGTTTCTTGAGCATTGGCATCTTGGATTGGTTGATAGCAGCTGCTTAAAGCTGCATCAAGAAGAATCAGAGATACATATAATGTCATTTGCAAACCATGCAATGGTCAATTAGTAGTGTCAGATGACTCTATTGAGGAGAAGGGAGCATATTGTCCTTCCTTAATCTATGCAGCTTAAACTACAGTTTGTTTATTTTCTTCCAAAAGGACTTGAGTCATATTACTTATATTTTGGAGATGATTGCTTACATAAGCACTGTTGCAGGTCTGCTGGTCCACCTTCAGTAGCTCTCTTGACCCATGCTGAGCACTTCGCCTCACTCTTTGACTATATTAGCTCTATAATCAGATAGCCAGGATGGCGGCCTTTTATGGGAGTCCCCTCACCTACTGCCTCCCTACTTCCTGTGGGTATATAGTCAGTTTTTTAGCAACAGGGCTGATGTCATTCTGATTTCAAGTGATTTGGCTCTGAGACAACACCCACTCTCGGAATAATATCCATGAACACTTGACACAGTAATTTGGGTGAGTCACATTTTCCCTGTGGATGTGATTTGCAGATGTGGAGATGGAAGCTCACCAGGTTTCCTCCTGAAATGGGACTTCCAGAGGCAGCCCCAGAACTGCAGAGCATCCTCCTCAGAAAAAGAAAGACTTCCAGTAGGCCAGCAAGAGCTCTGGCCACATGAATGCAAGCAGGGTTTCTAAAGCAATCTGAATGATAACCGAGAGAACAAGAGAGACATTTTTCTTTTCATAGACTCTAAACTCATCTAATTAAAAACTGTGAATGGGTAACCCCAACTACTATCACAAACACTGAGTTACTCGATTTTGACATCAATGATTTTTGTCACAGGCACCCGATTATTGAGTGATTATGTGGTCACATTTCTCTTTACTATCTGGACACAAGCAACCTAAGTAGCAATACTTTTCTTTTTTCTTCCAAGGAAAAACATCTTTAGAACAACATCAGTGTCAAAATCATATTAACTAAACATGAAAAATTACTGTAGTTCTTTTTCATATAATATAATTGAAGTGTTTTTGTTTTGTTTTGTCATGGAAAATCCAGGTCAAAGAATCGATTTAAGAGCTTCATCCATAAAGACTGACTGAGGAAGAGAAGGCACACTCAACAAATGCAGAAGCCAAATTGTAGAATAGCCAGCTATGGTAACCAAGAATGGCCAAAGTTAGCCTGATTGTATTTCTGTGGGCAAGGATAGGGGTGTGTGTCAAGGAACTTTACTGGAAGCACAAGAATAAGTCCAGGCTGGCCTTGAACTCATGATATTTATGCTTACTCTAAGGTGTGTGCCACAATGTATGATTTAATGTTTTGGATGAGTTGTGTGCGGTGGTTTTGGGAACTCAAACAGGCTAGGCAAACATCCCAGCCATGAACATTCCTCCCGAAGCTGTTCCTCCCTTTTGCTTTAATCAATGTTATCTTCTAATGAAACATTTGGGAGGCTAAAGGAAGGGGATTCAGCCTCACTTTGTCTAGTTTAGGCCTCATGCCACCTTAGAGAAGCTGGGAAGGAAGGAGTCTCATGAGAGAACATGCTTAGACATGAGGGGTCAGAAGGGACCCCTCAGCTTGCCCTTCTTTTATGGAAAGTACCCTGGCTGTGCCAGCATAGCCCCAAGACTAAAGAAATTTAGTGGCAAGAGGGCCCTGGAAGGATCATATTCTGATACGCTCCGTGATGAAAATAAAAACTAAGTCACCTCTCCTTACTTATTCTGAGGCTTGGTGTAGATGAGGAGTATTCTTTCCTTTGTCAATGATCTTAATGAAGCTCTGCGTTTGTTTAGATCAATGTTGATGGATGTCAGTAGTTGGTCTTGTCACCAGACCAGGGGTCATTGGCATCCTGACCTTCCCACAGTCTGTTAGCATAGCTGAGCCAGAGATCTTAATGCTGTGCTCACTCAACTCTCCCTCCCGGAAAGTGCAGTCTGGCATCTCCTGTAGTAACAACTGAACTGTGATGCACACGTACAAAAATGTTGCTACAGAGCTCATTATTTTGTGACTAATACATGCTTTAAGAAAGCAAATGAAGATATAAAAATGTTTTATCAAACAGAGGAGTCAATAGATACAAACTATATTTCAAAAATTATAATTATTTAGTTATACATACACTTATTTTAAAAAAAACCTAAGGTGTTGAAGAAACTGAGGGAGGTGGAATGAGTGTAGCTAGCATCCTTTGGAAGGCCGAGTTCCTCATGTGCCCTAGAAAAGAGTTTCTCACCTCTTGTCATGACAGTGTAAATGGGAATGCTGTCCAGAAGGACAGGTTCCAAGGAGGCAGCTCTCCTTTCCTCCCAACCTCATTCAGAAGGGAGTCAAGGAAGAGCAGAACTGACCAAGTGGGTTCCAAAGAACTCATGGATAGACATGTGCACTGGAGTCTCACAGAAACAACTGAAGGGGCTGTGTCTTTAGGCTCATTGTTTCAATTTCAGTCAATCATGGTGTGAGGACACAGTAGAACATTCGGGAGCATATCGCGTAGCTGAGTCTGTTCACATTCTGGTTGATCAGGAAACAGAATGCAACAGGAACTAGAGGCTGGCTATGACCTCCAAAGGCCACAGGGACCAGAGGCTAGCTATCACATCCCAAGTCTCTCCCTACTGACTCACTACTGACAGCTAGGCCCTTACTTCCAGAATCTCTCAAACACAGTTCCACAAGCTGGAGACTGAGTTTAAAATATGAACCTGTAGATGGACATTTCAGATTAAACCATAGTGAATAGTGAGTAAGATTTATTAGAAACCGTAAGGAAGGAAGAGCCAGCACAGTGGACGCTTGCATGAGAGCAGGGTCCACCCTGGGTTCAGGATGTGCCTGGGGACGTATCAGACCTTATAGCCATTGAAATGAGCTCATAGCCAACTCCTGCTCTTCCTCCTCCTCCTTTTCCTCCTCCTTCTCCTGATTATAATATAGTTACATCATTCCCCACTTGTCTTTCTTCCCTCCAAAATCTCCCATATACCTCTCCTTGTTCTCTTTCAAATTCATAGCCTTGTTTTTCATTAAATATGTAACAATATGCATTCATAACCCTAAATACATAATCTTCTCAGTTTGTATAATGTTACTTCTACACGTTTTCAGGGCTGACCATTTGGTTTTAGACAACCAACTGGTGTGCTCTTCCCTGAGGAAGATGGTTTCTCCTGCTCCTGATTCCTTAGTGTCTGTAGTTCTTTGTGTGTAGTTGAGGCCTCCTGGTCTTTCCCTGTCCATGTTGGCTTCTCTATTGATGTTCAGGTCATGTTGAGGCAATCAATTTGGTAAGACTTGATGCTTGTAGGTTCTGACATTTCCAGCAGACACCATCACACAGCAAACTCCCTGATCTCAGGCTCTCACAATCTTTCTGCCTCCTCTTCTGCAAATGTTCCCTGAGCCTTAGATGTGGGGGTTATTTTATACATATGTCCACCAGGACTGGGCTCCATGACTCCAGACCTTTTGACTGGTTGTGGCTTTCTGTAATGGTCTCCATCTGTTCCATAGAAGTTTCCTTGTTGAAGGGTGAGGACTACACTTATCTATTGGCTTAAGAACAAATGTTTAGAATGTAGTTGGAGATTATCAGCCAGTATATCTTAAAGCTTGGCCTTATTAAACTCTATCAAACTTCACTTCCACAAGATGTGAGTCTCTTGTACCCAGAACACTTACAAATTGGCCCATCACAGATCTCAGTCACGTTGTCCTTCTTCAGCTGAGTGCTAATAGATGGCATGACTACATCAACAAAGACCCTGGCTGTGGAAGCCTGGAACCTGCCTCAATATGACATGCCAGTCTAGTGCCTAGGTGTGGGGCGGGAGTTTGGAGATCTGATCATCTTTTGGAAATGCTTGTCTCAAATGTCCCTAAGGTAACCCACCCCACCACAGCCTGTGTATAGCCCTGCAGAGGCCATTGTTTGCAGTAAGTATATATATTGGTTCTCTGCAGAGGAAGGAAAATACTGAGTTTGACTGATGGCAGAATCCAGAAGGTTCTGGACATGCCAGTTGAAATGACCTTTGGGGATACATGGCAGGAGACTTGAGAACAGGGAAGCTCAGTCAGCAATGTGTGGGACTACAGTACCACATGTCACGAATACTCAAAACTTTACTTGAAGTCCAAGAGAAAGACCTGTAACACTGACATCTGTTCTGGAAGGCCCGTCTCTCTTAAAATGGGCCTGAGGGTAGGATTCTTTTTAACTGATGAGAAAAGTCTTGTTCCCTGAAGCAGTAGGCCTTGAGTAAGCCTTTGGAGCTCACCTAATGCTCTGGAAGGCATGTCACCCCTAACAAATGTCCACCCAGACACTTAGGAACAATGACTTGGAAGCTTGCATCTCCTTCCCTAGAATCACGCCTTTTCTATTGCTAACGTATCAAAAGTTTCCAGTCTGCACCTCCCCTGATGTTCACAATTAATCACATTCGGGGCAGGAAGGTGGGGAGGGAGCCTGGAACCTGGCTGGCTCAAACTGTCAACAAGAGGAGGCAGATATATTGGCCAGGACAATTAGAGAGGGGGGGTCAAGGCACTGGAGGCTTTGGCTGCAAGAAGTGCTGGCGATTAGGCTAGGATCCTTTGGACAATGAATTGGCGTTGGCTGAACTAACCCAGTCAGACAAAGGGAATTAAAAGACAACTTTAATCAAGACTAAGCCTCATTCCCCAGCCAGGCAGCTCTGTCAGCGCCTAAGAATGTCTGTTCTGGGCCGCCGTGGTCCAGTTTGCCTCATGAGCATGGACCCTGCACCTGCACTGGACAGCAGTGTGCTCAAAAGATTCATGTCAGGGGGAACAATCTAGATCATTCTTGTTGCTTCCTGAAAACTTTAGCGGTGAGTTGTTTTTATTTTGAGGTGCCGGGAATTGAACCTAGAGCTCTGTACATGAGAAGCAAGTGCTCTACCACTAATCATCCCTTCCCAACCATGACTATCCCATTGCCCTGGCATGAGACAATATTTCTCATTTGGTTACAGATTAGTACTGAACTCAGTTTATGAGGATAGATACTTTAAAGTTGCTGCCAAGAACGACGTGGTTAGTCCCAAGGTTGAATTGTAGTTGGATTGATCATGGCTTTCAAAACAGTCTCCCATCTCTAGAGCCTCACCAAGGGCTCTTGACCCTCCAGGTGAGGGGATAAGCCTGCTGGGTGTGGACTGGGGCTGCAGGGGGTTGGCTGAAATGTGCATTTTCTCCTGGTTCTCACACACTCAGACTGATAACTTGGTCTGCGGTTTACTGTCAATCTTTGATGGAAGCATGAAGAACTTGGGGATTAATCACCAGCGTTAGCTACTTCTGGCTGGGGAAATCAAGGAAGGCAAACTGGTCCCTGAAGGAAAGGATGGATTTAGGCCAGAGTTCTGAGCTCGGATGGCTCCTTGCAATTGCATCATGGGCAATGATTAGAACTATGCATGCTGGGCATCACTCACCCAGCCTCATGTGGGGCTCCGATAGGACACTGATTCTCACTCTCCTTGGGTGTTAACATGCGGCCATGTGTGAGAGGAAGATTGTGTGTGGGCAGGTGTCCCATCTCTCGCTTTAGTGTGTGAACTCCCGGACAAGTACGTCACAGCTTGGCATCTTTTCCCCACGGTCTAACAGCACATCCACAGTGGGATCTGAGTGATAGCCAAGTGTAAGTGTTTGAGACACAGATAAACAGCAGTGTTCCCTCAGACATTGTCCCCTGGAGGCAGAGGCTGCTACTTTACGTGTGCTGAAAGGCAGAGGGCTTCTAAGAAAGACCTGGGCCTGCTGGACCTGTGATTGCCCTTCTAGTTGCTTAAGGCATGTCTAGACAGTGAAGGCAGGAGTCTGGTGGGGATTGTGTGTGTGTGTGTGTGTGTGTGTGTGTGTGTGTGTGTGTGTGTGGTGGTTTCTGTATTTTGGTAGAGTGTCTGGTAAAGACAAAGCCTTCTCCCAGGTAGGTCACTGGCTTCTGTCACTTGCTGAGGAGGGTTCTCTTAGTTCCTGAGACGTCGCATCTGCTTTTCTCCAGGAAGGGTAGACCATGGTACCACTTGTCTAAATAATGCTGGCAGGGTCCTCGGCAATTACCCCCGATATACCATCGATAGCCAAATTCCTTAATGTAAGCACGGAGTTTAAAAAGTTTATTAAAGAAACTAATAAAATCACCCCCTCCAAAAAGAAAAACAAACAAACAAACAAAAAACAGAAAGAGCAACAACAACAACAGCAAACAAAGCCAGAGGTCAGCGAGTCAGAAGAGGGAGAAGCTCGAGTTTAGAATGAAGACGTTCCGTGCGAGCCTTGTGGCTAACGGCAACACTAGTCATATAGGTCTCGTGTTTTTAATAGGGATCATGTTTTTAATAGAGAAGTTATTCAGAATCTGAGAGGACGGAGGGAGTTTCTCGATTAAGCGCTTAGGACGCTATGAAAAGAGGGTGTTGCTTCCAGTGTTAGGGAGCCTTGTGTACGCCAGGCCAGTGCCCACCTCAGAGCTGTCTCTGTGGTCTGTATCTTTGTGGAGACAGGGTCTCACTGTAGAGCTAAGGCTGGCATTGGTCTCACAAAGTCAGCCCCAGACTCCGGATCCTCCTGCCTCAGCCTCCTGAATGCTGGTATGGGCAGGTGCATGCCACCATACCAGAGAAAAGCAGATTTCTCGGCTTCCCTGTCATGCTTTCTGCTCTCCCCCCTCCTCCCCTTCCCACAGCTGAAATAAAAACCACACAGCAGACGCTGTGAGTGGTCACACTCTAATCACCATGGTAGGAAAGACCCTGAGAAGCTCTGATTCAGGGGCTCTTATGAGATGCACCCAGCGTTCCCAGGTGGGAAGGAGCCAGTGTGTTCCAGAGGAGAGGAGCTGCCCGAAGGCCCTCAAGAATCACCTTGATGTTCCCTCGCCCAACCAGAGTGTTATGACCTTTCTTAACCAGCTGCCTTCTACTCCATTACCTGACATTGCTAAGAAGAGTGACAAAGATCAATGGGTCAGCAGTGATCACAACTGATCTAGCTTACAGGACACACAGAACTGAAAATGTGACTGAAACAACAGGGTCATCCATGACTCATACAACTGCACCAAACAGGGAATAGGTCTGGGTGCAGGCAATGCCGGCCGGATAAAGGAGCTCCAGTTGCTTCAATAAAAAGGGAATATATAAATTCATGCAATTTAAAAGTTCAAGGAAGTCCACACTCATGATATCACTTTTCCTTTTCCTTTTATTCTTTCCTGTGTTGGCTCCGGACTTCTTATGGGCACGATTTATGTCCCAACAATTCCACCAGTTGCCTCTGCAATCAGGGGACAGTGGAATAGCTACTCTTACCACCACTACCACCTCTAAGCCAGCCGCTATGGCCAAGATGTCATTCTATTCTGATGTTTAGAGCTAAGTCCACACTCATCTTGGGTCACAAGTAGAAAAACAACAACACTTAAATCACAAGTGCTGAAAACAGGACAGTCTGGGCTGTCCACAGGAGGACAGGGGACAGTCTGGGCTGCCTGCAGGAGGACAGGGGACAGTCTGGGCTGTCTGCAGGAGGACTGGGGACAGTCTGGGTTTCCCACAGGAGGACAGGGGACAGTCTGGGCTGCCTGCAGGAGGACTGGGGACAGTCTGGGTTTCCCACAGGAGGACAGGGGACAGTCTGGGCTGCCCACAGGAGGACAGGGGACAGTCTGGGTTTCCCACAGGAGGACAGGGGACAGTCTGGGCTGCCCGCAGGAGGACAGGGGACAGGCTGTCTGCAGGAGGACTGGGGACAGTCTGGGCTGTCTGCAGGAGGACTGGGGACAGTCTGGGTTTCCCACAGGAGGGCAGGGGACAGTCTGAGCTGCCCGCAGGAGAACTACATGCTGTTCCAAGGGGAAAGTAAAGCAGATGCACACAGGCACGATGTGTCCACTGGAGAAAGCAAGGGAGGAAATTTGAAGGAAGACAGAGTTAGATGTAGTCAACAGTGTGTGTGATCTGGAGAGGCTGAAGACAAAGTGGATGGCTATGACTCTAGACAGGGTGGCTGACTCATCTGTTCTCTGAAAGGTCAGAAATATGGGAGGGAAACAGATGTGAGCGATCGCTCCGAGGATGAGTGGGAGTTTTAGAGACATAGGCTAGGGGCTGTTGTCTACAGAAGTCCTCAGGGAGGAAGGGAACAACTTTCTGAACCCCAACTCAGCCCCCTAGTCACCGGGTGAGTCAGGGTACCCCACCCTAAGCATCTCATTTTCTGTCCTCGAGGTCCTCAAAGCTTGCAGTGGCAGAAGAATCGTAAATTCCAGGACGAGGAGAAACAGTGCTGGTTCCCAGGCCTTGGAGAAGGGTGGGCTACAGCGAGGAGCTGCCATTAAGTCACGTTCATCACGGAGGGGGCGCTGGCACCAGTCCAGGGGGGCCAGGGAGGTTTTACAGGGAAGGTGGTGCCAGAGCGGGGCTGGAGCAATATGAAGAGAAGAGTGACAGGCAAGAAGAAGCACATGGTCCCTTACAGGGCTCACCAGTGTGTCCCAAAGTGTCACAGGGGCTTCTGAGAATGATCACAGGCACACTCGCAGGTAGGCATTACCGGAGGTCGTTGGGGTGTCAGGTTTGCTATGGTGTGCGAGAAAAGGGGTGGCGTCGGTGGCAGAAACAAGGTGGGTGAAAAGTGGCCCAAGAAAGACAAGGAGAGTAGGTGGCTGCACCCGCGGACTCGAGGAAGAGATGGGAGGTGTGTGTGCTTGGGAGACTCCCCACTTTACACGGTACACCTCTTGAGGTGCATTTCTTCACCCTCTCAGCCTACAATGTTCCCAAGTGTCATCTGAGCCTGTTGCAGCCAGCAGAAACAGGCAGGGTAACAAAATGCAAGCATCACAGGCAGATAAAAACCAAGCCCTGGGGCGGGGTGGACGGGGGGTTGGGGGGAGGACAGACCAGTCATTTCTGAAACTACATGGCTTTTCCTTCAGAGACAAGCAATTAACAATGGGGGGCGAGGGACCCCAAACTATGGACAATGGAGAGTCGCCGGAGAGCGTCCAAAGTGACAAAGTTTGTGTGCAGCACTGCCCTCTGCTGACCACAGCTAGATCTGCAGCTGAATGGCACTGGTATCTGCCATCTTGACAGAGGACTGGAGAACACAGGTGATTTGGGCTTTTGAGTCATTGTAAGCTGAGCAACATGCTATCATTAAATCCACACCTCCTGCTCTCTAGGAACTGATTCTGCAGCTTTTGCTTTTAAACTTTCTAGTTGCCCGTTGTAATAAGACAAGTGCTCTATGAAAAACAAGGGCTTGTAAAAGGGTTATGTTTTTTAGCATTTTGATGTACATATAATGGTCACATTTGCTTGGAGATGGGATGTAAAAGTAGAATAATTTTCTAGAATTAACTAACTTTCAAACAATGCCTGATAATCCCATGATGTCAACAATAGTGGCCAACATGGACCGAACATGAATAGTTATTGGTTATTATGTTAATTTTTATATATGTGTATATGTGTGCAGGTGGACATGAGAAAGAGGGGGGAGATGCATTATTCCTCAGGCTCAGCCCACCTTCTTAATACTTTTTGTTTGTTTGTTTTTTGTTTTTCGAGGTAGCATTTCTCTGTGTAGACCAGGCTGTCCTGGAACTCACAGAGATCCATCTGCCTCTGCCTCCCGAGTGCTGGACTGAAGGTGTGTGCCATTGCCTCCAGGCCTTAATACTTTTAAGACAGGTTCTTTCACTAGCCTGGAGCCTGACAATTAAGTTTTGAGGGCTGGCCAGCAAGCCCCAGAGGACCACCCGCTTCTACCTCCCCCCCTTAGATTATAAGTACCAACTCCAGACTGTGGAGGGGGCAGGGCAGAGATTCTGAGGTCCAGCTGTCCATCTCCGCCATCCCTCCTAGTATTATATGGCTCGCCGCGCTCCTGTGACAGCTACCTCAGGGTGTCTTTAGCATTGAGTTGTCTGTAAGACACTTTTCTTGCTGGTGAGGCACTTTTATACCTGTCATCTTATTTAAACCTCACAACCCCGGTGCAGCAGCTAATTGCCTGTATTTCACAAGTAAGGAAATAAGGCCAAGCGCTCAAGTTTTGCCCATATTCTCACAGCTGGGTCAAGTGATTTATTCTGCTGATATAATAGAGGCTGCTAAGCTGGGTGGAACTCGACCAGAGGCCAGGTAAAGAGCAGTTGGCAGGGCTGTGGAGATAGCCGGGTCCCTGCAGCACCACGGTCCAGGTCAGCATCGCTCCTTGTATCTACAGATCTTTGATCTGGTCTCCATCAGAGACTGTAAAATTGAGGTGGTGGGTGGGGTTGAGGAGTAAGATGGGAACAAAGAAGAATGCCAAGTAAAGACTGCTGGAGGAAAAGCAGAGTTCTTAAAGGCGTTTCCCATCTTCTTTAAATATTTCTACATCTCCCTGTGGAACTGAACTTGGCTGTTGTGTCCTGTGTCACAGAGCACACAGCCCTGACCTGTGTCTCACAGTGTGATGACATACACAGGGAAGCTTCTGTCTCTCACGTTACAGGTTTGTCCATCCGGAGGTTGCATTCCCATTTTCCTGTCCCCCATTTCTTTATAATTTTACGATCACCAACTTTTCGTTTTCGGGTCAGTTTAAAATAGTTCAAGTTTTAATTTCATTGTGAAATGTCCCTACCCAAAAGAAAAGTGACACAGAAACAGGTAGAAACCGGAGACAAATTTGAAATAGTTGCATTTTCTAAATGCCTTTACATTATCGATTTCCAAATGAATCCCACGATGTTTGGAGATGAGGCATTGGTTTGGCGAAAGGAACGTTTCTAGACTAATTAAGTTCCGTGGAGTTTGTCTGAGCAAAGCAAACAAAACAAGGAGGGTTTGCTAATTAGGCAGCTCCCAGAGCCAAAGAAGGGTTTTGATGTGTGTGTGTGTGTGGGGGGGGTGGCTTTTCAAATCTGTATTTTTAACCAACACATAAAAATATACTAAAGGGTACCATATGATATTTCCATATATGTATACATTGTATAATGTTTCACACTAAACATACCTGTCCTCAATTATCCTCTTTTCTAGCTTTTGCAGCACCTCGCTGTTAGCCACAGCCACCACTCTGTGTGACACAGCCACACAATTTCTTGCTCCTGTCTAATGGTGTCCCTCCTGATCCAGTGTTCTGAGAGCTCCAGCCAGCAATGTGACCAGGCGGCATTTATAAGGAGGGAAAAAAAGGGAGAAGCAGAAAACAACTTAATTGATTACAGCCTTATCAGTCAACCTGTCAATGGTTACAGCTGGCCTCCTGTGTCCAGCCAAGTCCCAGTCTCTGTGCTTACAGTCTGTATTGGCTGACGTGTTTGGCCCTGTGCGTGCCTGAGTTTGACCTTCTATAAAGGTTCCTGAACAGAGTTCCAATGGTGTTTGTTACCTTTGCTAGGTTCTGGTGATAATGTATCTAGATGTGGGCTATCTTGGTAACTGTTCTGTGTGTGTTTGGCAAG
This sequence comes from Phodopus roborovskii, assembly GCF_943737965.1. Taxonomy (NCBI): domain Eukaryota; kingdom Metazoa; phylum Chordata; class Mammalia; order Rodentia; family Cricetidae; genus Phodopus; species Phodopus roborovskii. Next base: position 6,299,892 of record NW_026126413.1, on the reverse strand, counting down.
AATGTCCATTGCGCTGTTACTGGGGGAGTGTTCTAGATAAAAGCTCAAGTCAGGGAGGCTGACAGAGTTCAGGTCTTCCACATCATTGCTCATTTTCTTATTGAATTGAACCCCTGTTATCGTGAACTGCCCCTTATTATCTCTGAAATATTCCCTGCTCTGAGTTCCGCTTTGATGGCTACATGGCCATTTCAGTTCAGCGTGTTTCCCCTCATCCTTTGTCTTTATGTTGAAAATAGATTTCATTCCATTTTTATTCCTCTGTTTTCTACTTTATTTTAGATCATTTGAATATTCAGTATTATATTTGATTAACCTGTGTTCAGACAATTAGTATCCCATTTCAATTTACCTATTGGCTTTTGATAGTTTAGGGGTTGCAATATTCATTCCTAAACCATCACACTCTGCCAACAGTTATTATTTCACTATTTCAAGATAAGAGCAGGCCCATTCAAATTCTATCAGTCCTTTTACTTTCCTTTTTATGTCTACTAACAGCGACATATCTACTGTATAGTTTGTTTTATTTTCCCTTTCAATAGCCATGCATGCTTTAAAATCTGATGAGAAGGAGCCATTTTCACTAATGTACGTATGTGCTGCATCTTTTTCTTATGTTGCTGTTTACATCCCAAGCCTTCCTCTAATATCTCTCTTTGGCCCAAAGATCATTGTCAGCAATTCTTTGGGGGTAGATCTGTTGGCCATAAATTCTTTTGTTTTTACCTTCATGACATAGGACACCATAGCGACCATGATTAGACATTACTTTTGGGTCAGAAGAACACAAGTGAAAATGACAATAAATTGGCAAACTAATTTCTAAGTATACTTTTTTAAAAGGAGGGTTATGAAAGGAGGTACCCTGTGTTGACGTGCCTTTCCCAGGAAGGCAAAGGTTACTAGATAAAAATCCAAGGGCCAGGCTTGGGATACCTCCATATGAGTTACTGGCCTCAGAGATCCCCAAAATAACAGACGATTGTCATCCTCTATGTTGCTCACTGTAGCCAGATGGTAAAAACCCTATTGCTGGTAACACCACACACTTTCATTGCAGAAAAATGGAAATCAAGCTGTAGACTCTCTTCCTGTTGACTAGCTTTCAGAGTGGGGGAAAAGTGTTATCCAGGCTACTGGGGAGAAAAGCTCATAAATGGTCTCACCCAGGACTGAACTCTGTATATTACAATACTGATCTTCTGGTCAGTGTGTACATAACAGTGCAATTGTGGCATGACTGTTATTGGGGTAACCAACAGCCTGCAAAAAAATATATTTTAGGCCTACTCCACAGCAGAAAATTAATGCCTGCACTGTAAATATATTCACAAGTCCATAGCTGGGAGAGTTATAGGACCTAGACAGAAAACCCACTACTATTATTTTATTAAATGGATAGATTGTCAAACTAACTTCCTTCTATATGTGTGTGGTTATTCCTATAAATTAGTGCTGCTGTCAACGTTGGTCATAGAATTTTTTTTAAAGGTGTTTGCTTATTCTTAATATTTATTTTACTTGTATGAGTCTTTTGCCTGTCTGTATATGTGTGTACCACATGTATGTGCCTGGTACCTGAGGATGTCAGAAGAGGGTGTCAGGTCTTCTAGAACTGGAATTAAGGACAGTGTGAGCCACTGTGTGTGGGTGCTAGGAATTGAATCTGGGTCCTCTACATGAACAAGTACTCTGAATCACCAAGCCATCTTTCCAGCCACAGAGAAGCTTTATTTAAAACACTTGACAACAGTTCATGCAGAGACCCAAAATAGGCCAAGTCCTAAGGATACATGAAGCTTGAAGATCTGCCCTAAATGAAACATGTATATCAAACCCTGATGACTCAGGAGACATTGCAAAGCAGAGTGAGCTAGGAGTGGAAGGGCCAGAAGGTAGGTGAGGAGCCTCTCTGGGAAATCCTGTCTTCCGGGCGAGATATGGCCATCACACTCGTGAGTCACAGAAGCTGTAACCCACACAGAACCAACGTAAAGTCAAGTCAGTCAACATTTTAGCATGAGTTTGAGAGGCACTCAGACGGCCCTGCCCTAACTGTGGAGCTTTTGGTAGCCGAGGGCTGTGAGAGGAGGTGAAGACGTTTTTCTTCCAGGATGTGGGTACTGGTGGGTTTCCCGGATTCCAGTGGGTGGCCCGCACCCTTGCACATACAGGTGCCATTAGCTGGACTGGTCAGTCATATAAGAGAAGGTATATGTAGGTGAGAGGAAATTAGGGTGGATACAATCAAGATACACTGTGCGGATGTATGAAAATTGTCAATGAATAAAAATATTCCCTAAAGAATGGGGAGACCACAACAGAGACTTGTCTCTGTAGATCTTACAGACTTGTGCCTTTCCAAGTCCAGAAATTTTAATTACAATCAGTGTAACAGACTGTAATGGACTTAATCTATTTTGGTTTGTTTGTTTCTTCTGTGTTTGGTTCAATCATCCCTTACCTCCCCATCCCTGGCTTCTTAATATGGAAGTTGTATAGATTTGAGGTTCCCCCCCCCATAAACATTTAAAGCTATAAAATTACTTCTGAGTACTGTTTTAATTGTGTCCCATACATTTTGATATACTATGTTCAAAATGTTTTTCAGTTCAAAATATTCATAATTTCTTTGTTCTTGTTTGATCCATGCATTAGCCAAAGCACTCACTTGACTTAATTTCTAAACATTTGTTTTTATTCATGCATATGGGTATTTTGTCTCCATGTATGCCTATGCACCATATGCATGCTTGATGCCTATGGAAGCCAGAAGAGAACATTGGGTTTCCTGGTACTGGAGTTGTAGATGTTGTGAGTCATGCATATAGGTGCTCCAGTCTAACCTGGATTTTCTGAATGAGCAGCCAGTGGTCTTAATCACAGAGCCATCTCTCTAGCTCCCTGATGTCTAAATATCTTCTCCAGATATGGTGTTTTGAATCTTGAATTCTAATTTAGTCCTGGAGTGTTAATGAAGTATAATAAGAACTATGTATTTCTGTTAAATATGTCAAGTATCCTTAGGCTTGTTGTATGACGGATACAATTGTCACTTCAGTGAAATTCACAACGAAGTCAGTCATGATTTTGGTGTGATGATTTATAAGTGCTAATTTAGTCAAGTGTGGTCAGCATCTCTATATTGCCTCCAGCATTCATTTTTCCTGTAAATTGCTGAGCAAATGTCACAGTCTTGCCCTTCTCTCCTCTTTACGAGTTTTTGCTTTACTCTCCCCCTCCCCGTACTGGAGATTCAACACAGTCCCCATGCATGCCAGAAGTGCTGAGTTATGCCCTCAGCTCCCGGTTGATCTTTTTGTAAAGTTCTGAATTTGGGTAAACAGTTGACCCTCAGAATCCAGAGGTTATGTATGCATAAATTTGCCCAACCACAAATCAAAAATATCTGAAAAACTTCATCTGCACTGATCACTCAAGATTGCTTTCCTTGTAATTACTGGAAATCATCCTAATAATTGTGTCATCACTGGCAATTAAAATAAATCTAGAGGTGACCTAAAGCACACGGGGTGTATGCCCAGTTCAAGTTACACAAGGGCTTGAGCAGCCATAGACTTAGGTGTCATAGGGAGATGTTGGAACCAATCCCCACAGACACCCACAGGCTACCAGGTACACTGACAGCATTCTCCTTGCCAAGTTGGCAACTATGTTGTGAAATGTTTCTTTTGTCTTAAAACCCCTCCCATCTGATGATGATATAAATACAGTTTTCTTACAATTACATCTTTTCTGGCACGTCTCTCTTCTGTCCAGCCTTTAACTTCTCTGAGATTTTCTTTCTTATTATTGGAAGTGGGATTTCCCATAGGAAACATTTGTGAGCTTGATGTTTTCCCTCATTTGACAGTGTCTGTCTTTCCATAGTTTGGTCATTTATAGTTAATGTGATTATTACATAATCAGGTTAGACTACAAGAGCTCGCTGTTTGCTTTCTAGTTGCCCCAACTAGATCTTCCTTCTTCCTTTGATTTTTAAGATCCAATTTTGGATTCATTGACTTTTTAACGCACTCTACTGTTTTTCCTCTGCTGGCTTATTGGTTATAACTTTTTCTTTTTAAAACTTACTTTTGCAGTGTTTGCCACAATATGAATTTTTAACTTGCCACAACCTCTCTTCAGAGACGATATTCCCCTTAATAGTTCTATATGTCTGCGTCTTTCGTCCACCCTTTCCATTACCCTTGCCATGCGTGATGCTTGCATGCCAACCTTGCATGCATTACTACCAGGAAGTTTAGATCTTTTTTCTTAAAGGATAAATTACAGTTCTGTATTTCATACATATTTACTGCCCAGTTTTCTCTATTGCTCTGTACAGACCCACTTTCCTGTGTGTATTGCTTGCTTCTGTTTGAAAATGGTCTCCTTTCACTCCTATCCCCGTAAGTCTCCCTAGCAATAACTGTACCCAGCTTCAATAGCCTAAAAATGGTTTGTTTGCTATCTTTACTTTTGAAGATATTTTTGCTGGATGCAGATTCTGGATTATTGGTTTCCTTCCTTTAATAATTTCTATTATTATTGTGACTTATTGTATATTAATATCTGGTAAGGTGAGTTCCTCCTCAATTTTGTTGTTTCCCCCTCTAATTGATTTTTCCTTGCAAGAAGGCTACAGTCATCTTGTCCAGTTAAAAGAAGCTTCTGTTGTTGTTTTTTAAATTCCATGTATACGTTACCTTGGGAGTAAGCAGCGCCTTTCTGACCCTAAGCCCTCCTGTATATGAAGCAAGCTTGTTTTTTTGTTTGTTTGTTTGTTTTACCTTTTTTCAAGTGTTCATTTTCATTTCCAAGTAGCATTCAAAAATTTTCCTCAAACAGATCTTAAATATTCCTTACTATACTCAGAGGTCTTTCATATTTTTGCGATTGCTCCTATGGTAGATGAAGTCTCCTTGTTATTTGCTTTAAGCTGCTTTTGTGTAGGAAGCCTGCTCCTCTCCACCAGTCTTGTCCCAACCACCCCAGTGGACTTCCTCACATCCCCCATCCATCTGCTGGTGCTGTTTCAAGTATGCATTGCAGCGGTTGTGTGCTCTTGCATCTGAACGCCCTTCTCATACTGCCCGGACCCTGCCTTCCTTCCTCCCTTCTGGACTTAGATGTCTTACTCTTCATTGAAAACCCCTTTCATCCTGTTGGTTATGTATCATTTATGGAGTGTACACATTGCCCGTTTGTCTTCTTCCACTGTATTTCAAGGTAGCTCCCTTCCACATGGTCAGATGGATTTTGCCCTGAGTGCATCTGCGGCAGGAACCACTTCCTGTGGAGTCCCACGGGCCTGTCTTGGGCAGGCATCTGCGTGACTTGGTTCACATTCTCTCTTCTGGCTCTGTTCTTAGATAATTTCCATGTTTATTTTTTGACTATAACTTCCCTCAGTTATGGTTAGGAGGAACTCTGAAAAACACCCACACATGGCACAATTTTGGAAGTTTGATTTCTGGAGGTCTCCTCTTCTGCCACCCACAACGTCAGGCAGACAGTCAACTTCCTGCCACAGCCTTCCACCAGTGGACAGAATTTTCTAGTCCTTATGTGGAGGGAGTAGCTCCATCTGGCTTTTTGCTCTCTCAGTCCTGTCGCCCTATCACTTTCAGCCCAAGGCTCAAGCCCCTGCACCTGTGGATCTTAAGACCCTGCAAATAGTTGCCACATCCCTAGGAACCATTTGTGTTTAGCATCTGCTCAATGCTATAGTTTTGATTTTCTACTGTGTTCTTGGCATTTGGGAATTTTCCTTGCTTGTTGAGTTTGGCTACGGGACGATGACAGCAGCCACAGTGGCAAAGACATTTTGACTTTGCAATAACAGTGTGACCCTTATCCCTCTTGTGCCCTGATGTCTTCAACATAACAGGAAGCAGGCAATTTGCAGAGGTAGTCTTCAACTCCAACTCATAACAATTGCCTGGGAGAGGGCTGGCCCCTTCTGTTAACAGTTGCCATGGTTGTTTTTGTTACTAACACCATTACATAATCACCCTGAGTTTTAGAGGCTTAGATAGCATTTTCCTGAGAGGAAGGGGGTCCACAAAATCAGATGACAAGCAGGCTAGATTTCCTATCCTATAGTGTCATTCAGCTTCCCAAGGTAAATAACGGTAGTTGATGAATAGCACAAGCAGTTAGAGAATCTGCCTTGACAACTTGTATCATAAAGTAATGAGGCTAATTCCAGGGTCTGGAGCATCTACCTTATTGACTCGTATGCCACCTCAGAGGTATCTGTGTGGTGTGTGTGGGGTGGAGACACAGATCACCAACAGTAATTGTTAGTAAGCCCAGTTGGAGGACGTCGGGGAGATGCTCAAGGCCAAGGTTCTGAATGTTTCTCATTAATTATCTTCAAAACAAACTCTCAGCCTAAAAACCCCAATTAGAGAGCCGCTCATGGCTCAGTCATCTGCGGTGGCATATTCGCCACGTACTGGTTTTCATTTCAGAAATTTGGAGTGGTACAGTGGAAAATGTGGTCTCCGAGCCAGCCAGACTGGGTTCAAACTCTTTCTCTCCTGTTTACCAGCTTTAGGACAGCGGTCAGGCTACCCAGAGGCTCTGTGCCTCAGTTTCCTCTCCTGAAATACAGACATAACAATATCATGGCAAATACTTCTCAACACTATTGCACAGATTAAACCAGTAGCCTTTCTAAGCTATTCAGGAGGTGGATTGGCCATTACCCAGTCCCTTACATGGCACACTTCCTGGTCCTTCCATGAGTTTACTGGGGCACGGGCCTCGCGTGGTATGTATGTCAGCAGGGACTACCCTGAGGATCCTAAAGACAGTCCCTCCAGCCTGAGCGGAGGAGGACACGGGATCTGAAGCTGGTGGCACTTTCCTTTCCTCTGCCGCAGACCCCAGGTCAGGTCCTTTTTGTTCTCCTGGATCCACCTTCCTCTCCATCTCCTCGCTGGCCCATTCACACAACGCCCCCATCTCTGAGTGTCACTGGGCCTGTAGCTTGCCCTCAGGGCTTGGGACTCTAGAAGCAAGCCTGGTGCTAGCTCCTGAATGGTTTCTATGCTGCATCCTTGCCCAACCAAAACGGAGTTTCTAAGCCTGGTTGGTGACTGCCTCTTCTCAGGAGAAGGTCCCCAAAACTCACCTGAGGATGAGCCTGCTGCCTCCCCAGCTGGACAGAGTTCTCTTGGCTAGGAAGGGGAGAGTGGCTGCTTAATTCCCCATAAAACTCTTTTCTCAAATGAGCATTTGATGTGCCAAGAGGACTTCACCTCTTTTTAACTGGCTGCAAGGAGTCTAGTCCACTTGGCTTTAATTAAAAGATCACGAAGCTTGAGTAAATGATGAAAGAAAGATACAGGAGTAAAAAGATTAAAGCTGTGCTAAGTTCTTATTGGGAAGTTCAGTGTTTGGAGAATATTGAGTTATTGAGCCTTTGCAGTTATGTGTGATGGGAGGGTAACAAAACGGGCCCGTGGGGCACACTGACTAATGTGCCTCTCTGAGTGAGTTCTCAGCAGCCTGCTTTGTAGTCTCGTTTGTCACTTGATGGTTTGTATGGACTGCTGTTCACTCAGATTGACACTTTGATATACACACTTACACATCTAGAACTCTTTGCTTCTACCAGAATCAAAATATGCAGAAACTGAAGCCAGTGAGAAAGTGGTGAGGCCACTGTTTGTTTACTCATGTTGCTATGACAACGGGCCAGTGATCAAGCACCTTAGTGAACCAAAAAACATACCGCCTTGCAGTTCTGAGACTGGGGGTTGTTGCAGCATACTCCCTCGGGTGTGTGTGTGTGTGTGTGTGTGTGCGCGCGCGTGCGCGCGCGCGCGCGCGCGTGCATTTGCGTGTGCGTGTGCCTGATCTTTCTCCTAGCTCTGCTAGTTCTTGGCTTATGTGCAATAAACTCAGTCTGCATGTGGCATACTCTTGGTATTCGTGTCTGTGTCCAGATTTCTCTTTTATAAGGACATCATTCATATTGCATTAGCCTACCCTTTTCCAGAATGACATCATCTAACTAATTGCATCTGCCTTTCTCTCCTACTTTTAAGACTTCCTATGATTGCAGTGTACTAATGATGGTCCAGAACACTCCCCATGGAGGTCATCTCCATAGACTGGGTATTCAGATTTCAAAATATGACCTTGGTTGGCTGGGGTGATACAATTCAATACAGGACAGCCTCAATGGCATCTACTCTACTCCACAGAACCAAGAGACCTGCGTTTGAACAGCCCATTCCACAGGACCCTCATCTATCCTCTTACTAGAACTAACCGGTGCTAGTTCACCACATGGGGAAGTGAGCCATAGGTGTGGGCATGGGCTGAATAATACAGGGCCGTGGAGACTTTGTAAGGGTTTTGTATTTTTTCCAAACAGCAATGGGAGCCATTGAAAATTTGTAAGCAGAAGGGTTGTTGGGCTCCAGAAATATCTTTCTTCTAACCCTAGCTCTAGGTAGATGTGGCATAGGATGTTAGCTGAGCAAATGAGGGCCCTGGCCTGCCCCTCTATAGTGGCGATAGGCATACCGAGCAGACCATGAGGAGAACACCCATGGCTGATGAGCCGATCAGGACATTTGAGAGGGACACCAAGTAAGAGTTATTTTAGCCAAGGTGGCTAGAGCTGCAGTTGGAGTTGTTGGCAAGAAGAACTGTCATTTGGGTTTTCGGAGATGGGCACTTTCATTTTGGGACAGAGAGTCTCATCTGCTAGTTAAGTCACCTGGGTAAACAATATCGTTACACCAAAATAAAGAAACTCGTTCTTGCAATAAAATGGTGATGTCACACTCCTGAGTGCGCCGGTGAAACGGCAGCTTCAGAGGGAGACGAGAAGAGTATCTATCTCCCCAAGGGCGGACATACACTGGCCTGTTGGCATCTTTGGTATTAGTTACCTGCTTGCTACAGCAACATATTGCCATGAACTTGCTGGATTAAGGCATGAATTTATTCCCTTGGCACTGTTGTTCAGAAGTCTGTTGTGGCCCTTATTAAGGTATAGCCAAGGTGTGCCAAATACTCTTTTCTCCACTTCTAAGGCTACTCAAATTCCCTGGCCTGGGCCCCTTTGAAGCTAGCAGTGTAGTATCTCCCTGACTCACCTTCTGTCACCACACATCCTTTGCTGAGCCATTATTTTGCCTTTGTCCTCTACTTCTACAAATTTTAGAAATGGTAACATGCTTCCAATCCCACCACACAGGAAGCTGAGAGCTAAGACAGGAGGATTTTGAGATCTGGAGCTGTTTGAGTTGGATAATGAGACTCTGTCTCAAACCTCAAAAACAACAAGAAGGAAAAAAGCAAATTAAGGACAGTGGCTCATACCCGTAATACCAGCATTTGGAAGGTGAAGGCAGGAGGTTCAGGAGTTCCAGGCCAGCCAGGAGCTGCATAGCAAGACCCCATTTCAAAAACAAACAACAAAGAACACTTAAGATTGAGTTGCCTCCCACTCTGGTGAGAGTGATGCCTGGTGCTCACCCTAGCTCTTGGTCGGTCCTGAAAGAAAGAGGAGTTCCCAAAGTCAGGTGGACTGAGGCAGCCTGAGCACATGCTAGGCCAAGGGAAGGCATGATGCTCCCTTCCCTCCAGGGTGACAGGTTGGAGGAGGTTACAGCAGTTAGCTTTGGGGCATGGTGGCAGACAAGTAGCAGAAACAATGCAAAGGGAGGGGAGATTTATTTTGGCTCACGGTTTCAGAGATGTCATCCGTGGTCATTTGACTCTGATGCTGCAGGACCTGAGGTGAGACACCGTGACCGGGAACATGTGGTAAAGGGAAGTGGCTCGCTCCATGGTGGACAGGAAGCAGACAGGGAAAGATCCCAAAGAAAGGATGGACCCTCCGATGGCACATCCTCAGGGACTCCAGGCCCCGCCTTCAAATAGCTCATTGAACTGTGAACTTTAGGAGGCTACTCCACTGATGGGTTAGAGTCCTTGTGATCCAATTGCCTCTTGAGAGGGAGCTGAGTTTTCAATGCATGAAGTTTTGTGAGTATGGAGGTTGGGGAGTGGCGGACACCATCTTTGGAGGAAAGTTTGGACAAGAATATGCAATTCATGTTTTGTTTGGCTTTTTTTTTTTCTTAACTTGTTTTAAGCGAAGTAAATGAGCAGTTTAAGTTTAGGTCTTAGACACCCAGATCACAGTGGTCTACAGAGTTACAAGTGCCTGTCATTTCTGATGGTCCACAATGCATCTCCAGGAAAAACCCAGCACAGTAATGGGATCATTGACAGCTGGGGCTCCCACTGGTCATGCAAGAAAAAAGAGTGATGGTGGCTTTGGCTCGTTCTAAGGGCGTGTTGTGTTAGCTGTGCCTTTCCCTGCATTTGTCTCCTATGCTCTTACCTCACACTCTCTGACTTGGCCACATGATGAGGGTCTTCACCAGTGAGGAGGTGGCAAGTACTACATTCAGCAAACAGCTATAGGCAGACACTTTGTGCGTGAGCAGGCCCAAACTTAGCAAGGCTGACTGGAGACCCTGTCAGAGCTCACAGGAGGCAAGAGGGGCTGTAGCGGCTTGAGGGACTAGGAAAAGAAGGCAAAATATTAATAATGGCTATATCATTAGTATTAATTTAGAGACAGAATCTATGTTGTATTACCAACACTAGCCTAAGCCTACTGGGCTCAGGTGATGAGTGGCTGTCTCCTAGCTTCCCAACTAAGACTTTCTGAAATCAGCCCTTAAGGGATTGGCTCAGTAGAAAGAACGTTCTAGAATACAATTTAGATGAAATGGAGGAGTGAACATATAGGATACGGTAATATATTGAACATACATATAATCTAACATAATTACATATGTAAAAACAAAACTCAAGTGGGCCAGTTGATATACAGTCTGTGTGCCCTGGGTCTTTGGTCACCTAGTTCTTTCTCTAGAGGTGATCTTGACATTGATATCTATTTAGCAGAGAACCCATCCATTCCCTCCCTCACGGTGGATGGTTAAACCATCTTTTAAGCACAGAATCAAGTGTGCCTGCTTCCATTGTTTCCTTGTGGTGAGTCATGTGGCAACGCTTTCCAACCACTTACTCCACATAAAAGACTCCACACACCATTTCGAGGGCCAGTTCCTGACCCAAGATGCAGAAAATCTGAACCAAAGGTAATTATACAATGGTAACCATTCCTGTTCCCACTCTGAAATCCACAAAAATCTCCAGAGACTTTGGATTCCTACAGAGCATGCATTGTGGGTTTGAGCCGAGAGGAGCAGGATCCAGAGCTAAGGCACTGGGAGCCCCAGCAGACCTGTGGTGTAATTGTCAGATGGAGACCAGTCAGGCTCAGGTGGGGACCAGAGGCAGGGCTTCTCTGCCAGGAGCTGGTGTGCAAAGGGGCTCCCCAGGGGACCCCTAGGAGCTACTGCAGCATGGCACTGGAAGAGAGGGGTTTACAGACTCAGGGAGAAAGCTGAGAGTACACAGATGGAACCCAGCTCTCCCCAGCTGGGTTTCCTGACCAGAGAAGGCCTCCCTCATGGAAAGGTTACAAGGAAAGATTCCTATTTTTCTTCCCCTGCTGTGAAATCAATTAAAAACAGGATGGATACAAAATGGTTTTATAACCTCCTCCACCTCCTGGCTGGCTTGCTTCTTGGGGATGGGCCAGCCCAGAGTGAGGAGAGACAGGAGTCTCATGGTCTGAAAATGCAGCAGCAGCTTAAAGAACAGTGGCCTAATGCTCCAGCTCTCCTCAGGGGACCTGAGACTGGCTGGGAAATGTCTCCCTGGTTTACACACAGTGGGAGGAGGATCTCAATGATGAGGAGTAAGAAGTTTGTAGCCAGGCTCACCCTCTGTGGCCCACAGGTTCCTCCAGAATAAAGCAACCTGATTTAAAAGAGAATTTATTTCCCACAGAATAATTCAAAGGACTTGTGATGTTGAGACATCATTGATTTATAGAAAGCAACATCAGTAATTTTTCATTCTTGCTTTAGTCTATAACTACTCATGGGTAACCTTTACAGAGTACCACTTTGATCCAGGCGCATAATTAGGCACTTTTGTAGATTAACTCTGATTTGTATGATATCATGCCAGATTAAATAATATTTTCTCCAATTTCAATATAAGGAAGATGAGGTCCAGAGAGGCTAAATAATCTGGTGAAGACAAAAGAGTTAGTAAATGTCAAAGCCAAGTCTGATTTACATTGTCTGCTAGCAATAATAATGTTAATGTAACAACAGTAATTTTGTAGTAATAGTTGTATGTGATACCTGAAATATTCATAACAAGCAGTGACAAAGGTTCCCAAGATCCCTTTACAGATGAAAAGGTCATAGTTCAGCAAACAGCTCAAGGCCATGAGCTGACTTGCTGAGTCTGGCTTTGAACCCATGTCTTTTTGGGTTCGTTGATGTTGGCAGTTAGTCCAATGAGAATGAATGAAGCTTCAGGGACTCAGGATGGTACAACTGTTCCTTGGTGCTTCTGATACTTCTCTTGCCCCCAGACAGAGGCCCCAGCATGTCTGTGGTTCTGAGGCTGAACACACAGAACACAACAGCCTCTGCCAACACGTATTGTTCTCAGCAGCATGTAATGTTTCCTAGGGACTTGGCCAACTTGGCTTTGGCATTTTAGACATCTTGAGGGCCATGGTTCTAAGCATCCTGAGTGGATCGACAGATTTTGTTGGGACATTCTGCTTCAAACCACAAAGCTGCCTACATTTTCCCCCAATGAAAAAATATTAGCTGGAAATGACTGGTCATTTCAGTCTGTCAATGCAGGGTATCTTTGCACATTTGATGAGAATTCACATGGATGAGATTCCATGGTTCGAGTGCCCTCCCTACTCATTAGATTGCTCTGACCTGCTCTGACTAACTCTGTCTTCTCTGAACCCCACTTTCCATGGCATAGCCTCCCTCTCATCTTGGGGAGTCTTGGCATCTGTATCTCCACTCACTTGTTCCTACTTCTCCTTCATCCTCTACCTAGTCACCCACAAACAACACAAGACCATCCATGTTTGGGTTGATTTGGAGAAGCAGCAAAACCATTTCCACATCCATTATGTCCTTTGGGCTGAAGGGCAGAACAGAATTAGAGCCCCCTCTGGTCCCTCTGTGTCCGTGTTGCACACTCTATTCCAACTCGCCTCCACTCTGATTACCCTAACCTGAAACAATTCCCCTAGGGTCTTAAAAACTCAGCCGGAAAGGCTAAATGGCCGAGAAAGTGGAGCTTATTTCCAGAACAATCCATTTCAAAGGCTTATTTCTTGAAACTGAGTTTGTCATACAATTTCAGTAATCTCACTAGTAGCAGTGATTAACCATTCATTGATTTATGCATTCAATAAAGACTTATCGAATCTTTCTGGGATCGGGTACTGACAAATACTATGATCAAGGAACTTAATTTAACAAAAGGCCCAACTGCTGTGTTCTCCAATCTATCCTGGGGCCATGCTTCCCATGAGTAGCTCCCAGTCTCTGAGTGTGACTAGGATGCCAAGGCAGCCTGCTCCATGGGGACAGGATCCTCTGGTGGCCATCTTTGTCATAAATTACCTTGGCAACCTAGTTGAACCACTTTCCATTGCTGTATGATCTAAAATGTGTCTACCTTCCCCTGCATTATCCTTCACGCTGAGTCAGACTTTCTTTATTCTCCTGTCTTCCATGGATGACATTTCCCAGGGATGGTGATGGGGTAGCTGAGCAGAGCCAAGAAGCAAAGACAAAGAAAGGGGCAGGGGCTTAGGGTAGAGCTATACCATCTCCTCTTCCCACAGGAGGAAGACATATCAAAACTGCAAAACCCCTCCTTTAAAACGTCCAGACCAGGTTTGATAGAAAGCATGGTGTTTCAGGATACAACTTCAAAGGATTCTGGGCACAAGGACGTTGTTTGTAGAATCTTTTTTTTTCCCCCCCTACAATGTTTTGACTCTTTTGTCCTAATGATGGCAGAAGAAAGAGCATACAGTCTCATCTTGGTAGGGCCAACTCCAGACTTGGGAGAAGCCTAGTCAGAGCCCAGGCTGGACCAGTCCAAGAATTAGGATTGTTACTATAGAAATGGACACTGTGGGCTCTCTGTAACTGAAGCCATTCCGCTTCTAGATCCTTCTAATCGGCAGCCCCAATTCAGATCCCTAATGGCTGCCTAGGGAGAACTGCCATTAGTCACTTGGCAAGTGGAGTTTTCACTGCAAATTAATAAATTGATTTTCTGCTTTTATTTTTGAAACAAAGAAAAGAATAGCATTAACATCAAGGGAGGTCATCAGAGAGAACAGGAGTAACAAGGAAGCAACATGGGGCCTGTGGGTGTTTGGTGAAGGTGAGGGTGGGTTGGGACTGTGAGGTGGGCGTGGCTACCTAGGGTAGGATTTCAATGGTGTCTTTCAGATCCATTCTTTATCTGTGTGGTGCCTGGAGGTTAGGTAGGAGTGTCAAAGCACCTCAGTTATAGAGAGTGTAACAATTGACCCTGCTGGGGACTATTGAGGAAGTATTTTTGGACACTAAAAGGAAGTTGATCGTTACACAGCCTGGAGATTTTGAATGGAGCCCATCAAAATGATGGGGTTCAAGGTGAAAATTAACAATGGGCCCCAGGAGTCATGGATGTTAGCTGCACTGGTCATTATGGTCAACCTATGAAAACCATGTCACCATGTTCCTGAAGTAAAGTTCTCAGTGGTTCTCTGGAGGAAGCCATCTCACCGAATTCCATTCCTGGGGCGCTGAGAACACACAGTCTCCTGACTCTGTGGGACAGTGGCGTCTTGTTGTGCCTCTAGTTTGTCTTAACACCTTTCCCCCAAGTTGGTAACTTGCTTCAAACTTGGTTCTAATAGACCCTTTTCTCAGAAGCCTCATTGGCTTCCCAGAGCATGGCTGGTTGCAGCCTCCACATCACATAGCACACCTCCATCCTACCTTACTATTATTTGTTGACACAGTTAAGCTACAGACTTCTCCCGGACAGAGATTGAGTCCCAGTGTGGGAAATCAATGCTGAATAAATGAGTAAGCATTGAGCTCTACCACTTACAGCATGGGCAGAATTCTTCATGGGCTTTCCAGATCTTTACGTCTGTGTCACAGGGACAATCCTCTTCCTACTGGACAGATGTCTGTTTATCTTTGCTAATATATGTGCTTGTCTCCAGAGCAGCCATCTGGGCAGCTGAAGAGAAGTAGCCAAGAGGCTTGTTGAGATTTCAGTGTCTTTAACTGTTTCTCTGAGGCAAGTGAGCCAGTTCTCCCAGAAATCTGGTCTGGAAGTATTGCCAACACACATTCCAGAGACTGGGAGATTCTAGAAAAACAGACATATCACCTTTCAGTGTTTGAAGACTATGTTTCCTTCCAGTCTTCAAGTTGTGAATGACACACAGTCCATGGAAGCATTCTGAAGTCACTAAACACGCAGAGGTCTGAAATTTTCAAGACACATTTAACCAGAGATCAGTCAAACACTGCATATACATGTTAAAGAATGAAAAGGAAAAAGACAAAAAATAAAACAAACTAACAAAACAAACCAAGAAGCCCAAACCAAACAAACTCCAAAACCAGCAAGCAAACTCAGCCATCAGGCAGTAGGGGCTGAAGGATTAGAGGTTCAGGGCCAACTTCAGCTTACTAGGGTGTTCGAGGCCAGCTTGGGATACGTAAGACTGTCTCAAAAGATAATAAAACGAAATCCTGAAAGTCATGAACCTTGTTCGAAAATCCCAGTTTTAATCCATTTAAACAATCATTTGACCTGAACTTCTAGAAGATGTCAATGATGTGTTAATACTTTCTTAACAGCAAGTGTAAAGTGACTTGAGAAGCTACATGTGTGAGAGCCAAAGTTAGATGCTACAGGCTATTTATGTTTTCACTCCCCTAAACAAGTTTGTTTGACCCATCTGCACCTGCAATGGATGTGCCTGACCACATGAACAGGAGGTACTCAGCAGGAAATATGTCATGATGTACACTTGCCCCTGGTTGGATATAGGTATGGGGGTATGCCTGGAGGAAATATGTCAGGATATTCTTGTCTCTGATTGGACTTGATGGGAAATATGGTGGCCTTGTGGGGTTGCCTTTTTAAGTCTCTGCAAGGTTCATAATTCGTGACCATTTTCTGGGAACCCAGAGATAGTCTTGGCTAGAGTCTATCCAGCTGACCAGCATTTGGTTAAGTCTTGCTTCACATTTTGCTTTAGCTGTAGTAGTGGTTTTATTCTTTACCGGTCGAATTAATACATGCACATGCTGGTTCATTCCTCTGAGAGCTCTAAAGCTGCCAGTGTGTTCAAGGTCCCCTGCTGGGCCCTGAGATACATACTGAGGTCACCTCTCCACTGTGGGGCCTATAGTCTGGAAAGGACAGGCCCCCAAAACTGACCACAGACATGAGGTTTTTTTTCTTTGAGCAACCCAGAAGGTTCTGCTAGTGTACTGTCAGGAGTTGGGGAAGATCTACCAGAGAAAGTGGTTTGTCAGCTAAGGGTAGTGATGCATAAGCTTAAGCTGCCATTGAGGTGGTGGGGACAAGAATGTTCCAAGAACATAGGATCTGGAGGCCCCAAGACCCTCAAGAGTTAAAGACTCCAGAGCTGCTAGAACACAGAGAGGAAGATGGTGAGAGGATTCTTGAGACATAGGTAGAGACAACATAAGAATATTTATCAACTGATGCACGAATACAAATTCATAGGCACATGAACTCCAACATTTAAAATGTATACCATTTTATCCTCTAACCTGGCTAGATTACAGATATTATCCAGTCTCTTCTTAAGAGATCTAAAAGATAGTACAGTGTCCATAGATTTGACTCTTATTGTTCAAGTATGTACCTGCCACTAGATAAACAATGCCCCCAAGTTCTGATAAAACTGCCCAACGATTTCCCCCCTAAATTGCTGGGCCTTAAATAATGAGTCGTCTCAAGAGGAGAAGATTTCACCTGACTGCAACAGTATTTTGCAAGATGCTTTTCTCTCAGCATTGGCTGAACTAACAATTGTGTTAGCAAAATTTCTTAGCCCTCATAATACTGCCTTAGACTTTTATCTATTCAATATCTCCATATTGACTAAATCATGAAATTTGCACATTAGAACACTATAATACTATGCCTTGGTTGGCTGGGGGTTTCTACCTGGCACTTAAGTGCTGGGCTGGGAGCTTAGAATTTTGGCTCAGCCACTCAGCTTAACCTCGATGTACTTCCATTTTGTCTTATTAGAAGATGGAGATAATTTGTATCTATAGTCCTCAACTGAATTCACATCCATTAGTGGAGCTGGCACTCTCTACCCATTAGCTCTCACTTTTAGGGATTAAATTAATATGGTGAATGCCCAGGCCAAGGGAGCATTGGGTAAGATTTAGCCAAGCCTTGAAATAATTGAAGAATTCAATAGAGATGAGTTTCACACTGGTCTCCCAAGCACCCTTATAGGAACAGATTGGTCTTGAAGAAACCCTGACTAGCTCCTGCAGAGAGTGTAGCATCCCAGCTCCTCTGCTGTATACTCTGGGAACGGTCCAACAGAAGCCTGGTTGTTCATATGTGGCCAGGCGAGGAAAATGCGGAGAGAGCCTGACACAGTAGATCACAGTCTTAGAGTACCCTGAGTACCACTGCCTCCATCAAGAACACCATTACTCCTTACCATGAGGTTTGAGAGCAATGTGGTTAGGAGACCTCACTGGGGAGTTAGACATGATTCCCAGGTTTCCCTCATAGGACATTAGCTCGATTATATCTAACCATTTGCCATTACCGTAGGGAAATCAGGAGTCTAGATGCCTTGGGGAAGGGAGCTGATCCATCTAGCTTAGGGCATGTTCACTTTGAGGTATCTAAGACATACCCAGGCAGAGATTCCACAGATATTAGATATGAGAGTACCACAGGGGAAACAGGCAGGGCCTAGCCTGAAGATGATGGCTTTGAAAACCTTGTATACTCACCGGTTGGAATTTTCTGGAAAGAGTCTATGGATGGAGTGAGAAAGGGAAAGGAGTAATACAGAGGAAAGAACACGGAAGGCACAGGCAGAAGATGAGATGGCATCCCATGAGGGATGTTGCACTCTAAGGCAGGAGAGCACAGTTGCTGAGAAACTCCCATCCCTCCCAACCTCCTATTCTGTCTGTTTTTATTTCCCAGACAACGCAAGACAACACAGTCACAGGCCTGGGTGAAAACTGCAGTCCGCCAATAAAACCACTCTAGATTTAGAAGATGGGACAGAGGGTAATCCTGTTGCCGGGGCCGTTTTCGTTAGGGCCCTGGAGGTTTGGAACTTTTCAACAGCAGTTTTCCATAGGCTCCTAGTGGGATGCATGGCTGCTTGTTGTCATGGTAACGAAGGCAGCTTGTGCATGCTTAGACTGTAGCCATAGTAGTGTATTCTGAGTCCTCCCTGTATCTTCTTGCTTTGGACAGAAGTACTGCCCCTTTCAGTCCACATGGGATGAATATTCCTGGAGATTCCGTGGCATTTCAACATTCCAGCATTTTAATACACATTTGGTTCCTAGATTAAATCCCCTTTGCTTAAAATATAAAGTGATTTCTCTTTTTCTTATTTAGTCTTGACTGATACAGAATCTTTAAGGAAGGAATTATTGATTGAATTAAGTACTGCTGAGAGATCAATAAGAAATAAAAATGTCCACTTAAGTTTGGCAGTGTAGCTTGAGGGTCATTTTGGTAAAATAAAATAAAAATGCTGAATTATTGAAGCTGACGGGAATACGTGCAGCATCTAGTCTGTCTGCCTACTTCTGACAGGATCTCAAAGCTTACAGCTTAATGGTGACATTGTGTGGGCCACTGGATTTGGGAGGCTGGTGCTCTGCTCTTAAACTTATTCTTGTGGAAGTGTCGAGCACACTGCAGTCATGTTACTCCAGACTTTGGACTGCACTGACTGTCTTGTAGCATTTTCTCCATATTGCCTCTCTACACGGCTTCCTTAACTCCTCAAAGCATAGCAAACACCAAGTGGTGATGGTGGGAACAAATTCTCAGAATGTTTGACAGCAGCAGAAGAGAGGTAAAACCAGCAGACTTAAAATACGATACCTAGTTATCCTTCTAGAAAACATCAGCTCCGTACCTTACAGAAAGTCTCCAAATGGTTTCTAGCTACCAAACAACCTCCTTGAGCAGGGATTGCTCGGGACATCTCCTGAAGCTCTGGGTTCACATTCCCAACTCTGTTTTCCTCAGAATAAAATGAGGAAGCACCCCATTAGAGCATAATGAGTTCTGAGGTGGCACACTTCCCTCAAAGACGACACCTCAGAACTTGGCGGGGGCGTCCTTTCCTCATTGCCTTTCCCCTCTGTTCTAGAAAAGGAAGCACATGGCTCATATTTTGATGATCAAAGGGCTCATGGGAAGATTCTTGAGGTAGTTTGAACGTAATTGGCTCCCATAATCTCATAGGGAGTGGTACTATTAGGAGGTGTGGCCTTGTGGAAGTAGGTGTGGCCTTGTTGGAGGAAGTGTGTCTCCATGGGGGCAGGCTTTGAGGTCTCCTATAATTCCCAGTGTCAGTCTACTTCCTGTTGCCTTCTGATTAAGATGTAGCTGGCACCATGTTTGCCTGCAAGCTGCCATATTCCCAGCTGCCATGTCCCACCATGATGGTAATGGATTGAATCTCTGAAACGGTAAGCCACTGGCTCAATTAAAGGTTTTCCTTTATAAGAGTTGCCGAGGTCATGGTGTCTTGGTGTCTCTCCCCAGCAATAGAACCCTAACTAAGGGATTCAGTGAATCCCTCTCCTAAATTTGAATTCTTCTAACTTTCCTAGAGTGGCAGGATCAAATTGCCCAGATGCTTGGACTGCATGGTTTCCTATTACAAGGAGATGATGTTATCTTGCCATGGAGTCTTTTCGCGGTAAATAAGGATCAGGATAAACAAATAGGCTGAATAGATGTTTATTCAGGGAGAAATAACTTACAACTTAGACAGATGAACACCAGGAAATTGAACCCGATCCTCTCCTGTCCAAGTCTCGCCAGAAAGAGAGCGCCTTTCCTGGCCCCCTCCGACCTCCTTCCACAGGTCACTGCGCCCATGGCTCCACCCCCAATGGGCGTGGTCAGTGCCACAGAACTATCTCACTACAATTCCCCTTTTAGTCTAAAGAAAAGATTTAGGCTTAATACAAAACTATATACAAAACAGTGAATAACAAGTGTGTTCTAAGAAAAGGAAAATTGAGAACAAAATGACCTACATATCTAGTCCTAGGGTGAGGGCATAATAGAGTTTACAATAGAGTTGTCCTAAGCTGGAAAACGTAAGTCTAGTACCTAATATATCTAACTAGGAAGAGAGAATAATAGTTGTGATAGTTTAATCTTCAACCTCATCCAGACCTGAGAAGGAAATTAACAATACTAGAGTAGACAGGAAATGCGGATGGACAACTTCCAAAAGGTGCAGCAAGTACAGAAACAGCAAGCCACCTGGACAGTCACCCTAGGTCTCACAGCCACGTTGGTACACCCAGATTTGACTAAGGCCAAGAGAACTTGACAGACCACAACAACAGCAGGGAGGTAGAATTGCTGTCTTACCCTGACTTGGCAAGGTCAAGCAGTCTTCTATATTTGTCTCCTGCAAGCACATAGGACTGCATGTCCAAATCAGTGGTCAAGGTGGGGGCAATTCTTTGCCCAACAGGCCATTAGCTGAGGCGAGATTGAACTCCAGCAGGAGCAACAACAGTGTCCAACATATTTTCGGGAAAGTGCACGGTGCTGTCAGGAGCAACAGTGTCTCATGTCAATGGAGTACTAATATTAAAACATTTAAATGCCATGTTCTGCATGTCTATGAAGTGATTGAAGATTAAGCATCTATATCTGACTAATCTCATAGGTACAGGAAATGTGAGTGAAGATAACCTGTAATACTCGGGAACTTAGCTAAAAAGACTGATTAAAACATCCCTGAGTAAAGCAGGAACAAATACTTAAACAATATAACTATTTACATATACATACATGTAAATCCCTAAAATAGAGGTAGAGTATAAGTGTCAAGACAAGAGGTAGAACTATAAAGGGCAGCAAGATAAATATCCCAAATTGTATCAATATACAAAATGTCTTGAATACAAGAAAAGTATACATACATAGATTATGGTAAAAAAAATAATGTGCATAAAACATTGTAAGTGGAAAGATTTAACACAATATAACAAAATATAAATTTAATTTTACATAGCTTACCACATAAGAATACACAACAATGTAAGCTGTAAAATACTATCTCATTCTTACTCAAATTCTCAAGAAAATAGGCTAATCTACCTATATCCCATCTAAACCATACCTTTCCCAACCATTCCCTATTCCTGTCTAAAAGATAAACCCGAGTGTAAGCATCACCCAATCCCAAATAACTAAAACCAACCCAAAGACGATGACTATTATCCCAAAATTCCAAGGGTAGGGAAAGGGGGCGTCGTTATTTTAAGATTACTTCCTGCTGAAATGGGAAGATGATTGCTCCAATGGATCCTGTAGGAAGAACATTTTTAGCAACCAAATTTCTCAACAGAACTGGCTGTGACATATGTAGCTAGTCACTGTGTGGCAGAAAATTCTTGACTGTAGTTCTATTTGAAACTCTGGCCAGGGTGTAATAAAAAGGTGCGCCATTACAGCTAGCTAGTCATGAGTTGTCTCGAGCAAAACAGTCTCAAACCGGTTTTAGGGTGATGTTTGTAGTTCAGATGCATCAGGTTGAGTCAAGTGGAAACGATGATGATCCCATTTCTGACACCAGATTTCGTGGTAAATAAGGATCAGGATAAATAAATAGGCCAAATAGATGTTTATTCAGGGAGAAATAACTTACAACCTAGACAGATGAACACCAGGAAATTCAACCCGATCCTCTCCTGTCCGAGTCACGCCAGAAAGAGAGCGCCTTTCCTGGCCCCCTCCGACCTCCTTCCACAGGTCACTCCGCCCATGGCTCCACCCCCAATGGGCGTGGTCAGTGCCACAGAACTATCTCACTACAGAGTCTCATTGGGATTCTATTACAAATTAAAAGTGGATTCAAACATGATCATATTGCATAGAAATATCACCACATTTATGTATTCACATACATATAACCCGGTCAAAAATTAAAGTCTGCAGTTCAATTAACAGCATTACCCAAAGCCAATTTCCTAGTTCTGATTCTGCATTATGCCTACATTAGATGTCTGCTGGGGTAAACTAGGCAAATAATTCAAGAGACTCTTAGTATTATTTTTTTACAACTCCACATGTTTATAATCATTTCAAAACAACTACTGTAAAAATGAGTTGGAGGGAGACAAATTTTATTACCCTGAGATGACAGTGATCTATGAATCTCAACAATGAAGTTTTATTACTTCTGACGTATGGGACACACTAAGGAAGTAGGTGAAAGTGCACTTTAGAAACAACAAGTAAATACACAGCATGCTTTGCAGGGCAGCCAGTTCCTGCAAGTCTCTATCAGTCTTTCTCAAGAGTTCATTAAAAGACAATTTGGTGGAGGAGCCATCTTTGAGCTCCCTGACCTATATTTGCCTGTTCAAATCTCCTTTTGAACCCCAGGTGATTTTTTCATTTCATGTTATGTATTTTTATCTCTAGATATTGTTTGCACTTCTGTTTCTATTTTCCATATCTTACTGATATGTCTGTTTTGTTCATACATTAAAAAACAGAAAACTTTTACCCTGTCTTATTTTAGTCCTTTGGCTAGCTTTGCAACAATTGTTTAAAAGTTTTGTCTAATAAACTCACCATCTGGTCTTTCTTAGAGACAGTTTCTGTTGATTTTTTTAAAAATATGACATCGTTTCTGGTTTCTATGTCTTATGATTTTTGTTCTTGGAAATAGGACTTCTGAAACTTTGTAACTCTAGAGGCCCAATTTTGTGCCTTTGGTCTTTTATTTTTAGTTTTAAATGTTTTATTTCTTCTTCTTCTTTTTTTCTTTTTTAATTGCTGTAGACCATCCAGCATTAGCCTGTTGGAAATAGGACTTCTGAATCTTTGTAACTCTAGAGGTCCAGTTTTCTGCTTTTGGTCTCTTATTTTTAGTTTTTAAATGTTTTTCTCTTCTTTTTCTCCTCCTCCTCTTCTTCATTTTTCAGTTGGTGGATGCCATCCAGCATTAGTTTGAGACACAAGCCTAGGCTCACCCAAGTCCTTTCTGACCCTGAGCCCTTCTCTGGAAATCCATGGACACTTTCTAAACTCCCTCACAAATCTGATTGCTTTTGGATGGCTGCTAAGTCCTTATGTTACTGGCTTCCAAAAGGATCATTAAGAGGGAGAGGGAGAGAGACACAGAGACACAGAGAGAGACAGAGTCTGGGGAAAGTGGGGGAGAGACAGACAATGTGGCACAGGGAAAGGCATGATTCCCCTTTCTTGATCACTAAGGCAGTGAAGGCTATAGGAAGGTTCTTTCTCTGGATCTGCACATGTGCATATGGAAATCCCAACCATCAGTGAGAACAGAAGCCCTTGATGTTGGAGAACAGAATCTTTATCACCTATTTGGGATCCCACCACTGCATGTAGGCTGCTGTGGAATATGTGCACAGTAGCTTAATACGAATCTCACAGATAGGGATGAGTGTCTGTACTAAGAGTTGACGTTGCCTGTGAGCTACCAGCCATCCCATGGATGTTAACAGTCTTCAAACAGGTTCCAGGGTTCCAAAATATTTATATCAGGTAGGTCCCTCTAGGCATAGAGATAGGTTCATGGAGTGCCTTCCTTTTCCATCTGCCCAGAATTCTTTACTGATTGGTTACTTGCTAACTCTTTGACATAGAGTTACAAAGATGTTTGAGAGACGGATTATATTTCATCAAAGGCTGGAGAGATGGCCCATTGATTAACAGTGTTTGCTACTTTTACAGAAGACCACAGTTCAGTTCCCTGCACTCTCGTGGAATATCTCACAATGCCCTCTTCTGACAACAACACACTGCTATTACTAGGTGATGGTGGACAGGGCAACTGCTATTACTAGATGATGGGCAAGTGATTTTCTATGTGGGTTCCAATCTAATGCCAAGAAAAATAGAAGGAACCATCTACATTTCACATAGATTTCAGCATATCCAAGATAGTTGGGATTTTATGGCTTCATTTGCATTAATGCCAGAATCTCCAAGGCATAGTTCTAATGCTACCCTGTAATGTATCTATCTCACCTATAAGCAAAATAAAGTATGGGGGGTGGGGACAAAAGCTTTGTTCAGATGAAATTGTTGGAAAGGTAGAAAGGCTGGAAGGGTGAACCTGTCAGGGTGTCTGTTGGGCAATGTTCTAGGCAAAGTCTGTGGGACCTAAACCAAGACAGTGTAGATGTTAGAAGAGTATGCTTAGTGTAGTAGGAACTTTAGGAGTACAGGATGAGCCATGAGACTATCTCTAGCTTAAGAGTGATGGCCAATTGATGGCTTCCAGGAGGGGGAGGGTCAGCTTTCTTTGGTTGGTCATGATCCAGTGGATGGCTCTACACCCATGAGTATTGGACTTAGTGGGCTACTTAAAAAATAAAAAATAAAAATAAAAAAAAATAAAAGATACCAAGTTGGCAAGGTATTGGAATTAAGGGGGTAGATCCGGGAGGAGTTGGGGGAAAGAGTAGGGAGTGAATATGATCAAAATGCACTGTGTAAAATTCCCAAAGAATTAATAAAAATATTGTATTAAAATAACAAAATTGTAAGTCTCAAGTGCCTATTAACTTCAGTTCAAATTGAAAACAGTTCACTGTGGCATTTTATGAGAATCTCTGTAAAGAAAATAGATCATACTGTTGACATGAGCACTTTCATAAATTAAATGTGTTATTTATTGCCCTTCTCAGCAAAACGAGGAAGAAGAATTTATAGAATACTTGCATTCTAGCTACCACAGGACTAATGCGAAAAATTAATTCAGATGGGGCAAAGATGTCAAGTAAGATTAAAATGTACATGTTCTGAATTATGAATTATGACTCCATTCTTCTGTGGTTATGACCTACAATGAGAAAGAATAAGAGCTTGGTGAAGACATACAACTGTTTGTAAAGCTGTGATTTAATCTCTCAAGAAAATGGAGCTTTAAAGGCTTTTAGTAATCCCAGAGGATAGAAAGCTGTTTACTTAAATTGTTTGGTACGGAAAGCAAATTCACCTGTGAAATTGTAGGTGAACCCTGATTACGTTAAGTAATCCACTACTCCGAGCACTCAGTTAGACGGAAGGCACTTGACAGTTTACCCTAGTTTGTTTTCCTTGCTTGGGAGTAAAGCACACCTTTGATGGATTCTGAGCCAAGCAAGTGACAAAGCTTAGTGTTTCTCTACGTTACAGGAAAGTCAGGATTTGGTGATTGGCTTGAGAGTGTGAGCTGTGATTTGAATGTGGAATGCCACCACAGGCTCATGGGGGACACTATGGTGGTACCTAGGTTGTGGTGCTATTTGGGAAGATTGTGGAACCTTTAGAATGTAGAGACTTGCTGGAGAAAGTGGGCCAATAGGGGTGGAATTTGAAGTTTTTGGTAGTCTGACCTCACTTCCTGTCCACTCTCTGCTTCCTGCAATGTGACCATCCGGCATCCTGCTACGGTGCCTCCCCGGCTATGATAAAATGTGTTCCCTTGAACTGTAAGCCAGAATAAAATCTTTATTCCTTTTTGCAAGGTACTTTATCACACCAATAAAACAACTAATATAGTGAACAAGAAAAACTCTGCAGGACCCATGTCCAAGATGCCCACTAGGCAGATGTGAAGCTGTTAGTGTGGCAGAGTACCTAGAGGAGAAGACCCAGGTTCTAGGGAAGATAGTGTGTGATATTAAACATGACAACATGGAAGTGTATAGGACATCTCAACACAAGCAATCCAAATGTGTAAACCTGATCTAACTGTGAATGATTCAGGTAAAGTTATTACCAATTAGAACATGGAACTTTGTAATAGAATTTGACCCCGGAACATTTAAATGTTTCTTAATGCTTTCACAATTTCCTCAGTAAGACTAGGATTTAGTAACTGAAAAGGAATGAGATTACAGTGGTGGCCAGAGGTAGAAACCAGTCACATCATTGGTGTTAACTGACCAACAGGGAGCTTCCATCTTGCCCTCATTAGGGTCCAGAGCATAATATGTAGCTGATAAATATTTTTTTGAATGAACAAATAGTTAACTACTCCCACACCCACAGCTTCCCTGAATCCACCATTATGACGAGGTGACAGTTAAAAGAGTAGCTCCACATATTTTTGGATTCAGTAATGTATCAATCAATCACTGACATGCACACAATTCTCCAGAGACATGAAGTTCTGGGGGGTGGGGGAACGGACAAAGAAAAAGCATGGGGAAAGAGGGGTGTATGGGGAGAGAGAAGGGAGCCCTAGATGGGGTTACCTCTCTCTGCTTTTCAGGGAGTTGATCTAGCCTGGGCTTGAGGCCTTCCTTCAGGTGCTTTCAATGACGAAGAAATAAAAAAGCAGAGAAACAAAACAAAACAGAAATCCTTGTCATCCTTCTTCACACTTTTGAGAATCCCTCAGGGATACAGTCTGATGGCTGCCTCCCACCACCGCTCAGTTTTCGTTACCTCTGGCTGGGGTCTCTGTGACTCAGCAGTGTGAAAGCCACTGAATAGCATGCTTCTAGCGCCGATTCTGAAGCCTCTCGGGATATTAACATGATCCAAGGTTTGAAAGTGGTACAACGTCTTTGGAGGATGTGGCGATGGAGAAGAGGTGGGAAGCGGACCCCTTGCTCAGTAATAGAGCTTAACAGAGGCCCCCAGTGCTACAGCAGAGGAAGGAGTTAAACCTGGGTGGGAACACAGTCATAGCGCTCCACTCCAGGCTTGGTCATCACTTGGTTCCAGCTTCCTTTCTCCTTAGGACATTGTTGGCTTCTGTTTTGATGAGCAGCAAGCTTCAACCTGTCCCTGGGAACACCATCACTTGGAGACAGAAGTGGGAAATCTCTGGAATAACCTTTCTGCCGATGCCTGTGAGTAGCTTTGGCATCAGCAATTCTATTACACGGGGACTGGAGAGCGTGGACACGACCTATGGCATGGAAGCTTGTAAAATCGTTCTTCCTGTACAATGAGATGATTAGGTCAAGCATATTGGGGCCAGTGGGGTTCTGAACCCGCAGGGCAAGAGCTTTGGTTACAGACTTTTCTTGGCAGCTGCCTCCTCGGTAGAATTCAGTAACTATTTGCACCGGAGGCTGACCTGGGTTCATCGGTTGGTTCTGAAATGCCAGCCAGTCCCTCTCCTAACTGTTTTGTTCCAAGAGTTCCTGGTCCTGTCTTCCAGGAGCTGGATAAAGGCTCTGCCAGGTTCCTTCTCTTACCCCAAATCCTGGTGGATTTATCACGTGAGTTAAAGTTATCTTCTTCCAACACGGCCCCCACAGATGTAAGCTTTCTAAACATCAGCCGCAGTCAACAGACTTAATTTCAATGGAGGAGTGAGTGTTAGTGCTGGGAATCCACCACCCTAAGGGCTTCATGAAAGAGTCCAGATCAGTGCTGTGCTCCCAGGGATTTAGAGGGACAAGGGGTGGGGTGGAGAGTGGGCACATCCCTCCTGAGCAACACCTGTTGTTTTGGAAGCTGAGAGTTTATTTACTGAAGTGTGTCTGAGGAGTCTGATTTGGTTTTCTGCTTCCATTCTGGGCTCTGCGGCTTGATTTTGCTTGGTGAGGCTCTCCCTGCACAGGTGCGCCCCATCTGCTGATTTGATGTTGGCTCTGAGGTGACACCTTCTCATTAAGGTGGCCCAGGTAGATGATGCATCATCCTCCTTCACGGGTTCTTTCCTTCCACTCGTCTCGATAGGCTTGAACGGATGAGCTGACATTCCCCTGCTTTCAATTCTCCTTCTGTATTCCATCAGTATGGGATATGGTAATTATTCACTCATCTCTTAACTTCCTGGAGCCAGGGAAAGCCAACAACTCCATTTTCCACTGGACAATACCCAAGGACTGGTTAGCAACAGAAGCATTTACAGGAAAATAAATGAACAGTGTGATGAGATTTCAGGGTGTGTATGGGTCCAGCCACAGGACCCCTCTTAGCTGATGCTGAGGCCCTGAGGATTCTCCATCCCAAAACAGGGCCTAAGAGAAGAGCCACACTTATGTGTGCTCTTTGCCTAGGACAATAGCATCTTGGGGGTTCTCGCAAAAGAGGAGCAATTAGTTGGTTAAACTGTTTTGTCCCTGAGGTAGGACACGGAATATGGTTGGTCTTAGTCTCTAGTTTCTGAGGGACAGCCTCTAACTCAGAGGGGTTTCCTGAGTGATAGGGTGTTATCCATGGTGGGCACCTAAGATTGTGCTTGAATGCATGCTTATGAGATGGTCAGGATGGGGCCTCCTGAAAAACTGGTTACAAGACTCAAAGGTTGGCACTTTGGTCATGTGACATAGTTCAACCTCTCAGACCCAGGGTCTAATGACTGTTTTGGAATATTTGTTTACACTGCAAAGATGTGTGAAGAAGCCTCCTGATTGGTTTAATAAAGAGATGAATGACCAATAGCTGGGCATGAGAGACTAGGCAGGACTTCTAGGGAAAGAGGGGACCTGAGAGGAAAGAAGAATCTAGGCACTCAGGGGAAGCCAGGAGGGTGGAGCAAGTCAGACATGCCTTATACTAAAAAGGGGTAACTGAGCCACGTGGCAGAGTGTTGACATAGATGAAAAAGAATTGGGTTAATTAAGTTGTAAAAGCTAGTTGGGGAAAAGCCTAAACTAAGGCCAAGATTTCATAATTAAAAATAAATCTCTGGGTCATTATATGAGGGTGATCCAAAGATTGTAGGACAAGAAAGCTTGCTGCAAAGGATATACCCAGTGTATCAGTCAGTCATGCTGTGGCATAAAAGCAGCCTTAGAGCTGGCTTCCGCTTGCTGGTAGTGGTGCCAAGAGCATGGTGCACCAGGGGGACACAGACTCTCTACCTGTGTGACCCTTTCAGACCTTGCCCTGTCGGTCTCGCTTTGTGGCTTTTATAACAAAGTTATAATACAATTCACTTTTCTTGAATTTCCTGAGGTCTTCTAAGGGATTATTGAACCCGAGGAAGTAGGAAGAACTTCCAAATATACCCAGTTGTTTAAAAAATGCAAGTGGCCTCAGAGTCCTGGAACTCAGCAGGTGACATCTGAAGTGAAAGGAGATTAGTTGGAACTATGTCCTGAAACTTTCCGTCTCTGCTAATTCTAAGTAGGTAGGGTCAGAATAGCATGGCGGTAGGCTAGCCTGGCTATGGTTAACACTATTTGCCCACTACTACATCATCAGTTCATTACCTAACTCTGAGTTCCTACCTAAGGACACTATGCATGGAAAATAGGACTCTCCCATATTTGAACAGTATACTCAAATTTGCAAGGAAAATACCACCCACACAATGGGTTTTATTTGCCTAACAATCTTCACCTGAGCTCTCAGCCAGCCATTAAATAACGTGAGAAAAAGGAATGGAACCTGCACTTGGTAATTTTCAGTATGGGAATCATTTTCAATAAACATTACCTTATGATTCTAGCTCTTCACAGCATACCATCAACCTCTCAAACATACTCCCTTTCATCACTGGTCCATCTATTTGGGAGTAGAATCATGGCCCAAATCCTCGCCATGCAGTGAAGGAATAAGAGACTCAAATCAGTGGAGTCCTAAGCAAGAGTGGACAATGCCCCAAGGGAGCTTCCTCTGTCTTTCTAGCCATAGCCATACCAAAGACATAAGTCCAGGGAGCTAAGGAGATATGCTCTCTGAGTTCTGAACTTCCCTTTGCCTGCCACACATCAGATACCCAAGGCATTGGAGAAGTTTTTCCCCAAATTTCTCCAGTCCATTTCCAGGTCCTGTGTAGACTTCTTCCTGGTTCATGAGGTGGGCTTCACAGCTGGATTCCATCTCTTTGGGCACAGCTTCCAGACACAGCTGAGTATAGGAAGAGATGACAAGAATGTGAACCCGAGACTGTATTTGTAACCACCTGGATTTGGGAGCATTGTGAATGTTCTGGTTTTGGCTCTAAGTCTGGCAACCATTGTCAGGCCTTTGTGTTGATGTGCGATAATCTAACAGTGTGTTCTGTGGTCCTTGATATGCATTATCAATCATGATGTCCATGGACACAGGGTTTGCCAAGGCCTGACTCTATACTCAATCAACAAATGTCCCTTTTGTCTCCTTGCTTAAATTCAGGGGAACTTCTAGAAACCCCCACACAGGGGAACTCAGGAACAATACTGCCTCTCTGTTCGTGGGTGTATCCACATATGAGGCCTCTGTTAAAGTTGCACCATCCAGAACACAGTCTATATGGGGATTCTGTAAGTTTTCCTGTATTCTTGAATTTACTGTGACTGGTGGTGGTGGAGGAGGTGGTGTGTGTGCATCCTAGGGCACACTAGTAGAGGCTGCAGGATGCTTCTGTGGAGTCAATTCTCTCTACCTTTACGTGGGTTCTAGGAACTGCACTCAGGTTGCAAGGCTTGTGCAGCAAGCCCCTTCAGCCTCTGTACCATCTCACTAATCCACATTATGAACCAGAAAAGAGATTTTAGATGAGATGTACAGTATCAAATATACATCAGGTCCCAAAGACTGAGACAAAGGAAAAGAATAAAATACCTTGTTTTCAGTTGAGGGTGTAATCACATGATTTTGGATACACTGGGTTTAAATTAAAAAGTGTTGCTGAAATCAGTGTCTTTCTTTGATTTTTTTTTTTTGGTGGTACTAAGATTTTATTGGTGGTGATAGTTTTCTTTGGTTAATTGTCCTGATGTTTTGGTATTCCCAGTAGTCAAAGTGATTGACTAGGACTCTCATCTTGAACAAAGGAAAATAGATGAAAAACCAAAAGAATAAGACAGCTACAGATACAAACATGGCTAGATTGATACAGCTTAGTAGATGGTCTGGAACCACATCAAGGAACAGCCATTTTCATTCTTTCCTCCCTGGAGCCCATTGTAGTCACAACCCCTGCCTCAGAGTAACCAAGAGTGGCAACATTTGACCCATCACTGATAAAGCAAATAAGCCATTGAAGGACCAGTGAAAGCCAGAGGTGGCCTCAAGCAAGCAAACTATCCAGCAAAGGCTTCTCCACTGAGGGTGAAGGCTGACCAGCCAGATGAGGGCATCTGGGGCTGACACAGAAGAAAGGCAGCTGAGGGGACACAGAAGCAAAGGCATGCCTTTCCATCATGGTGAAGCCCAGAGGGATCCACAGGGCCTCGGTGGAGTCAGCAACTGGGTATTGGCTAGCCATGTCACCAGAGCAGCTACTGGTATAGTGAGACCACAGCTGCATCCTATGCCCTAATTTTCAGAGGCGGGCCATGTGGCCTGAGGCAACTCCCTGTTTATGTCCCTAAGTAGACTTATAATTAACCCTCATTAGTGAAGTGACCTAAGGATATGCCTGTATCCAGAAGTCTTGAGATCAACTAATCTAGTTACATAGGAAGGCCACAAAAGGAAACGACCTAAGGTCTGGTCATGGTTGGGTTCACCAGTAAAGGACCAGTGACTCATGTCAGTGCCACAGAGTGGTTCTCTATGCACATAGCTGGGCTCCGTTCATCCCTAACTTCCTCCTGCTTTGCCAGCCTCCATTTAAAAAAGCACAAAAGCAAAATACACATTTCTCACTGTTTCTTACAACTAAGCATCATTTGTTTGATTTACTCTTAAAATGTAGCTGTTTGGAAAAGTTAGAGCTATGTATATGGTTTGTATGAAATTTCTATAGGACAGCATCTTTGGCTGGCTGCTCCATCTAAACTTTGCTCAGGTAAACCTGCTATCAGGTTCTTACACACCCCAGTCTTCCCTCCCCAGCTCTGCCCTCCTCCTGGGACCACCCCTCCTCTGCCTCCCATTCTCTCACTCTTTATGACTGTGCTCAGTGGAAGAGTAAACTTTTTACTTCATTTTCGTGTCTCATGTGAGCTTTATCTTCTCTCCCTTCCCCAGAGTTCTAAGACGAGTGGTGTAATCATGATGGTGGAAAGGGGGGCCTTTGTATCCAAAAAGACATTGGTAGCCCCAGCTCAGGGAGAGAGGCATGCTCTTGGGAAAGTATTTTGAATTTCTTTCCTTCTCAACCAAGTTTAGTCTGAAGGCTCTTATTCCTCTGTCGCAAGTCATACTTCAAATATGAAAAGCTACAACCACCCATCTTTTTGGCTATCATTTGTAGTAAACTTAATTCTCCAGAATAGGAATGGTTGTTTATCTCTTATCATTTGTAATAAATCTAATTCTCCAGAACAGGAATTAGGAATGATTGTTTATCTCTGGCTGAATAGGGTGAATGAGAAAGAGAGAGAGAGAGAACATTTTATGTTCTAACATGGATATCCATCATATGTGTTATCTGATATAACCCTGGACAAAAGCCACAGAAATAAGTGCAATTAGCTCTATTTTATATATGAGGAAATGAGATGGAGAAGTATTAATGGCCAAACAAAAGTCAGTGGCTTAACTCTGGCTCTTCAAAAGCTTCATTTATTTGATGACTCTGTCTACACTTGGCACTGCTCTAGGTGCTTGGTGTGTCTTCACAAATATAGCATGACCTATGACTCCACAGAGCTCATTTTCTAGCATCAGGTGAGATTATGAGCAATGCCATAAGATGATGTGAATATAATATGAATAATGAACTGTTATGAGTTGTTTTCCCACCAGCCTGGTCCCAGAGCCATGCCAGTCCCAAATAACACACAGATACACTTATTAGATATAAAGCTGTTGGCCTGTTACTAGTGTTTCTTATTGGCTAGCTCTGTCTTAAATATGAACCCATTTCTATTAATCTAAGTGTTTCTACTTGGTCTTGGATTACCAGAGAAAGCATCTGGAGTTCTCCTCTACTGGTCCTACATGTTGAACCTTTCTTACCTCTTCCTGAATCCTCCTTGTATCCTAGTCACTCCTATCTTGCTTTCCTATTGGCCAACAGTGCTTTATTCATTAACCAGTATGAGAAATATATTTACAGAATGACATCTCCCATCATCTCCTCTTTTCTGTCTAAATAAAAAGAAGGGTTTTAACCTTAACATAGCAAAATATATAACAAAACAGTTATCAAATAAGAACCACAGTTAACAATATTTAGTCCATTAACATTTAGTAAGACTTAAAGAAAATATTCTATCATCTATCCTATCTTTGTGAGTCATCTATCCTATCTTTGTGAGTCTAAAGTCTTATATGTAACCTATCTTTAAGCCTAACTAAGGAAACCTATAACCATAACTATCTGTCTTCAACTCCATCCAAGACCAAAGAAGGATAATATATAAACTCTAGAAATGACAGAGGCATCTTGCTATCTGGTCAGTCACCTGAAGTTCTTCTGTAATGTTCCATCTTCAGCCTATAGGCCATAGTGCATCTGGCAGACTCCTCAGCAAAGCAGGAAACTTTAAACTGTCCACCTGATTGGCAGTTTGTCAGTCACTTTTCTCTGTGTCCTGCAGAATATCTGGCAGACTCTCCCATGAAGCAGGAACTCTGTAGCAATGTCCATCTTGTATCAGCTTTCCTGTAAGTCCTGCATGTCCAGTTTATACAGCATAAAGTCAAACAGTCCAGACAAGAGCAGTATCTTGCCCAAATGGCTAGTCTTGCCATATTGAAAGCAAACTCCATAATGAGTTTCTTTGATGTCCATCTTCTTTTCTTACACAGGTGGTGTTGCCAGGAGCAGTTGTGTCTCACTGTCAGGAAAAACCCTAAACGATTTTAAATGCCATATTCTGTAGTAGGTCTTTGAAAGGTTTGAAGAATGCCTATCCATCTCAAATACATCTTGAAAACCTAACTTACTTAAGTTTTGACTATTATAAGTATGTATAATCTGTACTAAATTATACATTACATTCCTAACTGAACTATATAAACACAATACCTAAACAAGAACAGAAATATACATATCACAAAATTGACCTTAAATTTGTATCAATAAATGAAAATCCATTCCAAAACAAAGAATATATTTCTATACCATAATCCCATTTTTACCTTTAAAAATAGATTGGTTGTGGTTATTAATCATTTATAACCAAGACCATTTAAATGAAAACAAACATTTATAAACAATATTTGGGAATTTGGGCATCATTCTTTACAAACTGCTTCTTGCTGGTAGGGGGAGCTGTTACGGGGATCCTATGAAGATGAAGAAATCCTGGCTTTAGGTCTGCAAAGGCTGCCTTGTCCCAGCTCTTTTGAATGTCGGGTCACCTGGGACTCTGTTTCAGGGGGTCTGGCTTGATTAAACCATGTTAGTCTGGAAGGAATTCACAGCTTTTTATTTTCTGTGGAAACAGAAATTCTTTTCCCCAGTAACCTGTCCTTAGACTTAAATTTTAGAGTCAAAGTATTTTTAAAATACATAAACCGGATTAATTTAGCAGCATTGATAATCATGTGTATTATGGCAATTATTGCTTCCTTAGCAATTGAGCAATTCAAGGACAACACCATAGCATATCGTATCCAAACTCTCTGTGTGCTTCCCATCTTCACATGGCTTTTTCATTACTCTATTTCTTCTACTTTAACTTTTTTTTAATTTTTGAGACAGGGTTTCTCTGTGTTACTTTGGCTGACCTGGAATTCATTCTGTACACCAGGTTTACTTTGAAATTACAGGGATCTGCTTGCCTTTGCCTCCTGAGTGCTGGAATTAAAGGCATGTGCCACCAATGCCCCAGCTACTCTCTTTCTATTTTTTTTTAAAACCAGCTGCTCATACACACCATTGAATTGTTAGCAGCACTTCTTAAAAGCTGTGTGGGTTTTTTTGCCGCTATGCTGAGTCAGGAAACCTCCTTGAAAGGAGCTGTGCAAATCTCTGCTTGTCTCTAGCAAAACAGAGTCCAACTGAGAAAAATGCTGCTACCAAGAAGCCTTGCTTATCTCTGTTCCTTTGTTTCTAAAATCCCCTTTTAGGCTTTTGTCAAATTTAAAGTGGAAGTTCTCGGGTCCACGTTGCGGCGCCGTTTTGTTACGAGCTGTTTCCCTGCCAGCCTGGTTCCACAGCCGTGTCAGCCCCAAATAACAATGAACCTAAAAGATTCATGCCCTAAGCCCCAAATCTGTGGCTATGTCACAGTACAGCACAAAAGGGACTTTGCAGATGTGGTGACACTTATGACCTTGTTATCGGGAGAGGAACTAGCCCAATATTCCCTCATGGGCCCTCACAGGATATGCTAGGGCAACAGAAGCATTTGTTGAAGAGAGGTGATAGAAGAGAAGACAGGGAAGATGTGGATTATGAGAGGGACCTGGCTCATTGTTGGTAGCTTAGCAGACAGACGAAAGATGCCATGGCCCAGAGATAAGAACAACCTTCAGAAGCTAAGAAAACCAGCAAGAGACCCAAGCCCTTCAACCACAGCGAGCTATATTTTGCCAGCATGTGTGGCTAAGTTAGGGTTTCTATTGCTGTGAAGAGACACCATGACCACAGCAACTCCTATAAATGAGAACATTTAGCTGGGTGGAGACCTTGCCTTCTTCCCCTTCCTAGGTAGATCCATGTATGTCTCTCTTAGGGTCCTCTTTGTTACCTAGGTTCTCTGGGGTTGTGACCTGTAGGCTGGTTGTCCTTTGCTTTATGCCTAATGTCCATCTATGAGTGAGTACACAGTTTTTCTGGGTCTGGGTACAGCAGTCACTCTTATCTCTAGCTACTTAGAATAAGGTAGAATACGGTCAGCTATACGGAATCCAGGTCATGGTCTGGACAGCAGCATCTTTGCTGTCCTCCAAGTCTCCCAACGTGCAGGGGTCAGTTAATGCCTAACTTGTTTTACTTGTTCTATGTGCTGGGAAGTAAGTGTTTCTTCCAGGGTGATTGAGTGACTGGTCCTGAGTCCTTTCTCATATGAATATCATCTCTTTACTGCACCCAGTTGGAACACTGAACACTGCTATGGTTCTTTCAGACTCCAAAGGACCACTGACCAAGCCTGTGTTTACAGCATATTTATTCAATGGAACATTCTGGCAACCCGGGGAGAGTGGAACTTAGTGTCTACACACACACACACACACACACACACACACACACACACACTAATAATAACAAACACAAGAAATTTCAAAAGGAAACCCAAGATAAGACACATAAAAGCAGCTCGGAGAAAAAACATTGTTTATTTTCCAAAGAAAAATGAGGGAAGACTGTCAAGGGGTTTCTCAAAAGAAACAGCAGGGAAAACAAACCAACCAAACAAAAAACCCTCACAGCCAGCAGACCCAAACCAAAAGACAGCTGTAGGGAGTGGGCAAACATTAGGGAAACAAGGCCAACAGAGGTGCGGCTCTCCTCCAGGGAACCCAGTGCTCTCCACTCAGATTTTACAGCCACTGATGGCAGTAGCATCTCTGTAACTGACCTGTTCTGGACTTTCTTCTATGTCGTTGATCTCTATGCCTACTGTTTGCCGATAGTACAATGTATCCCAATACTAAGTCTACTGTCTGTCAATAACATAATGTGCCCCAATACTAACTTTGTAGTAAATCTTGAAATCCTGTTCTTTTTCAGTCATTTTAGCTATTTTCTATCATTCTGTCTATATGTGTATTTTGATAATTTTATAGAAATCTGCTAATACAGAGTACACATAATCTGTGGATCAATTTTTGATAATAGATATATATTAAATAAACTATCAATCAATAGAGATAATAAATTTTCCAACTTATATGTTTCCCTCAATGTATGTGTATTTCTTTTTCAAATAAAGTCTCTTGCTATGTAGCTCATTTTGACCTTGACCATCCAATCCTCTGCCTCACAAGTGCTGGGGTCACAGGGATATGTCACTAAGCCTAGATCTGGACAATTATTTTAAATAATTATAAATAAATACTTACATGTCCATCAATTAGGTAAGTGAAATTATTACACATGCATCCTAAGTGATGAAATATCACTTCTAACCACATGCAAATGATTAAGTGAAGCCAAATAACAACAAAAAATCATTTCCTTGGTATCTCACAGAAAGTGTTTTAAATTATCATAAAAATAGAGAAAGCCCCCCAAAGTGATAAGACAATAAGAGGAGCTCCAGTACTGACCGAGAAACTGCAGAAAGTTCAAGTGCAGAACGCCATTCACTCCTGGGATAGATAGTACCAAGTGCCACCAGGATCAATACTGAGCAAATGTCAGGAACACCCTGAGGCTTTCAAATAATGGCCAGCAATTCAGAAACAGGCAGACTTATGGTGGCTCTGAACAGTAGATAATACAACACACATAGTCAGTTCTGCTAAATCAGACAATCCAACTGATGAGAAGCAAAAGACACACTGACATTGTCAAAAAAGAATGCAGAAAATATGCTTCAAGTGAAAGACGGGTGTCTACTGAAGGGTTGTGTCTATATCTCCGAAAACACACAAAGATACTGACATTCTGCCTGATTGAATTACTTAACATGGGTGGATTCTTTAAACATCCACCCAGACAAAAAGAAGTCACCAAAAGAAAGACCAGGATGACCTCCAAATTCTCCACAGAGACATTTATTTACAGGAGACAGTGGAACAAAACACAGACGTTTCTGAGGCTGAGGGTATGACTCAGGACGCTTGCTTGTCAACCATGGACAAAGGCAATGGCCATTCATCTTCAAATGCGGACATTTCATATTTCACATCAGTACCACAGTGTGATTCATTTCATTCAGGAAAACCTATATAATTGTGACATGAATGTTATCAAATGTCTCGAAACACAGGCACTAACTGAAAATCCCAACAGCAAAATCATCAGCAGTAATTATCTCTAAGTAGTGAAATTATAACTGAACGTTTCTCGACCTTTGCATTTCTTGATGGTAATTTAAAAAAAAAAAACTTTTCTGGTAATTTCTTCAACTTTTCTGCATAGGATTATTAGAGTTTTAGTTCTGAGGGAGAGTTATTTATGGAAGGAGTAAAGTGGCTCTTTTCCCTGGTAAAGCAGGATGGCTGAAAGGACATGAGAAATTGATCCATTTAAAAAGAGCACTGGAGGATGGCGTGGGGGAAACAGCTCAGGGGCCTGGCAGGAAGCAGGATTCCATGTGTGTGAGTTCTCTCCGGATCTGGACTCTCACGGTCTTAGGGAGACTCTGAAGTTTGCAACGTCCTAGTCGAAAGACTGGAAAGAATGAGCAGATGTCTTTGGCATGCACAAAAGCATTTTGATGGAGGAGCTCCACTCAGTGGGGCGGGATGTATTTTGAAGGTAGAGTATGAAAAAGCATTACATATGTTTCCATATGTGGTGGGGAATGGAAGGTTTTCAGAAAGTGATGGAGGCTGAAAGTGGCTCTTGGTCCTGTATTCTTCCTCATTGCTGAAAGCCTCTCATTAGGAGCAGACTTTCTCCCACAGCAAAATGCCAAGGGGGGAAAAAACCCATCACATGACAGCCTGAATAGAGTGCCCTAGACCTGTGCAGATCAGGAGAAGGAGGAGAAGAGGTTATAGATAAGCTGCATAAAATTGGGCCTCTGAGCATTATAGAGGAAGAGAGTAATTATCTTCAATGTACTGGAAGTTTAAATAAATTGATTAGAATGGACAAACATTTCTACGGAAAAGTGATCCAAAACAATGGCAGGCAAAATAAAAATAGCTAACACATGGCCAACACACACACAGAGATGTGTTCACTACTCCCAAATCTCAATTTAAAACAAGATACTATTTTTTCCTAAAATATCAGCCGAAGTTAGGAAGATTGATAATGCCCAGTTCTGGGGAAGCAAGCACTTCTATTAACACTGTTGGGTGCCATGAATTGGTACCTATTTTGGCTCAGGAATTACATCTCTAGGGATGTGTAATACAGAGGCAGGGCAAGTGTTGAAGTTTTAATTCACAAGACTCCAGATACAATATCTATTAGCAACTGTTCAAACAGAGAGTGTTCAATTCTCCACACACATAGTGATGTGTGACCACTGAAAGTTAAAATGGAAGCAGAATGTAATGCCTGTGCCTGGATTCCTAGCATTAGGGAAGTAGAGGCAGGGGGATTACAAATTAGAGCTCGGTCAAACTGGGCTACACAGGAAGATTCTGCCTCACAAAACAAAACAAAACAAAACCTTCAAATATTGCTCCATGCTATTTATGGTTGTAGCACACCTGTTAGTAAAAAGTGACAAACTGCTTTTTATAGTATATTCTCAATTTTATGCACATTTGTGTCTGTTTTTCTGTGTGTAGATGCACAGATATGGACAGGAAAGAAAGTCTGGGCAGATACCTGGCAAATACAAGCAATTGTTTCATTCATGAAAAAGATGATTGATTTTTTTTGACTCTCATATTCAGTATTTTTATGATGAATATAGACTGACTTCACAAGAATAAAAGCTGATTTCTTGAATTTTCAAATTACAAATCTGAACCCTTAGAATGTTCAAACTGGGAAGACAGAGTTCTCTTTAATTATTATAAGGGATTTGATATAAAAATCTACTATTGAGAGGCTGGAGAGATGGATTATTCCAGGGGGCCTGGGTTTGGTTCTCAGTACCCATATGTTTGTTCACAACTTTTATTCCAGAAGATCCAACCCCCACCTTTGGCCGCCTCATGCACGAAGCACACAATACACACACACACACACACACACACACACACACACACACACACACACATTCAGGTACTCACACATACATACAAAATAAAAATAAATAAATAGAAAAAGATTTTTTAAAAAAGAAATCTACCCATTTCAACTCCCTTTAGCATGGAGGAAAACGAATCAAACAAACCAAAACCAAAAACCAAAGGAAAAAAAAACAAAAAAGAAATTAAACCACTGAGAATCACAAGGCCTGTCAGTGAGTGACAACAGATGATGAAAGCCTTGAACTTGAGTAATTATTCTGTCCCTAACCACACACCCAAGAACTTCACCATCTCCTCATAAAAAGAAGTAATTGAGGTTAACCTCAAAATTGTAGTGTGCCTTGTAGTGTGTCTTTTTATGGCAGGTTATGAGTACAGCTGGCTTCCATGTCTGTGTCCTCTTCATCTGCCATTCAACCAACCACAGATCAAAAATATTCAGGGGGAAAACCAGCCTTTGCCTATGCTGAGCACACACAGACTTTCATTTCTTGCTGTGCTTCCCTAGATAATCTACAGCTGTTTCCATAGCATTCATGTTGTGTTGGTGACACAAGCTGTCAAGAGATGGCTTAAAGAGATGGAGGAGCATGGACAGGTTATATGGTAACACTGCTGTTTTGAGCACTCACTGAGTTTGGTCTGTTAGGACGGGTCTTCACAGAAACAAAACCAACAGGGTGTGTGTGCATACCTATTATGAGCTAGGGAAAGAAGCTTCCTATTTCCAGATGACAAGATTTTTATTTCTACAAAGAAAATCCCAAAGACTATGTACAAATTTCTATGTACTCATAGAAATAACAAATGACAAAAGAACAGTACATTTAAAACGAGTTGCATTTCTGTGACCTAGCGTTGGACACTTGGCAATGAGAACAGCAAAAGGAGTATGGGAGTGACATTGGAAGAAAATAAGGAACTCTCAAATAGATGGAAGATGCCATATGCTCGCTGGAGGCAGAACAAAGGATCCAACATCGGGCGCCATTCCTGCGCTGCCCCTCCACCCTCCACTAGAGAGGAGAGGGAGAGACCCCACCTGAACCTACTGGAAGAAGAGATGGGAAGAATACAGTATATGAACACATCCAACAACAGAAAGACTTATATGACACTACTAGAGCCTAGGGACTCTACGCCAGCAAGACCTGAACATCCCAATGCAGATGGAGTAGAAGAGAATGACCATAAAAACTTAATGAAAATGATAGAGGCCCTCAAAGAGGATATGAGAAAATCCTTTAAACAAATGGAAGAAGAAACAAACCAAAAAATGCAAGAAATCAACAAATCTTTTACAAGGAAAGCCAAGAAAAAACAATCAAACAGATGAAGGAAACAATTCAAACAGTCCATGAACTGAAATAGACACAATAAAGAAAACACAAACTGAGGGAATGCTGGAAATAGAAAAGCTGGGTAAACAATCAGGAGCTACAGATGCAAGCATAGCCAACAGAATACAAGAGATGGAAGAGAGAATCTCAGGCGCTGAAGATAAACTACAGGAAATAGATTCATTGACCAAAGAAAAACTCAAATCCAACAAATCCTTAACAAAAAATATCCAGGAGAGGACAAGACCATGCGGCAGAAACACATACAGACAGCTTACCTGAACAAGGAGGAGCTAACGGCCACTAGACTGATAGCTGGGAAGCCAGCAGGGGGCTGACTCAGGCCCCCCTGATTATGGGTCTCAGCCAGTAGGACTGAGCAGTCTAAGAGACCTCAGACAGTGGAGCCAGGATGTATCCCTGGTGCACAAAAGAACTTTGCGAACATATCCCCCATGGAGGGATAACTGCCTTAATCTAGAGACAGGAGAGAAGCCCTAGTCCCTACTTCACATGATCTGTCAGATCTACATGACCCCAACTGGATGGCACTCCCCCTACATATGGAATTGGGGTGGGGGGATGGGAGGGGAGGGTGTTTAGAGTGCATGTGAGAGGGCAGAGAGGGTAAAAAGGGAGGGAAGGAGGGAGGGAGGGCTGGGGGGGGAAGGAGTGAGGGAGGGAGGGAGAGGGAACTGGGATCGACAGATAAAATAATAAATTAAATTAAAAAAATGCTTTGACTCCAAAATTTAAGTTGAAGGACAAGTTACTGGGGAAAAGGATTTCTATTTTTGTTTCCACAGAAAATGAAAAGATGTGAATTCCTTCCAGACTAATGTGGTTTGATCACGCCAGACCGCCTGAAACAGAGTACAAGCTGATCCTACATTCAAAACAGCTGGACAAAACAGCCCTACAGACTACAGCCAGGATATCTGAATCTTCTTCGAATCCCCCAAGACAGCGCCCCTTACCAGCAGGAAGTAGTTTGGAAAGAACGACGCCCAAATTCCCAAATATTGTGTATAAATGTTTGTTTTCATTTAATTGGACTGTTATATAAAATTAAATAAAATTAAAAAAAAATAAAAAAAAATATCCAGGAAATGTGGGACAACGTGAAAAGACCAAACCTAAGAATAATAGGCATAGAAGACATAGAAGAAGGCAAAGAAGCCCAGCTTAAAGGCACAGAAAACATATTCAACAAAATCATTATAGAAAATGTTCCCAACATGAAGGAGGACATGCCTATGAAAGTATAAGAAGCTTACTAAAAACCAAATAAATCTGACTCCTCCCCCCAAAGAAAAGTCCCCAAACATACAAAATAAGAAAGAATATTAAGAGCAGCAAAGGAAAAAGGCCAAGTAACATATAAAGGCAGATCTATCAGAAACACACTTGACTTCTCCATGGAAACTCTGAAAGCCAGAAGGTCATGGATAGATGTTCTACAAACACTAAAAGACCACAGATGCCAGCCCAGGGTGCCAGCAAAACTTTCAATCACTATAGATGGAGAAAACAAGATATTTCTATGATAAAACCAGATTTACAAAACACATATCGACAGATCCAGCCCTACAGAAAGTTCTGGAAGGAAAACTTCAACCCAACTCACAAAAACATGGGCAATAAATAATCTCACTTTACCAGAAGTCAAAAGAAAAAGCAGTGTAAATCTACTTACAATAACACTACCAACAACAAATCCAAAACAAACAAGAATTACCAATCAATGGTCCTTAATTTTCCTCAATAATAATGGTCTTAACTCACCTATAAAAAGACACAGGCTAACAGAATGGATATGAAGACAATCCATCCTTCTGCTGCATACAAGAAATGCACCTCAACTTCAAAGACATATGCTACCTCAGAGTAAAGGGTTGGGAAAAAATCTTCCAATCAAATGGAACCAAGAAACAAGCTGGTGTAGCTATCCTAATATCTAACAACTTAGACTCAAACTAAAATCAATCAAAAGAGATGAAGAAGATCATTTCATATTCCTCATAGGAAAAATCCATCAAGACAAAGTCACAATTCTGAACATCTATGGCCCAAATACAAAGGCACCCATGCTCATAAAAGAAACACTACTAAAACTAAAATCTCACACTAAATCTCACACACTTATAGTGGGAGACTTCAACACCCCATTCTCACCACTAGAAAGGACCAGCAGACAGAAACTTAATAAAGAAACAAAAGAACTAACAGAAGGTATATCCCAATTGGGTTTAATAGACATCTATAGAACATTCCATCTAAACACAAAAGAATATACCTTCTCAGCTCCACATGGAAAGTTCTCTAAAATCAACTACATACTCAGCAACATAGCAAACCTCAACAGATATTTTTTTAAAAATTGAAATACCCTCCTGTATCTTATCAGACAACCATGCTTTAAAGTTAGAATTCAACAATAACATCAATTGCAGAAACCCTACAAACTGAACAGTTCACAATTGAACCATTCCTGGGTCAAGGAAGAAATAAAGAAATTAAAGACTATCTAGAATTCAATGAGAAAGAAGACACGATATACCCAAACTTATGGGACACTCTGGAAGCAGTACTAAGAGGAAAGTTCATAGTACTAAGTGCCCACATGAAGAATCTGGAAGATAAAATTAACAGCACAACTGAAAGCTCTAGAAAAAAAAAAAAAAACCCTGGAGGGGTAGAGGCCAGGAAATAATCAAATTGAGGGCTGAAATCAATAAAGTGGAAACAAAGAAAACAATATAAAGAATCAATGTAACAAAGAGTTAGTTTTTTTGAGAAAAATCAACAAGATAGATAAACCTTTATCCAAACTATCCGAAAAAGCAAAGTGAGAACACAAAAACTAACAAAATCAGAACAATGGACTCCAGAGGATCTTCAGGTCATACTTTGGAAACCTGTAAAGAAATGGACAATTTTCTGGATAGATAACACTTACCAAAATTAAATCAAGAACAGATAAGCAATTTAAATAGACCTATAACCCCTAATGAAATAGAAGCAGTCATCAAAAGTCTCCCAACAAAACAAAAAAAACAAAAAACAAAAAACAAAAAACAAAAAAAAAAAAAAAAAAAAAAAAAAAAAAAAAAAAAAAAAAAAAAAGGGCCAGGGCCAGTTGGTTTCAGTGTGGAATTCTAACAGAAATTCAAGGAACAGCTAATGCCAATACTCCTCAAAGTGTTCCACACAATAGAAGCAGAAGGGTCATTGCCAAACTCTTTTTTCACAAGGCTGC
Organism: Phodopus roborovskii; assembly: GCF_943737965.1. Classification (NCBI taxonomy): domain Eukaryota; kingdom Metazoa; phylum Chordata; class Mammalia; order Rodentia; family Cricetidae; genus Phodopus; species Phodopus roborovskii. Next base: position 6,255,498 of record NW_026126413.1, on the reverse strand, counting down.
AATTACCTCAGTACCCAAGCCACACAAAGGCACAACTAAAAAAGATAACTACAGACCAATATCCCTTATGAACATTTATCCAAAACTACTGGCAAATAGAATCCAATAACACATCAGGAAACTCATCTACCATGACCAAGTAGGCTTCATCCCAGGGATGCAGAAATGGTTCAACATATGAAAATCTATCAATGTAATCCACCATATAAACAAACTGAAAAGGAAAAAGGAAAAACCATATGATTATCTCAGTAGATGCTGGAAAAGCCTTTGACAAAAATCCAACACCCCTTCATGATAAAGGTCTTGGGGAGATCAAGGATAACAAGAACATACCTAAACATGATAAATGCAATATGCAGTAAACCAACAGCCAACATCAAACTAAATGGAGAGAAACTTAATGCAATTTCTTTAAAATCAGGAATGAGACAAGGCTGTCAACTCTCTCCATAGCTCTTCAATATTGTACTTGAAGTTCTAGCTAGAGCAATAAGACAACAAAAGGAGATCAAAGTGATACAAATTCGAGAGGAAGAAGTCAAACTTTCACTATCTGCAGATGATATGATAGTTTACATAAGTGACCCGAAAAACTCTACCAGGGAGTTCCTACAGCTGATAAACACCTTCAACAAAGTGGCAGGAATCAAGATTAACAAAAAAAAAAAAAAAAAAAAATCAGTAGCCCTACAATACAGATGAGAAAGAAATCAGAGAAACATCTCCTTTTACAATAGCCACATACAAACAACATAAAATATCTTGGGGGTAACACTAACCAAATAAGTGAAAGACCTATATCCTATATAGCAAGAACTTTGTGTCTTTAAAGAGAGAAATTAAAGAAGATACCAGAAAATGGAAAGATCTCTCATGCTCTTGGATAGGTAGGATCAATATAGTAAAAATGGCAATCTTGCCAAAAGCAATTTATTGATTCAGTGCAATCCCCATCAAAATCCCAGCACAATTCTTCACAGACCTTGAAAGGACAACACTCAACTTTATATGGAAAAACAAAAGACCCAGGATAGCTGAAACAACACTGTACAATAAAGGAACTTCTGGAGGCATCACTATCCCTGACTTCAAGCTCTACTATAGAGCTATGGTCCTGAAAACAGCTTGGTATTGGCACAAAAAAGACAGGTAGACCAATGGAACCAAATTGAAAATCCAGATAATAACCCACACACCTATGAACACATGATTTTTTTTTTTTTGACAAAACAGATAAAATTATACAATGGAAAGAGGAAAGCATTTCAACAATTAGTGCTGGCACAACTGGATGATGGTGTGTAGAAGACTGCAGATACATCCATATTTACTGCCATGCACAAAACTTAAGTCCAAATGGGTCAAAGACCTCAACATAAATCAAGCCACACTGAACCTCTTAGAAGAGAAAGTGGGAGGTACGCTTGAATGAATTGGTACAGGAGACCATTTTCTGAACATAACACCAGTAGCACAGACACTGAGATCAACAATAAATAAATAAATAGGATCTCCCCAGACTGAGAAATATCTGTAAAGCAAAGGACAGTCAACAAGACAAAACTTCAGTCCACAGATTAGGAAAAGATCTTCACCAACTCCACATCTGACAGAAAGCTGATTTCTAAAATATACAAAGAACTAAAGAAGCTAGTCACCAAAACAGCAAATAATCCAATTAAAAAGTAAGATACAGAACTGAATAGAGAATTCTCAATAGAGGAATCCAAAATGGCCAAAAGACACTTAAGAAAGTGCTCAACACCCTTAGCCATCAAGAAAATGCTAATTAAGGCAACTCTGACATCTTACTCCTGTCAGAATGGCTAAAATTGGAAACAGCAATGACAGCTTATGCTGGAGAGGATGTGGAGAGAGGGGAACACTCCTCCACTGCTGGTGGGAGTGCAAACTTGTACAGCCATTTTGGAGATCAGTATGGTGGTTCCTCAGGAAAATGGGAATCAGTCTACCACAGGACCCAGCAATTCTATTCTTAGGCATATACCCAAAAGATGTGCACCCATGCAACAAAGACATCTGATCAACTATGTTCATAGCAGCATTATTTGTAATGGCTAGAACCTGGAAACAATCTAGATGCCTCTCAACTGAAGAACAGATAAAGAAAATGTGGTATATTTACACAATGGAGTATTATTCCATGGATAAAAAACATTGCAATCTTGAAATTTGCAGGTATATGGATGGAACTAGAAGAAACCATCCTGAGTGAGGTAACCCAGTCACAAAAAGGAGAGTATGGTATGTACTCACTCCTAAATGGATTTAAGACATAGAGCAAAGGATCACCAGCTTACAATTCACACTGCCAGAGAAGCAAGGAAACACGGAGGACCCTAAGAGAGACATACATGGTCCCCCACAGAAAGGGAAAGGGACAAGATCTCCTGAGCAAATTGGGAGCTGGGGGGGGGTGTCAGTGAGGTGAGAGGGAGTTAGGAGAAAGAGAAGGGGAGAAGAGGAGGGGAGAGGAGAACATGAGGGGGCAGGAAGATGAGTAAGGGGAGAATAGAGGAGAGCAAAAAAAAAAAGAGAGAGATACAATAATAGAGGGAGCCATTATAATTTAAAGAGAAATCTGGCACTAGAGAAATATCTAGAGACCTACAAAGATGACTCTAACAATTTGAGCAATAGTGGAGAGCCTACCTTAAATGCCCTTCCCCAATAATGAGATTGATATCTATCTTATATGCCATCCTAGAGCCTCCATCCAGTAGGTGATGGAAACAGAGGCAGACACCCACAGCTAAACACTGAGCCAAACTCCTGGAATGTGGTTGCAGAGAGGGAGGAGTGATAAGCAAAGGGGTCAAGACCAGGCTACAGAAACCCACAGAGATAGCTGATCTGAACAAGGGGGAGCTCATGGACCCCAGAGGGATAGCTGGGAAACCAGCACAGGACCAACCCAGAACCCCTGAACGTGGGTCTCAGTTAGAAGGCCTGGGCAGTCTAAGGGCCCTCTGACAGTGGAACCAGGATGTATCCCTGGTGCACAAAAGGACTTTGGGAGCACATTCCCCATGGAAGGATACTCCCTTAGCCTAGAGGCAGGAGGGAGGGCCTAGGCCCTACCCCAAATGACTTGACAGATTTAAATGATCCCTCCTGGAAGGCCTCACCCTCCCTGGGGAGTGGATGGGGAATGAAATGGGGGTGGGGTTGGGGGTGTGTAGGAGGACGGGATGGAGAGGGAACTGGGATCAATATGTAAAAAAAGAAAAAAATATATAAAATAAAAATTTTAAAACAATATGCCATATGCTCATGAATTGGAAGACTTGATTTTGCTAAATGGCAAAACATGTTCAACAGATTAAACACAATTACTGTAAAAATCTCAGGTGTCTTTCTCTCCCAAAGCTGATTCTGAAATTCATATAAAATTTCAGGGGACCCAGAATAAGCAAAATATTCTCTAAAAAGAACAGAATTGGAGATTGTGCCATTTCTGATACCAAAACTTGCTACAAAGCAGCAATGATCAAGACATGTGACATTTACATAATCCAGATACTTTTGGGCTGGTGTCTGACAATGAAATAAAATTGAGAGTCCAGAAAAAAACAACATTGTTTTCATGGACAGCTTGTTTCTTTCTTTCTTTCTTTCTTTCCTTTCCTTTTCTTTTTTTTTTTTTTTTTTTTTTTTTTTTACAAAGGATTGCCATGCTTCAAATGTTCTCTCCAAATTTCCAAGGCAATGTGTTGGAGCCTAAGAGCCAATTCAACAGTGTTAAGATGAACAGCCTTAGCTGGGCATTGTGGTGCACGCATTTGATGCCAGCACTTGGGAGGCAGAGGCAGGCAAATCTCTGTGAGTTCAAGGCCAGCCTGGTCTACAGCTCGGGTTCCCGGACAGGCTCCAAAGCAATACAGAGAAACCCTGACTTGACAAAACAAAAACAACAATGAACAGCCTTTAGGAGGTGGCGGGATAAAATGAGATGCTCTGATGGAAATGTGTGGTACTCTCATGATAATGCCTTTCCTGCCCCTTCTACTGAGTGGAGACAATGTTTCCTCCCTCCAGAGATGGGAGAAGATGCTACCTTGGAAGCAGAGAACAGGCACTCCACAGAGACCAAGCCTAGTGACACTTAAGTTTTGGACTGTTCAGCCTCCAGACCTATGAGGATAAAACTAATTTCTGTTCACGTAAACTTCAGTATGTCATTTCTGTAGGTTTTGTGACAGCAGACTGAAACATATATTAGAGCCATTCAGCGGTGGAAAGGACTGTGCTCTCAACAGATGGTTGCTGGGATGATGCAGAGGGATCATGATACGTGACTGCTCTAGACTGAGTGATGTCCCCCACTCATGTGCTGGAGAGTTAACTCTCAGCAAAGGGGAATTAGGAAGTTGAGAGAGAATTAGGTTTAGATGAGATTGTGAGACAGAGCCCCATTAATGGAAGCAGGGTTTTCATAAAGTGAGGGTTAGGGACCAGAGCTATCCCTAGTCCTCTCCTCTTCTCCCCTCTCCTCCTTTTCCTCTCCCTCTCTGTGTCCCTCCCTGTGAGTGTGTGTGTGCCTCTCTCTCTCTCTCTCTCTCTCTCTCTCTCTCTCTCTCTCTCTCTCTCTCTCTCTCTCTCTCTCTCCCCTTTCCTACCTGAGTATAAGGAAGAGCTGTGTCAGCAGATAGCAAGACAGTGGCTGTCTGTAAGCCAGCACGAGGAACTTTAGTAAGAGATAAATCTGCCAATGCCTTGGTCTTGCACTTTCTGCCTCCACAACTATGAGAAATAAATATGTACAGTTAACCAACTCGCCTAGCCTGTGGCATTTCGTTATAGTAACTAGGACAATTCTCATGTCGGATACATGAACTAATTCATAATGAATCAAAGATTACAATGTACAATCTAAAACTAAAATTCTTAGTAGAAACATAAGTATAAATCTTTTGGGGGGGGTTCTTGTAAATGTGTTCATTGACACTGTCATACGAGTACACCATCTGTTGTGATGATTCTCAATCCCTTGCTTCTCTTATCTCCAAGCCCATGTCACCTCTCCTCCCATTAAATCCTTTCTCCACATCAAGGCCTTGGTTTTATGACCCACTAAGGTTGGCCAGGGCTGTGTGTGTGAGCAGGGCGTTAGCACTATTCACTGGAAACTGGTCCCAAGGCTCTGGGACCACAGTGGGAGAGGGGGCCAGAAGAATGGTAAGACTTGGAGAGAAGCTGAGGAATACCAGCTTCTGGACACCACCCCAGCCACCGACGTCACAAACTCACAGCAGCTGCAGGGGCTGCACAAGGCTGACAACTGCCAGCCTAGGCGGGAAGGGACCACGCTCTCCCTGCTGAAATAGCGTTTGCTGCTGAATATTAATTTTAACATCTCAGTCAAGCAGTGGGCCTTTTCACATGCCATCAAAGCATCATCAAAGTTAAAATGCTTTTGTGCTACAAATACTACCAAAAAAAAAAAGTTAAGAGCTGTATGGTGGGGGAGTTCTCAAGGAACGTATGTGATAAAGAACTTGATACAGAACAAAGTATTCCTTGATGACACATCCCAATTCTCCAAGAATATATATTAATGGTCAGTCATTCTGCATTAAACACTTATATCACTAGTTATCAGGAAATGCAAATGAAACCCAGTGAGTGATGGCTGGGGAGGAGGTTTCATCCATAAAGTATTTGCAATGCAAGCTTGAGGCCCCCAAGTTCTGATCCTTGGCACCTATTTTAAAAGCCAGGTGTGGTGGCACACATCTGAACCCCCACAGCTAGAGAGACTGTGGAGGATCCCTGGGGTTTGCTTAATCTGCAAGCTCCAGGATCAGTGAGCCATCTGAAACAAGCTGAAGTAATTGAGGACATCCAAAGTCAACTTCTGGCCTACACACACACACACACCTACTCAAAACCCAGTGGGATGCTACTTCTCACTCAGTGGGACATCTATGATAAAACACACGTGCTAGCAAGAGTGTGAAGAAAGTGAAGCTCTGGAAACACTGCTGGTCCAAATCTAAAACCATGCGGCTGTTGGGAGAGTGGGTTGGCGGGTCCTTGATGAGTTAAATATAGAGATACCATAAAGTTCAGTTCTGCTGATGGGTATTTACCCAAGAGAAACTGAAGACACATGTCCATAGGAAACACTGGTACATGAATCCATAACGGCACTGCGCCCCGAGTTGAGCATACCTGTCAACTGAAGGGTGGATACATGAAACTCTGCATACCCACAAAAAGGGATGAGAATCATGGGAAACAGTGTTCAACGCTAAAGCTTCCCGAATCATGGCTAGAAGCTTGGAAATAAAAATGCCATGTGTCATATGATTTCACCGCTATGAAATACTCAGAATGGGGATCTTAGAGTCAGAAGTAGAGAGACACACAGAATTGATATTTACACATCTTTATGCATATCTTAGAGTCTTGGGTCATACACTTAAATAGTGTTGGGATATTTTAAAGAATACTTCACAGACACACACCCTACATATGCACACACGAACCCTACATACATATATACTCTCATGCACGCACGCACGCACACACACACACACACACACACACACACACACACCATACACACACACATACCATACACAAACCACACACAAACACATACACACACACACACACACAAGAGTGAGAGAAAGAGAGAGAGAGAAGAGATGGAGAGACAAAAACAGATCATTTAAAGTATAGTTTCCTTGGTTCACAAACTATGTGAATGAAGGAAGACAGGAAAAAGGGAAGAGAGAGGTGAATTTTGCCAGTGAGCTAATCCAAAAAATTTTCCCTGACTGAAGCACAAGGTTTCATGGACTGAAAACTCAGGAAGCCAGACAATGGTTAGAAAGACCTTTAACATTCAGAACCTAGGAGCTTGCATAGGTCCTTAGTGCTACTCAGATGTGAGCACAGAATCAAAACATGTTTAAACATGGTGTGTCCACCTTCTGTGTATCATCCCCTGTCCCTGACAAGAACCTACTAGAAGGTGGGTCTTACTCAAATCCAAGAAAAGACTTGGAATAAACTAAAATGGAAATTCAGCACAGGAGAGAAACGAGGAACCTTAAGATGGCAGAAAAGCCACATCTACTAGGCAGGAGAGGCCACTAGCTCCAAACAGAGCAGGGTGAACAAAGACAAGTCTGTCACAGAGGTGTCCTTGTCCTCGGTGCTGGTCCCATAGAACCTCCCAAGGGATTAAGAAGGAGGTGTGTGTTATGCTTTCCTTCTTCCTAGGGGTCAGAGTTCAGCTTCACCTTTTCCTGCCTGACACTCCTTCTTCACTTGCCATCAACTTTCCGGTTTCCCAGAGCCCTTTGTTTCCTGACTGTCCTCAGGAGGGAGGCAGCATAGAAAGACATGATGTTGTTCAGCATCTCTCAGCTCTCTGACCATATAACATAATTTCTACTTTAAATTTCCTTCAGGCTGCTCTCTGCCTCTGCCTTTCCACTTAGAGGCTCAGTCAAATGCCTGGTGCTTTCAATTAACAGCTTGTGATTAAAACTGGAGATGCAAAGGCTGCCTAGAGACTGTGGTTATGGAGGCCTGACAAACCTATGCTATGCCGTAGGGGGAACAGGGCTGACCCCCAGCCAGAGAAGCTCTTCCTTTAAACTGGCGTTTTCTTCTTAACTCTGCCCAGAGGGTAAAGGTCTGGGCGCCATGGTTCTGTCTTAAAGAGATGGACCGGGAGGGTCTATATTCAGCAGTCAGGAAATCCAAGCACTTTGTTGTGCTTTCAGGCACTCTGGTGCTTACCAATCTGTTTAGACTCTTCTGGAATTTAAGATTATGCTTGTTCCTGAGACATTGGTTTGGTTCTCAGCTTGAACTGCTTCCCTCGGTCAGAAAGGATGGGTGATCACAGCAAGGGAAGGTAAGAACAGGACTCAGTGGCAGTGAAGAGTCTAAGCCTGAAAACAGAAAAACTCAGGCAGAAAGTGTTATGAAGAAACTATAAAACTTAGATACAAAGCATAAGTACGGTCTGGGCACCCGAGAGATGATCCCCTCAGGAGAACTGGTCCCAGTGTCATGGATGTGGGAGAGCTGGCCCTGAGAACCTCCACTGCCCTGGGAAAAATTCCCTCCTACCGGCCACACAAAGGGAGAGCTGGCCCTGACCCTTGCCTGAGGTAGGGGGTGGAACCCCAGAATTATTACCACCCAGGTCCACATCCAGGGCCTTGAGTTGTCCCCCCACCCCCATCATCTCCCCATCTATGACCTATTGGAGCGCATGAAGGGACGAGTTCTTAAGAACCACAGCCATAGTATCTCCATGATTCGGGGCAACAGCAGGATATCCAAGAGAAGTCTCAGTGAGGGTCCAGTACTGATGGTGTCCCAGAAGCCAGAGGCTTCGAACCAGACCAGCAACTCATTCCATGAACATTTGAAAGCAAAGTTGTTTGGGCAAAAGGGTATACCGCCTGACACACCACAGCTCCCAAAACCACTCTGACCAATGAGGAGGCGATGGAGAGGAATGATGGAGGAGGGAAGTATTTGTTTTATTTTTTGTTTTTCTTTCTTTTATTATTTTTCTTTTTGATTTTTGTTTTTCTTTTGGCAGGGGAGTGTACACATGGACAGACTGGGGAGTGAGTGGGATTGGGGTGCTTAATGTAAAATTCCCAAAGAATCAGTGAAAAGACTATGTTAATATTAAAAAAAATAAATAAAATTACACGTCTAGAGAGGTTTTTAAAAAAAAGTGGCAGTTCCTCAGAAGGGGTCAGTTCCTGTCCTCACTCCCTAGAGAGGGTCTTGAAAAAGACAACATGGTGGCAGCTGCAGGTGGGCTCAGGAGGAAAGGGAGGACTCAATGCCCAGACAATGCCAGGGAGTCAAAGGGGCAATACCTTCATGGACCACATGGTAGGTGTTTATCCACGGAATGTGTGTGCAGCCCTGTGTGGTGGGGACGTTGGTCTGATGCTTCCGCCTGAGAGCGGCTGAAGGAAGAGCCCGTGGTTGGGGTGAGTGAGTTGCTTTCTGTGGATTTAGCATCCAAGACGCAGCTGAGATGAAGGCAAATTAGCAAAACTGTGTTGAGGAATGGCAGGGGACTGCATGTCTGCAGGCTGGCCTCGTAGCAACGTGTTCATTCCTGGACTCTTAAACAAGATCACAGGGCAGAGAAAGAACCATAAAATAACTGTGAGGAAGATGCCACACACAGGCATGGAGGTTTAAAACAAACTGACCTCTACTGAACCTGCGTAATTTTCTTTTGTTAAAAAAAAAAGAAAAGCAACACTTACCGTTTCTTGTTCCACTTGGTAATACATAGGAACATCCTTATAAGCCAACAAATATCTTCTATAATATTATTTTCCATTGTCCCTTCATTGATCACCCTATGACCTAGCTTAATAATTTAGAAAAACTGTACAGTTCTCTTTTCAAATGGAAGGCACAATCCGTCTGAATACGTTTGATTATTATGTCCTCAGTTTTTTTAAAAAAAAAAATCTACATGTTGGAAAGAATCTTTGACTGAGAAGATCTCAAACAAAAATTACAGTCAAAGATCTGGTGACCAGAGTTGGCAAAACCAAGTTAACACCTTTTCCAGCTTTCCTGTTACTGAAGCTGGTGGCTTGTCATATTGGCTGGCCGTGCCAATGTGACACTGACTCTTGCAAGGAATGTTCCAGGACTGAAGATCACTTGGTCAAGGAGCCTCCCTGCTAAACAGCTGAAGTAACAGCCAAATCCAGCTGTCAACTCAAACCTGGTCTTGTGTTCACAGAGCCTGGGACTGAAGGGAGGGATGTACCTGCTCAAACCGGCTGGAGCTGGGTTCCTCACAAAGCAGTACGTGGGTGTATTTACTCATTTTTCTATTGTTGTGATGAAATACCTGACAAAGCAACTTAAGGAAGGAAGGGTTTGCTTTGGCTCCCAGCTTTCCAGGACAGTTCACCTTGGTGCAGGAGACTGACCGTAGGAGCCTGGCATTGCTATGTCGCCCCCACGGCCAGGAAGCAGAGAGAGGTGAAGGCTGGTGCTCAGGTTGCTTTCTCCTTTATATTGAGTCGTGAGCCCAGCAAATGGGATTCTGCTGCCCACATTCAGAGTAGGCTTTCCCTGAGAGCATCCTCAAAGACACACCCAGAAGTGTTTGCAGTCAGGGCGACGGTGAAAACTAACTACATTGACTAAGGTAGTGGGTTTTGCCCTTTCCAGAAGGCATGGTGATGGGCCTGGAGAGATGACTCAGGGTTAGGAGCACTTGCTACTCTTGCAAAGAACTGGGGTTCAGCTCTCAGCACCCACATCAAGTGGCTTACAACTGATGCCCTCTTCTGGCCTCCCTGGACAAAGCACACACACACACACACACACACACACACACACACACACACACACACACACAAATAAATGAATTAAAAAGTTATTTTTTTTAAGTATGGTATGGCTATCGATTCCATGGTTATTAAAAAAAAAAAAAAGATTCCACTTGGGGCAGGTGCAGAGACTCAGGATCTGGGTGGCTGGCCATCTTATTGACAGTGTCGTGGTTTCCCTTAACAGCCCTGGACACTGGAGGAAATCTCAGCATTATCGATTATCTGCCAGTTACCCCCAGCTTTGTGTGTTTCCTACTCTTTGTGGGTCTGACATTTGTCACAACCCAGCTCCTCCAGCTGAGCTCTGCCTTGGGATTTTGTTTTTGTTTTACTGGCTGTTTGGTCACTTATTTTGTTTTTGTGCTTGGAGCTTTGGGGGGGGTGGAACAGTGTGTTTGGCTCAACAGCAGCATTTGGATCAATATGAATTAATCAAAATATATTTCCATTTGTTCTCAGTATTTTGTACATTTTATTCCACAAATTAGAGACACATAATCTATTTATCAAGGGCACAAGAAACTTTTTAAAAGCCTGCACTGGTGGCAGAAACACAAATTCCTTTTTTTCTTTTTCTTTTTAAGAGAAATGTCCTTTTCCAGCAACCGCTAGCAGAAAAAGAACATTTGTAATATGAATTCTGATGCTAAATCAATTATAACTGCTACTGTGCTGTTCTGTTAGTTTATAGTGTTGTGTAGCATTCAGGGTATGCTATCTTCATTAGCTGGGAAAATAAAATTAGATTCATATGCAGACTTTCCTAGTAACTCATTTAATTTCCTGTTTTCTCTCTTCTTGGTGATTTCTGCAGGACTATTTAGAAAGTTTGCCCTTTGAAAATGGCCCAAAGAGCAAAGAAACCCTCTGTGCTAACGCTTTGTGACCTGGTAAGGGGAGCAGATGTCACAGCGGAATGCCTTGTGAAGAATTATTGTCCCTTCCAAACCATGACTGGGCAAAGCAGGGTAGCGTGGGAGTGTGAGGGGGACAAGGCAGTGGGAGCTAGGCACAGATGAGAGCTCATGGGTCCTGTGTAGCATGATGATGTGTTTTCCATGTGCTGGAGGCTAGAAGGAGTGCCATAAAGCCTGTTTGTCTTAAGTGGGTCAGAGAAATAACATCAGAAACAAAACAAGGCTGGCTAACTTGCGCACATAAAATAAGCATGCCTTTAAGGGCTCTTGAAAATAAGACAACTCTTCCCTTGCTTGCAAAATGAAACTAACATTGATGGAAGGAATGGGTTTCGACCCTCTGACCTTCCCCTCCCAGCTGTGAACTGGGGCTGTTGGCATTCATCAGAAGCAGTGGAAATGCGAAAAACCCTTCGTCCAGATTCTGCACTTTACCTCTGCTAGAAAGATCTGTCTCTGCTGGAAGGATCTACCTCTTCCCCATATTCTCTTTCCTGCAGGAAAACGCAGGGAGCCAGGAGAGAAGTGTGGGATTCTGGGACACCAGGAATGGATTAACAAGGCTGACACCGGAGAGCAGTGAACTTCAGCCACCATACTATGGAATACAACACACCGCAAGTTTGTGTCAATTAAGTAGCTACCGATGATGTAGACCCTGAGATTGTAGTCCTAAGGTGTTTATCTCAAGCTTCACCATTTATCCATTGCCTGCCTTCCAGCAGTCTGGAAGGTCCTCACCCTTTCCATCCTAAGAAATCACGCCATCAGCCCTATCTGTATACATGTCACCCTGTAGACCACCCAGGTGACCAGGATAGGGTCATGTGAATTGCCCCTTGTAGGAAAAGACTGGCTGCATGTGGACACACATAAAACTTTTTTAATTTAAAAGAAAAGCCATGAGTTTTTAGCATGTGTGTGCTGTTGCTAAGTCCTTATAGAAACATTGTCATATTTTTTAAAGATCTACTTATTTATTATATACCAATCTCATTATAGATGGTTGTGAGCCACCATGTGGTTTCTGGGAATTGAACTCAGGACCTCTGGAAAGAGTCGCCAGTGCTCTTAACTTGCGGTGAAGGGGATGAGTCCAAGGGCCTGTTGCACACCACACTAACTACAATTACTTGAAAACTGATGAGTAGGTTTTAAGCATGGCTGCCACTCTCCTTTGCATACCACCTCACGATGGATAAGTATGGGAGGGGGTGTATACTTTAGTTTGATTCAGCGTTCCAAAATGGATGCATAGTTCAGAACATCATATTGTACACCATGGATCTATGCAATTTTTTTTCCATGGTGAGAGTCAAACCTCAAACCATTTATCTGCTTAATAGGTACATGCTCTACTCAGAACTGTCACCTACACCCCTCCATACAAAACAGAAAAGGCACATTTATTCACAGGCGTTGGGGGCTTGAACATTTACATAGCAGAGGGAGATGTTTATATCAAGTCTTTTTATTATATTTCTTTTTTTTTTCATTTAACGACTTTGATTTCAACTTGTGTTGCTTTAATCATTTGAACAGAGGGTTCCTCTTTGAGGTACCCTGAACCTCTCTCAGAGAGCTTCACCTAGAACTCAGCAGCCAGCAAAAGGCCTCAGGCCACATCTGCCTTCCCAAGGGTCCACGCCTGTAAAATTCTCTTGTGTGGTGATATATTGTTTATGATTTAATAAAGATTGCCTGGAGGATCAAAATGCAAAGCCAACCACACTAGTTCACTACAGAAGCTAGGGAGTGGTGGTACACACCTTCAATCCCAGGATTTAGGAGACAAAGGCAGATGGAGCTCTTTGAGTTCAAGGCCACCCTGGCCTATAGAAGAGTGAATCAGTCTAAAAGGGAATTCCAGCTCATGCCTGGAGAGCTGTATAAATGACAGGAGTCCAGTGTCTCAGGCTGCATTCTGAGACTTATTCTTCGACCATGCTGAGGAGAGGCAGCAGTCCGAGGCCTGGAGGAGAGCTTGTGGAGACAGGATCACCCCTTTCAGTCTGAGGTAAAGGTAAGAGTTAGTGGCTTGACTTCTTTGCTTTTCTGATCTTCAGCTTGCAGCTTAAATACCAATTTCAGTCTCTGGTTCTTTACTTTTCATGTTACACTCGAGCTAATTATGAAGCAGCTCATATAAATGGTGCTATTTTTTAATTTTTGTTTTTGTATATGTGAATCTATATGTATGCTATGTCTGTGTGTGCTTTATGTGTATATATAACTATATGTATGCTATCTGTATGTGGTATATGTGTATGTATATCTATATGTACAGTATCTGTGTGTGTGGTGTATGTGTGTACATCTATATGAATGCTGTGCGTGTGGTATGTGTATGTATATCTATATGAATGCTATCTGTGTGTGTGGTGTATGTGTGTGTATGTATATGTATGCTATCTGTGTGTGTGGTGTATGTGTGTGTATGTATATGTATGCTATCTGTGTGTGTGGTGTATGTGTGTCTATCTATATGAATGCTGTCTGTGTGTGGTGTATGTGTGTCATCTATATAAATGCTATCTGTGTTTGTGGTGTATGTGTGTACATCTATATGAATGCTGTCTGTGTGTGGTGTATATGTGTATATGTATGCTATCTGTGTGTGTTGTGTATGTGTGTACATCTATATGAATGCTATCTGTGTGTGTGGTGTATGTGTGTGTATGTATATGTATGCTATCTGTGTGTGTGGTGTATGTGTGTCTATCTATATGAATGCTGTGCGTGTGGTATGTGTATGTATATCTATATGAATGCTATCTGTGTGTGTGGTGTATGTGTGTGTATGTATATGTATGCTATCTGTGTGTGTGGTATATGTGTGTGTATGTATATGTATGCTATCTGTGTGTGTGGTGTATGTGTGTACATCTATATGAATGCTGTCTGTGTGTGTGGTATATGTGTATATATAACTATATGTATGCTATCTCTGTGTGGTATATGTGATGTATAGTATATGTATGCTATCTGTATGTGGCATATGTGTGTGTGGTGTATGTATGTGTGTCTATATGAATGCTGTCTGTGTGGTGTGTGTGTGTGTATCTATATGAATGCTGTCTCTGTGTGTGGTGTATTTGCATGAGTGTGGATACACACATCTCTATGTGAGCAGAGCCAGAGGATGATAGCAGGTGTCCTGATTTGTCACTCATCACCTTATTCCTTTGAGACAGGGTCTCCCACTGAACATGGAGCTAGGCTTGTGGCCATCAAGTTCCAGTGATCCTCCAGCCTCTGCTACCCACAGTGTGGGGCTGCGGACGTGCATACTCAGTTTGCTGTGTGCTGTGTGGTAAGTACTCTGCCACTGAGATGTCTCCCCAGACCCAGTGTTTGCTTTTATCCCTGACACCTAAAGAGGGAATTATACCCACCCTACCACTCATTTTCAGTATTTGATATTTATATTGTTTCTAGCACTCTGAGGATGTGTTAGGGAAGGGGCATATGTGCACTGGCTGGGACCCTCCTCCCTGCAGCAAGTTGGCCCAAGTCTTTACATTGTGGGAAAAGATTTTTTCCAGATTCAGAGACCTTTCCAAAGAAAGGTTCAGCCTTTAAAACACAAGCGCATCAAAGTTAATAGAGCTGAACATGCAACAGACTTGACGTGAATCGGTTACGTAAACGCTGCTCACCCTTCACTCTATGTTGGAAAGCAGCTTCTTATCTCCCCATGGTCACTCACTGGGTTCCGTTACTGGAAGAATTGCATTTCTCAGAATCACTGGATTGTTGTGCTAGTTATTTTTTTCTCATCACTGAGACTGACAAGAACAACTTAAGAGATTAGAATATATTTTGGCTCAGTTTCAAAGGGTACAGTCCGTCATGCAGAGGAGCATGGCAGCGGAATGATGCGGTGGCTAGCCACGCTGTAGGCATAGGCAGACCACAGTTGGAATATAGCTGAAAAACTCTTTACTTTTCCTTCCTTTATCTCACGGGAGGCCCCAACCCTGGGTGAAGCCATCACATTCCAGGTAGATCTTCAACCCTTAGTTAATCCTCAGACTCACCCAGGGGTGGCTGTTGTCTTAACTTAGAGCCAGAACCAACACAGAGCAAAGAAAGGACTCCAGTCTTGGAGTTACAAACCCCAAACCAGGTGACCTTTGCCTCCTACATGATTCTAAACTGTCACATTGACACTGATGACTCATCGTCATGATTGTTATCCTTGGAAAGGAAACTGGGCAGCTGTAGAGACCAGGCAAGTGACACAGAGGGCCGAGTCTCACCAGAAGGACACAATAGGGATTGGTGCAGACTGTAGAAAAACAGAGACCTCAAGCCCCGTCTATAGTTATTAGGATTCCATTTTTAGAATCCTGGAGCCTACCAGCTCGCCTGCAGTAACTGGTCCTAACCGTCCTCACTATGTGGCTGGAAATGAAATTTAGACAGAATGATTACCTCAAAGTTGTAATACTACCTAGTGAGAGGTCAAGGGTCACCTGTTTTGGGGTTTGTATTTCCAAGATGGGAACCCTTTCTTTGCTCTACGTTGGCTCTGGTGCTAGATTAAAACAACAACAACAAGAAAACTCAACAACAAAAAGTACTTCAGAAATAATGAAGGGTCCACATATATATTATTCTCATTCAATTAAATGTGGTCAAACTCTTTTATCCCCAAATTCCTTCACACTGAGTAGCTGAACAGCCAGAGCAGCTGTTACATAAGTGTGGGGCTCAGGTTTCTCCACCTCAGCCACAAATCTAACAACTGCAAGAAGCCTCGTAATCCCAGAGTCATGCCTGACACCCCCACTTTCCAGTCACTGTGTGGCCAGAGGCCAGCCTTCTTGAACCCTAAGAAATGGTCTTGGCTCAGCAGCAAAGCCCGGTCAGAGAACTGTCTGACAGACAGGCCCAGCCAGCGGCGCCATGAGACCTGTGGCCTCCCGTTGGCTTTACATCTCCCTTGAAGGGGTTGGTTTCACAAGAAAGGGCTATGGTGTTGTGACAAGGACCCAGTTTGGGAATAAGTCAGAGGCTACTTCTGGACATCCTTTAGACTACCTTGCTAATACAACTAACAAATATTTCCAGGTACCCGAAGCATGTCAAGCACTGTTCTAGAATTGGGGGGGGGGGGGTGTTAAACAGTGAACAAATCGAAAGTAAAGTCTTAGCTTTTGTGAAATTTGTATCTTTTATGATTTGAATACAGTACATTTGTAGGTGGTGGGCGCTAGCTATAGAATGACGTGAGAAGGGGAGGGGCGAGCAATTTAAATGGTATGTTCCGGAATGAAGCAGTGAAGTGTACAGATAGGTAGGGCTCCATGTAAGACTCCCAGGGCAGAGGGTGGGTGGAGTGTCCAGGAAGGAGGCCACCTCACAAGAGGGGATGGTGGCCTGACAATGGTAGGAAGTAGTGATGGTGGCCCTGAAGGGTAATTAGGTGTCTGCAGTGGCTTGAGTGACATGGCAGCTGCCGTGAGAGTTTGAAGACTATCCTCATGGATTAAATAAGAGGTTAGAGAAAATGAAGAATGAAGAATGACTCCAAGGAGGCTGGCTTGAGTGGGCAGCCTGCTCCCTAATTCCCTGGACTACAGCCTACTGCTCTTGGCTGTGCCTCAACAATTCCTCCACCTCTCCCGTCTCAATATTACCCTGTCCGGTACTGCATTGGCATAATTCACTTCCCACACCACTCTTTTCTGCAAGCTCCACTTCTGTCTCCACGTTGTGAGCATTCCATGGATATCAAATTGAGCCAATGAACTGACAAACCATCTGAGTTTGTCTAACTTAATTGACCTAAGTAGTCTTTTGAAGTGTTTGGTCGGGTCCTATAATGACATCCCCCAAGTACTATCCATTCACATAGTTATCAACTGAATAACTATTTCTAAAATTTACTCCGTGCCAAGCACTAAAAATGCCACATTGAGCAAGTTCTTACACCTCGTATTTGCTTATGAATAATAAGCAAAACAATTAACAACTATGAAGCCTACAATGGGCAGAGGGGACAGACACTCTGAAGAGCAAGGGACAATGGGGTAACATTTGAACGCAGTGATCAGGGACATCTCCTAGGAGAGCATATTTAAGATGAAATATTAAAAAATTAAAAACCAATTGCAGGAAAGGTAGGAATATTTCAGACCAGGAAAGATCTGGAGGGAAGGAAAGGGGTTGACTTGTTAAGAAAGCCATCATGAATGAAACAGAGGGAGATGGCCTCTGTGATGGAGGGGGTGGGACAATGGCATTGCATGCTGAACAGGCAACTGTTTAAGAATATTGTTCTAGGGCATGTGTGGTGATACAAGCTTTTTTTATTTTAGTACTTAGAAGGCAGGAGCAGATGAACACTGTGAGTTCCAGTCACACAGTGGAACTTTGTCTCAAAGGAAAAAAGAATCTCATCCTTAGGCTCATAGAGGAAGTGTATGGTGATGTGAACTAGAGTACGTTGCAAGAAACAGTGATGGTGCACATGGGAACCGGTAACTCTCTTCCACGCTTTCTGTTCTGTTTTCACACAGAGAAGAGATCCAACAGGACTTCTAAAAAAAAAAAAAAAAAAAAGTGAAGGAAGAAATAATCAAGAATGGTTTAGAACCTGATCTGCTTGAGCGAGTGGCGATAGGCGTAGCAGAAATGGGAATGGCTGAGGGAAGCAGGCAGGATTCAGGGAAAGAACCAAGTGTTCCCTTTTGGAAATGTTACATTTGGGAAATTCAAGTGCTTGCCACGAGACAGCCAGCTGCAGTCCGCTCCCTTCCTGGGCCTGCCCTGGATGCAAAAAGCCAACATTCTGTTGGGATTGCTGAAGTTCTTGGTGTTGTGGGTTATTTGTACACTGTGTGAAGATATATTGCTGTGATTGGTTTAACAAAAAGCTGAACAGCCAATAGAAAGGCAGGAGATATAGGCGGGATTTCTAGAGATAGAGAGGGCTCTGGGAGGAGGGGAGGTGGAGTCCCCAGCCAGATTTGGAGAGGAGACAGGGGGTGGGGGATGGGGGTTATAAGAAGGAAGAGAGGCAACACCATGTGGCAGAACATAGATTTAAAGAGTTAATCTAAGTTATAAGAGCCAGTTACAAGCCAATGTTAAAGGACAAGCTTTCATAATTAATAAGAAGTCTCCATGTCATTGTTTGGGAGCTGGTGAAACAGAATCATTAGTTGGGTCCTGAGGCCAGCCATGGAAGGAAGGCCCTGCTGGGCTGGGGGATGAAGTACCAAGAGAACACAGTGTAAGGATGTCCTTGTCTACAGCTGAGACAGACATTCAGTGTTCTTGGAAGCTGAGGCACTGGAGCTGGAGTGTCTGCCTCTACCGACCAGGAGAGGTGTTACCCAATCAGGAAGGCAGCCCAGGGCCAGCTCTCAGCTCCATGCCCTCCATTTCATGAAGTGTCCCTGGTCCCAAATGCCATTGGAATGGAAACCAGATTTAAAAGGGAGCAAGGGCCTGCCAGCTGGGTACCGCTCAGACATCTGTGGACAATCAGCAGCCTCCTCTGAGTTTGGTCCTGCTCACAAGTGGCTTCACACTAAGAAAGCAAGCCTTTTTGCTGACTGCTGCCCTGTTGAATCCAAGGTATGCTTCTCGGCTTGCTGGGCATCTGGGGAGGGTGGCTAGGAACCCTGTTGCTTCACTTACACCCGGTGGGGTGGAGGGCACTGGGCCCACTGTTCAGTTTCTTTCAGGATTTTAGCAGCGAGCATCTCTGAAGCCCTGGGTCACAGCCTGGGTCACAGCACTCCTGCTTCTTGCCCGTGGTGGCCTCTGTTCTGCCACTGTACATTCTCTGTTTCTGTCAGGATGCATGGGGACCCATTTCTCCCACTATTCTGTGCTTTAAACACGGTGCCCATCATGGCTGTGTTCCCCTGTGATTGGGCTGTTCTCATTAGCTACAGATTAGCCACATAAGTGGACAAGATCACACACATAAAAAGACTTGTGACCCATGGCCTGCAGTGACCTGCCCAGGACACCACCCTCTTTCCTACAGCAAGGAGTCTAGGGATGTAGCCTGCTCTGTGTAGCTAACCTTGCAAAGAGCCAGATTGCTACCCTTGGTGACAATCCCGGAGCCTCGACATTAGTTCTCCCATACGGTCAAGATTGACTAATAGCTGACGAATAACTACTAACTTTCCTGACTTTTCCCCTGCATCCTAACTAGGGCTAACTAAGAAGCCAAACAAGAACTAGTAGACAGCCTCATGGCGTCCCCCATTTCAGATGTGCCGCCACCTACAGCCACCACATCCCAGCAGGTCTGAAGTCTCCTTTTCCTTCTTCTCTTCTTGCCATTGAGTTTGCCAATGACCAGTTCCCTAGGTATAAATGAATCGATGCCTTTCACCTCTCTCCTTTGAGAAGGCCTCATTTATTTTCAAAGCCATTTGTTGACCTTTCCTCTGTGAAATAACAGTAGGTGACTATACCGAGTACTAGTATAAGAAAGGGTATAAGTTAAGGAGCTGGAGCAAAGAGACCCCCAAACACTGTGGTCCAATCACCACAGGTTCTACTCCTTCTGCCATTGTGTCTGCATGGAACGTTGTCAAGGGCAGAAGGTGACTCCACTCTTCCAGGACACATAGGGACCTGGATTCTCTTTTTCTTGTTGCTCCATCCTGTCTTGCTTTCCTGACGGGAGCTGGCTCTGCCTGTACCTGGTGTCTGTGTTTCCTCTATCCTCTGCCACCAGATGGAGGAAAGGGGGCTGCAGAAGATGAGCAGCTGCCTCATCCAGGATGCAGGTACAAATCGAATGCATCACTTTACCCTACAGCTGGCAGAGCTGAACCGCATGGCTTCTCCAGCTCTCCAGCTGCCAAAGAGGCTGGGACACAGTGTCCAGCAGGGCCCAGCTGAAACTTGGTCCTCTTACTGAATTACTGAGAGATGGCGGATATGGGTAATCCCATTCCCCTATGCATTGAGAGATGACAAAAAGCATTGCTTTTGCCCTCAGAGGCTTTTGCTGTCATAGTGACTCACTTGTAGCACGAGGACTAGTTTCTTAGCAAGTGTTGCAGACCATGCACACTTGACTTTAGCCTCTTTGCTCCCACACCCAAGCTCCTGCCCTCCCATATTCTCTGCTCTGCAGAGCCATGCAGCAGAAGCCATGCCATTCTGTTCCTCACCCAGGTGCGGGGTAACAGGCACTTCCATGTGGAAACTGACTCCTCTCATTTATTCCCATAACACTGATAATGAGTTTTCAAATCCCGCCCATCAGTGCTAACACAGGCGAGGGAGACGGTGGCACTCCCAACACCTTTCTTTGACAGAGCACTTCCCCATTTGCTGTCCTGTGTTACCATTGCCCCCTCCCCCCCCCCCAGTTGTCTGCTCTTTTGCTCATGTGTGATTTCAGGTAGGGACCAAGCCTGCCTTCTAGCATGGCATGCTCTACACCTGCTGAGGTCAGGCACACCGAGCTGGCTGACTTGATCACAGCCTTAATTTCTTAGTTGTCATCAGCACCTGAATATAGCCTTCAGCATTCCTTCTACCCTCTTCACCTGGCCCTCCATCCCCTTCTGACAGCCCTGAGGGTACTGAGGGCACCTCGGAGGGTGGGAAAGTTGAAGGCGATGACATCAGAAGCCATGTGTGCCATAACGAGTCTTCTCTGTCCCATCAGCCAGCTCCCAAATAACTTCACGGACACTTCTCATTACTTATGAAAGCTTGGCCTTTAGCTAAACTTGTTTTTAACTAGTTCTTATAACGGAAGTTAGCACATATTTTTTTTTTTAATCTATGTTCTGTGTGTCCAGCTTGTTCTGAATCTCTCTCCTGCCTAGATTCACCTCCGATTTCTTCTTTCCCTACCTGGAAGCTCTGCCAATAATGTCTTATCTAGCTACTGGCCATTCAGTTCTTTACTAAACCAATCACAGCAATATAGCTTTGCACAGTATACAAATATCCCACAACAGTGTGCCAGTTCTAACACCACAATCACTAACTACACCCCCCAAGCCTTTTCTTTGTAGAAAGGGGATAAGCTCCCAGCTCCTTCAAGTCTGGCCTCTGGCATATGAGTTTAATTCACTAGTCTGTCCCTTGAAACAGTATCTTCAACTGCATCCCAGACTTGCATTTGTAGCTATTCTGGGGACTCCGAATTCTGCTCTCAACCCACCGTCATGCAACTTCAGGCTAGGGCACCTCAAGCCTGATGATGACCTGGAATCCCTTCAGATAACGAAAGATGAGCAGCTCTGGAGGCAGAAGGCGAGACCTAGCAGCAGCAGCCACCGCCTCCTTCAGTCTCACCTTCTGATGGTGCCAAGGCGGCTTTTCATCTTCTACTCAGGCAAATAACACCCACACACACACACACACACACACACACTTCCTGAAAAGACCCATAATAGCCCCTCCTTACCCTTAGACAGCTTATCAACTGACCCTCCAGCCTCTGCCTGAAGACATTCTGGGAAGCCCTACTTACAAACATCCCCCTGCTACTGCACTAACAGGAAGGTGTGCACATACTTACAGTGCTGTCCAGCCCTCCCCAACCCCTATCTCCTCCCAGGCAGCTTAGCACTTGCTTATGCTGACCTGTGCCCAGCCTGAGCTCATGACCTCTGTCTCTTCCATGCCAAAAGCCTGCACTTACATGTACCCTGCCTCAGCCCTGCACCACTCAGAATATTGATGGGAAAATTGAGCACCAAAAGTCACCCGGGGTTTCAACCCTCCTGGCCTCCTGGAACAAATTAGGGGTTTAAAATAAGACAAACTGGGCCCGAGTAGGGGCGGGAAGACTGCCAATTAGAAGTGCTTAATTCCAGGTTACTTGTTAGGAAAAAAGAAAAAGAAGAAAGAAAGAAACTGGAACTGTTTCCACTTTAAAACAAAGTAAATGTCTGATGATAATTCTGACCTAAAAATGGGGGAGACAGAGGGAAGAAAGAAAATAGATGTTCCTCATGATTGAATTCTCAGTCTGGTTGTTAAGTCAGCCATCAGCAGTGCTGGGTGGAGAGGTGGCTTCTTTCTGATTGGCATCAGCCCCCAGCTACTTCAGGCCTTGGGACCCAAGGGCCCAGCATTGTTTACCACACACCCAGCCAGATCAATGACCTGCTGTGGTTCTCCTGGAAGGAGCAGCCCTCAGCTTTATTCCTGTAGTCTCTGTAGTGTGTGGTGGGGGAATGGATGTAGCAGCTTCCTTACATTTAAGTGATTGGTTTGTTCGTGGTTCAACACCTGCAAATTCTTGAGAAACCCTTAATCTAGTCTCAAGATCTCAGCCAGCAGCTCATCTAGATCTGAGCTGCACTTTGCTAATCAGAACTAGAGCTGAGTTAATCCCTTCAGAGGTTCAATTACTTTGCATGTGCAGTAACCATGTGGGGGCTTAGGACAATGCTCTACGAATCTGGCAGAAGCACAGGGTTGATGAATAGAAGCCGCCTGCTTTGCAGCTCAGAGAAGCAATTTTGGCTTAGCCTTGCTTATATATACAGGGGTTTAGGTGTTTTAAAATCTCAATGAGAGAGGTGAGGACCAAGATGGTGCAAGGTTCATTAATTTCTTAAACATACTTGGTGGGGGCACTGCTCTGTCAATCATTCACAAGAACAGGAAGAAGGGGAAGACTGACAGACTGGGGAGAAATCAAAGTGTGGCTATCTGAGGTTTCATGCACCTAGGACCAATGCAGCTCGACCCCCCTGGCGGGGAGCAGCTTCAATATCTCCTCTTACCTATCCCGCCCACCACAGAGCTGCCAGCCTGCCTATGGACTAGAAAGTGTACTGTTACATTCTGGCTCTCCCGGGAGCTCAAGCAATTACAGACCTTTCCGTGTGAATCCTGCGTGCGGAAAGATGAACTCAGCAGAGGGGGTAGCGGGAGGAGCGGGCTCGTTCACAATGGAGGCCCCCACGTGTACAGTTGAAGGGAGAAAAGGAACAGTGCTACTTAGAAATCAACTCATCGATTGTTCTATTGGTGCCAATGGGTGATAGATGATGGGGCCAGACTACGAACTCTGTCTGGGAGTGACATTGTTCATGAACCTTCATTGTGGAGTACATCCTGTGAGGATAAAGGCAAGATGGGTTGGCTTGTAGTTAACCTGTAACTTGGCAAGATTAAAAGCCTACGCCCCTGTGTAGGTCTCACACATGCAGATTCCCTTTTCAAAAGCATCTTCATTTGGATCTGAAAAACCTCTGACCTAGAATTCCACTTTTCAAGGGCTGGAGCCAACTCAACCTGCTTGGGAGATGTCCCCCACCTGCCTGGGGTCTTTGCCATGCCTAGCCACTTGGCATTCCTGGAGAATGGGCCTGACAAGCCTGGGTTCAGAGGAAGCAGATGGGCTTTAACTGCGCAGCCCCAGGCATGGGTTTCGGTTTGCAAGAAGAGCAGCAGGGTAATGACATTGAGGCCAAGCTTATAGAGATACAGTTTTTTGTATTTGATTCTTTAGAGTGTTACCTAAATGGCCATAAAACAGCTCGATAAACATACATCCTTTATCAGATGAGCCAGCCATCTGTTATCGCAGTAATAGCTGCCATCAGAAACCACTGCCAACCCTCAGTAGACACAATAGGCGTTTATTTTGCTCAGAGTCAAGTCTGTCTGTAGGTCATCTGGGCTAGGCTCAGATGGGTAGTTCTGGCCTCAGCTGTGCCTGCTCAGCTGGCTTTAACTGAGTTGACTCAGCTTAGCCGTCTCATACAACTTTCTTTCTGTGGCAGACGGCTTGGGCTGTTCTCATCATGACTACGGAAGAGGAAGAGGGCAAGTAGGAAGCTGCACACATTTTTTCAGCCTACCAGTTGATCTCACCTTTGGGGATGGATACTCCGTTAGCTAAAGCAAGCCATATAGCTAGTTAGAGGCGGGAACTTCAGTTACCTGGGAAAAGATGGAGGATATCAGGAGCGGCACAGGATTAGAGCTACAACAGCCTGTTCATCCAAGGAGATGCATCCCAACAGTCGCTCCCCAAAGTGGGTGCCTGAAGCCATGGATAGAACTAAACTCTGCCTATACTGTTTCCTTCTATGCATATATGTGGTAAAGTTAAAACTACAGATATGCTTCATTTATGCTTAAAAGGACATAAACATAATTAATGACCAAATAGAACACTTGTAGTAATGTAATACTATAATGAGAGAGATTCTATCACACTTCTCAGAAGGTTTACCATTTAAAATTAAGACCTGTTTGCTTCCAGAATTTTCCATTTAAGCCTTTCAGACTGGATGGCTTGGGGATTAAGGTTTTGCTGCTGCTTTTCCAGAGTGGGGCAGGCAGCTCACAAGTGCCTGTAGCTACATCTCCAGGGGACCTGACACCCTCTTCTGACCTCCAGGGGCCCCTGCATGCTCATTCCAGTGCACACAGAGAGACACCCAGAGACTGGATCCCTGGGAGGAGACAGACATCTTGAACTGCCCAGAAGGTCATTTCCCCAAACTTTCAGAAACACAGGTTGGCAGGACAGTCCCTCTGGGTAGTGCCCCTCTTTCCCCTGCATCGGTCCCTGGCTGATGTCCACTGTCACCCCGTGACAATGTTTATCCCTGTGGTGGTTCCTTTAACTATTGCCCACCATCCCTCCTTGAGTGTGCCACACTTTATTCTGTAATAGTCTCTGTCATCTATCAATATATTATGCTCCTTGTGTGTCTCTTCGGAATTCTTTCCGCCCATATCACAAGGCCTGGGGACCTCAGAGGAGTCCAGAGCGGGATCTCAGTAACTCGTGGGACTGGCACCCAGAGCAGTCAGCCTACTACTGTACTTTTCTGGCTTCCAGTGAGAGAACCTCTCAAGTCTAACACCCCCTTCCTTCCTTCCTTCCTTCCAGGTGTCTACACCTGCACCCCCCCCCTGCCCCAGCAAGCTGCCTGCAAAATCCCCAGGGATGTGTTGTAGATAATTACTAATAAATACTAACAAACACCTCTCCAGAACCCCTCCGTTCTGGAGAGGTGATGCAGTGCGCAGGGCTGTTTATGTGAAATGAAGGTGTCCTTCCCAGCTCCACCCACGTTTGTGAAGTGTTTGCAGTCAGAGAAGCTGCATTTGAGCAGCACATCTGCTCCCGGAGTCCCTGCCTGCTGCACCCCTGTATCCTGCTGCTCTCCCCCCATCCCTCCCCCCATCACCACCACCCTTGCGGAAGCCTAGATTAAAGTAAGCGGGTGTCTTGTGGTACCCCAGTCAGAAATCACAGCTGAGAAAAGATGAAAGTTGTTAAGAACAGGCCGTAAAGACGGTTTGGGGAGTTTCTTCCTGTCTCTGTGTGTTTCTCTGTGTCTCTTTGTGACTTACTGTCTAGCCAGTCTCTGCCCCACTTTGGCCTATGCTACAGGCAAGAGATGGCTGCTGCCTCTCACTCTCTGCATCCACACATTATAGCTGCAGTTAATGTCAATTAATCCCACATTCAGCTTCCCGGGAAAGGAAATCTTACTTGCTTTGCTTTCGAGGGGCTTCAGCCTGCCTCAGGAGGGAGCAGAAAAGGGAAGGTACTGATGTGGGCCCCATCTGTTTCCAGAGAGCTGCTGGTTTGCAGGACACACTGCTATGGACACGAATACCCAGCAAAGAGACTGCAAAGCTTATTTCCTCATCCTTAAAGTGGGCAGGACATTAGACTCGCCTCTCTGCAGTATTGAGAAAAATGGAATCATTTCACTAAATTAATAAAGACTATGAAAAAAAAAGAGATGCTTTTCCGTGAACAGCCAAACATGAAGCTATTAATTTAGTGGTTGGAGCGGTGAGTCCTTTACTTCGCTTCGTATCCCGTGAAACCACTTAAGGAATCAGTGTAGGGCAGTTTAAGATCAAGCAGGGTTTCCTGAGGACCTGTCACTGCTTCTAGGTCTTTGACACAGTGATTTAAGGGGTTACTTCAAATAATGTAGAGTGACAATCACGATACAAATAAAACAGAATAATGTAGTGTTGCAATGTATTCACTAATAAGAAGCATGTTCTTCGTTGTCCACTGAGGCCCAGCATGTGTGAACCACTCTTGTGGGGGCCTGGAATACAGACTGAGCCCAGCTGTGGGGTTTCGCTATGAAGTGGGACACTCTTTAAACACCCTTATTCACTCATCCCCTGTCGATATATGCAAGCTCTAGTCTATTGTGACCACTACTCAGTACTCCCTTACTCTGCAAAAATCAGTGCTGCTAGGGACACATGCTGTCAGGTAGAGCCCGCTGGAGAATGAAGAAGTGAACAACAGATGTGTTCCCTTTTCAAACATCTCCATTCCCTCGGGACATCCCCATGCCTTTGGAAAAGAGAGACATGGTGGGAAAACCATGCAGAGACAAAGGCAAAAATAAATGCATTCCCTCACCTGAGGTGGCTGAGTTGGAACAGGATGTCCACCTGAACGGTTAGAAGCGCAGGCCTCAATAAATTCACTTTGAAAATAAAACGGTTCCAACTTTATCTTCAGATGTAAGAGCTCAGAATAGTACCAAGACAAGTTTAGCGAGGCAGTTCAAATGACTAGCCTGGGGTTACCCATGCTGTTTGATTCCCTTTTCTCTGATACCCACAAATCCATCCTAAATTCACACCCCAAGTCATACGGTCTAGTTGAGAAATACCTGCTCTAGTGATGGGATCATCTGAAGCAGAGAATTTGCTCAATTTCCCCTGGCACCTTGTCATTATCAAACCAACAGGGGGAAAGTGACACTGAGCATGTTAATATCCGCTACACCTACTCGTTATGCTAACGGAGAGAGACTGTCCCCATCTGTTCACACGATGCTTGCTGCCTGTCTGTCTGTCACATTCCAAGCCCTGATATGTATGAATAGGAGTCTCCCCAGAGCTTCAGTTTTATAGAAGGGTGCAGACAAAAGCTAAACATTTAAAATGGTGAGCGTTATGAATAAAATATACTAGAGAAATGCATTTCATCTTCATATTTTCTTTCTAAATTGTGTGTGTGTGTGTGTTTGCACGTGTGCAGGCAGGGCTGACATTGGGGTGTCTCTTCCTCATCATTTTCTGAAACTGGACATATCAAAGGTCACCACTCTGGCTAGACTGACTGGACAGTAAGGTCCTGGGATCTTACTGTCTCTCCTCTCCAGAGCGGGGCTTACAGGTGGGCGCCACCCCGCTCCATTCTGGGGATCCAAACAGCTCTTTGTGTCTGTGTAGCAAACCCACAAAGTCACCTCCCCAGCCCGGCCTTTCCTGCTTCCCGTATTTTTCCGTTTCCTAGAGTTGCTTTAAAATATCACACACGATGGGTCAACACAGCAGAAATGTATTCTCTGACGCTTCTAAAGTTCGAATGAAGAAGTCAGGGTGCCAGAGAGGCCATTTTCTCTCCAGGAGCTCCAGGAGACACTCTTCCTCATCGGCAGTCCCTGCTGCCATTGCTGTCACATGACCTTCTCCCTGTCTGCCTGTGTCAAAATCCCACACTGAACTTAGGGATGGTAGTTGGCCTTACCTGTCAACCTGACCCAGTCCAGACCTGGGAAGCATGTCTCAACGAGGGACTGTCTCTATTAGTTTGGTCTGTGGGGCATTATCTGGATTAGTGGGGACACCCACCCACTGTGGGTGACACCATTCCCTAGGCAGGCGATACTAAGCACTAGTGTGCATGCATTAATTCATTGTTCTCTACTCCTTCTCTCCCCCACTCCTCCCTCCACAAATTAACCCGTTTATCGTAGTCTAAGCAAGTCTGAAACGGTAGTGATCCTACTTGTCTTTTGGTTCCTTCGGTCTTTGGATGACAGGCTTCACTATGGCAGCAGAAGTAATACTGTAGGTCTGTCTACGCCCTGCTGTTTTCATGCAAGAACCTCAGTGCTCCATGCCAACAGCGCATCTCTTCACCTTGGTCTTGCCACAGAAGGCGTATGTGTACTTGGCTTGCTGGATCATTTCGATTTTCTTTCATTTCCAGATGGAAGCAGCATGGTGGGTCCCATATTTCCTGACACACCTGACATTCTTGGTTCTTCAGTACCTGTCACTGGAACCTGAACCCAGTGAGGAGAGGGTTATTCTCTACTTGTAACTGTGGATATTTGGTGACTGCTTCAATTCCTGATGCTTCAGTGTCTCTACAGTGATAGACTGTACTCTGGAACTGTGAGCCAAATATACCCTTTCTCCCTTAGGTTGATTTTTTTTTTTTTCAGGTCATTTTAATCACAGCAACAGGAAACAAAACCAAGACAGGGACAGTTTTCCCTGGTATGGATTCATCTTAGCTTGTTTATACCTACAAAGACTTTCTGAAATCGTCCACATTCAAAGGGAACAGGCATCAGTATGCCTTTTAGCCGTGAGTCACGGGGGTTAGAAGGACTGTCTCCCTGAGAGTAAAGATTAAGTCAGTCAGCTCTGCAGGTGTTTGGAACTGCCTCCAGGGTGTGACATGCCATGTCCATCTTGATACTCTCAGGAGACCCTCACAAGATGGAGCCCATTAACATTCCCACCAGAAGGAGAGGAGCGACCTTCCTCAGAGATCGCAGCATTCACTGTCTCTTGCCTCTCCCCAATGTCTCCTAGGGGGTGCTAGAGCACAGACAGGGGAGGTCAAAGGTTAACTGAAGGGGGCTCAAATAACAGAGTTTATATGTCATCACTCAGGCTGGAGTAGGACTTCTTGGTGAGGTGGCTGAATATTCTTACATTTATGTTCTTTTGTCTGTTTTTCTTTTTTGATAATTTCATGTATGTATACAATGTGGCTGTCTAGGTTTTTGTTTTTTACTTTTCACAATTTTATACATGTCTTTTGATCACATTACCAAGTTAAAGCAGGCAGAAGAAGTTGTGACAAGAAAGACAAAAATATAATATGAATCGACAAATATTTTTGAGTAACTAGAAACCAATACTTGGAATGACAGATAGGTCTGCCTCCATCTAAAATAAATAGCAGCAAAGACACTATTCATATAACTTAAAAAAAAAGAAGCAAAACCTTAAGAGTAATTTTTATAATATATCTGAATGACTAAAGATTGTTATCTAAAATGTTTTAAGTATCTACACAACCCTCCCACACATAGGGAAAATGAGAAAAATATAAATAGGTAATTTACATAAGAGAAAATGCAAATAAATTAATAAATATACTTAATCGTACTAATAGTCAAATAAAACATTAAAACAATACAATGCATCATATCAAATTATTATTTCTGAGTTTGGTCTGGAAATAGGGAAGTAGGTGAAACGTAAATCATTAGTAGAGCACTGTGAAGAGCAATCTGGTAGTTAGTACATACTAAAAAATGAAAATCCACATACTATCTGGCCCAGAATTTTTTCTCCCTATAACTACCCTGAAGAAGTACCTCATGTACAAGAAGTCACACAGAAGATATTCACTTCTTATAACAGTAAAATATGGGAAACCATCTGAATATATCACCACTGAGAATTACTGACTCTAGAACATTACACAACACTTTAAAAGAAGACACTGAATCTATAGACCTTCAAGATAAATTACTGAGTAAAACATATATGCAGTTTCAGTACAAACATAAGGAACTTTATGAGATTTAGAAAGAAAGTAAAAGGAGGCATAGCTATGTGTACGTTTACCCAACAGAAAGATCTAGAAGGATATAAAGCAAGATCTATGGGGAAACCATCCACTAATGAGAGCAGTTTTACTCTGGGAATGGAGAAAGAAGACACAGAAAACTTTGATTCATAAAGAGAGTGTGGTAGCTTGAATGTAATTGGCCTTCATAAGCTCATAGGGAGCCACTTAATAGCTTGGTTGGAGTAGGTGTGGCCTTGTTGGAGGAAGTATGTCACTGGGCTTTGAGGTTTCATATATGCTCAAGCCATGCCCAGTGTCTCGGTTCACTTCCTGTTGCCTGCTGGATAAAGATATAGCTCTTTCTCCAGCATCATGTCTGCCTGTATGCCCCCATGTCCTGCCATGATGATAATAATGGACTAAAGCTCTGAAATAGTAAGCCACCAAATTAAATGTTTTCCTTTATAATAGTTGTCAGGGTCATGGTGTCTCTTCACAGGATTAGAAACCCTAACTACGATGAGAGTGTACTCACATTATTGAGTGTTTGCAAATAAGTTTACTCAGAAATACTAAAATCAATAATAAACACTGTGAAAGATGAATATGAGAAGATGAGAAGTTACTCCAGCCTTATGGGAGGGATGTTATTGGTCTGTCTGGAGCTTTCTGTAGACCTGGGCCTGGGCTATGGTGGTCCCTAAGTGCAGGAGGAATTCCATGGGATTGAACTGCCAGAAGCAACATATCTGGAGAACACAAATGGGCCTTGTCATTCTGTACCTTTCCAAAGATGGACGCATAGTTTATTTAATTATAAAACAACACAGGCTTGCCCCCAAATTCAACCAGTACAAAAAAATATAAGAAAGAAATAACTCTCAATCTGCAATCCACCTTCTGGAGACAGCTACCACAATATTGAGGGTGTATACACTTCCCTGGCTCTTCTAAGAGCCACACTAATGCCAGCAACAAAATGAGCAGCCCCAAGCTCACCCAGGTTGTGAGCAAGTGTGCCTTCATTCATACCCCCAGTTAGGCTGCCTCAGGGAAGGATCTGCCTGAAACTTGAGTGTGACAGGAAACTGAAACAGGTTCAAATAGCTTCTAGACAAGGTTAAACATTGCTTCTTTTTCTACAAATGGAAGACATGCCTAGTTCTGAAAACCACTTTACCCGGTGGAAATGCCCTGCTATCACACAGATGGCAGACAGTCTTGGCTTGCTGATGTACAGTCATGGGTGGCACCTCTGGATCTCAGTGTCATCCCAAGGTGCTTGGCCAAAGGAATGGAGAGAGAACTGGAAACACCTGCGTGGGAAAGCTTCCTCTTTCCTCATTCCCATTGATAATTCCTGAGCCCCTTTTAGCCAGACACTTGTCAACAAGAGATAAACAAGAGATTCTGAGGCTCAGGAGGAGGGTTGACAGTTGCTGGTTCAGAATTGGGGCAGACCCTGGAGCCACCTGGATGACCTATATTTAGAGCAGATGCCTTGTTTTCTCCTTAGAAGGACAAAGGAATCCCTGTGTGGTCAAGGCCCCATGTCATCAAATAGAGTCACATGTCTGGGCTTTGTATGACCGGGGATCAAGAACTGGTTAGAGTTCACATCCTGACTTTCCTGGGTTCTAGGTTAGCACTGGTGGACACTGTGCTTTTTGCATGTAACCCCACACCCAAGCTGTTTTCTGTCATATGTAACATACTTCATAATATCTCAAGCCCTACAGTATGGAAAATATTGCACCCAATTCTAAGGTGGCCAATAAAAACAAGACTCCAAGCTTTGCCTTGAGAAATTTACAAGTAGCCTAGACAGATGTGGACAGACCTGAAACTAATTCAGAAGGAGTAAAGGATAAATTATAAATGCCAGTGGTGTATCTCTAATGCTTACCCAGGAAGCAGAGGCAGAAGGATTGCTGCAAGTTTGGGGCCAGCCTGTTCTACATAGTAAGTTCCAAGCCAGCCAGAGCTGCATAATGAGGCTTTTCCTCACAAAAATAAAACATCAAAAAAGATGATCAAAAAACAGCTTCCTGGAGCACCCTGTAACACTAATGCCGAGAGTAAGGGGAAGAAACAGCTGCCAGTTCACAAAGTGCTTTCCCATCAATATACCTAATCAAGTGGCTGTGGGGTGCCTTTAACAAAGGCATTCTTGCTCTCAGCCAGCCACAGTATTCTCTAGTATATTTCAGAGTGTGTTCACCACATCCGCAGCACTTGCCCAGTCTTCCAACTGACTTCCATTCTCCCCTTCTGAACCAAGTTTCAATCCCCTCCTGTTTGAGTCTCTGCCTTCATCTTCACTGATTGCAATGTGGCTAAAAGCTGTCCTTAGCTGTAGAGTCCAGGCACAGAGCCTGTTGACCAAGTTAGAACATGCACTGAGAAAACATGGGCGGAGTGTGGAGATGCTGCATCTCTGCCCCACCGCTAACAACGAGACTTCAAGTGGGGCGGCCTTTTGCCATGTTAGCAACATCACACACGCGCGCGCGCGCGCACACACACACACACACACACACACACACACACACACACACACACACACGGTAGCTTTGCCTTCTGCCCCTGCTAGTGAGCAACGCAGTCAAGAGTGGGTCTGTAGACCCTTGTCCATATTTCCCAGTTTATACTTTTGGGTTTTTTCCATCAGGCTTCAGAGCCGCGATTGTTTATAGCCTCTTGTGGAACCCAGGTTATGATGCTGCTATGCCTCGTGACCTTGGAATTGTGGTCCTAAATAAAGTGACATGTTTAAATGACCTTCCTCCTGCCCCTAGCTGTGCATAGCATCATCATCTGCATCTCAGTTCTGAGGCAGAAGCCCCTTTGGAACCCATCACACCGTCTCCTTCCCCAGGGATTACTTCTGACTCCACCCTTGTGCTTTAAGGAGCTCTGCTGGGAATGGTCTTTGTGTCACAGGCTTCAATTCATCTTAGTTACTTTTTTTTTTTTTCCAGGATAGCTAGCACTTTCTTGGAGAACACTCCTCCAGGGCCATCTGAAAATATGGCCTCCCTGACTTTTTTCTCTCATCAAACCTGGTCTAGACTTGTCAGATGCATAGCCACTGCCAAAATATTTTGGAATTTCTCTTAGTTCTCTGACCAAAGAAGGTCCCAGGAGGCAGTATCACCATGTCCCCATGGAAGCTGCAGTCTTAGGTTAAAGGAAGTTCCCTGTAGAGGGCAGGGGAGATTCCCTGGAACGTGTCAGTGACCATTCCTTCCCCAGCCCTCCTGCCTCCTCTCTACCGGCTGCCACTTGCCACCTCTCTGCCTGAGTAAGGATGACGAGTCCACAGCCACAGAAGGATCCTCTTATTCACCCCATTCCCCCTTTTCCACTGCATGCTAGAGTTTGCTGAACTTCAGAATTCCATGAGTCTTCAACTGCAAAGTATTCTGGCCAATCAGCATCCATTTTGGTTTTTGGAAGCATGGGACTGTAATTTTCTTTGGGAAACTACCTTTTTTTTTTTTTTTTACCCATTATGTTTGGCTTAGAGGTGATTTCAGTCAAAGGGGTGTCATCTATCTTCCTTGAATGGCAATCCCATGGACCAAGCCAGGACAATTATACTGTGAGCTGCAATATGAACGAAATCAGGATGGAAGAAGGCAGTACAGATGCTTTCATCCTAGAGTCACCTCGCTCCAAGACCGCTGGTTAAATAATGTCACAAAACTATCTTGACTCCCCCTGGACTTGGGTTTCTTCCATGGAGTAAAGGAATTAAAGTAGATAAATCCTTTCCACAGTGCTTTGATGATAAGCAGCAAGAACCGCCTTTGGTAAATATAAAGGGTGATAGGGATGTCTAATAGATATTCTCAGAGTAGAGAGAAGATTGGGAATTCTGGTGCTATGGTTTGAATTTGTTCCTCAAATGCCCTGTGTTGGAAACTTGTCCCTTAGAGTAAAGTAAGTGTAATGACATAGATTAACTTCTTTAGGAATTGGAGAGTGATTGGAACCTGAGGTGTCCATTCTTACAAATATACTATTTACTTATAGAGTAATAGTCCATCAGGGGGTGGCTTTGTTATGAAGTGAGCTCTCTGTCCTGTGTGCTCTGACTCCAGACTGTGAGCTACATAACTTCCATTCTTTGTATATCACCCAGCCTCAAGCATTTTGTTATAGTAAGATAAGATGACTAAGACCTCACAATTGAAATTAAAGGGAAGAGTTGATGGTCTTCAGTTAAATCCTATCACCTGTTTCCCTGAAGGCAACCTGCTACATGGTACATCAAACCTAGTTCTGAAGCCTTCCATTCTTTATACATCACCCAGCCTCAAGCATTTTGTTATAGTAAGATAAGATGACTAAGGCCTCACAATTGAAATTAAAGGGAAGATTTGATGGTCTTCAGTTAAATCCTATCGCCTGTGTCCCTGAAGGTGACCTGGAACATAGTACATCAAACCTGGTTCTGCAGCCTTCCAGGGTATCTTTCTTTATACAGCACCCATATTAAATTAGTTGATATAAAGGTAAACAAATGAACTTAGACTGGATCCAACCCTATTCTCCAATACCCCGCTACACACTTTGTTTTCTGAGATAGGGTAGCCTTATGCAGCTCAAGCATAAACCCTCCACAAACTTAAATCCTCCTGCCTCTTCCTCCCAACAATGGGAATCAGATTCAGCCTTTCTTGCTTTCTGGCAAGAAACTGATTCTTTTCTACTCTGCAACTTTCTTCTGGCCTGTGGACTCATGTCCTGTCTGTTTAATCAAATCATAGCATTTGTACTTTATGCTTTAAAGCAACGAGACACAGATACTTACAACCCAGTAGACTGCCTTCTGGATCTTTTCTTTTGTTTCTTCCCAGAAGTAATGAATTTAGTGCTTGTGTATTCTACCTGCCTTTATCTTACACGGGGTCCAGGTAATTGATCTGACACCTGATGCTTCACCAAACAAATAGATACAGTCATTTAGAACTGTATGGCAGCAAAGTATTTCTGCATGGCAGTTCATTGGCTCCCAGCCTGGAATAGCATAAAAGGCCATGGGCCTGCGGATGAGGATCTGCTGCCTTAGTTATCTTTATCCTGTGAAAACTGTTGAGATACAGATTTTTTAAGACCGTGTCCTAAACAAGAGTCCTAAGGAGAAAACCCCTGTCTACTTCTATGCCCATTAGAAAGCCATATTGTGTGGTGATATATTACTTATGACTTATTAAAGCTTGCCTGAGGATTCACAAAGCAAAGCCAGTCTCAAGCTATAGAGATCAGGTGGTAGTGGTACACACCTTTAATCCCAGGACTCAGGATTAGGGGTAGATGGATCTCTTTTAGTTCAAGGTAACACCGAAATACATGAAATATATCCAGTCATAAAGAGAAACAGCTCATACAAAGATGATCTCAACTTGGGGTCATACGCCTTTAATCACAGGACTCATGAGAGGTATTTAAGACAGGAACAGGGTCTCAGAGCTGATTCGTTCTCCAGTCACGTTGAGGAGAGCATAGCAGTCTGGGATTACAGTCTGAGGTTTGGTGGAGCCAGGATCACCTTTTAGTCTGAGGTAGAGTTAAGAGCTAGTGGCCAGCTGCTTGCTTTTCTTATCTTCAGCTTGAAGCTTGAAGCCCAATATCTGTCACTGGGTCTTTTATTTCATGTCACAATGTTGTTCCTTCTAGCTGTTTCCTCCTGGCCCAGCTTCTGTAATATTGTCTAGCTTATATGTACTTTTAATTTTCAACAGAATAGAAAATTTGTATATTTTCAAATTTATGTAAATAGCATGTTGATATTGTTTGTATCAGTTGTGCAACTTGAATATTCTCCTCAACTTCATGTTTTAGAAGTTTAGAACTATTTGGAGTTCCACAAGTATCCCAGTGTATACAGAAAAGTTGTCCTGTTTTTCTAGTGAAAAATTGCAGTTTTGGAAATTTGACAGCCACCTCCGTGAACATGCTTATACATACCTAGTTCCTGTTAGTATCTTAAGGGTTATGAGTAGCACAAATTCTAATTGGTCTTAATAACAAAATCCCAGAGTCAGATGTGGGGGCAAATACTGAAAGACCAGAGAACGGAACAGCCAGCCACTAGCTCTTACCTCTACTGAATTCTCAGACCAAATGGGCAAAGCTGCCTCAAGGAATCCTTAGACTGGATGCTCCTCCTGCCTTATATTCTTCTTTCTGCCCAGCCATATCCCTGTCTCCACCTCCCTAGTGCTAGAATTAAAGGTGTGGAGCTCCACCACTAGACTCTGTTTCTCTTCTAGACTGAATCCATTTCATGCAGCCCAGGGTGGCCTTGAACTCCAAGAGATCCCTTCTGCTTCTGTCTCCTGAGTGCTGGGATCAAAGGTGTGTGCCACCACTGCCTGGCCTCAATGGCTAACTAGTGTGGCTAGGTCTGCACTTAGATCTCCAGACAAGCTTTATTTGTTAGAGCACAAGCAAAATATCACCACTCTATAACAATCTAGTGGGCATGGGGAATAGCATATACTCATGCTTATGCACTGTGTATTTCTAGAAAGGGTCAAACAATTGAGGCAGGGACTTAAAAATTTTCTTCACATGTCAATGTAAATAGTGTAGTCTCTGGCAGAATATCTGCCCCTGCCTGTGAGCAGAGAAAACAGCCACAGACAACTCATAAGCCAATGGACACACTCCAGGAAAACATGATTTAAGAAGGTAGGAAATTGGAGATTGTGGCTTCAGTAGAGCGGCTGCCTTGCATGTACAATGCCCTGGGCTCAGTCATCTGCACCACATAAATTGAGCACAGCAACACACACATAATACCTGTGGATGTGAAAGTGGAGATCAGGGGTTCAAAGTCTTCCTCAGCTATACTGTGAGTTCAAGGCCAGCCTGGGCTACAAGAGACCTTGTCAAAAAACAAACAAACAAACAAACAAAAGAAACCTCCCAAACAAGAAACTAACCAATAGGCCATACTCACTCAAGATAGACTATATGAAAACAAAACAAAAACAAAATACAAAACAACAACAAAAAACCCCACAAGCTAAGGGGTAAAAAAGGCAAGATCTGAACAAATAATATTATATATTTTTTATATATAGCATGTAAATATGTTTATACATAAACATATATAGTATATAAAATGGCTGATTAATGTACAAATAGTCCACTAACTTCTTCAGCTGCCTCTAGGCCAGCAGGAGGCAGCCATGCATGTAAGACCAGTGACCATAGCATCCTGAGCCAGTTCTGCCTACCTGGAGTGAGCAGGGCAAGGCCCTCTGTGTTCTCATTTGCACTGAAACATTCCAGGATACTCCCAGACACCCTCAGATACGTGTTTAAGTGGGGGGAAGGCATCTACCAGTGTTGAGCAAGTGGAGGGAGCTCTAGCAGCCGGTGATACCATTGATAATAAAGGCACAGAGAACATTCGCACATCATCATTCTCGGAGGGTAGGTCCTTGCTGAGACGAGACAGCAGCTGACTCAGAAGGCTTTCTGCTTAGTCAGCTGTAATGTTACCTCAGAACACTGCTGGCATTACACATTTCAAATGAGTCTAGTCTTGGAGAGTTTACTATGAGACACACATCCCACTGTCCTGACTTGAGACCAGTGGGGAGACCAATAGCTGTGGAATTTTGCTCCATCTTCCCTGGGTAAACCTGCAGCCTGGGAAGAAGCTCACAGAGGTGGTCCATGATCTGGACTGAACACTGTGAGAGCTTGAGAGCTGCATTTCTGCCTGAGGATACAGGAAGCCTGTGTGTCCAGAAGGTCCTGACTGGAGGTTTAGCTCCAGGAAGGACCTTAGTGCTGGGGATTTAGATGAAGCAGCCAATTTCCTGAGCTAAGACTGGGTCAGTCCTGCTGTAAACTCCCTGGGATGGTTTGATGCCTTCAATATTGCAAATGTCTAGCGGCTGTTAGCTAGGTGACGACAGATGCACCTGCTGTGTCTCACTTAAAACACAGAAGATTTGAGCCTTAGTGACCCTCCTTTCCCCAAGGAACGCCAAACCATCTTTCACGAGGGTGGGATGACTTTCTCTTCCATGCCCTGCCCCTTACTTTGAAAACCAAGCAAGAAGCAAATTGCCCAGACCCCATCAGCCAAAAGGCCTGGGGAGACATGGAACCAGCCTAGAGCCTCAACACTCTGTCTTCTCAAAGCTGGTTCCTTAAATAGCCCTCTTGGCCAAAATGTCCCTTACATACCACATGCCTGGCAAGACACCAGTCAAATTTTCTGTAGGTGACAGGAGAAGAGGGTGTCATTCTGGCAGCTATTTCTCATCAATTGTCTGTCTGCTTCAGAGTATGTTTTCCCTAAGGCTCATAGGATCCACGTTGTGTCTCAGATCTCATCAGAACAAAAAGACAAAGGCTGCCACGTGCCAGCACTAACACACACTACTCCCCATCCCCAGCTTGCTCTAAATAAGTGCCCCACAGGCCACTCACTAATGCTCCCAAACCATCCTTTTCCATTACAGGCCTGACTTCCATTTCTGCCAAAGGCCCTGGATCCTGTGCTAGAGAGCCCCAGACCTGGTACTGGTCTGCATTTTAGGGTTGCATAGTAATCCATATTCTGCCACAGCCACTGAGCATTTGAGGTCCCATGCTGACTGTGAGGGCAATGCACACTTGTACACACATGTCCCTCTACACTCTTCCCAGTGTAGGACTCAGTGACACTCAGCCAGACCCTTCTTCTTATTTTGCCTCTTGTACTGAAGTCATGCTGCTTGGGCTCTCTGCCTTACCGAGTCCCCCATGAAAACAACTCCTTCAGCCTCCGTCTGTGTCCCCTTCATCATGGTGGACATCACTGGAGCAGGATATTGCATATAGTTATCTCTGTTCTCTTTCTCCTTCCGTTCTCAAACCTACTCAGGAACCATCACAGAAATTCCTCATGCAGACTACTTTATTCAAAGTGATGGCACATAGTCACCCTTCAGCCTAAAAAGCACGCCCACGTATGTTAGAACATCAGTTTGGTTCCCAAGGTGAAATAACCAGATCACCTAGGAAAAATCAAGACAAGGTCAGGTGCATTTAAAGTAAGTAGTATGTCCTGTAAAACAACATTGTTTCAAATTTAAATTAAAAATAAAAAATCTTGAAAAAAACAAAAAATAAAATAAAGTGGTATGTTCTTAGGCTCAGAAAAATAAAAACAGTAAAAGTTTTCTAAATTCAATGTAAGATTTATCTAAACTACTAAAAACCTAAATTTCATAATTTAAAAGAAATATATCCACTCATTTATTTTAAAGAAACGCATTAATTCAAACATTATGCATTTACTGCCATAAAGAAAGAAATATACATAGCAAGCATGCCTTCACTCCCCAAACTATGGTCTGTGGCAGACATTACTAGTCAATAAGTCACTGAACGTAGATTAAGATGGTATCTTTGTCAAAACGGCATGAAAGACAATTAATACCTATCATTTAGGATTAGATTACTGAAGTAATGTAGGCACGAGCCTATAATTCCAGTACTCAGGGGGTTGAGGCAGGAAGATCATGATGGGTTTTAAGCTCTGTATCAAAACTATAAATAAGTAAACCAGGCTGATATTCCTGATTGTGCTAATTGAGCTTTCTGTCATTGAGAAACATACCCCAAAGAACCGTGAAAGGAGGAAACATTCTGGTGGGGCTTTTCAGAGGTTTCCGTCCATGGTTGGCGCTGGGCCTGAGGAGAGCCTGGACATCATAGCCAGGAACAGATGGCAGGACCAAGCCACTCACTTGGAAGTAGACAAGAAGCATGGGGTGGGGGACAGAGGACAAGAGATGCCTTTTTAAGGTATGTCCCAGCACCTCCTTCTTCCAATAATGCCTGATCTTCCCACTTCCTAAGAGCCCATCAGCTACAACTGAATTCCCAGAACATGAGCCCTGGACATTTCATATTGGGACCATAAGACTAATCAGTGCTATATTGATGACATTCCATACTAGAGATAAGATAAACCAAGTAAGTTATCTGCTTTTGAGTAACAACAGTAGTGTAGACAGGCCATACAGTTTGGGGGAGGAAGGCTGTGGTAGTCAGAGGAGGATTAGCAGAAGTGGTAACATGTACATAAAAATACTTAAAATAGGACAGTGAGGAGAAGGACACCGAGTGGTCTAGGCAGATAACTGCACAATCAGAGGCAAGTGGACAGGGATCCCAAGGTGTGCTGGAATGTCTTTCTGATGCTCAGCTTGTAGCGTCAAAAGGGAAGGCAGGAAATGCTGTCTGGAAAAGCTCTGAAGGTCATGAAAGAGGGAATGTCAGAGAGAAGATAAGCAAGGTGACCACTGAGAGGTCAGATCAGACATGAGTTTCAGAAAATTAATTCTATTACCGTAGTGGACGGATATTATAAAGACATGTGATTCGAGGCAGGCAATCCATTCTCGAAATCACATTGTTGATAAATTCAGGGCTGACAAATTTCAGTTCATATTTATTGAATTAATGAATTGATTAACTAATAAATTAATGATGGTGGAAGTGGGTGAACCGGCAGGGATCTGGCTCCCACCTCTGCTCTGACTAAAGCAGTTTGCTATTATCTATGCGCTGGACTTTGCCGTAGACTTAGAAGGAAGCACCCTGTGCTCTTAAAGGAGAAGTCTCATGTTCAGGGCTCAGGCAGGAGGTGATGTGGGCATCTAAGGCGGGACTTGAGAGAAGACAGGCAGGAAGCAGTTTTCAGGCTCTGAAACACAGAAGGAATGCCAACCAACAGTGTGAGTTTGGATATTCATTTTTTTTTCTTTCAAGAACAGAATAGCATAAATAAAGTGTCCAACAAGAACTTCCCAAATCTGTCTCAAAATCACCACCATTTAAATTTAATTTTTTTTTTAATTTTTATGATCTAGGTATGATGGAGCATGCTGGCAATCCCAGTACTGAGAAAGTGAAGGCAGGGGCCAGCCTGGACCACATGAAATCCTACCTCAAAAGATAAAATTATATTTTTAATGTAAACTGATAAGCATTGTTTTAAAGATCATATTGGTAGGTTAATGAGATATCTCTCTATAAATTTCATTCTAGTTTTGATCTTCCTATTCAGCTTTGACTTATGACAGACACAACATTCAACTGTTGTGCAACAAAATTTGAATTTGTTCTAATTAACAAAACTTATAAGCAGCATCTTTGGCTTGCCTATGATTTCTTTTTTTTTAGGCAATTAGAAAAAAAATAGCAATACCAGATAGTCCCCCTTTGGGGCATTTAAGTCACAAGACAGTGAGCCACGTGCTTCTGTGCACCAGTGATAAAAGATGAGCCTTCCACCCTGTCCATGCCTCTCCCCAAAGAATGTGTTAAACCCTTCCTCACTGTGGTGGGATTGGGAGGTGAAGGATTAGGAGGTGCCATAGTTAGTTTCCTGTTACTGTCACAAAGTACTGGTAAAATTTCAATACCCAGGTATTGGATTCTCTGCCAAGGCAATAAATCAGGTCAAGCCAAATTAATAATCTAGGTTTAATGAAAAGGTATTCCTGGGAGAACCAGGTTGGTGGACCATGTCTGAAATAGGCTGTGGGTGTGGTTTAAGCATCTCAGGGGAAGCAGCTTGCCATGGTGGCCTTTCTCGGGGGCGGGGTCTGGAATGGGAGGGGTGGGGCTGGGTGGAGCCTCCCAAAAACACATTAAACCCTCAGGATACAAAGGGGAAGGGTTTGTTTTGGCACCGTTTTGGAAACTTGAGTTGGCCCTATTAGTTTGAGGCCTGTATTGAATCGGTGTGTCAGAATAGGACAGGGGGAAAGGGAGTTTGTCCACCTCAGTCAGAGAAAGGAGGGGTAAGGTCTCCATAGCCCACTCAAAGGCACACCTGTAGTAGTTGCTTTTGAGTCTGAATATTAGGAAATTTCCTAAAATGAATTCCTATGTGAATTTCCTAATATGGATATTAGGAAACAAGTTCTATTTACTGGGATCATCACCAAGAGAAGCCCAGTAACAAAAAGCACGGGCCATCACTTCAAAGGCACACCCTGCGCTAGTTACTTCTGTAACACTGTAACACGGAAGGAAGGCAACTTCGGAGGGGTGTTCCCTGCAGGTGCCAAGGCCGTTTGGAAAACAAACCTAGAGGAGATGAGAATGAAAACTCGGCTCAAACTTAGTTAAACTGGATCAAACTTCTAGAGAGTCTGATGCCAGGGGTTTTATTGGCAGCGTATTTAAGCACACTACAATTTGGGGGAAAGTTTCTGGGCAACCATCATTCAAACCCAGTCCAGGTTTCCAGGCAGCAATCTTTCCAATTCCAGGTGCACAGTATAAAGCATGCCTACATAGGGACTCCTTTGCAAAGTACACGTCACCATGAAGATGGGCTCTATAGCTAAAGGGCTTAGGGTCTGGTGTGGTCTCTGGCAGAGATAGTACAGAGGTCAGCAGACGATAAAAATAGATTTGACATCTCCCTTAAGCATGGGTTCTAACTGAAAGTCTAGGGAGGGAGAGTCTGG
The DNA here is from genome assembly GCF_943737965.1 of Phodopus roborovskii. Taxonomy (NCBI): domain Eukaryota; kingdom Metazoa; phylum Chordata; class Mammalia; order Rodentia; family Cricetidae; genus Phodopus; species Phodopus roborovskii. Next base: position 6,213,128 of record NW_026126413.1, on the reverse strand, counting down.
GATAAACTTTCTGGGGACTTGGGTGAGGTCTGGCTCCACAGACATCACAGGACCCCAGGTCATGAACAACATCCACTCCGGTCTTCTAGGTAGAACGTGGGTATTTTCTCCTTTGAAGAGATACCCATGTGAGATTAACATTCTTGTTTCCCTAGTGACCTGTGGCCTAGAGGAACTTTGTGCCCCAACAGGCAATGTGCACTGGAGGAGTTTATTTGACTCTATGGTTCCAGAGAAGTAATCTAGGTAGGGTGGAGATGGGATGGGTGGGTAGGGTGGGGAGGATGGGGGTGGGGTATGTATGGTGTGGTGTGGTGAGATGGGGTGGGGTGGGGTGGGGTGGGTAGGGTGGGTGTAGTGGGTATGGGGTAGGTAGGGAGGATGGGTTTGGATGTGGTTGGGGTGGGTGTGGTATGGTGGGTAGGGTGGGTTAAGGTTCCTGTGGTGGGCTGGGTAGGGTGGGGTGAGGGATGGGTAGGTGTAGGGTGGTGTGATGTCGTGGGGTGGGTGGGATGGGGGAGAGTGGGTGGGATGAGGTGGGTAGGGTGGGGTGGGGTGGGTGTGGTGAGGGATGGATGGGGTAGAGTGGGTGGGGTGGGGTAGGGTGGGGTGGGGTGGGTGTGGTGAGGGATGGGATGGGGTAGAGTGGATGGGGTGGGGTGGAATGGGGTAGGGTGGGTGGGGTAGGGTGGGTGGGGTGTGGAGGGGGTGGGGTGGGTGTGGTGAGGGATGGATGGGGTAGAGTGGGGTAGGGTGGGGTGGGGTGGGTGTGGTGAGGGATGGGATGGGGTAGAGTGGCTGGGATGGGGTGGGAATGGGGGAGAGTGGGTGGGTGGGGTGGGGTGCGGTGAGGGATGGGGTGGGGTGGGGTGCGGTGAGGGATGGGGTGGGGTGGGGTGGGGTGGTGTGGAACAGGGTGGGTAGGTTGGCAAGGTGTCAGAGCAGGAAACTGAGAGATCAGATTTTCGGCCATAAACACAAAGCTCGGAGTGAGCTGGAAGAGGAAGACGTTGTAAACTCAAATCCCAGCACAATAGCGTTCTTCCCCCAGCAAGCCCCGCTGCCTAAAGTTTCCACAACCTCCCCACACAGTGCCACCTCCTGGGACCAAGTGTCTACGAGCCAGTGGAGGCCCTTCACACTCAACTGCCCCACACCCCCAATGGCCTGCCCTCCTGTCACTGGGCCTCACTCCTTAAAGACCCAACTCCTCTCTTCCCTCTGCCTTCGGCCCCCTCCCTCCCCCTTTCCTTCACACCCCACATGGACCACAGTGGGGCAACCCAGTCCGAAAGTATGTCAAAAGACAGCAGGGTCATGGGGCAAAGTTGTCACACACGAGATTAGGGCCCTTGTAAAGGGGACCCTAAGAGATCTCTTTGCTTTTCATGTGACCCTATAATAAGAAATGGCAATGGCCACCTAAAGCCGGGAAGCAGGTGGTCCTTTTCTTTTTCTTTCTTTTTTATTGCAGTCCTGGGAATTGACCTGGGGCTTGCACGTGTTAGGCAGGCTGTTGGGCCCTCTGTTTATTTTAAGACAGCTTCAATACACTCTGGAGCGCAGGCTAGTCTTGAGCTTGTAAACCTTTTGCTCCAGCCTCAATAATGGCCAGAGACACAGGCCTGAGTCACCAGGCCTACTTCTGATCTTGGATCCAAATGTCAGAACTGCCCAGCTGTCAAAAGAGATACATTTCTGTTGTTCAGAGGTTTTCTGTCATAGTAGCTGGACTGGCTAGATCACCAAGGGACCCCAGCTCCCAGAGGCTTGCTCGTGTCCTGTCATAAAGTTCTTGGAACCTGAGGCACAGTCTCTGCTAATTCTCCTGACCATAAGGCCCTGCAGTCCAGGCAAGGGGAACTGACAACTGGAAGAGGCGGTGCCATCTCTGCCTTCTGGCACAGAGCCTGGATTTCACTTTTCTATAAACAAATGAGTTTAAAACGGTGGGCTTTGCTGCAGCTGGGACCCCATCAGGACCAGTCAGGGACTTTAGGCCAAGTAACATGTCAAATGCTGCAACATGAATGTAGTATCTAACCATTACACCATTGCTTCTGCCTGAAGTATAATGGAGTATCCAAACAAATAATTGGACATGAGTTTTAGAGACTCATTTGATTAGAAATATGAGGCAAAATGTATTCCTTTTGGTTTCCCTGTTCCGTTAGTCAATGTGCAACGTTATTCTCGTCCCTTGTCTCCAGAACATGAATTTCATGGGTCCCACATCTGTGAGGGGCATAAAGCCCTTTCCGAAAGTGTATGCTCCTCCTGCCTCTTTGGGCCAACTGTCTAGATAATGGCAAGGCCCTGTCAGGTAGCAGAGGCCCTGTGTTTCAGTCCAGAACCTGCCATGTGTTACATTGAACCCTTTGAGCGTGGGTCAGGGCAGGTGTTATTCCTGTTAGCATCTTCCAATCTATGAGTTAGGGCTCTTATTTCTTTATTCATTTATGGTTTGCGGGTCATACATGGTGACAGGATCTTTCCATAGCTCTCTTTTCTGGTCAAAAATCAGTAAAAGCAGCCCAACCGCTTTCCTAGGATGTCTTTATTTTTTATGACTTTCCACCGAAGAGCATTGCTCCCCTTAGTTGGCCTGTGTTGAGGACACGGATTTGGCTATTACATCCACAAATACTCCTGACGACAGGCAGCAGGGGGGACAGGAGCCAGAGTTTGAAAGTTCCAACGTTTACAGTTCCCACTGGGATTTTGGTTTGATGGACCTGTCTCACCTTAATAAATTACCGAAGCTTCTCTTCCTCTTGAACTTTTCCTTGTGTCTTTGTTCCAAAAAAAAAAGTCTAAAGAGTCAGTTCTAAAAATTGGCTATCTCCCTGTTTGGCAGGTAGAAGGCTGCAGGGTGTCACTGTGAAAGGAGACCTCTCTATTAGATGTTCCTGTGGTTCCAAGCCTACTAAGAGCTCTGCCTCCACCTTGGCAAAGGAGCTCACCGTTTGAAAAGTTATTTGTAGCCTGGCACAGCTGTTCACAGCTCAAGTTCAGTGAAGGTTATCACTTCTGCAGACTCAGTTCGTTCCAGCATTCCAGTGCCTGGGGACATCATGGTGACCCAAGTGTATGCCTTTGATGAGTAAACAGAGTGACCACTTGCCCAAGATCTTATAGAAGTCACCCATTGGGCATTTGCTCATACTGTCTCTTCTCATCTGCTATAGTGAAGGCTCTCAGAAGCAAGAACTCAGAGTCTCCAAACTCCAGGTTCCTGTGCTAGAGTTTCCCTGGAGAAATCAGATTATCATAATCATCTGAGGAAGAAACGTCTCTCTTGTGATGGGTGCCTATGTGGCAGGAGATGCACCTGATACCTTCAGAAACCACTACGCTCATTTAGAGATGAAAGAAGGGAGTTTCTACAAATTCTGCAGCTAGGAAATCGCAGAACTAGAGTTTAAACCCAGGTCCACCTGGACCCAAGACTCCTCTTATTCTAATATGGTATATGAACTAAAATATGGTATGTCTCTACGTGTTGCAATGATGAGATGTGGAGATGGATAACCCTAATTGCCTGACTCCTTCTGCCTACTGGTCTTCAGTAGCTTGTCATTAATTCTGCTAAAGCAATAGCCCCCTTCGCCAGCCCATCTCCTTCCTGTATGACACCAAGCCTTCTTCCCTGTCCCTGTGGACATCCAAGCAGGGGACAGGAAATTGTAACATGTGCAGGCTACTGCCTGCATTGCTCTTGTTTCTCTTTGCTGTTTGTGTTCAACCATGTGATGTAGTCCCTAGCTTTTAAAGGCCAGCCAAAGCCTCAGTATGGCAATACACCATTTGTGACTTCAGATAGACCTTAGGCCACCCACCCCCCTTCTGCAGATGCTTCTCCTTAGTCTTCAATGTCCCTATTAACCTGACTCTCACTCTTCAAGAGGGTCAAGGATGGCAAGAACTCTACCTTCTGTTTCTGGCTCTTCCATTTTGTTTTTCTGTGTGGTAGGGGTGGGTTGAGAAGACGCAGATCTCACCATCCCTGGGATCTCATTGGTCCTGTGTCCTCACCAACACAGATTTAGGAGGATGACAACAGAAAAGTCTGCTCAGTGTCCCATTGCACCCAACGCCTGACTCCATCAGTGCCGTGCTGTGTCGGTGTGCCAAGGGCCTTCTCAGCCACAGGCGACATTTTTCTCTCAGGGAATCCTTGGGCTCACAGAAATCAGGGAACGTGGATAGAGGCGGGTGAGGTGGTATTTCCTTATAGACACTGGGGAAAGCTGGGGAGGAATGGGGTGGGTATGTGCTCTGCTGGTCCAAAACATGTCCTTTGGCATTTTCTACCTCTTATCCCTCATTGTTTTTACTTTCCTCCACATCAAGCAGGTGGTAGCTGACTGGGTTGCTGTCTTCCCAGGAACTGTGTAGATCAGACACACAGCTAAAACTTCTCCTCCCACCTCCCGGAGCAAAAGCCTAAATTCTAAGAGGGTTCCTTTGTTATTTCTAAGTGCCCACAGAAGCAATTTCCCAAACTCCAGAGAGATCCTGTTTGTCTGGCAGGAGGTAAAGGGAGAGGTGACAGGGAGATGGATTTGTGGGTTCCGGGAGCCCAGAGCCAGCCCTGCTTCCAAGGAAAGCGATTTCAGCACATAATACCCCAGGGTACTTGGCAGACAGACTTGGGGGTTGGGCCAAGCGAGGCTGCCACAGAGATAAATGGAGTGGGCAGAGACGCCAGAACCAGGTGGGCGTCCTGTGGAGGCCATGACTGGGTGCTGGCATCAACCACCTCTGGGAGGCCAGGGACACTGAAGTGACACATTTTTCATTTTTTTTGTTTCTTCTGCCAGTAAGAATAAGTAAGAGCTCGGCAGTAGGAATTAAGTTGTTATAGAAAAGTGGAGAGATTCTTAAACCTTGTTTGTGGACTGGAATTTATGGCCTCCCTCACCTTCCTCTGTACCCCTGGTATTCATTCAGTGAGGAGAGAAGGGCGGGGTTCACACTTTATATCTGAACCTTCTGCCCTGGACCCGAGAATAAGTAACTGACTGTGACCAAAGATGCCTTCATTGTGCGTGGGGGTTTTTGTTTTGTTTTGTTTTGTTTTCCCATTTCATTAACCATTCAACAAAAAGTTTTAGATGGAAAGCATCTTGGGAAATACTCCTTGGTGTTTGCAGGACCTTTGGCTTCAGGGGGATTCAGCACAGCATCTCGGGAGAGTTTCTGGCTATTGAGAGAGTCAGCTCTAGTTAGCGTGTGGACCACTCTATTGTCTCGTGTGGACCACTCTGTTGTCTGTCTGCCTGTATGTTCTGACGGATGGGTGTTCTGCCGGAGTTTTTAAACAACACCTAATTTTAGAAATACCTCTGTTGAGGAGCCTTGCATTTTTCCCAGAATATGTCTGCCGTGTATATTAAATTGACTAAACACTCAGACGGAGGAGCAGAAACCAGGCCCCAGAGAGACTGATACAGAGAAGGGAGGAAGGGCAGAAATGGGACCAGTCCTGAAAATACACTAAAATTCTGATTGAAGTACCAGATCCAGCTCCACAGAGGCTTGGGAACACTCAAACTGTTGAAAATAAAATGGGGGAGGGGGAGCGGTTACACACTGGCTCCCATATGTAGTTGTTTAAGGAACATGATGTGGCCTGATTCTTCTTCTCGACATACGGCTACTGATGAAGGAATATTCTATTTTGATTGCAGAGTGGCCTTCAGCAGTTGGACACTCTGAGAGATGACAAACAGGCCAAATCGTTTTCTTCTTGCTCACCAGTCACTTTCTGGCAGTTCTTGACAGGTCAGTCATAAACACATACAAAATGCTAAGTTAGTGGGTAGCTAGTTGTCTCCTTCAAGTTGAAAAGGCACAGTTTTAAAAATAAATTTTCCTTATGTCTACTTTTTTTTTTCCACATTTTCAACTCTGACATTCAAGTGCACTTCACAGATTGCCTCGTAACAACATTTGAAACCCAAATTCGGAACGCCCAGTGAAGCCATTCCTCAGGAATCTGCGGTGAGGTGTGCCAGGCTAAGTGCCTTAGCGGTCCTAAAACAAGCACGCTGTAGGTGGGACTGTTAGCAATGGTTAGCTCTACTTCCTTAGTAAATATCCACCAGCAATTAATTACTTTGTGCTGGTCCTTGCTTGGGTCTTTTGGTTAGACTGTTGACATTCTTCAGAACCTTCCAGAAAAGGTCTCACTCACTGGTGTCTATGACATCACTCGTTCTTGAGTTTCCAACTGCATCCTGGAGTCACTCAGGGTTCCATTCATGCAGCAATTGGTTTTCTCTCTGGGTACTGTGCACCCCAAAGGCTCGAGTTAATCCTACGCAGGTGCTGCTCCCACACAGCCTGTTCTTTGAGTTCCTTTGTGTGTTCACTGTCACATGGGTCCTTTTTCTCCACTGCTATGCTAAGCCTTAAGCCTTGGCATTGTCCTTAGCATCTCTTCATCCTAAAACTCCTTTCTGTCATCTCCGGTCCCTCCCACCTGCCACCACCTTATCCCTGTCATCATCATTTCTTGCCCACACTTCCACAGCTGTCCCTTTATTGACACATCTTTCCCCACCAAGACCAAGAGGATCTCTCTAGAGCACCAACAGGAATATAGTATTGCTCTTTGGCTAAAAACTTTGTCATGAGCGCTCACAGTCTTTGGAAGAAATTTCAAATGTCTCACAAGGCCTTCATGATGGCGACCTCATTCCCCTTCCAGAATCATCTCTTGCCTCTGGTATCCAGGCTGGATAGACTGCTTACATTTCCTATTCTCCACAGGCTGTCCTCTGCCTCTTCTCTACTCCCTTCTGGGTCGATTAAGCTTTCTCCCATCTGTGATGTCACCGCTCCCTCTCCGGCACAGCCTTCTCTGCCCTCCCTCTTTGTGTAAGAGGCCCCTGTGGGGCTCTTCGTTTCTTCCCCATTCACAGCACTCCATGTGTTGCATTGCAATAGTAGCTTTACTCACTGGTGTTCTCTCGAGAACCATAAAATGCCTTGCAAAAGAGATGCCAGCCATGATGTCTCCAGTGACTACTTCATTATGGATGCTCAAAAATATTTGAAGGCTAGACGAATGAACATGTCTTACAGACCTGCTTTTGTTTGCTTGTTCCCTGATTCTAAATTCTGAACATGGAGAGACCAATTGGCCCTGCTGGAGTCAACACCCATCCTTGGTCTGGTATGCTGAGCAGAGTGTGAAAGTCAGGATGGAGTTTCTTAGCAAGGCAGGGCACACTTACCAGTGTCTTTCACTGAAACGATGGAAGCAAATTTTAGTCTTCAAAAGCATGGATTGAGTAGTGCTCACTAATTCATATAACTCTAGGTAGCTCATTCTAAAGTGATAAAAACTTCATTTAACGTTCAACATAAAAGTTAAAAAGTCACTTCTCGCTTATTATTCACTGAGCCATCAGTCCATCCCCCAGTGTTAGGGAGTTTCTGCTGTGTACACAGCTCTGTGCCCAGTGCCAGACAGACAGGAGGAAATGATCAAGATCTTTGCCTTCATAATGCTTACTTTAAAAAAACACAAATGCAACTTTTTCAGTCATAAAATTTGACTGAAAAGAAAGAATAATACAATGAGAGAATAACTAGAGTGGGTTATAATTCAGGTGTGTGTGTGTGTGTGTGTGTGTGTGTGTGTGTGTGTGTGTGTTTCCAGGAAGGAATTCAGCCTGGAAAAAAATTAAAATAATGCCAAGGCCTGGCTCTTCTGGGAACAAAGACCTCGGGGAGAGTTGGGGAGGTGGGACTCAGTAGATTGGGTACCTGCATGGAATTACTATGACAGTCAGTAGGTTTGGGACATTTTTAGACATGGACTCAATTATTCATCTAATAGGTTGTATGTAAGAGTGAGTAAAAATATTTGGCAAGATGAATGAGTTCAGGTTAAGTCCATGAATCTTCAAGTCAGATGGCCTGAGTTTCTGTGAAGAGACACCATGGCCATGGCAACTCTTATAAAGGAAAACATTTCATTGAAGTGGAGGTTTACTGTTTCAGAGGTTTAGTCCATTATCATCATGGTGGGGAGCATGGTGCTATGCAAGCAAACATAGTCCTGGCTAAGTTGCTGCTACATATTGATAGGTAGGCAACAGGAAGTAGTCTGAGTGTCACGCTGAGTGAAGCTTCAGCATAGGAGACCTCCTAGCCCCCACAGTGACATACTTCACCCAATAAGGCCACACCTTCTAATAGTGCCACTCCCTATGGGGGGGGCATTTTCCTTCAAACCCCCACAATTTGCATTCCAGTTCCACTGGCAAGCTGTGTAACTTTGGGTATATACTCAGTCTCAGTGTGCCTGAGTGATAATTATAGCAGTTACCTCAAAGATTTATTGTGAAGATTAAAGGACTTACTATCATGAAACGTTTTGACCATTACAAGTATGTAGGTTTTGTTTTTTAATTGCTCTGGTACAGGGTGGTTGAAAGGGAATCTTTTGTAGCTCCTGCTGGCCTCAAACTTACTATGTAGCTGAGGATGACCTTGGGCTCCTATCTTCCTGACTCCACACCACCATGCTTGGCTCTGCAAGTAGATTTGCTTACAAACTGAAGTAGAGGAGTAACCTTCCGGATCTCTAGGGTTAGTAATGCAGCAGGAGAAACTGAGCTTGGATTTCCATCACCTGCATAAGAAGCCAGGTGCAGCAGCCTATTCCTAGCTCTAGGAATGCAGACACAGAAGGATTCCTGGGGTTTCCTGGTCAGCCATTCTAGCTAGCTCTGAAGGAGCTACACTAACCAAGAGACTGACATTCATTTAGAGGTGAAAGAAAAGCATTTGAGTGGTAAAGATGAGAGTTCACCTTAGCAACCAGCATGGGATTGTTACAGACCTCTGGAGCATCTATCTTTGGCAGTGATTCAGATCTCAAAAGAGATACTTGGGCAGGAAATGTCAATCTTAAACACCGCAACATAGACTTAGTGCTTAAAGCTGAGGATACAGGGGGGGAAAAACAGGGAAAGAGTATAAAAAAGTAAGGTAGGATCTGGAAGTGGTGGCACACTCCTTCAATCCCAACACTCAGGGGGCAGAGGCAGGAGGATCTCTATGAGTTCAAGGTCAGCCTGGTCTACATGGTGAGTTCTAGAACAGTCAGGGGCACATAGAGAAACCCTATGCCTTCTGTGTGCAGTGCTGTTATTTACACATGTTATACAAGAGGAGATAAGAATATATGGTATAATATGAACATAAGAAATAATGGAACAAAGGGTTTAATGGAGATTAGTAATCAAATGGTCTGCTTCATCTTCTTAAGCTGGTTTTGTGGCTTCTCCTTCCTATCAGTTACTGGAGTCTCCTCATCCAAAGACTTCAAGGAAAACCTGGAGTGTTTGGAGATCAAGGGAGGTGTTAAGTCTGGTAAGAACCGGTAGCATCATTAGGCTAGACCAACAGAATCAAATGTCTTTAGAGGAGTGTTAAGCAGCCAGAAAGGACACCAAACAATGATGAGAGATGATCACTTTGCAGTTTGGAAAGATGAACAATGTGGAGAGTGGCTTGAGAAAATGGAATCCCTTGCAGAAGCCGGGGGACTAATGCTATGTCTACTTCAGGGACCCAGGATACCAAAGGCAAGCCAGGGCCATGCAGGAGGTGAGCCATTCTTATTCAAGCAAAGCCCATGGTGAGGAACCTAAAGGACTAGGCAACTTACTGGCTAGAAACAGTAAGAAACAAAGACTCTGATTTGTTTCTGATGATTCTTTGACATTCAAATTTTGCATTTCCCCCAACATACCCTCACCCCTCACAGAATTCTCTCAACAATTTCTGCAGAGATGCCTCTCAAATGTTGCTGCTCTGATTCTTGGTGAAAACACACAGGTCCCTGTAGAGATTGTTCCAGCCTGGTTCTGGTGCTCCTGGTGATAATTCCTCAAGTTCATTCTCAATTCTCTTCCTCCTGTTCTTTGTCAGGAGTATCTTCGTCACTAAGGTCACTGTTGACCTCCATCTTGCTGGACTGCACAGCCAAGCCTCAGGCCTCATCTTCTGAGCCCCACTGGGTGCATCCATTGTGGCCAGCCATGCCCTCTTTCCTAGCTGTCTTCACTGGCCTCAGGTGTCAGGCATCCTCAGCTGTTTGTCCATGGCCCCTGAATGACTGGGGCACTCCAGGGCTCACTTCTTGGGCTTCTTATGCTGAAATTCAAATCCTTGAAAAATCCCCTGCTTCGAATGACATCTTTGCCATGACGGCTCTCCAGCTTGCACCTCCACGACTGTGCTCACTCAGCATCTGCTGTTGGGTGTCACATAGACACCTCAGACACAGCATGTCAAAAAGATTCCAAGTCCCTCTCCCACAGCTGCGATACTCAAACTCCTCATCCCATCCCTGCCCCCATCTCAGCTAAAGGCAACTTGATTCATCCAGTCTCGTGCCAAAAATCTTGAAGTCATCTTTCTTCTTGTTCTCTTACAATACACATCTAAATCTCCATGGTGCTGGCAAAAAAATAATCAACATGCAATCTCCTCTTGTCACAGCTACCGCTTCTTCATCCACTGACTCTTGGCTCTACGCTACAGCAGTATATGCTCGACAGCCATCCCCACGTACTCCCTTTTCTATCCTCAGTACCACAGTTCCAGTAAACCTTAAAAAAAAAAAAAGGAATCAGATGGTGTGGGGGGGGGGGGTCAGTCAGAAGAGTATACATCTCCAAAGGATTTAAGTTATGGACCCCAGCACACATCAAAGAGCTGGGCACCGTAGCATGAATCTGTAATCACAATACTAGAGTGGAAGAGACAAGACGATCCCTGCCAGCCAGCCAGCCAATCCCACTGAATTGGGAACATCTAGGTTCAATTGGAGACCCTTTCTCAAGAGCTGAGGTGGACAGTGATTGAGAGAGACACCTAACGTTGAGCTCCACATGAATGTGAGTGTGCACACATGTGCATGGGCCACCCTTCATATGTGTGTGGTGATTCATTATTTATGATTTATTAAATCTTGTCTGAGGGTACAGAAAGCAAAGCTGGCCATAAGCCATACAGCCAGACAATGGCGATACACGCCTTTAGTCCCAGCACCTATATACTAGCTGCCACAGAGCCTGGAGGTGGTGGCACACACCTTTAATTCCAGGACTCAAGAGACAAGCAGGTGGATCTCTGTTAGTTTAAGGTCACGCTGAGCTATATGAAACAGCTCCACACAAAGGTGATCTCAGCACTTGGGATCACACATCTTTAATCCCAGGATCTGAGAGGTATCAAAGGAAGAGGCAGCAGTCTGGGATGGCATTCTGAGGCTTGGTGGAGACAGGACTACAGTCTGAGGTTTAGTGGAGAGATTTATTCTCCAGCCACACTGAGGGGAGGACAGCCCTTTCAGCCTGAGGTAGAGGTAAGAGCTAGTGGCCAGCTGCTTTGCTTATCAGACCATCAGCTTGAACCCCAATATCTATCACTGGGTCTTTTATTTTTCATGATACAGAAGACACACAAACACACAAACACACACACACACACACACACACACACACACGGGTGTGGGAAGCCAAAGCTATATATAAAGGTTCTCATACTCCTGCCTAGTCTGCTCTCACTCCTTGGTTCAGTGACCACATTGTATCCTTTACTCCTTCATGTACTCTGTTTCAAAGACCCTGAACTCCTCACTGTTTCTCACTCTCTTGAATGACATTGTTCATCATCATCATATCAAGAAGGCTAATCTCAAGTTCCTACATTGCCTTCTTCAAAATGATGACATCTGTCATGTTAACTATCATAACTCATCCCATTCCAGCCTCCCAAAACTCTTTATTTTGCTTCATTTCTTTTCCCTAGCATGGATCATATTTGCCATCCTATGCAATATGCTTATTTATTATGCTCATTATTAATTGTCTCCCCCTGCTGGAATATCAGTCCCACAAGGCCAGAGAGACTTTCTGTGTTCACAGCAGTACCCTGATTTAGGACCTTAGAGACACTGAGGAAACACTTGTTAGACAAATGAATGATTTCTTTTAGTTTTTAGCCATGATAAGCTTCTTTATTCAAAGGGCAGAGTCGTTATCTTTGCTGGCATGTGAAATGGACAGGTGTTCAAGGGAAAATATCACTGGGAACAACTGATACATTGAGCTTCAGTCTTCTGGTCTGTGCTGTGACATATCTCACAAGCTAGAACAAGTGTCTGCTTTCCAACTCGTTCTTTCCATGTGCCCTTCATTTCTATGCTTTCCTCTCCTCAGAATAAGGGATGGATGCAGGCAATAGTGTCTGCTGAAGGTGTATTCTTCCTTTAATTTCATCTTCTTCCTTCTTCCCTCCATGCGTTCCTCACTATGCCCCAATATTTCAAGTGAGAAAGAGAGAAATTAAAAAAAACAGAGATTCATAAATTAGCCAATTATCACCAGTGGGTTTGGTCCAGAAGAAGCACAGACACTCACGACACCTTTGTAGGAAGAGGGAGGATAAGGAATACTAGTAAAGCCAAGCAAATGACTGGGACGGGAACTGTCCCTAGGGATTAACACTTGAAGATGGGAAGAGGGACGCCACCAGAAAAAAAAGAACATCATGACTCATATGCCTTATTTTTGTTTAAGCCAGACACCCAGGCCAGGATGCTGCTGGTACCTGGAATGGCTGGGAAGCTGCTCCAGCATTCCTGGAAGTGTGAGTGGATGAGAAATGGCCCAGTAAGTCTGTGGTAAGGGACCTTTCCTACTGTCACTTGCATAACTCCCTATACTGATGCCCTTCTGCAACATTAAGAATATCTAGAGGGGGGCTGGCCTTCTATTTCTTTAAGTCATGAGCTCCTATAAGTAATTAATCCTCAAAAAATCACTGTTATTTGTTTTACATGCACAGATTGGTTAACCTTGGTCAAGAAGAACACGGCTAGCAAAGCACCAGACCAACAATGGGAATTTAACAAGGTCTAGTTCCCTCTCCCCAGCGTGTGCTCCTGTCTTGGCTGGTGCCCTCCATTGTCCTTTGGAGGACTATTTTTCATGTTTCTCTCTTCCCAGGCATATCTGTGTTTCTTCTTTTCTGGCCCCAGATGTCAGATTGGCTTGCATTACTCCAGGCTGAATCATTTGATTTCCTGTCCATGTTCCTAACCTTTCCAGAGCCTCTTGTATCATTTCTCAGCCATCCCTGCTGTTTACAATACCTCTCAACTTAAAGCCATCTGCAAACCTCATTAGCAAAGCGCTGACTCCATCTCCCCCGCGATTACAGGATGTACTGAGCACAAGGCCGGACACCAATTCATCCTTCTCCATCTGAGGCACTACCTCTCTGGACTGCTTTCAGTTATTACCTTTTTTAAATGATTATATTCTTCTTCTTCTTTTTTTTTTTTTTTTTTTTTTTTTTTTTTTTTGAGATAGGTTTTTACTGTGTAGCAGCTCTGGCTGTCCTGAAAGTTGCTTTGTAGACCAAACTGGCCTCGAACTCACAGAAATCTGCCTGCCTCTGCCTCTCAAGTGGTAGGATTAAAGGCATGTACCACACACAACTTGACTATACGATTACATTCTTATTGCACATATATATTTATGCTTCCTGTCTGGACAAATCTAAATATGTGAAATCCAGACTCATGATTTGTTTTTTAATTGAGTTAGAAGGGGAGGCAATGTCCTAGGATGTGCAAGGACTTGAGTTGGAGCCCTAACACTCCCTAAGGAAGAAACTGAGTTAGCATCCACTTTAAAACAATTATTATCCATTCCTTTAGTAAGTCCTCTTCCTAGTATACCTAAAGAAAAAGATTATTCTACTTTACAAGGTTAGATTCAGCCTTGATAGGTGCTTTACACCCATTAGCCGGGTGTCTTGGTAAATCTTCAAGAATATGACTCAAATATTTCACATTAACAGTGAGAACCAGGGGAAGCCACTGGGTCCCTCGGGGTTCACTGTCTCTTGGCTTCAGCTTTTCCCTACTCTTTTTTTTTTTTTTTTTTTTTTTTTTTTTTTTCTGATATTATTCAACATGCTCTCAAGTCTTGTTCTTCTTTGCAAAACCGCAGAGCCTGATGCGAGGGTGTATTTCTGTCACTCAGCATGCAGGAAAATGAGGCAGGCAAATGGTAACGCCAGCCTGGGCTCCAGAGTGAGCCCTTGTCTCAAAATGAACAAAGCATCTACCACTCCTTTAGCCTCTTCTGTGCCGCACTCTGGAAGCTGGAGAGCCCAGCGAGGCAGTTTGATGCTCAAAGGGCTTCTCGAGCCAGCAAAGAGCTAGAAGAGAAAACACCCCCAGCACTTGCCACATCTGGACCCCAACGTGCATCAGCCCATTAGTTCCTCACTGAAACCACACTTAACAGCTGGCACAGCAGGAGTTCTGAGGTTAAGTGACCCGACCCCCCCCCCCACCTCTGCGCAGAAGTGTGTATGAACGGACACTCAAGTTTGCTGCCATTGGAGATGATCAGATTCCAAAAGAGAGGCGCTTTGTTTGGGCTGCTGGTGTCAGAGGTCGCTATCCATGAAGCCTCAGTGTTCTATGCACATGGCTGTGAAGCATGTCACAAGGACACATCCCGCTGAGAGCACGCAGTGGGCGGGAAGCAAAAGGGAGCCAGGAGCTGGAATCCCACAGTCCCTTTTAAGGAAGTGTATTTAATGATCTAAGACCTCCCGGTAGGCAGCACCCCTTAAAATTTCCACTGCTTCTCAACAGAATCAACCCCAAGACAGACAAGGTTTAAATATGTCTGATATCCAAAATACAGCAGTAACTTACAACTGAACTTCAAAGAATAGGTGCCTAGAAAAATATTTGATCTTGCGACCATATATCAAGTAATTATAACGCTCTTTTTTTTTAAACCAAGTTAATAGAAAAATAATATTTGAAGCTGGTAGGGTTGCAGCATGGGCTCTGCTATATATATGGACTGCACAGGATGTAAAGGGTACAATCTTTCTGAGAAACAGTTTAGTTATAGGTCATAAGGACCACTGTAAGAGGAACCAACCTCATGGCCCCCAGAAGGGATAAAATGAAGCAATGCTTCACCCAGACAATGAAACCCCACACTGCCACTAAAAACCATAGGAATATTGAATGTATTTCATGGTCTTTAAAGACTTTCTGAATATTAAGATAACAGTCCATTGCAGAATAACAAATATTATAAAATTATGATATACAGAGGAGGGGAGGAGACTAGAGAAACAGATACCAGTTAGTTAACCGAAGTTATTCATAAGTAGTATAATACTTTTTCTATTGGTATCCTATGTGTTGTGGTGTGTGTGTGTGTGTGTGTGTGTGTGTGTGTGTGTGTGTGGTGCAGGTTCCTTTGCTCATGGGGGCCAGAGATCAACACTGAATGCTTCCCTTGGTGGCTTTTCCACTTTAACTTTTTGGGATAGGGTCCCTCAGTGAACCTGGTGCTTTACTGGCTGACCAGCAAGTCACAGGGACTGTCCTGTCTCCACATTCCCAATAATGCAGCAACAGATTTGAGCTTTCTGTCTGGCTGCTGAGCATCCAAACTCAGGTCCCTGTGTTTGTGCATCAAGCCCTTTGTCAGCTGGGCCATCTCAGCCCCCTTATCCTATACATTTTAGTAAATTGAAGAGGCACAGGAGCATCCACACCCCCGGTCAGTTATACCACACACACACACACATTAGGAATTTCACATCATGAACCGTGATCACACTCACTTCCAGGTCCTCCCATGCCCACCCCCCCTTCACCTTTGTGACCTCCCCCATCCACCCAAAGTCCAACTTGTGTTACCCATATACTCACATGACCCAAAATTTGTGTTTCCCATATACTCTCGTGGCCAGCCCCTTGAAGAAAACTGAGTCCTTCCCCACCTGCCTCCCCACCAATGGGAAGAGTTTTACTTCAGCAACTTTACCACACATTTTAAGAGTTCTCATGATGACTTTATGTCTAGGCTGTTACTTTATTTGGGTGTGGGGCTGGAGCAGGAGTTGTCACAGAAGATTTCCATGTCCCTCTTTCTCTACTGTAGCTTCCCTGCCCTTTATAGTCAGCAGGAGCATGGATCATGGAAAACCTACATGATCTGTTACATCAGCATGTGCCAAACAAGGACCACAGCATGGTCTCCGGGAGTAATACATGCTCCCCTCCACCACAGCCTTCTCTCGTGCCTGTCACCACAGTGGAGTTTCTAGTTCAGCCTCTCTCCACTATGCATTCACTACTCTGTTCCTCCATCTTTCCACCTGTCCATGGAATATTTGTTCATCATAGTGGCATTAGAAGTTGCAGGATATCACACAGTGGGTTTTGTTTGTTTGTTTGGTTGATTTTTGTCTTTTTGTTTGTTTGTCTTGGGTTTTGTTTTTTGTTTGTTTGTTTTTTGTTGTTTGGGTTTTTTTGGCCTAAATGACCTCTATTTTGTTTTGTTTTGTTTTGTTTTTCAAGACAGGGCTTCTTTGTGTAGCTGGAACTCACTCTATAAACCAGGCTGGCCTTGAACTGATGGAGAACCACCTGCCTCTGCCTCCCAAGTGCTGGGATTAAAGGTGTGCACCAACACCTCCCGGGGAAATACGCACTCTTAATTAGTGCAATAGTTTGAATGGAAATGGCCCCACATAGGCTCATAGGGAGTGGCACTGTTAAGAGGTGTGGCCTTGTTGGAGGCTTTGGGGGTTCAAATGCTCAAGCCAGGCTCAGTGACACTCTCTTCCTGCTGCCTGCCAATCCAGAAGTAGAACTCTCAGCTCTGTCTCCAGCATCATGTCTGCCTGCATGAGCCATGCTTCCCGTCATGATAATAATGGAATAAACCTCTGGATCTGTAAGCCACCCACAATTTATTATGTTCCTTTGTAAGATTCTGTTGTCATGGTGTCTCTTCACAATAGAAAGCCTAAGATGATAGCAGATGGTTTGTTTTAGTTTCTATCCCTACATACCCTCTCTATAGAGGTACAAGGAAGCAAGACCTTGTACACTCTACTACTAGCTCAGATATGAGGTTCTATGTTAGAATTAGAAATGACCTAAGAACACTAGCCCAACCGCACTTCCCACAGCAATGAGGAATGGAGATTCTGAGCCTCATAGAAGGATACTTGAAGTCACATGGAAATTTAAAAGCAGTGATTGAATTTGGATTACAATATCCACAAACCAGATACAAATCCAGAGCCTTCTCTCTACCTGTCTGTTGTTTCCTGCGGTCACTGGGATTGCACCTCAGGATTCACATGTGCTAGGTGAACACTCTTCCAGGGGAATTACACCCACAGTCCTACTGCCCACCACCTTTCTTACTCAACTTTCTCTAACACACACATACAAACACACACTCACATACACCCTCACATACACACACACACTCACATACACACACTCACATACTCACACACACACATACACACACTCACATACACACACTCACATACTCACACACACACATATACACACTCACATACACACACTCACATACTCACATACACACACACATTATCTATGGCCATACCACCCTGAAAGTTAAGCAGGGTCAGGCCTGGTTAGTACTTGGATGGGATACTACAACATTATTATAAAGAATAATTCAAAATAAAAGCAAAGACTTGTCGACTCCTCATGAAGTCCTTACCCATTGGGAGCAGTGGATGGGGGGTAGGCTAGAAGAAGGAGAGATAGGGACAGTCAGGTGGGAGAACTGTGGTTGGAATGTAAAATTAAAAATAAATCAATGGCATGTTATTGACAGTCATGGATCTGGAATATTAAACTAAACCTGGCTTTGAAACTCTGAACCCATTGTCTTTCCATCCTATTCTTCGTCATCTCCTAGCTGTCTGATTTCACCCTCTCCTTTTTATTACGAGATTGATCTCTCCCACCTAGACAGTTTGGGCTCCTAAACTCTGCTACCTGGTGCTGTCCCCACAGCAGGCAGCTCTTCTGTTTCTTCAAAGCCTCTGGAGGGTCATCTGGTTTCATCATCTGCTTATGTTCTGTAAAATTCAACTAAGGCTTACCCCGTCTTCTGTGCCTCACAGAGCAGCCATTCAGAGCAATCCTTGGCTGGGTAGAGCATCTCCCATCCTGCCCATGTAAATGTCCCCACTATGACAACAGAGTTACCACCACACAGCTAACAGAGCCCAGGTCCCATCTCAGCTGCACTGAATTTCCATGTCCTTCCTGTTACATGCAGGAAAGCAAGGATAGTCAAACACCTTAACATTTTTCTTTGAGATTATGATTTAATTATGTTTCTCCCTTTCTTTTCCTCCTTCCAAACCCTCCCATACAACCCTCCCATTCTCCTTCAAATTAATGGTCTCTTGTTTGTTATTGCATACATATATATATATATATATATATATATATATATATACACATACATCTTAAAGTATAACCTGTTCAGTTTATATGTTATTTGTATGAATGTCTCAGGGACCAACTTTCGGCACTCGACAACCAATGGGTGTGCTCTTCCCTGGGGAAAATCATCTCTCCTGTTCTCAACTTTCCTCAGTTGCCTGTAGCTCTCTGAATAGGGTTGAGGCCTTATTCTGTCCAGTTTGGGCATGTTCATCATTTAAGTTCTCAATTGTTCCGAGGTTCCTTTGAAACTCCCAATTGTAAATACATGGATGCCCCCACATTCCCATGGCTATAAACCACTACTTCAGGGCTTTGCGTGATTGGAAATAAAAGCTACATGTGCAGTATCCATTGTCTTTGACCATTGGGGAGGATCTGTAACCATGTCTGTAGGGGAGAAGGAAAAGCTATGTGGCTGGCAAGTCATTGCTACTTACTATGATTTTAACGTTTTCTTCAAAGACCATGAGTTAGGACTTCAGTCCCTAAACCATAGTATTGAGAGTTGGAAGCTTCAAGGAGGGGATTAGGCAATGGGGGTTCTACTAAATGACTAAAGCTAGCATTACAGGAATGGGTTAGTGATTTGTGGGGGTTTCAATAAAAGTGTGAATTTAGCCCCCTCTCTCTCTTTCCTTCCTGTTGTCCTGGCCTTCCACCTTCCAGCATGAGATAACACAGCATAAGGCCATGACAGAGTTAGCCCCTCAATCTTGGACGCCCCAGTCTCCATAGTGGTAACAAATGGCTTCATTTATGAAATGGAACAGCATGAACTAGAACAGCCTAAGGCATATGGATACAATACCGTACTAAAATGACATTCATTCATTTCATACTGTGAGTTCCTTGAAAGCAATCCCTCACAGCCTCTTACATACCCCCCAAAATATGCTCGAAACCATCCACACTCAGTACCACCACAGCAACCTTCTCCTTGAAAGATTAAGGAAGCAGGGGAGAAATGGGATTTAAATGGTATGGGTATTTCTGGCTTCCACATGGCACCGATGAGATGGGCATCGAGCCTGGCATGAATGAGTTGAAAAGCTTCAAAACTAGAGGCAGATTAAGTTTGCAGGTGTCCACACTCAGCCACATACTTCAATAACTGCATTTTCTAAATACTTTTGTAACTGATTCCTGATTGTATGCATATGCAATTCTTGCCTTTTTCTTAACTTTCATACCTACTATACCCACACACATACTTTTTTCTTAAAGCCATTTTACCAGGGGTCAGGATGTTATGTATAATTCAAAATGCAAACGGTTTATCAGGTTTAAAAGGAAATTTTCCCTCTCTTAGAGAAAACTTGGATAATGTATATCTAAACTAGAAGAATGTGACAAGTCTTCAGTCAGGTAAGTCAGTTTGCTTTCTGCATTTAAAACCTAAAGTGTATTTGGTCCTGATTGAGATGTTTGGGAAACACTAATGCTTTCTTCTATATCAAGACTTAACTTCTTCAAGGTGTGAACTCTTGAGATATCATCCTTCGCAAAGTAAGATCTCAGGAACCAACCCTTAATCATAGCTATAAATGTGAAAACATGTCTGTTCTTTCCATTCTCTTATTCAAAAGAACAAATGTGATAGCTTCTCCCCCACTTGAAAAAGTACAACTTTTGGAGCCTCTGTTGGCTGTGCTAGAAATTAGAAATGTTTTTAGCGATGCACAGCTGTCTTTGTTTCTCAATCACAGATGTTGGAAGCACTCCAGGAGGCTGACTATGTACCTGGAGAAACAGACCGTGGCTTGTCTTCTGGAACTCCAGTGTGATCACGAAGAGGCTGAGCCACTTAAATCTCTTACGAATACAGTCAAGAGCAGCAAATCCCGACTTCTCTCCCACTGTTTCATACCCAGGTGCAGGTCCCAGTTCTTTCTCTGAATTAGGTTTATTTATTTTCATATGTGTGTCTTGCCTGCAAGTCGTTTTAGCACATGCGTGCAGTGCCTGAGGGAGGAGGCCGGAAGCGGCGTTCCATCCTCTGCAACTAGTTGCAGATGGTTGTGACTGAGACTAGAACCAGTGTCCTCTGGGAAGAGCAGCCAGTGTGCTTAACCACTGAGCTACCCCTCCAGTCATCCCCTCAGCTCCTCTATCTCCATTCTGCTGGGGCAATTCACTTACAACCTCCACATGGCACGCCAGACTTCCCTTTCCCTACTAACAGCTGCTATTTGCGGCAAAGGAATAGCAAAGTACTATTTGT
This sequence comes from Phodopus roborovskii, assembly GCF_943737965.1. Lineage (NCBI taxonomy): Eukaryota > Metazoa > Chordata > Mammalia > Rodentia > Cricetidae > Phodopus > Phodopus roborovskii. Next base: position 6,192,540 of record NW_026126413.1, on the reverse strand, counting down.
GCTGTAGCCTACCATCCACGGAGTACTCAGGAATTGAGAGTGCCCCAAATAATACCAGTCAAGCCCGGTCCTTTGGGGGGAGCAATTAAGAATTTCTTGGTTTCTTTGTTGAATGGCTCTCAGCCAAGACGCCCAGTTAGCTCTCTTTCCTCAAGGGATTCCAATCCCCCCCACCCCCGGGGGGGGGGGGCAGGAAACAGGTGGTCCCTGTCTCACTACCTCACCTTCATCAAGTTCTTTGTGGACACAACCATCTACAAAGATGTAGCCGTTTCTGCACTGGGAAATACTTATGTAAACAGTTTTGGAAGAGGCCACATTTTAGTACGAGGTAATTACGCTTCAATGAAAACAAAGCCGGTAGCCGCCTATCAGGTGTGCTATCAGGGAATCTGCCCTAAAACAGCTATCACTCAACAGGGCTCTCTACATCCCATTAAAAAGGGGCGGAGGCTGAGGAGAGGGTTGGTGGGTGACGTACCTGCCACTGCGGACCAGAGTGTGAGCCCAGGGAGCCAGCACTGAGAAAGTTGCATGTGTGAGACAAATAATATTACACCAAGAAGTAAGACACACTCCAGTGATTTGAAATTTTATTGAGAAAATAGCTATTTTGCGATTATATCCAGTTTGTCACTCATCACAATAAATTCTTAACAACAATGACCGTCCACTCCACTTCTGGGTATTGACACATCAGCTCTCGGTAAAATGCGTTCACAGCAGGCAAGGCTAGAAAATGAGGTCATGGCCGACACTGCTGATTTTGATAGTTTACTTAATAGGAGACTATAGTATTTGCACACTACACAGATGTTTAAAAAAATGTTTGCTATTCAAAGATCGGTGGAGATGTGGCCACTGTGCACACATATGTAGTTCTTGTCTTTTTTACTGTTGGCATTCCAGAAAGCTAAACTTAAGCTACAAACACTTCAGTTCCACTTGAAGACAGCTTTTATTTTACAAAATAAAATAAATCATAAGACACCAAGCTCCTCTTTCTGCACTTAAAGGCTGCATATACCCCTCCTCCAACAGATCAAGATGCCAGCAGCCAGCATGGCCCTCTCCATCTCAAATGGCTCTCAGAGGACTGATGCAAGCTCTGGCAGGTCATTTCCTGTGATTTCCAAGGATCTGGGATATGTAAACTACATGATTAAAAGGCATCCATCTAATTTACAAAAGGAAAACTGAAGCATCAGACCTAAGATCCAAGAGCTTTTCATGTGGCTAGGCGTTCACCATTACACCAGCACTCAGATCCCAAAGACCAGTTGGTCTTCAACTGCACATCCAAACCCTGGAACACCAAGCTGCAACTGTGTACGCTGCAGAGGCTGACAAAATGGCACATTGGTGAGCTGGTTCATACTCAGAAATGAAATAAAGCTTGTCTAGTTACCCTAGCCATCACCAGAGAAGCACACAAAAGCAGAAACCTTATAATGAGCACCGAGAACAAAACACTAAATGTCCTCCTAGGTAAATTTCTCAGAACACAAATCCCATAAAACACCTACTTGAAAAAAATCCAGTAAAGTAAGCTGGGGAAGCAGTATAGTACATTGAGGCACTCAGCAGAGATGATGAGCCCCCCCCAGGAGACGAGCATGTACTCACACACATGCAGCCTCGCTCGGAATGTGTCCTCTCTACATCTGCACACATGTAGTCTTGTTCATATTACAGTCTCTGCTAATAAAGTATCTCTGAAGCTGGAAACCAAGTCGCACATTTACATATCAAAGGTTCTGAAAAGCCTACAGCAACTCAGCTTTGCTTAATCCAGAATTTTCCAAACTTATTAGAACAATATATTCTGCCAAATACCCTTTTAGAAACTACTCTTGCATAAACTACATTTTCATCTTATAATTTCAAATTAATAATAATGAGAGCACAAAAATAACTAGCCTTTTTTTTCCTTTTAAAGAAACTATTTTATTCTGTTTGAGTAAGATTCTACCACAACATACCCCTCACTATTCACAAGCAATCAACTCGTTTCCCTTTTATTATATCATTGTTCAAGAATGCTAATTCTTTTAAGTAATCTATGGAATACTTTTCTGGGGGAAAAAAACAAAAAACAAAAAACATTTTTTTAAGGCTTTAAATTCCCAGAGTCCACATTTGCCTCGGTCACGATAGTCTTGACTGGAAGACAAGTAGCCTAGGCTCTTGGAGAGTACAACACCCAACAGCAGCTACAGCTAAACTGCCTCACAAACACATACAAACTAAAACCAAAGCTCTCCCCACCTCACATCATTATGGAAGTCAGCATCCTGAAACACAACAAAGCTTCAATAAAACCTTTCTGGGTGACACCACTGAGCTATGATTTCATGCAAGCACAGATTTCTTTAAAATTTGTTTAACAGATATGTAAGCACTAAGAAATAAATGTAAGCTTTGCACAACTGAACAACAGCAGAAGCAGGGATGGGGAAATAATCATAACTTTTTTTTCTTTTTTCTTTTTGCCAACAAGAACATACACAAAGGACAGCCATCACAACCCAAATGATGGTTGTGGCTGTGCTCAGGATTTCCACTCTAAAAATAACCACAAGACAAAATCAATTACAAACTCCCTTGACCTTAAAACAGACGTGAACCCAGCTGCCACAGGGGAAAACACACAAACTAGAAACATAAACCATAAGGATTTTGATACTTTATGGAAAAGAAGATATTGGTGTAAGATTGTTAGAAAACCTTTCTTGGTAAGGCAAAGAGGAGCTTCAGAAAACAATTCGTTTAAAACCCCAGCTGCTTTTTCTCTCTTCTCTCTCTCTCCTTCCTTCCCTCCCTTCCTCCTCTCTTTCTTCCTTCTTTCCTTACTTTTTTGGGTTTTTCAAAACAGGATTTCTCTGTGTAGCTTTGTAGACCAGGCTGGCCTCCAACTAACAGAGATCAGTCTGCCCTTCCCTTCCCAGTACTGGGATTAAAGGCAGGCACTGTTACCACCACCCCAGCTGCTTTTTCTTTAAACTCAAGAATGGAATAAAAATTTTAGCAAGATATAATGTAGTTCTCATTTTGAACTAAATTAGTTTGCAGTGTTAAAATTTAATACACAGTTATGTAGATAGTGATAAACTTACTCAATAAAGTTTGCTTTTTGAAAACCTTTTTAGTTTGAAATAATTATAGACTCTTAAGGCATTACAAGAATATAAGATAGCCCATGGCCCTATCATTAAGCTTCCTACATATATTTATTCTACTAGTAATTATGTGTATATGGGGGGGCAGTAATGCACATTGTGAGTGCAGGTGCTCGTGGATTCCAGGAGGGTGCACCAGATCCCCTGGAGCTAGAGTTATAGGAGGTTGTAACCACCTGGCATAGGTCCTCGGAACTGAATGCAGGTCTCTCAACTACTGAGGCATCTTTTCAGGCCCCATCCATTCTCAAACATTTATATTCTGGCTTGAGTGGTTACGGCTGTGGCTGTCAAAAAGTTGTCCCATCCCATCAAGAATATTTTTTAACAAGCTTGTTAGGTGCATATGTATGTTTGAAAGAGGCTCCAAAGAAACACTATTCAATTCAAATTTCCCTTTATCACACAAAGCTATCTGAACACACTGGTTTTCTTAAAATATTCCATTACCAGTTTCTGCCTCTGTTGATGTTAGTTTACCCCATTTTTTAGAATTTGAAAAATTTTAACTTAACGTGTCTTTGTTCCTTAGTGTTACTATATACCTGTCAATAGTAAATTGTTAGGGATTACAAATAGAAATAAAAATGGTTGCTTTCAAAACAATAGCAGATCCTCTAGTACCCTAAAACTATTCAAGCACACTTAACTGTTAGTTCATGTGAACTTTTCTGAGGTCAAAGTTCTGAGAAACTCACACCTTCCTTGTCTGCAATGTCTTTAGTGTTATATCATCACTCTAACACAGTGCTCAGTCAGGATCTTTACCTTTGGGAATTAGCAAACAAATTTTTTCTAGCTCTGTATCATCAACAAAAATAAAAATGAGTAGTCCCTGTTTTCATACTATCATCTACCATCACCTCCAGAAGACAATGGCTCACAGTATTTGGTCAAGGCCATGGACCCCTTTTCCCAGAAAACTCAAGCTTCAAGCACAAACATCCTGACGGGGTGACCACGGGCCCTCTGTGCAGTCTCTGAATCTATTTCCTTCTAAGAGGCTCTCTGTACGCTTGGTCCCTAAAGCACTGTGCTCAGTCAGTGTTTCCTATCATCTCACTCGCTTAGACAAACAAAGCTGAACTAAGTAACCCGGCATCTAGGGTCTTACTTACCCAACTCAGAAATGTGGTCTTCAAGCTCATGGGCTACAAAACATTAAGGCGAAAGGCAGTTCTGAGCAGGGAGGCCATAAAGCAAACAAATCGCTTTACAGCCATCCTCTCCACTAAAAAGGACAAATGCTTGTTATTCTAAAATGAACTCTTCTGATTAAGAGTTCAGTGCACAAAATATTACAGTACTCTTCTTGGTTGAAGTCTAGTGTCTTCTGAGCATGATCTGTTGCATTCTTCCACACCAGTGGGTCTCAACCTTTCCAAAGCTGTGTCCCTTCAACACAGTACCTCATGTTGTGGTAAGCCCAACCATAAAATTACTTCTGTTGCTACTTCATAACTAATTCTGCAACTATTATGAATCATAAATGTTGATATGCAGAATAGCTGGTTTGTGACCCCTGTGAAAGGGTTGTATGATCCACAGGTTGAGAACTGCTGTTCTACACATTTAATCTAGACACCAGCAGTTTTATTAGAAGAACTTAACTCAGTATTATCTTCTAACTTTACCCACAGAGTTAGATTTCACACTTGATTTTACAATCTAGCAGTAATGATATGGTTCTTTCTCTTAGAAATTGTTGTTTTTCAAAAATAATTGTCCTATTTTACATGTGTTTGACAATCGTAAACTACTCAATTACTTTTTGGAAAGTTTATTATTAAATCATAATTGAAAATGACTAGCCATGATTAAAGTATAAACAGATGTCTAATTAATGTACTAACTATCCGTCTCCAATATAGATCAGTCCTAGGAACAGTGAAGCCTCTTAATCTTGAATTTCAAAACAAAATATTCAGATTTCAGATTATTGTAACTTGCCTAAGGTAGGCAACATACACACCACGCACATACCCCCCCCCACATCACACTCCAACACTCATTCACATAAACACATCATACACATTTACCCTATACACACTCACTCACATGCACACCCTTTGTTACAGAAGTATTGTGAAACTCATTGTGTACCTGACCTAAATGCACCCAAAGAGATGAACAAGACTGTGAAGACTATCCTTTAAAGCTTTCAAAAACAAGTCATTATGATGACCTAAGCCTTGCATCTAGCAGGACACGGAGCAAACTGGGGTGATGCAGCCAAACGCAGCTGAGTTTCACTCTGCTCCCAGCGGCCCCCGTCTCTAGACAACACAGCAGCTTGGTTTCTGCAGGACCTGGTAAGCTTTGCTGAGCACCATGGTAATCTTGTAAGACACAAACCCCAGAAGTGATTTTACAACAACAGAAGCACCTCCACCACTAAGATAAGTATGCCTCCATTATATGTAAAATTACACACAGCAAATCTTGAGCAATTCATTCAGTAACCAATAAATATAAATTGTCTTAGAAATCTGCTATTTTTGACTTATCCCTTTGGATCCTGCAACTGTAGTTAAAATACACAGAAAGTAGTAGTTTGTCAGAAAGTGTGTGGCTGCATGATACACTTACTATGAAACAAACTGCTCTGAGTTAAGCATGGAGCACTCAGACCAGACACATGGGAGGCGTCTAAGACCCTCACAGCAGCTCATCCCAAGGAAGCATAACAGTTAGCTGAGCACACCCTAATAAGGGTTTCCACTGAAAACAGTAAGATGAGCTAGATTTCCAGTTCTGGAACAGATAAAGGAATGAGATAAGTAGGCAATGATGTACTAAAATACATTGGTCAAAAGCTGCCACGTTCGCCTTTGCTAGCCTAGAGCAAACGTTTCTGAAGTACTTATTCATGCTGACGTGTTATCAGGTGTATGTTGTAGAACCACCTTGACCACTAGCTTACGTGGCATCGAACCAGCAAAGGATCAGACTTACAAGAGGGTAATTGCTTTTTAAAGTTAAATTCAGGCTTTTCTATTGAAATAATTTCTATTTTTCCTAGTTCCTGAAATAGGCATCAGACTTCTAAAAAGAATAAGATCTCAGCCAAAAGCCACACAGTAAGTATTAAGACAGGACTAAGAAAAACAAGTTAATAAATTAACTTAAATAAATTAAAAAGGCTCATTGAAAACAGAATTGCAGCTTTTGGTCAGCAACCCCTGAACCACAGGCAAAGATCTGCCATGATTAAGGCAGGATTTCTATATGCAGTACCATGTATTTGCCCCACCCACCCGCCCGCCCAGTTCCCTTAGCATTCACCTTTACTTCAAATGCACTGCCAAGATGAAATAAAAGCTTCTCTAGTTTAAAACAGAAAGTCACATACAGCTCCTTCTGCCTTACAGTCTTCCTTATAGCTATGACAGCATTTTTTCTTTTGGTCTCTGTGCACTCGGTATAAGCAACTACTGCAAACAATCTCAAGACTTGAGCTATGACAGGCTGCAACGGTCAGGGTGACAGCCGCTGTAAGGAATTACTCTCTTCTTCGGCTGGAGTCAGCTTGAGGGTTGGCAGCTTCCGAGGAAGAAACTGAGGGCTCTGGCGGAGATTGTCATCCATCTGTAGAAAGCAGAAAGACACAGCTGACTAAGGCCAAGGCTCCTCTTTTGTGGACTGTGGCCTCCCCATCTAGACTACAGCCTGGAAGAGAGCAGAACTGGATGTTTGCAGGACTGAGGATGGAACAGTTCTCTGACAGTTGCTCACAAATACCAGCTGACTCAGTATCCACGAAAAGCAATATGGCTCATGCTTGCCCCATCACAAAATTATACCAAGTTCCACAAAAAAGCATATGGTGCTAAACTTGATCAGATACTCATTTAAGACACTTTCTATAAGTAAGGGTAAGCTCGATACCTCTAAATGTGCTCTGCCTTTCCTCCCTACACACTGAGGAACAGGCACAGTCCCACCCTGTATGAGATGACGAAACGAGGCTCAGACAAGAGAAGTCCCCCGTTCCAGATCCTAAAGCTAGTGTCATGAACCATGTTTTCTGATTCTAACACACCTGTTTTTAACTCCTCTTTTCCAAACTTAAAGAGAATGCCTGCAACACCTCGCCCCCCAAGTTTAGAGTATGTAGGCCAAAGGATGCTGGGGAAACTAGCAAGGACAACGGCTTCAAACACTCATCACTTCTAAGCCAACCTTAGAGAAAAATCAAGACTATTGAGAAAATGCCCAAGAAATGCACAGACACACTCTAGTACCCCTGGGACACTAGGGTAGATTACTCAGACCTCAGTCCATTTTCAGACCTCACCTTCACCCCAGAGCATTGCAGAAGATGAAAGATGTGCGTACTGGTGTTGAGTTCTCCATCAACTTCACGTTTTACAAAACTTGAAAGCAACTGCTATCAAACCACAAAACCAACAGAAAATAATATCCTATCATTCACCCAATAGACAGGCTGTTCTTAGAGCTCTGTATAAATGTAGAATATTTAAAATTCCCCCTTGTTTTCTCAGGATGATTTCAGAGCAAGGAAGAAACATTTTAGCAAAATGTGTGTGTGTGTGTGTGTGTGTGTGTGTGTGTGTGTGTGTAAGGTTTACAGAGGACAGAAAATAAAAGATTAATTTTAAATTTTCAAATAGGAAAATGTGACCAGAGAACAACTGTAGCAAGCAGCATTTGCTCTTCTGCAAGAACTGTCTCTCAAGCATTACTGTCTCTCTTAAGCACTACTATAAGCTGTGAACGGCGATGACTAAGAAGAGCCTTTGCTTTACTATGTTTTATCAACTATCACACACTTCCTACAGAAGAGCACATATGAACACCTGCTGGTCTAAAAAGATTCCCATAAGCTGATAAGGCCCCAAGGTGGACATGATAAAGTAGAGACGGAGCTCCTGATTTTACCTTCTGTCTGTGCTGGTATTTCATAGTTCCCCTGCCTTATCTGTCATGGACTCTACACATATAGAAAATGGAAACTACCTGGGTGGGTGGTGGTGGTGTACACTTTTTATCCCATCACTTGGGAGGCAGAGGCAGGAAGATCTCCGTGAGTTTGAGGCCAGCCTGGGCTACAAAGTGAGTTGCAGAACAGCCAGGACTATAGTATGACTGTTACACTGAGAAACCTTATCTCGGGGGGACGGGGGAGGATCTATGTTAAATATTTAAAACTACTAAATGAGCGAGCTCCTGAAACGGCATGAGCACTCTGTAAACATCTTCATAGGATGCATACTGGACTGAGCAAGGGAATAGAGCCCACCCAGACATGACTGACAGGGAAGAGGGAATGAGTGCTTAGACCCAGCAGAAAGTGATTTCAGGATAGAGCAAGGATAGCAAGCGAGGCTTGTTCTCATTTGCTGTCTTTAAAGTAATTTTTATGTCACCCAACTTGATAAATGCCAATTCTACAGTAAAAGGCAAAAGACAGACCCAATGCAATTATTCCATTTTCCCTCAGTGCAATCAGACCACTACTGGCTTCAAAACACCACATTAAATAAATATCCACTCAGAGTGTACATAAACAGCCTTTTGAAAAGTAAACTCTTTAAAACTGAGAGGGTGAAGTGAATACACAACCCAAACAGCAGCATTCCCGCAGAAAGGGAAATGATTGAAGCAACCGGACCTTTTCGATTAAGTTGGACTCCTTATTTACAAGTTGTGTGAGTTTCTGCAGGTTTGCGTCTATCACTTCTTGCCCGGCTGGAAAGAGACCTGGGAAGCCAGGAGAGAAACCAGGGAGAGAAAGAAAACTTTGAAAGGCTTTCAAGCTGTTTAGGACTGAAGAAAAAAAAAATGTTCTCAGCTTCCCCACCTTCCCAATTGGGCCCCCAGCCACCCCAAAAGGAGAACAGGAAAGAGCAAACACATTTGGGTGCAGGGCAAAGTTAGGAGGGGCAGCGGTGCTCCACAGGAAAGCAGAAAGGAAAACGCTGAATTGTGTTCTTGGAAGGCACTGAGCCACAGGATATGCAGCCAGCTACAGTGGGTACTGAAGGCACGGTGGTCTCGGGGTTATCTTGCCCCTCCCTGGTCACTTATATAGGTCATCAGTTGTAATGCGCTACAGCCATCTTGCTAAGGTACCGATTCTCTAACAGCTATTCGCCAGGCACCCGAGACATTTAAAGGGCTTTCTAATAGCAGACAGAGCCTTCTGGGATTGACTGGGAAGTAGGGAAAAGCTGTGTGGTACCGTTTGCTAGCCACCGCTCCAGAGTGACAAGGTTGGATGATACTTGGTCCCCTAACTTCCCATTTTCTAGACTTTCCTATATGTAAAGCAGATAATCCACCACAAAAAAATAACACAAAAAGAATAAAAGTAGCCTGTCTACCTAAGCCAGCTATCTCGTAACTTCTGTTTCTTAAAGGACAACTTCAGCCACCTCTACAAATAAAAACTTAGCGCCCAGCCCCTTAAGCACAATGCCCCCAGTCAGAGAATTCCATCCTAAGTGCCAAGAGCCCTCTACTTACTATATGTCCAGTTTGGTGCAATCAGTTTTCAAGTAGTGGAATCATGGGAGTGTACCTCACCAAAGTCAATCTGCTACTGATTTCTGTTCATGGAGGAAAATGCTGGAAGCAGCAGGTAAGAATCATTTAAAGCAACTGCCTATTTGCACGAGGATAAATACTACTTTTCAGCAGGGACTCAACACAGATGTGGTCTAATCTTTTAGAAGAAAGGGACTCACTTGGTGGGGGGGGGCGGCAATACTTATAAAGAAGATACACAGAATGTGTGAAGTGCAGAGGATGGTGGGGTCACATGCTGCTTTCTCCGTGTAAATAAGAACATGGCAGCAGATGTAACCGGAAGACCGCCAGGCCCTAAAGCTATGAGCCAGACTTGGCCCACATCTCCACTGCCAGGAGACTATTAAAACACCCAATCTGAATAAACATTAGCTAACTAAAAGCTGACTTACCCCCAGGCCCATGCCTAAAGTAGCTGTTTAGGATGTCATCACAGAGGCGGCACAGGTTGGAAAGCTGTTTCAGATGCTCCTGTAAGTGAACTTTGGGAAAACGCACTTTATAAAGAGGTGCAAGGAAACCAAACACGTAGGCGTCCAAGGTGGAAGGCCTGGAAACAAAGGACTCTCTGTCAAGAGCACTTAAGAGAAGACCGACTTGGACCATATTTTTAAAATGCCCTGCAAACTATCTGTTAAGTCTAATAGGCAGCATCATGCTCTGAATGGTTTACCATCATTTCTGTTTGCAAAAGTGAAGCACACAGGGTTTTATCTTCTAAGCAGTTTTTAAAATATCCTAGCCATTTATTTTATTCAGAAGAAGTGAAGGTTGTAATCCACAAACAGTATGGATTGGAAGCAGGGTGGGAGTAATGTTGGATAGTTTCACAGCCACTTATGCGGCACACTAAGCTAATATAAGATTAACACCAATGGAAAAAAAAAATTCCTATAAAAGCCAAGTAACTCCTGAGATAAGAATTGAACCCGGGGCCTCATGAGCGCCATCTGAGAGCTCTGCCACACAGTTATACCCCAGGTCCCCTTCTGAAGTGAAAAACTCATCTTTGGGGGGCTGGAAGAACTGCCTTTATCTCACAATGCACGGCATATCAAAATGACTCTTGTTTACACAATACAAATTATAAATTATATTTATATATTTAATAAGTATCAACAGTCCACACATGTCCAAAAAGTACCAGCGCTGGGACTTAGGAAAAGCTGGGTGACTTCCTTCAAGGTGTTCATTAAGCAGGGCCTGGCAACATGTGTACAACACACATAGCAGGGGCCCATGGCCTGTTGCCCTGTTGGAGGAGGAAGCCCAGTGGCTATTGGGGCGGGGCTGGACCAGCAAAACACTGGTCCAGACTTTTTTTTCTTTCTTTTTTAAGGGATAAGAGATAGCTTATTCTAGAGCCAAATAGGAGTGGAGTGGTCATGGCCCAGGGTTATAGCTTTAGGTCACTGGAAATAGTGTTTTCCAACTTGACAGAAGCTTATGAGGTTTTTTATAGTAACAGGACAAAGAAAGCCGTAAGTCAAGCATTTTTCAAGCACACTGGTTGAAACTATCAAAAAGGTGGCTTATAGCAAAATGACTTTTAATGGAATTTACTCACATGTCACCAAAGAAAAACTGAGATGTTCCCAGTCTGTTTGACAGAAGATTTAGGCACTCCTTGGCATCTCTGTATATCTGAAAAGGATGAAAGATACTTTGGAGGTAGCATCTCCAGGAAAGGCCACCAGTGCCTCCCCTCTCCATTCCCTAGTGCTCGCTGGGAGAATCTCATACCTGTGCTTCCACTTCATGGATTTGGTAGAGCGGCGGCTCTCCCCTTGTCAAGAGAATTCTATTCAGGGCTCCTCTAGACATCCTTCCAGGCAGGATTAAACTTAGAGGGAAGGGGATACGGGAGGCAAACCATGGCTTTGTCACAGTAAAGTAATTGTCATTCTCAACCCAGAAAGTGTGAAGCTGCCAAGGAAGGTAAAACAATTACAGGGATGTTCTTTTGCTAAAATAAACATCACTCAATCAATGAGGTCATTTTAAACATATGAATTTTGTTGATCGCTGTATCTCAGCATCCAGAATAGAGCCTAGCGCATACTAAGTACTCAATAAATACTCACTGAATGAGTGAACTACAATATAACAAATTCTATAGGCGGAACAAAGTTTCCTCTTCTATTGGTAGTGTTTATTTCAAAAACAGTATTATCGTGCTGGAGTGGAACTCAGTGGTAGAATGTTTCCCTAGCCAAGCAAGCAAGCAAACATTTTGTCATAATATAAAAGGTAAGACATATATGGGAAAATTCCTCTTTAAGATCCCCTCCTTTTGTTCTTTCCAAACAGACTACAACATTCTCACTAAATCACTACATTACTGCAGCATTCAGAAACACTCACCACAGCAGGGAGAAGTTTCTCTTCCAGGAGGGCGATGTACGCCAGGGTGTCTGCCCCTTGTTTTGCTGAGAGTTCACAGTCAGCATTGTATTTCTACTCAAAATCAAAACAAAACCTCTCAGAGATCAGAGAACATCCCAAAGGAAGCCAAGCAAATTACAACTCCTCACAAATGTCAAACCTGACATGGGAGGGGATACTAACCCAGTGAATACTATTAATGAAAGAGGGTTCTCAGAGCCACACCATTCACAAAGCGGAAAAAGTGTTGCTCATAATGTGTCAGCTGACTTCTATGGTTTTGTTCCTCATTAATGACCTTTGTTCAGAGGGTGGCATGTGGTAAAGTCACCAAGTAAAAGTAAGTATTTTTAACAGGAAAGGAAAAAACATATAGTTCTTTCCTAATGTTTTTCTCCATAAAAAAGGAAACTCTTCAATTGTGAATATGCTTAAATTTTAATGGTACAGGGTTTTTTTTTCCCATTGTACTGACAAACCAACTATAGCTTTTGTGCTTATGTGAATCTTTATGCTTAAACATCACGGATTTACTACATAAGTGTTTACACTTTCACGTATTTTAGATATATCATTTCATAAAGCATACAACTATCAGACACATGGTTTTTTAAAGGTGAAACACAAAGCTGGGGAATACAACTCAGTAATGGAGTGATTAGACAATCACCAGTCACAAGGCCCCAGGTTCAATTTCCAGCCAAAAATAAAACAGCTGCAATTTGGTAGGAGCTCAGGGCCACTCTTAGCAGGACATGAATAGCAACAATGAGACCACAGTGGCGATGCTATCAACCAGAGTAATCTTGAGTAATTACACTGAATCTTCTTACATCTATTTCAATAAATTCACAAAAATATACATTGCACATACTTCACCATGACTTCCAAATCTCAGTAAAAAGCGGGTTTCATGGCAATGGTAAGCAAGTCTTTGTTTTGTTTGTTTGTTTTTGTCATCAAAATCTAGGCATTCCCAGTTGACCAATGAATTGAAAGAAATAAAACCACCTTAAAATGAATTAAAAATAAAAGCCAGTCCAGTGGCTGTGCATACCTTTAATCCCAGCCCCCAGGAGGCAGAGGCAGGGTTATCCCTGTCTTGAAAAAAAACAAAAACTAAACAAACAAATAAAAAGTCATACAGGGTGCCAGGTGAAATGGGTCATGCCTATAACCCTAGCATTTGATGCTGGTCTGTGCTGCATAGTGGCAGCCAGGGTACTCTCCAGTATAACCCAGTCTAAAATAATAATAGGGTAACATGCAGAAAACTACATCTTCAAAAGGTGCAACCCACCTGTCTTCTTAAAAAGTTTAGTATTTTTGCAGGCTGAGAAACAACACTGTCTTCAGTTGTCAAAATCGGTACGTCACCTATAATCAAACACAGTTTACACACAAGCAAACACCATGATTTATTCTGAAGATTACAATACTTTAAAACTGTATCAGTTGTACATGGGAGAGCGTGAGTAGGAACGTTTGCTTTTTTTGTGTGGTTTCTCAAGGAGCAGTTCTGGAGAGCATTTTCGTTTTTCCTATTTTCCACAGACTTGGCCTGCACTTTGAGTCATTACTCAGAGTGATCAAATCACAGCTAAGGTCACTGCAAGAAGCTAAGACGCCCTAAGTACTGTAGGGCTACACAGCCATGGCTTTAAACACAAGAAGGGTGCAAAGGGCAGAAAGGGGCGTGCGGAAGCTTATCCTGTACCTCTTGATCCTCTCCAGGTGTTATCTATGACATTGACTTTCAAGGGTGCGCCAGAAAACTTGGCGTAAGCCTGAAACAGAGTTTGCAAGGAGACATTTCAGACGGAGTCGTGCAGGCCTGCAGAGCGGCTCTGAAGGCTGTCCGCGCGCCCGCGCCCCTCCCCGCCTGCAGTCGGGGCCGCGCAGGCCGGCTTCCCGCTTCCCGCTGCCGGGCACGGCGCTGCCAGGCGCACGAGAGGCCCGCCCGTGCCCGGCGGAGCCCGCAGCAAGCCAGCCCAGCCCCCCCCCCCGCGCCCCGGCCCGCCCGGAGGCCTCACCATCACCACCAGGGACTCGCTGTGCACCGAAGGGAGCCCCCAGCCACCTCCCCAGCAGCTGAGCTCCAAGGGGGCCGCCATCTTGCCGGGGCCGACCTCCCTCACCCGGAAGTACTCCTGCCGCCCACTCTCCAGCACGTGGAGTGGCGGTGGAGGCGGGTGGGGCGGGACGAGGAACGGGGGCTGACGACTCCCGGCTCTGGACCCAGGCAGGAGGGACGGCGCCCAGGCTTTGAAAGAGAATTAACCAGACTGGAAGCTAAAAGGACTGTGCCGTAAGGGGACCAGACCTGCCAGACGTCCTCCGCGTACTGATGGCATGCAGAATTACTGCTGACATCACTATGGTACACCGAAACCTGTACAGTGACTGTTCCCACAGACACTTTCAAATGACATGCAGCTGGTTGGTACACGGTAGGCCCGTAAAGTGATCGGCTTTATGATGGGCCATTGCCTGACAGTCCCGTCTCAGTTTCGGTTGCCGTTCCTATGTTAACGTGACTGGACTCACTAATAATGAACCCTGTTCTAAAGTTTGACAGAGGACTCCTACCTGCTCGCAGCGCTTCTCCTTCAATCTGGAACAACTTGCGTTCTGCTCCGACTGCTCTCCCCAAACTAAGTTTAACGGGGCTGGAAAACTGGCTCTGTAAATGCGCTTGTGGCTCTTGAAGACTTAGCTTGGTTCCCAGCACCCACATGGTGCGCAGAGCCCATGTAACTCCAGGTCCAGGAGATCTGAAGCCCTCTTGTGGCCCATATGAGCACTAGGCATTCACGTGATGTACATCTATCTGTACATGCAGGGAAAGCATATATGTAAAACTTTTTTCTTCTTTTACCTTTTAAGTTAAACCAACCTTTTACAAAATTAGGAGCTCCCTCCAACTTCCTGCAGCTCCTTGTATGCTCTAGAATTTTCTTCTGTCCTAGTCACAGGCTCTTTGGCTCCCACCGTACAGAAGCTCTTCGAGGAAGGGCAGGTCTGGCTTCCTACGTGAGAGACCAATGCAGATATGGAAGTTCTTTGCTTAGAAAGGTTCGTTTCAGTTCACAGTGCCAGAAAAGCTAGGAAACAAGGAGGACCCTAGGAGAGACGTACATGGTACCCTGGAGAAGGGTAAAGGGACAAGATCTCCCAAGCAAATTGGGAGCATGGGGGGAGGGGAGAGGGAGTTGGGGGGAAGAGGAGGAGAGAGAAGGACATGAGGGAGCAGGAAGATTGAGTCTGGGAAACAATAGAGGAGAGCAAAAAAAAAAAA
The DNA here is from genome assembly GCF_943737965.1 of Phodopus roborovskii. Taxonomy (NCBI): domain Eukaryota; kingdom Metazoa; phylum Chordata; class Mammalia; order Rodentia; family Cricetidae; genus Phodopus; species Phodopus roborovskii. The sequence continues at coordinate 6,177,126 of NW_026126413.1, read as the reverse complement.
AAAAAAAAAAAAAAAAGAGATACCACAATAGAGCCATTATAGGTTTTAAGAGAAATCTGGCACTAGGGAAATGTCCAGAGACCTACAAGGATGACCCCAACTAAGAATCTAAGCAATAGTGGAGAGGCTGCTTAAATGCCCTTCCCCGATAATGAGATTGATGACTACCTTATCTGCCATCCTAGAGCCCTCATCTAGTAGCTCGTGGAAACAGAAGCAGACACACCTTCAGCTAAACACTGAGCTGAATCCTGGAATCCAGTTGCAGAGAGGAAGGAGTGATGAGCAAAGGGGTCAAGACCAGGCTGGAGAAACCCACAGAGACAGCTGACCTGAACAAAGGGGAGCTCATGGACTCCAGTCTGATAGCTGAGAAACCAGCACAGGACTAACAAAGACTCCCTGAATGTGGGTGTTAGTTAGGAGGACTGGGCAGTCTATGGGGCCTCTGGTAGTACGTCAGTATTTATCCCTAGTGTATGAATGGACTTTGGGAGCCCATCCCATATAGAGGGATATTTTCTCAGCCTAGATGCTTGGGAGGGCCTAGGCACTGCTCCAAATGATATGACAGACTTTGAAGACTCCCCATGGAAGTCTGCTCTCTGGGGAGCAGAAAGGGGATGGGATGGGGGTTGGTGGGGGAAAACAAGGGAGGACAGGAGGGTGAGGGAACTGGGATTGACATGTAAAACAAGCTTGTTTCAAGATTAAGAAAAATGTCAAAAATGGAAAAAAGAGAAAGTTTTATTTCACTACCTGCTCTGCTGTTGCTGTCTTGAATTTTTTATCTTGGCATAAAGGGCTTTTCATTTTCATTTTAGACTAAACATTGTAATCCATTCATCCAGTTTTGTCTATGGGCCTAATGGGCATGTGGTAAATATTTCATTAAACCTGGTAATTTCTCAGAAAAACCATTAAAGAGATAACGTAGCTTTCAGAGGTAGGACCTGGGTGCTGCATGGATTTTATAGGCACCACAATAGTCATTCCAGATTAACCTCTTGATACACCGCTGGGCTTTCCCTTTTCCTTTGTGCAAGGGGATGCTTTGGTCCCCTTCAACTGAAACTCTGCAAATCTCCCTAACAATAATATTCAGTAATATTTGCTGGCACTATATACATAGTAAGGAAGCAGCCCTCCAAAATCAAAGTGCTCTGGTATTTTTTAACGGTAATGTTTCAAAAATAAGACATCACAGAAATGAAAGAGAAGACATTCCACCCTAAGAAGTCATTACTCACACATTTCAAGTGAGAAATGCTCAGCGAACGTAGTTGACGTTAAACAACACATTTACTGAGCAGATAGTACACACACTAGAAGGCTTTGGAAGAATACAGAGATACATGAGACATGGAGTCTCTATTTAGGAGTTTATAGTCTACAAATCAGACATCACACAGCTAGGTATTAAAAGAGATTGTTGGGATGGCGGCATGGCTCAGCTATTAAAGACCAAGCTCACAACCAAAACTAAAAAGTCACTGTGATCAGTAAATTTAGAGATATATGTAAAATATTAAAAACACAAAAGAGGGTCACTACAGGATCGTTGGAGGGTGTCTGGTTCATCTTTAATACAAAGGTAGTTATTTAACTTTCTGATTCAATGTTAAGGAAACTTCATGTTTTGAGAAATAAAATTCCAAGTAATAAAGCTCAGAGTCTGTGTACTGCAACCAGGTATTTAAAATAATCCCACAGTGAGAATGTGGATTCTCTGATTCTTGTTGGCAGTTGGGGTAGTAGGTGGTCAGAATTCTTTGTGGCCTTCTCTCCCACCACTCCTGCTACTTATGACAATTTAATTTGCATTAGAGAGAACTTAAATCTCTCCCTCTATTGTTAGGATGAGGCAGATAACAGCATCTTTTTCTACATGATAATTCTTTCTTAAGAGGTTTATTCGTGCCTAGTTAATAACACTCTTGTGTTGCTGCAATTCCTCTTGAAAGTCTATATCTGCTAGATTGAATGGTTGAATTTTAAATCACTGGTGTACGTGTTTACACTACCAGGCTGGATCCTGTTCCAGACAATGATAAAGAAAGCCAAAGCCATTAGAAATCAAGCCTGGTATGGGCATTTGGCTCCTATGACTTCCTGGCTGTTAAAGAGGTTGTTCCGGGTTCATCAGAATCATAATTTTGGGTTCTTCCCAGGCAAAGCCTTCTCAGTATCTGCAGAGCAGTCATGTATGGGCAGGATGGCCTGGACCACAACTTTATAATGACTCTTCCAGACCAAGTTTTCCCTGAACATTTTTGTTTTTCAGAAGATGCACATTAAGTGGCTTCATTTGAACTCAGAGGACCCGACCTTGGCATCTAGTCCTGTTGCTCATGTGTTTCTTAGTTTTACTTGGGGCTATGATACAAGTTCTATTAAAATCCCTACCCACCCCGTTTCTGTGACTGAGAATCTATGAAATATAGTTCCCGGCAAAAAAGCAATGTTTGTGATAAATGATCACACAGTCTGTAATCCCTTATGGGAGAGTTAACTGAACACCCTTGAACGTCCCTTAGTTTGTGTTCAGATATAGAAATCCTTAAGGAGAAAAATCCTATTGAAAATAGGTCAAGAGAACTTTTTTTTCTTAGCTTCTGATTTGCTATGCATTTGTGAACCAGTTATTAACTTTGATTGCTCAGCTCTTGAATTATAAAGTGAAGGCTCTTTTAGCTCTGAGGCACAACCATTAAATGTGTAACAAACATTTAGTAATAACTGACATTTATTAGAGCAATTTCTACAAAGCAGAATTGTTTTCAGTATGTGACATAACTCACTTGATCTCATAATAGCTCCATGAAGCAGTTCTGTTATCTCCCTTGCTTTTGTGGAGAGATATTAACAGACAAGGCTGTTAGTTAACTTTCCCAAACATGCATTAGGTGGGAGAACAAGGATTTAAACCCAGGCAATCGGCTTTAAACCTGAAACTCCTCCTTCGTCACGTTACAGTGGCTCCTATAATCTCCCAAGAAATCCATTTAAAAGTCTGCTTTTCATTTGCTTGTTTGAAGGCGAGTTATTAATATTTTTAAAAATCTCCCTTTGTGGCACAATACACACATTGTTACTTCTTTAAGTGATGTTTAACCTTAAGCCATTGAAAAAATCAATTGAACAACTTCTGTGTACCTAGCTCATTGCAAGGCAGCAGGAAATAAAAAACTGGTACCCATGCTTTCGGGTGAATAGTTGGTGAAATAAGAACTCTATGTTTGAGATAACCAAATACTAACAAAATGCACCATTTTGTCAAGAGCACAAATCTTATCTTGTTTTAGACAAAGGCTTTAAATATCTTTCCATGCTTGGCAAAGGCATAATGAAGGAAAGGGGGTGTTGATGTCCTTGAATCATGGGTCCGTTGGGTTTAGTTTAACATGAAGGAAGGAAGGCTATTCAGGTAATCTAGATGAGTGAAGATATGACATAGGAATGAAGGTGACTATGACAGGAAATTATAAACTGGATATTTATTAGAAGGAATGATGTTTTATTAATGGGTACCACGATTGGAAGTTGTGGGAAAGTATAATTCTGAAGGATGTAAAGGGAGAATAGAGCATCTGAAGAGAACAAATAGATTCCCCAGTCAAGGACAACAGGAATAATAGAGTTCTTTCATGAATATAAGAGGAGGAGAAGTTTTAAGAATCTGTAAATTGCATCAAGTGAAGCAAAAAATGGGCTGGAAAATGAAATGAGGAAATACTTCCGAATATCATGAAAGAGACCGCTTGGCACACCTGCACTGAGCATGTTTCACAGTGATGCTGATCGAAGTCAAACTGCCAGGATTACTAGAAGCAGTACAAAGAGAAGGGGTGGATAAGATCTTGAAGACATGAAAGAAATAGAAAAATCAGAACCCTGTAGAAGATAAAGTTTTTGGAAGAGTTGACCAGATGAATCTATATACAGATGAGGACAGAAACGGCCATTGTGAGCAAAAGCCTGAAATACTGTAAGGGGTAGGATCCTAAGAGTTGAGGGGCCAACATTAAGAACTTGAGCTATGAGGCTAACTGGAAATGAGAGAGATAAGAGACATGTTTACCCCTTGACAGCGAGGGAGCTTGAAGCAGAAACCCAGGATGCTGAGTAAGCTTGAGTCAAACTCGTCCAAATTTTTCTGTTATGATAGAAAGAAAAGGGGCCTAAGAAGGAAAGAAAGGCTGAGGTCAGGGGAGAGAGAGAGAGAGAGAGAGAGAGAGAGAGAGAGAGAGAGAGAGAGAGAGAGAGAGAGAGAGAGAGAGAGAGAAACATATTGGGACTATCTCCAGGGAATTGGTTGACAGTGGCATTGCTGACAGTATTAAAAATCGAACACAGTTCAGTATGAAGATAGATGACGCCAAAGACAGGCTAATCATGAGGTGTCTTCAAATAGGTGCTATTTAAATATTCAACTTTTTCAGTGACAATTGTCAGGGCACATTGCTATTGACTCCATTCCATCCTGACTTAAAGACAGTTCAAATCTATTCTTGCTTCTCAAGGTTAAACAGTAGGATGTTTGGCCTAAGGTGAAGCTACTGGATGCCTTGACCCTCAAGACCAAATTATAGAATGTTTGACTTAGGGAATGGTTACCAGATGTTTTGGGTATTGGGGAGATAATTACGTTTGCTTTATCCTTATGTCATGGTAAGGAAGTCTTTTGCCCTCCCCTTTTGCTTGAGTTATGTAAGGGCATCTGCGGTATTTACTGAGATCCCTCCAGACTCTATCTTCTGGTTTTTGTTTTTTGTTTTTTGTTTTTTGTTTGTCTATTTTTCTTTTTTCAGTTATCACTCCCCCTTTAAGGCACATTCAAACATGTCAGCTGGACCCAACAGACAACAATCTTGATTTCAGAATGTAACCAGACCAATTTACATTTTACCACTGATGCTAAGTTTTACATGCATACCTGACTTGTAGTATGTCGTAAGGGATTGTACTTAAACATGATGTCAAGAAATGAGAAGGCATTTAAGGGTTATGGAAGATGGCTTCAGTAGCTCCGTGTGGTGGAGCTCAGACATCATTAAGTCTAGCTGCATCTCTACAGGCATGTGGCTTTCTGCAAAGATAATTTTTGCCTAGAAGCATGACTAGGGACCCAGGTTTGTTCACTCATTGGGAGTCTATGTAGATACTATCAGTAGGTGATATATATTGGAAGGGCTTTATTTTTGCCCCTCTAGCATGGGGAACTTGAGATTTATATTTTGCATTAAAACAAAATGAATGCAATAAAAATTATTTTTGTAAATTACCTAATGTGGTGTTCCATGTATCCTGAAAGGATAAAATGATAATTGTATTTTAAATTTCCGTCATAGTTTTTAAGCGATGAGGGTAATAGGCCCTAAGTAAAAGTAAGATTTCTTCATCTCACTGAAAGCAGTGAAACAAATACTAACTAGTAACTGTGATAGATAAGCATGCACCTTTGTGACACTGAGGGGAGGCACTAAGGAAGTGAGGTCTTAAGTGCCAGATGAATCAAACTGGAATTTTAAAGAGTCCAAGAACCCAGGAGGAGATACATGCAAGAGTGTGTATGAGGGGAGGGGGGGGGGGTAGGAGAGAATCAGGGCACAAATAGAAGAGAGGAGAAATAGACTTGAACCCTAAAATATCTGTAATCTCTAAATGCAAGTGACCTAACACACCAGTTGGGAGTTGTTTGGCAGAATGGATAAAAATTTCAAGTCAAATGTATGCTGTCTTATGAGAAGTTTACTTCAAACATAGTGATATAGGTAGGTAGGCTTTAAGCATACATGAAAAAAGGTGGGAAAGTTATGTGATACAAACACTGAACAGGGGTAAAGTCGAAGCGGGAGTGTTAGTTAATGGAGATTAAGTAGTTTTCAGATCAAATTAGTATTGGAAAGAAAGGCCTTACTGGATGATAAATGAGCCGACCTGTTAATATTTATAGCAGTTCTAAATGTGAGCATTATTTTAGTTATTTTTGCTGTAGCTTTGATCAAATGCCTAAGGAGGAATAGCTTAATGACTAAAAACATCTATGGTATATGTTTTCTACATACTAGAAATTAATAATAGAAAGATACAAATAAAAATTACAAATATGGAAATTAATACAAGCCTAAATAATTACATAGTGAACTAGGAAGCCATAAAGGAAGAGAAAAATCCCACACCTGACTAATTATAAACACAGAAAAGCATGCTGAGGGAATGAAAAATTAAATCACAGACTTGGAGGAAAATGTGCAAAATGCATATCTGTTAAAAAGACCTGTGCAAGCCAGGCAGTGGCGGCAACCCTTTAATTCCAGCAGGATGGATCTCTGTGAATTCAAAGCCTGCCTGGTCTACAGAGCAAATTCCAGGACAGTCTCAAAAAAACAAAACACAACAAAAAGACTTGTTGTGCCCCAACCCCAAACACAAAGAAATCCAAAATAAAAAAAAAATAGTAAAAAAATAATAGAAGCATGCATTGATCAACTTTCTGTTTTGTATATTAAAAAATAAAACAAAACAAAAACAAAAGCTGAGATATTCAACTTAAAGGGGGGATGTTTTACTTTGGTTCAGAGTTTTGCGAGTGGCAGTTTGTGATCAATTGAATCCACTGCTTTGGGCCCCTGGAAAGGTGGCCTGCCACGTGATGCTGGAGAGTGTGATGATGCCTCATGGCTGCTGAAAAGCAAAAGTGAATGAACAAGAGCCAAACTCTTCTTCAAGGGCACACTTCCGACTTCCGTGGGACAAGAAGATTTCTGTCAAGGCCCACTCACTCCTAAAGGCATTTGAGATAGTGCCACAGCTGGGGATCAAGAGTTTTAGACATGGGCCTTTGCATGCATTTAGCCCAATCGAAGCAACAAGAAAGCAAACAACCCAACCTAAAGATGGAGAAAAGTTTTAGATAGACAGACACATTACAGAACTGTCCTATGGAAGGAAGTGAACCTGTGGAGACAGGGTAGACTTCATTGTACGAACAATGAGATATCAGCACACACCTCTTGGAGCAGAGTGCCTACAATCCAAACTTGACAACCTCAAGCAGTTCTCACGTCCCAAGAGCATGAAGAAACTGTCAGTCATTGTGGCTGGGAATGCGAAACTTTGAAAGACAGCATTAAATAAATGTTATCTTGCTGTATGTTGTGTGTTAAGATGTTCTCCCTCCCTCACAAAGGTGCACGGAGGGCTGGGGATAACAGCTCCCCATTAAATGCTTCCCTAGCACACACAGAGTTCTGTGTTCCATGCCCAGCACCACAGAAAGCATGTACCACCATGCATGTAATTCCAGAAGCAAGAGGATCATAATTTTAAGATCTTTTGTACTACATAGTGAGTTGAACGCCAGCTTGGATACATGAGACCCTGCCTCAAAAAACAAAAACAAAAAGGTATGCTGAACCCTAATACCTATGAGTGTGACCTTATTTGGAAACAGGTTCTTCGAGAATAAAGTCAAATTGAGGGGAGAACATGCTGGATTAGGATGGGTCTGAAATCCAATGATCAATGATAGGAAAGATAGAGAGACATGCTGAGACAGACGCAGACACGCTGTGCTGTTTGGCTTTTGCCAACCTCACACAAACCCAGACCTATCTGGGAAAAGGGAATCCCAGTTGAGGAACTGCCTCCGTCAGATTGCCCTTTGCTCATATCTATGGGACGTTGTCTTGTTTACTACATTGATGTGGGAGGGCACAGTCCACTGTGAGCAGGGCTGTTTCTGGAAGGTGGCCCTGTGCTGCATGAGAAGGAAGCTGAGGAAACCAGAGAAGCAAGCCCGTAAGCAGTGTCCCCCGGGGATCTATGCTTCAGTTCCTGACTCCGGGTTCCTGCCTTGAATTCCTACACTGGCTTTCCTGGATGACGGGGCTGTAACCTGTAAGCCAAATAAACCCTTTTCTCGAATGTTGCTTGTGTTCAGTGTCTTCATCACAGCAACAGAGAGCAAATTAGAACACAAAGAAAAAAGTTACAAAGGCCATTTAAATAAGCCAAGCTGTACTGAAGATGGCTGGGTATCGTGGGGAGCTAGGAAGAGACGAGGAAGGACTCCTCCCTGCAGCCTCGAGCAGGAGCACAGAGCTGCTGACAACTTGTTTTCAGACTTCTAGCCTCCAGCATTACGAAAGTGAATCTATTATTTTAAGCCACCAAGTTCATGGTAATTTACTACAACAGTCCTAGAAAACTGAAGCACCACACAATGCAGCCGTTGTGCTCTTAGGTATTTCCTCGACGGGTTTGCAGACTTACGTCTTTTCATCAGCAAGACCATGGCATTTAAATGTCTCCCCAGAGAGATGTTCTGAATGTTCTGCTGACCACACGGCTTTCTAGAATCAATACCAGCGATTAAAGACAGGCCTCGTGGAGGGAGGCTGCTCCCAGGGCCACATTCTTAGCACTGGTATGCCTCCTTGTACCACGGGGATCCAGTCATCCTTGGAAATCACTGGAATCCTCATTGCAACCCACAAATCCGCCAGAATTCTCTATTTTGACTGAAGACACATTCAAAAGTTTGCTTTAAGGAAAAAAAAAAAAACCCAATATGTAAAAAAAAAGTAATTTATGTTATGTAAATAGCTTTCTATTTCCTCCTTTGGATTAGTCCAATGGATTAGGAGGAGACAATAAATTCACATGCCTTGAATTTTTATAGTGATAACTGAAAAGTTATAGTTATGATTTCACTTTGATCTTAGTTATTTCCAGAACTTAGCTTTTAGGGAGCTGACTTATTCTTTCAAATTGTTTATCATCAATAATGAATAACAAATCTTGCCTTGTGAGATTTGATGTCTTATAATCTGCATAAATACAGGCTTTTTTAGGGGGAATTTTTGCTTAATAATCAAAATTTTTTGGTGCTTTCCTTCTCTATTCTCTATTCTTCTCTGTGTTCTTTCTCTTGGCTTTATAAACAAATTATTTTCAAAAGCAAGGTCACCTAGCAATTAAAAACAGTCCATAGTCTATCATATCAGTGATATAAAATAAAACATCCTTGGTCTGAACTCTGACTTTAGGGGAACCCCTCATGAAATATTATTACTCAAATTAGTGCCTTAAATATCATCTAGCACTCTGAAAGAAATGGTTGTGCTTTTTAGGCGATAGAAACATCTTAGGGAGAAGAGAGAACAGAACTCAGTGAGTTTGTTAGCTGTGTGATGGTTCACAGTTCTAGATACCTTGCTATCCATATTTATCTAGGTCCCAAAGAAATAACATCAAAAAGCAAAGAGGGTGGCATATTGTGAACTTCTTTTCAAAACACCTCTGAATGTAAACACTTGTGAATATTGCTAATTTTTATTATTCCATTTGTTCAAATCACATGGTTTTCTGCCTGTAGAACTTTTACCCTGATTTTCTATCCAAATGTGGAGGACAGGTTTTATATGGCCCACAGCATCCAGTAAGTACATAATAAATGTTTGCAATTGATGGGCACAAAACACATTTGTGGCTTGTTCCATCTCCAACACCTCAAAGCACACTTGGCTTTTCACCATAAGACCCAGCCCTTTCTAGAATGGCTTCCCCTGACGTCTCCTTCCTCATTTCACCCTATCTCCTTCCTTCTACTCAATACCTGTGCTGACTTGAGATACTGAATTCCCATTTCATTGGATTCCTGATATGGAGCACTTGCCTTCTGCCATTATCTCCCATCCCCTCCTTTGATTCTGTCATAGGTGTGGGCAAGAATGTTCTGTGACTACACGCAGCTCAGACACCTTCCATTTTGTTATTGGCATGGGTAATAAGGTCATCTTCCATCTAAGACTAACCATAACACTAAAACTCACAAAGAAAGAAGAGGGGTGGCTGAGTCCAGGGAGGAGGTGTCTCTAGTGTGGAATGTTATGGAACTCAGTGTGAATACCCCAGAGTGATGCTTCCTTCCAAACACACCTGTGTGCTTGCATTGGAAGTACAGGGCAGGTTGCAGGAACTGCAGGTGCTTCCTGAATACAAAGACACTGTTTTCAAGTCTTCATTTTGCAGAAGAGATTCTCTAGATGTTTTTTGTTTGTTTGTTTGTTTTGTTTTGTTTTGGGTTTTTTTTGGTTTTGTTTTGTTTTATGTTCCTGTAACAACACATCTTTACATTTATTCTTCTTCAAAGTAATTCCTGTCTGTGGGCATGACTAATTTTTTTATCAAAAGCAAGAGAAACAATTGATTCTTTAACTATTTGTCTGATCTATGAATCTCCTTGCTCACTTTGGACTTCATGAGCCAGGTAATGTTTGTTGTTTATTTGTTTGAGATATGGTTCCTTTGTGTACCCTGGCTGTCCTGAGACTTGCTCTGTAGACCAGGCTGACCTTGAACTCAGAGATCTACCTGCTTCTGCCTCCAAAGTGCTGGAGCTAAAGGCGTGCACCACCACTGAGCAGCCAATATCTTTTTTAAGATAAGTGGTTTGTGTGAGTATATGGCATGTACATGCGGTGCCCACGGATGCCAGAAGAGAGCATTGGAGCTACAGGTGGTTGTGAGCTGCCAGATATGAGTGCTAGGAATGGAACTCCTATCCTTTAGAAGAGCATGAAGAAATTATAAACTGACCCATCTCTTCAGCCACAGCCAAACAGTGTCTTGAAGATGATGCAGTTGCAATTCTTGTGGAATGAGCATTTTGGGATTCAAAAATGGTACTGTCCACATAGTTTCCCTTTACATACACCCTGCATTTGCTGCTGTGTTTTAGAAACACCTTGGAGGCTGAGTAATGGAGCTAGCAATAGCATTTCTTGAAGTCCTCATCACAACTGAAGGGGTAGGTAGAATCATGTCCATCTATCCCTGTTAAGATGCAGCTCGTTACTGACGTGCAGGAGTGGGGGCAAACATGCCATTGTTTGTGGCCAGTTCTGGATGTGAATGAATTCTGGGTGTTGTGAGATTACACATGAAGGATCATTCTTCCGTTTTGCAGAGGGACTGGAAATGTGACAAGATAAAAGAAGCATCCAAGGAGGAGATGGATCAGGGGAAAGGTTTGGGCAGGTGTAAGCAACCCAAGAAAAGACAATGGACATATGCTAATCTCTGTGTTCTGAGAACCAGTGTAGCTCAACATTTCAGGAAGGTAGAGTGGGCAGTAGAAACGAAATATTGACAACTAGCACAATGCCTACAATATGGACTACAACACACATAGAGCATTTGTGGGCATGTTGAAGAATTTGGATTTCAAAGGAGAAAGGGGAGCTATCTTGTTTCAAAGCAATTATGTGAAAAAAAATTACATGAGGGTTTTTATTCAGCTTTGTTTGCCAGCAAACCCTGTCTACTTCACAGATACTGTCAAATAATGTAAGTTAGTATATTACAAAAGGTAAATGAATAATACCAACATGAAAAATATTATAAAGCACTATTTTAGGGAAAAAAATATGCTATGCCATACCATCAACATCCTTTGAACATTGCGTCTGTTGATGCTTTTTACCATCATAATCATATTGTACTGTCAGTTCTGTTTGTTTTTGTTCACTATCATCAGTAATAAGATAGCAAATTGACTTTGTGCAGTACTGGGTTCATATCTGATGGGCACTGTATAATAAGTATCCTGTCTTCCAGCATCTGGCTGTATCTCCAATGACTTCCTGTGGAGATGGGACAGACCATCTCAAGGGCATCTCTATAAAGGCATATCTGTTTGGCCAGAAAATAACAGAGGTCTCTTCTTGCCCTGGCACTGGTCACTGACATCCTCGCAATGGGCGTCAGAGATGGTCTCAGTGCTATGAATGACTCTGCTGCCCCTGAACCATTAGCATCTCCCAAAGAGGAACAGGGGACCAAAGACCATGCCCTCTGCTTTGTGTACAATCACTCTTCCTAAAAAAGGCCAGGGAACCCCTTCTGAGGGTCGCATGCTACATCTTAATGTAAATAATGTTCAGAAAAGGTAGAGAGAGTCAAGGATAATCACTCCGTGCTAAGCAGAGAGCTCAGAAGCACTTGCATCAAGGACAAACTGAGCAGTGAATGTCACTGGAGAGTCCTGAAACACTTCAAGGAGAGAAGTGGATTGGCAGTTGAGGAACTCCAAAAGACATCAGAAGTGGGGTTCAGGGACTATGGGAGCAAAGTTAAATGTGGGCAACTGGATATTTAAAGACTGGCCATCTGAAACACTCCATCTGACCTTCCTCTTCTTTAATTCTCAAGAACAGAAGAGATACCTAGTAAGAGCAGGATTGTCTCCACAACAGTTCCCACTGCAGCCTGTCCCAGGCGGTCTGGTGGCAAGCTAAGCACTGTGGCTGGCTCCCGGGATGGGAGAGATGAAAGTGAACATTTCCAGGAGACAGGTATGGAGAAGTTTCCATGATTTTCTACAATGAATCTGTTAGCTGAGTAGTGGGAGCAATGTGTATTATTGCACACACGCTCATGTGTGCCTGAGTATAAGCATATTATTCCACACACACTCCCATGTGCCTAAGCAGTATAAGCATTGCTCTGCTCTGCAAAGGGGAATCAGAGATGTTTAGGGGAGAGGGAAAAGGGGATGAAAATGAGGCCAGAGGGGCAGGGGCTAAGGAGAAGAAATAAGTGGGAAGAGAGAAAGGCAGAAGAGAAATGATGATTTTGAACAGGGCTAGAGGTCGCCATACAGTCTGCTGGGCTGGGGTCCTATCCATCAGTTTTCTGTTTAGATAATTCTGCAACCATCTCCTATTGACCTCAAGGCTCAACTGCACCTAGCATGGTTTCTAAAATCCACCCACAAAATAGCTCCATCCAACTTAAAGCAGCTCCCCCCAGCAGACAAGAAAAAGGGGAGAAGAGGTTAGCACACACACATACACACACACACACACAGAGAGAGAGAGAGGGACAGAGAGAGAGAGAGAGAGAGAGAGAGAGAGAGAGAGAGAGAGAGAGAGAGAGAGAGAGAGAAGCAGGAAAGGCAATGAGCATTGCATCTGAATGAGCCTGAGCAGCCCTCAGCTCCTTCCCTTTGGGGAATAAAACAGATGCTATAGCCAAGTTCAGAACGAAACTGCATCTCCCTCCAGACCCCTCTTCTGCCATCACTGTATAATTTACTGTAATTTACAAGCAAGATGTCTGCATAGTTAATCTTCCTCTTTCGCATCTGGTATTTGTCATCAGAAACGAGCGGGTGGGAGACCCTGAAGAGGCTCTTCACGCAGCGTAGATTGAGAACATCCCAGGTCGGTTTCTTTAAGCATTGAAAGGGAAGATGAGTGCTAGGAGCTCTGTGATAGCAGGTTGGGGGAGGTCCTGGTGTTGTCTGAATGAATTAGGGGCAGACAGGGGAAAATAAAGGACTCTTTATTAACTTTATTAACTTTTACAGCTAAAAGGGTTCTTAAAATCCAGCTGGCTTTCTCAGTCTCTTCATGTAGTGGGCAGCTTTCACAGGGACCCTGATGGCTAAGATAAAACTGAAAGCTGAATTTTCTATGACATCATCCAGGACTGGCTTAACATTTAATGTTTTCTTCCAGATGGAGAAAATGGAAAATTTGAGATTATTCATTTCATAGAAGTATTGTTGTAATTTCTGTGTTTGCTCCCCCCAAATGCGTGCATTGCAAGCTTGATTCACCATGCCGCAGGGTTGGTAGGAGTTTGGGGCCTGGGATGGAACTCTCATAAATGGAATGATGTCATTTCTCAAGGGTGGGGTTTCAACCTTGAGAATTGGCAATGATACTTCAAGTCTGCCCCTCATATCTTGTCTCCTTTACCCCTGGCATGTTATGACATAATACACAGGCCCTCACAGGATGCTACAACTTGTCACTGGACTTGGCAGCCTTCACCCCAGAGCTGAATGACCTCTCCGTGTTCATTCTGAAGACTTAGATCTTTGCAGGACATTAGGTTGTACCCTTGCTGTTTCTCGCCCACTATAGCCATCCCTCTGCTCTGGTCTACCGAAACGCTACCAAAGTGTAGAAATGAACCATTAGATGAAAGATTGGATAAGTGGTTACCCATTAAGTCAAAGCTGCAACTTTTAGCATTCTGTAGCCGCGGCAAACAAAGAATAAATGATCAACTAGAATTGTAGAAAGCAGGGCATGGCGGTGCATGCCTTTAATCCCAACTGTCAGGAGGCAGAGGTGGGTGGGTCTCTGTGTGAGTTCCAGGTCAGCCAGAAATGCAGGGAGCCTCTGTCTCAAAAAAAAAAAAAAAAAAAAATCACAATATATAGGCAGAGGACCTGGTGCAGATCGGAGCAGGCCCTGAGCTTGCTGATTCCATCTCTGTGAGTTCATATGAGCTTTGCTCAGTTGGTTTAGAGGGCCTTGTTCTCCTGTCTTCCATCCCCTCTGGCTCCTACACACTTGCCTCCTCTTTTCCCTTGGAGTTTGCAAGCTCTGAGGGGAGGGGTTTGATGGAGATATCACTTTTAGCGCTGTGTGTTCCAAGGACTGTGTGTAATGTCTGTCTGTGGCTCTCCATATTTCTTCCCATCTGCTGCAAGAGGAAGCTTCTCTGATGATGATAGAATAAGGCACTGATCTCTGCATATAGCAGAATTATAGCAGAATATCACTCTGACTCATTTTACCATTACTGGGTTTCTTTTGTTGTTGTTGTTTATTTGAGAGTTTGTTTGTCTGACCGGTAGTGTTGATTTTACCATAGGTCTCTGGGACTTCTGAGTGTGTGGATGAAAGGGTCTGATTCTCGAGGCTTCTCTTTGGATCTGTTCCTCCTGTTGGTTTGTCAAACTTTGATGTGATGCTCTTTGTGTTCTTTTCCTATTATATTTTCTTTTGTTGTGTTCTGTTGTTATCTCTTAGAAGTCTGTTCTTTTATAGGGGGAGACAGAAAGGGAGTGGATCAGGAGAGGATAGGATGTGGGGAGGAGCTGGGAGAAGTAAAGGGAGGGGAAAATATAATCAGGGTATGTTGTGTGAGAAACAAACATTCTCAATAAAAGGGAAAATGAAGAAAGAACAGTATTGAGAGCTCAGAAAATAGCAGTTACTGCATTAGAGTTCGTGCAGAAAAATTGGGCTTAAGATGTTTGGGGACAGGACTGGGTTTTTGTGTCTCTTTCCTAACTTCTTTGATATTTATGTCAGTGTTTTGGTACAACCAAACAGAATAGAAAAGAAGTTCAAAGTCCCCAGGTTTCCATACTGGCAAAAAAAATAAGAGAGTCTAGATTTCTTAAAATTTAGAAGCTTAATGCTCCATGCGTAATAAAAATAAGTGTAGCTAAGGTTAATCAGTACATTTGCAGTAATCACAATTAACTATCCTTTAGCATTAACTGAATTTGACAATTGTGTGAATAAATGAAGTCATTCTTAATACATTTGAAGAGACAAGCCACAAATCATCTTAAACTTTGTACAGAGAAACGGAGGCACAAAGGAGCGAGAGTGTGGTTTGGGCACTAGAGAACCGGGATCAGGCCTGTTTCTGCCACGGGTGGGCCCGAGCAGCTCAGCCTGCTCTGTGAATCTTAGTGCCCCATCCTGTATAAGGGAAACACCAATAAGTTCTATGTGTGTGCTTGTATGTCTCCAGGAAAAATTATGCATGTTAGACATGTGTCCAAACTGGGATACTGTACATCAGTTTCATTTGTGACATTGTTTTTAAAGTGCAATGTGTATTTTAAAGGTTTTTTTTTTTTTCTGAAAAGTAATAGGTTCCATAGAAACAAAGAACTGAAAAAAAAAAAAAATTCTGCTTGTCAGCCTTCAAACTTGTAACTGATGCATCTGTCGGGGACCATTGTGCTCAAAGATTCAAATTGTGAATGAAACTGAGACCCTGGGAATCAGTGAGCAGCCAGACATAAGTGCTGAATTGCAGAAGAGTGCTGGTCTTCTGAGCCCAGCTGTACACACAGCACATGCTGTCAGGATGTGTTACTGTTTGGAGCCTTATTGCTGCAATGTGGGTGGGATGTTTTTCCTTTCTGAGGGCGCATGCGGGTGCGTGTGTGCGTGCATGCATGTGTGTGTGTGTGTGTGTGAGAGAGAGAGAGTGTGTGAGAGAGAGAGGAAGTGTGTGTGCGTGCGTGTGTGTGAGAGAGAGAGGGAGTGTGTGTGTGTGAGGGAGTGTGTGTGTGAGAGAGAGTGTGTGTGAGAGAGGGAGTGTGTGTGAGAGAGAGAGTGTGTGTGTGTGTGAGAGAGGAGTGTGTGTGTGTGTGTGTGTGTGTGTGTGTGTGTGTGTGTGATGAATATAGATATCAGAGAAAATCCTTCGATGTCAGTCCCAACCTTCTACCTTGTTTAAGACAGGGTCTCTTGTTTGCTCTTGTGTCTGTCATGCTAACTAGCTTGCAAGCTTCATGATTCTCTTGTCTCCATTTCCCACCTTCGTGGAGGAGCTCCAGGGTTATGGGAGGAGCTCCGGGGTTATGGGAGGAGCTCCGGGGTTATGGGTGTACACCACTGCTTCTCATTTTGTTCTGGTCCTCACATGAGTAAGCGAGCACTTTACCCACTGACTCGTTTGTTGGACTTTGTCTGAGACAATTACTTATACTCTCCTAAAATAGTAATGACTTTGTTGAATTTTGAAAATAAAAAGAATAGAAATGCTTTCAAGGAACACAAATGAAGACTCTGAATCTTATATTTGGGGTAAGATCTGAGGAAAATCTGAGTCTGCACCCAGAATACATGTGAACAATCCCCAGCACAACAGAAGAACATTATAGAGTTTATTAGCATGTAACATCAGTGTTGACCAAAACAATTGAATTAGTGTGATTTTTATGAAAGAGACTAACTTTAGTCTGTGTGTTTATGGTTATATGGTAGTTCTGAAAGACAAGTAGTTTGTTTAACAGACCACATTAACATTGGAAGGCAGTCAGTGAGCTTCTTTCGATTCATTTCAATCATTGGTTTATATCATGATATAAAAGTGGTTCTTACTTAAAATATAAAACTGATCATTCCCATAAAATTTAAGACAAAAAAAGTTTAATATGTCAAAGTGAGAAGCTAAAGAAAAATGTCTTCTTCTCCAGATGGGTTACTAGATAAAACACAAGATTATTGGTTAAATTTTAATTTCTTATGAATAATGAATGATGTTTCATATACATAAAACCTTCAAAGTTATACGGGCTTCCTATATTTTTATTCACTGAATATGGCAATCATAATGTAAAGGATTAATTTTGTTTCCAAACACTATTGCTGAATAAAACCCAAACTAAATAATGGTCAATTCATTTGGAAAATAAGTCACTATCACTTCAAATCTTACACAACTGGAGCTTTTCAACGCTGGCACAACTGACATTGGACTGGATAGTTCTTTGTTGAGGGGCTGTCATCTGTCAGGTGCTTTGCAATCCCCTGGCCTGTCCTCAGCTAGATGCTAGGAGCAACCCTTTGTTATCAAAGACAAATCAATATGTCTCTGGGCAGGATTAGAAGCTCAGGATGTATACTGCTTAGCCTGCAGGCAGGGAGGTCTGAGTTCAATCCCTAGAAAATATTTAAAAAGCAAACAAACAAAAAAAAAAAACAAAAACAAAAAAAGCAGAACCTGGTGATGCACACTGGGAGTTCTAGCACTGGGGACATAGACAGTTGATGCCTGGAACACGGTGGCTTCCTTAGTCTACATGGTGAGCTCCAGGCCAAAGAGAAACCTTGTCTCAAAAAATACGGTGACTGGCACCAGATGTATGGCAGCCAAGACTGACGACTGGCCTCAACAGCATACATGTGTACGTGCGTGCACTTGCACACTCGTGGGGGGGCACGAACACACACCTCTACATGTTTCTAAATGTGCCAGGAGGAAGTAATGGGTGGTAGAACCTCTCCTGGTTAAGGACCGCTGTTCCAAGGGAAGAAACGTGTTTATAAGTTTGGTGTGTGGTATTTTAGTAGAAACCTGACCTGGCCTGCCCTGGCCTGGTCTTGAAAAAAGAAAGGGAAAGACATTTTTATGCGACATTCATTTTAGAGTATTTTGGGAGAGACATCAATGGAGGGTTGCTAGGAAATGGATGAGCCAGCTGGTGCATGTGGAATGGTTTTGCATTCTGGGGCACCATTAGAAGATTCTGCTTGATCAAGGGTCTGGAGAAAAGTGGGCAGCAGAGAGTACTCGCCGTTCACTCAGTGTCCCAGCAAGGCCTCATCCAGGCTCTGAAAGGACAGTTAGTACAGATTTCTGGGGAAGGCATGCTGTATTTGGATAGTAATGACTGAAATTCCACTTTAGGCTACCCAGCTTCTCAGCAGTGTGTGTGTGTGTGTGTGTGTGTGTGTGTGTGTGTGTGTGTGTGTGTGTAAACACATGGCCAAGAAATGCTGTCAGAACCCAAGTAAGGAAGCTGTTTACTACTTGATTTTTTTTTTCACAAACTAACTTGACAGGGAATTTTGCAAAAGTGTTGTTCCTATTTTTCCTAAGAAAAGTATGTGAATTTAGTTTTCTATTTAACCAAAAGAGTAGCACAGTTACACATATTAAGAAAAAATCTTGAAAGAATTAACCTTTCAAGCCAGTGTGTGTCTAAGTTATTCCATGGTCCTGTGTGGAGAGTGGAGAGCCACTAATCATTTTGTCCGCCCAAGAATTTCGAGCATAATCCTGCTCCCCACCAAAATTCTACAAGGTTGCCAGGTTAGAGTCAAAATTCAAATCTGCTTCCAAAAAGGGGAAACTCAAAAGGACAAGTGTTCAAATGGGTTCCAACAATAATGTGAGAATATCTTATTCTGCCTTTATTAATTTGTGATTTATAATTTTCAGTTCTGTGAAGAAGATTCAACAAAATTCTTTCAATCAAGTTGTTCTGAGTAAATTTAGAGGGCCAGTCTCCCAAAAGTATTCTTTCTCCTCCTGCTCTTCCTAATCTCCTGCTCCTCCTTCTGCTGTGTGTCAAGTCAACTCTACAAAGGGCAAAGGCAAGGGAAGATCTCTTGTCCTTATGGTCAGCCCCAAAATTCTCAATGCAGTATGATCGGATACAGTAGAAGCATTCCTCCTAGAAATATAGTAAGAAATATGTAGTTAAGTTGCTCAAACGTGGGCCCCACAATAGACTATCTAACAAAATAAAAACTGGCTATTCTGTCACATAACAGGATGGAAGTTTACATATACACAGTGGTCCAGGGCTTGCAGAGAGCTTCATTCAAGTAGAGTACAGCCACCTCAGTACTTCCAAGCATGTTACTCCTGACCCTGTAGGCATTCCCTTTATCCTGTAGTCAAAGTGTGCTCACCTTTAGTCCATTTTTGTCTCAACTTGCAGGAAAGGAGGTAGAGAGGTGGCAGGACACAAAATAGCTGTTTTCTGTTAAAGAAAGCTCACAGGATAGTGTTCCCAGGAGGTACTCTGTCAGAGAAGTGTGTGGGGAATTCTTTAAGGGGTATTTCTTGGATCCGTGCCTGTGGGGGAGAAAGGAAGGAGACAATAAAGAGGTAGGGAAGTTAGGTTGGTGGGCAGAACAGCTAAGTCTTTTGTTAGCTAGCACAGATTCTGCAGAAGCTCAGATGATCTCACAGATAGTTTTAGATGTTGGCCCTTTGGGTTCCTTGACTAGGCATTGGTGCTGAGAGATCCCAGGAAAGAGGCATGACTTTAGATGACACAGATCTTTTCAACTGAGACAAGTTTCAAGGAGAGCCATCACCTGTCAGCCTCCCAGAAGGAAAGATGGCAGGGAATCACAGTGTCCTTGAGGGGATGTGAACAACAAGTTGATATGCCACTCATTTTGTATCTCTTCATGAATAATATCTAGAATGGCCAATGTAACTACCAG
Source organism: Phodopus roborovskii (assembly GCF_943737965.1). Lineage (NCBI taxonomy): Eukaryota > Metazoa > Chordata > Mammalia > Rodentia > Cricetidae > Phodopus > Phodopus roborovskii. The sequence goes on along the minus strand of NW_026126413.1, from coordinate 6,157,327 downwards.
GGAGTGTCGAATACATTTCTCTAGCTAGGAAGCGTGGTCTTAGTTACCATTAAAAGGAATAGTGGGAGGATGGAAATGAAAAGTCTTGTTGAGTTTAACAAATGGACTACAGCAAAAACATTTGATTGCGCTAGGCTAACTCACAGAGTCAGAAAGAGCTAAAGATCAGACAAGAACAAACGATAGGTTGCTCACACCCAGATGTCCTTTAAGCAGGTATCTCAAAGTCAGCTAGATTTCATGATGGGCCAGGGCTGAGTTGTCAGAGCTCTGCAGAAATCGATTCCTAAGGGTTCACTTGCAGGCTGCTCTCCCAATCCCCAAGTCACATGTATTTAGATAGTCTTCTGAGATCTAGTGCATATCAGGGCACATGACTTCATGTAAAGGATAATATCCACTAACGTGCAGGTCAGGTATGGTGACCTTCTGAGAAAGGAGGAGGATGTGGAGAAGCCTGGCTATGTAGCAAGACCCTGTCTCAAAACAAAATTTGGGGGAAGTAAATGATCTGAAATATGATTCTGCTTCCACAAAGAAAAATTTATCATACTGACCCAAGATAGCAAAGGTTCAAAGATACCATTTTCTGTTAATGGTATATGGATTTCCAGCATAATGATGGTGACAGGAAAAGAAAACTGAGAAATGTTCAGGTGCCTAGCACCTCTCTTTCTAAAAGAAATAGCCAGGCCAGTTCCTGCACTGATTTGCCCAGGTTTTTAAAATGCCACCCCTTCTAGGGTGAACATGAAGCGATCAGCAGCCTACAGAAGGCTTGATGTTCAAACTCCGACTGGTGGTGGCACTATGTTAAATAGTGTGGGACTGACCAACCAAGCCATGCTGATCTCTGTTCAGTATTGTGTCTTTGAATTGACCTCCACAAAAGGCTCATGTATTGAAGGCATGGTCCCAAGCTAGGGACACTTTTGAGAACTGACTGGACTTCATAAGTGAATTCATCTGTTAATGAGCTCATCACTGAATGGACCTCTGGTACGCAGGACCTGCTTGGAGGATGTAAGCCACTGTAGGCATCTTGTCACCAGGTCCTGTCCATCTCTGACTCTTGGTGGCCATGAGGAAAGCAATCTTCCCTGCCTCCTGCCACAATGTTTCTCTCTGTGCACAGGCTCATAGAGACAGAACCAGCCACGTACAGACAGAAAGCTCTGAGTCTATGAGCCCAAACAAGTCTTTCTTCTTTATGAGTTGTCCATGTCAGGTATTTTTGTCTCAGCGAAGGCTGATTTAGTAATTCCTATAGGTCAAATAGGAAAAAGCAGTCAATAAGCAATAGGAAAAACAGTGAAGCTATAGGAATCCAAACAGCAGAATCCAGGCACTGTGGGACCATGGCTTCTAGAGGGCTAACTGAAATGTTTTGTCTCAGCTAAGGCTTCAGTTCTATGCCTGCCTGCCTGCTGCCAAATCCCCCATGAGCTCTGTCTTCTCTGTTACTGTGGCCGTGGTGTCTCATCACTGCAGTAGAAAAGCAGCTAAGACAGCTTCTGTTCTAGTCACCAAGTGTGGTAGATCCAGGCCCGCAGCTCAGACCCCTCCTTCTCCTCCACCCCTGCTGAGTGGGTGTGTTTACTGGATCCCTCATAACCTGCACTCTTCTGCCAGAGATCATCTCTCCTCTCCTCGTCCTCTGTCCTCATCCTCTCCCAGAACATAGGGACTTCTCAGGGTACACAGACACAACCCTACAGGTGCTCAAAATGGGGTGAGTTTTGCTCTCCCCATGCTTAATTCCTTAAATCTCAGAAGAGTCTTGAGAGCTCTGCATTTCCATAGTTGAAGAAGAGAGTGGTATCCCCACGAGAGCCCTCCTTTGAGCTCCGACTGAACCCACTTCGGGGACTTAGCATAGGGGAGAGCTGGTAGTGGCAGCCTGCTCCAAGTGCATTCACACCAACCAGCATGGCATGGGATAAGAGAGCAGGCACCAGTTCCCACAGGTCTAGGGTCAAATCCCTGCTCTATTAATTAGCTCTGTGGCCATGGAAGGGTCCTTTATCCTTACCAAGCCTTCACTTCCTCATTTGTAAAATAGGGACATAACAATAGTATCTGCTCCACGGTGCCGTTGTGAGAACCAATGTAAAATTAGCTCTTGGCACAGGCCCTAGAATATAGTATGCACTGACAGATGTTACGGTAGCTCTCCCATAAATTAGCCTCCTAGGAGGAAACTTAGGCTAATGGAAGGAGGAAGAAGTCAACTTGATCCAGCAGTAAAACCTCAGGAGAAATTCCAGACACAGCTCAGAGCCCAGCTTTCCACTAACTCAGTCCCACAGTGATGAGCATATTGGTAAATTATAAAAAGACACATTTCATTAAGAACTACTAATGACTGGGAGGGACAAAATAGAGGTACTGCAGCACCACCATGGCCTTCTATGGGAGATATGTTGTATCTGACTGGGAGGAGGATTACCTTTCCAACCTCACGGCAAAATGTAGCCAACATAGCTTTGGAATCTTACAGGAGCCAAGGTGTCATAGGTGGTCCCCAGCAGACATGGTAGTGACCTCTGCCTTATATGACTATACTACCTAGGCACAATATGGTTCCTAACAACTAGACAGATAATTTCCAGCAGAGGTCAAGATGGACCCTCATAGAAAGAGCACCGTCTTCACAAGCCATGTGATGTTTTGTAGGTATAACAGGACCTTTGGAATCACAGTCCTCAGTTAACAGATTTTAGGTGATTCAAGGATCTCTGAGTTCCAACAGGAGTGGTCCTCAAGCCTACGGATGTAGGACTGTCCCATTTTTGGGGAAGGAGAGAAGAGAATGTCAGCAGCTATGCAGTGACCCTAGCACCTAATCATTACTGATGGAGTTCGTGGCTGTTATCAAGGATAATGAGTGGATCTATGAGCTTCCTCTTTAGTCTGCACCTCAGTGAGGAAGTACAATCATGGATCTGGAGCCTGAAGAATTCGGTTAACTGTAATCTGGTAACAACTTCTCTGAGCCCGGTCCTTCCCATGCTATAGTAGCAATTCTTCTGTGGTGAGTGTATTTGATCACCTCCAGATTCAGATAGGCTAGGTCTCCTTGACGTCTCTTCCCCTCTGAAATATGGTAATTCTCCAAACTTGCAAATTACCATTCCAGTAAGAAATCTTTTAAAAGGAACATTACATCCTCTAAAATAATTAACATTCAGTACTCAACCTAGAACATTATCCAAATTTAGATATGAGATATTGTAAGGAAGAAGGTTTACCATTGCACTTTTCATTTGGGCATTAAAATAAAGGCACAGCCAGGGGAAGAGGAAATTTTTGGTTTCTTTGATACAGAGCTGGTGAGAGCAGGAGCTAAGGGGAGTTTGTCATCTCAGACAGGGACTTCTGCTAAGGGATCCAGGAATCAGGATCATGCCTGCTGAGATCTGTAGGGTTGGTCATAGGAAATCCTGTATAAAGGCTCATGGATAGCTAGCGAGATAGGGAGCTACAGTCTCAGGTGCTGACGGCTGCTCGACCTGTTGCAGTGGAGGTAATGTAGTCCTCTGTGAGATGTCAGAGGAGAGGGGAGTTCATTCTATACCTTCTGGAATGTCCTCACTATCCCTCAATAGAGGACCTTTTGGTAGTGTCCGTCTATGAAACACAGCATTCTCAGACAAATGACAAGGACATCAGTTTAACAGAAAGTTGCTTGACAAACACGGGGACTATTTCATGAGGTGTGCCTGTAATTGCCTAGTACACCCAACCTCACAATGCAATCCTGGCTGCCTCTTAACCCAAAAGGCCTGTGTTAGGGCCAGGATAGAGCCTTCCTGGACAGTCCTCACACGCTCATCACTGAAGTTGGCCTCACAGACTTTTCCTAAACCGCTCTTTCCAAATTTTAAACTGACCATTTCCTTCTCTGATTCATATGGGTTTTCCTTACAAGTGTTGATTTCTTTATCTATACATGTTAAGTAGAAGGTTCTTATTGTATAAGGTGAGGCTTTAAATTTATAATGTGTGATCCGCTGCCAATGGGCTGCTTCCTCCATAGCCCCGTTCTTTGGGTTCCTCCCTTCCTCCTGACAATACCTCCACTGGAGTCTGAAAGTGTCCGTTCTAGTTTACTTCATTTCACATTGATTTTCTATGTTCTTTTGAATGTCTTGGCTGGCTGATCTTTTTTTTTTTTTTTTTTTTTTTTTTTTGAGTGGGATTGCTCTGAGAAGGGATATTATTTTTAGAATAAATTGAATCAAGAGAAATGAAATCCTATCACAAGTTCTTTATATTAAAGAAGGACAGTTTCTTTATCAGTTATAATATCTACTTGAGAGACATAACCCTGCTCATCATAAATGATGTAGAACAAGCATCTATTATTGTGTTTGAATTATTACTGGCCCTGAAAGGTGGCCCAGTAAGACGTCAATACCTTCTGACTGTCTTGTTAAAGCTTTCCCATTAACAGTGACTAAAATCCCCAAGCTTTTACAAGCTGATTGTTATTCCAACCTGGATGAACTTTAGGAAAAAGTGATTGGTGCAGAAATTTTCCCACTTGCAATCCTATTTCACCCAAGAAATTTCTGCGTTTCTCATATTTATGTGTATATAAGATAGGTATATAAATCAAGTATCTGTTGATTTTTTACTATCATAAAGTTCTTTGTTTTAAAATAATTCTTTGGTATATATGTAATATTAAAAGTAATGAGATGAATGTGCTTATTTTGACATAAAAATGAAATCTCAGATGAATGTTTGATAGTACAGGATCAATCCTGCATATCTTCAATATTCTTCAGAGTGGTATTTTTATTTCATATTCAGCAATGCTGAGAACACAAGAGCATAATATACAGCACAAGAGTGTTTGGACAGAAATTGCTAGGAAGTCTTTCCTAATCCCTAACCAATATTGTGACCCTAAGAACCAGGGTATTAAAGCAAAGATTGGTGTGTAGACCAGGCATCTTGGTGGCAAAAGCAAAAAAAAAAAAAAAAAAAAAAAAAAAATTAGTAGGAACAAAATTTTCTATTACCTATTCTATTACCTCTAAAGAAAATGCCCCCAAATAAACAGGTTTTTAATTTATACTTGAATTTAAAATAAATTTTTTGCATTCTTGTTTGAGAAAAAAATTCAGAGATATGAAGGACACTAATCTCATAAGGTAGCTTGGCAATATGTCGTCCACCACAAATATGTAAAGAGCTGGCAGTTGTGGTAATTCTAATTATTTGCCCCCCCCATAAAATCATAGGGAGTGGCACTATTAGGAGATGTGGGTTTGTTGGAGGAGATGTGGCCTTGTTGGAGGAGGCTGGATGACACGTCTTTACCCCAGACCTTGAGTCAGCTGGATGACACGCATCTTTAGTGTGGGCCACACCTTCTGTTGGAAGTGTTGTCACTGTGCGGACAGGCTTTCAGGTCTTTTTCTCAAGCTTCCCTCAGTGTGACAGTCAGTGCACTTCCTGCTGCCTGTAAGATGCAGGACTCCAGCTCCAGCACCACATCCGCCTGCATGCCGCCATGCTCCCCTCCATGATGGTAATGGACTGAACCTCGGAAACTGTAAGAGAGCCACCCCAATGAAATGTTTCCTTTATAAGAGTTGCCACGGTTATGGTGTCTCTTCACAGCAATAGAGCTGTAACTAAGGCGGCCGTTATACCTGTTCATGCATGTGCCTGTGTGTGCAGAGGCCAGAGGCTGACCTCAGATGTCTCGGTTAACCATGCCCACCTTATTTTCTGAGACAGTCTCTCTCTGAGCCCAAAGCTCATCAGTTCAGCTAGGATTGGCAGCCAAGGCCCCAGGGTGCTCCCTTTGTTAATCTTCCTCCTGCTTTCTGAACAACATGTCATGAAGCTATTCTTCTGAGATTAATTCAAACAGCTTAATACAATCTAAGCTTATTTGATCTTTTTACTGGCTCTTGAAAAATGCAAGATCAGAAGACTACGTAAATTGCTTCCTTCCCCACTTGATAATGCTATTTTGGTTGAGTGCATTGGTTCTATTTGCTTTGTATTTTCACAGATTTCAAAATCTGTTGTTGGGGGCCGATGAGATGGCTCAGTCAGTGAAGTGTCTGCTGTGCAAGCATGCAGACCCCCAAGGCTGAGGAGGAGTACAAACAGGCAGAGTCGTGAAGTTCTTTGCCAACCAGCCTTCCCAAATTATGACTTCTAGGTACTGGGAGATCCTGTCTCAAAAAATAAGAAAAAGAGAAACTGAGGAAAGTGCCCAAAGTCAAAGTCAACCTCCGGCCTCCACATATAGGCACACACATGTGTATAAGCACTCAAATATACATGTGTACAAACATGTGCCCACACACACACACACACACACACACAAGGAGTGAGGAGACTCTTCTAAGTTAAAATAAACTAAAGAGACAGAACAACCAATAAAATGTACATAACATACTTTATTGGATTATGGGTATTTGAGGGGGTCAATTAAGAATTAAGAATGTGGGCCACATTGAACATCATTACAGAATTAGTTACTGCACTTGAGATAATGACATTATGATTATATAAATATCTTCACTCTAAGAGATACCTACAGGAGTTCTTAAGGATAAAACTTCCTGTGTTTAAAATCTTTTAAGCCAAAAAGAATTTTAAAAACCCTAGACATTTACCCAGAGAGGGGCTGGGAAGAGTTGTGGAAAATCCGTGACTCTGAGATGACTGTGCCTTATGCTTGTCCTTCAACCTTTGTTGTTTGAAAATATTTAAATTATGAAGTTTGGAGCAAAAATATAAAAGCAAAGACACAAACCCTACATAAGGAAGAACTCTAACTTCAAATTCCCAAAGAATTCTCTCCTCCACACCACAGCCAAGGTGATGACTGGCAGAGTTTTGTAGGGAGCCGTCCCGGCATTCTCCATTACAAGATGGCGCCTGCATCCGGCTGGCGTTGAGAGTAAACAAGTCAGTGCACAGGTGCAGGGTGATTTTCCCTCCCTTGGCCTCTGCCTCTCCCGTGGCGTCCGTCATATGGGCCGATGGGCTGCAGCCAATCAGGAGGTGACACGTCCGAGGCGAAGGTTGTAAACCTATATAAGGGTTGGGTTTTGGATGTTTGGGGTCTCTGCTCTGTAAGCTTATGCTCTCCCTCTCAAGATGCATTAAAGCTTTACTGCAGAAGGATCCTGAGTGTGCTGCGTTGTTCCTGCTGGCGAGACGGTAGCGCGGGACAGAGTTCCCAGTGCTGCCCCTGTGAGTAGAGTGCTCTCTCTTGTTGCCCCTCCCATCCAAAGTGAGGCTCCCTGAGGCCCCAGCTTGCAGCTGTCTCTCCTACTGGACTCTTCACCTGAAGGATGCTTGCGCTTTTACATGAATCAATCCCATCATCCCTGTGGTGCTACCACAGAAGCTGGAACCCCAGAGTTTTCCTGGCCACCTTCAGGATGAGAGCAAGTTAGGGTGCTCACCCACCTCCAGGTTCACGCTTCCAGTTTTTACCTGACCTCTACAAAACCCCTGCTTTCTCACTAGCTACGTGGTTTATTTAATTTCAAGAATATTTTCTACTCAAAATGTTTCCTTGCTCTTTAAAGACCGTGGTATCTCCATGATCCTAAGAGAAAAGCAACAACCTTTCAGTTTTTAAATTTTATTGTAGCATGAATCCTAATTGGTCTTAACAATAAAAACTCAGAGTCAGGTATTAGGTGGGAAGTTGGAAGATCAGGGAAGCAAAACAGCCAGCTACCAGCTCTTACCTCTACCTCAGACTGAAAGGGCTGTCCTGTCTCCATGAATCCTCGGACAGACTGCCTACAGTGTCATGAGCTGATGGGAGATGCGATTCTGTAAATATGTTTCTCATACTGGCTTAATGAATAAAGCACTGTTGGCCAATAGGAAAGGAACATAGGAGGGACTAGGAGACAAGGAGGAAATAGGAAGGAGGAAGGAGGAGTCAGGATGGAGAATCTGGAGAGAATAGAACCGCCAGCTGCCTCTCGCTGGTAAGACCACGTGGAAATACATAGAAATGGGTTAATAATTAACACAGAGCTAGCCGATAAGAAACTAGTAACTGGCCAACAGAATTATATCATATACAGAGTCTCTGTGTTTTATTTGGGGCTGGCGCGGCGGCGGGACAAGAGTCGGCAGTGGGCGGAATAAACCGTACTCCTTACAATGAGCTCCTCCAGTCTTCTCCTGCCTTACATTCCTCTCTCACCCAGCCATATCACTCTTGTCTCCACCTCCTTAGTGCTGGGTTTAAAGGCGTCACTCCAAGTGCTGGGATCACCTTTGTGTGAGCTCTGTTTCTCTCTTAGACCGGATCGGTTTCATGTAGCCCAGGGCGGCCTTGAACTAACAGAGATCCATCTACCTCTGTCCCCCCAGTGCTGGAATTAAAGTTGTGTGCCACCGCTGCCTGTCCTCTATGACTAGCTAGTGTGGCTAGCTTTGCACTCTGATCTTCAGGAAAGCTTTATTTGTTGTTAGATCATAAATAAAATATCACCACATTTTATTTATTTTGTGTGCATGTTGGGAGGGTATGTGCAGGTCAGAGGGCTGCCTGTTGTCATTGGTTCTCTCCTACCATGTTGGTCCTGTGGAATCAGCACGGCTAACAAACACAGTAAGTACATCCCTCCTCTTCATGCTTTTACATTTGCCAGGACAGATTCCTGAAGTGCATGTCTTTTGTGATGCTTTTAATTGTCATAAGCTTGGATGCTTTGGACTACCCAGAAGAACATTACACTTCCTTTAGCCAAGCATCTAGGGCCAACCCTTCCCTTGGATAGCTATTATCAGTGTTCTCCTCAGTTGTACTATTATTCCTTGTTGGCAAACAGAAATATATGGGGGGGGACAGGGCTGTGTTATAACTCTGTACCAGAGTACTCACCTAGCATGGGCAAGGCTCTGGAAATCATCTTCAGTACTTCAAAAATAAACACAAAAATATAAAAGGATACAGTGTCTGTCTTAGACAGTCAAACATCAGAATCATAGCATTCTTGGAAGTCCCATAGCTCCTGATCATCATGGATGGAGTATCCTAGAATGCCAATCACAGGTTTTACATGGCCATAACCTGAGCCAACCCTAGTCTCTGTGCTGCTTCTCTGTGAAACAGACAATATATCTAGCTGTACATGTACATCCAGCAGCCCTGGAGTGAGAGCAGTGTGTTTCCACCTGCAGTAACAGCCTCTCTTGAGTGTGGAGCTCAGTTGTGCAGTTTTTATTCCACAAAGGCAGTCAAGGGTGCTGTATACTCATGATTGGAGCAGTAATATTCACTCCAAACCATGTCGTCCTTCCCTCCTTTTTACAAGAGGGTTGGGTGTCCCTTCCCTAAGAGAACACGTCCTACTAGGTCAAAGATTGCCCAAGTGCCTGTGTTTTATGAGAGGGTTGGGTGCCCTTTCCTCAGTGAGCACCTTGGTGAGTTTGAAGATTGCCAAGGAAACCCACAATGTCTCCATTTCCTCTCACTTTAGAGGAATAATGCTAGGTTAATATGATGCCTTAGATTAGTAAACTTGATCACAAACAAAACATCTGAACCCTACCAAGTTAACAGAATCAAAGGAGACAGAGTTGGCTGTGATCATGTGGGTTACTCAGAGGTAAAATCTTATAGCACTCTTCTACAGAAGGAAGAAAAGGATGTGTATGTGTTCTCACATAGACATGCTTGTGCATGCATGCTCAGTGTGAGTACAAGTACATATAAGCATGGAAATCCACTTGCCATTTCAGACCAACCGCTACATGACTTTCCCCGGGTAGGAATGAACAAATGTCTACCTGCCCTGAATGAGACTTCAGATGAAGAAGTTGTTCCACTCAAGCCTAACATGGTGAACCAATGAGTTCACTCAGAGTCACTTATGGGAACACACGACTCCAACACAGCTGCTTTTCTGAGAAATTCCACCTCTGTTGTGGAGTAATCATTTTGTACACTGTGAAGATTGTCTTTGCCAAGGTGCCCTCTGAGTGGTTTAATAAAGAGCTAAATGGCCAATAGCTAGGCAGGAAGAGGTTAGGGCAGGACTTCTGGGCAGAGAGAGAAGATGACTCTAGGCATAGGAGAGATGCCAGAGGACATGGAGAGGAAACAGAAGATACAAGATAAAAGAGAGGTAAAAAGCCATGAAGAAAGCATAGATTAATATAAATGGGGTAATTTAAATTATAAGAGCTAGTGGATCAAGCCTAAACTACAGGCTGGGCTTTCATCATTAATAATAAGTCTCTGTGTCATGTGCTGATGGCCCAAAGAAAAATGTACCTACCCACCTGAGCCTATGTGACAACTTCTTCAAAGTGGCATTAATAGATAGATAGATAGATAGATAGATAGATAGATAGATAGATAGATAGATAAAACTCCCCTTAACCTACCTCCTACTTTCTATGAACTCTAGCACCACGGGAAACATGTATCTGGGATTACAAACCCTGGGAGAAGAAATCACAGATGAGAGTTTGATATCACACACACACACACACACACACACACACACACACACACACACTGGGGATGTTAACGAGTCCATCTTGTAGGGAGTGACAGTGATTCAAAATGCCAGCAGGCTTGTCATGACAGAGAATATGGAGCAGTCTGCAAGGCTTGCGATTCTAGCTGCTTATGTCTCAGAGAAGTACACTGTTGAAATGTTCTGCTGTGGCCAAGGAATGGGCAGTAGCCCTCGAGGAAGCCAGCAAAGCTGAAGCCCTATGAATGAACCCAGGAAGCTGTGCAGAGATGAATGCCCTCTTCCATCCGGGAGAGCCGGGCTGGGTATGAGATACAAGGGTGCACAGGGTGCACCTTCAGAAAGACAGCTTAAGAAAATCTATCCCAGATCCCCTAGAAACTAGGGTACCCCACCCCCTCATTCTGGCGGTCTCCCTCCCCTTTATCCCCTGCACTGTTCTTGCTGTCAATTATTGTATTACAATTTCTCACCCTGGTTTTTTTCTGCTAAAACTCCTTACATTGGCCACATGTGTTTCCTTCCCTGCTGGTCAATTTTTAAAGGCATCAGCCAACATAATCACCGTAACTCCTCATGAGTTGTGAAAAGGAGTATGGCAAAACTCCATAAGGATCTCTCTCTCTCTCTCTTCCTCCCTCACTTTTCCCATCTGTCTTAGGGTTTCTATTGCTGTGAAAAGACACTCCAGCCACAGCACCACTTATAAAGGAAACATTTAATTGGGGTGACTTGCTTACAGCTTCAGAGGTTCAGTCCATTATCATCATGGTGGAAACAAGGCATTATGCAGGTGCTGGAGGAATGGCTGTGAGTCAGTCCTACAGCTACAGGCTATAGAAAGTTGACTGAGGCACTGTGGAGTATCCTGAGCACAGGAAACCTCAAAGCCTACCCCAACAATGACATACTTCCTCCAACAAGGCTACACCATCCACTTCAACAAAGCCGCACCTCCTAATAGTGCAGCTCCCTATGAGACTATGGGGGCCAATTGCATTCGAACTACCACACCATCCTAAATCAGAAGTTTGTTTTCAATTAATATATGTGATGACACGAATGCTTTATTGTTGTTTTAACTTCAGCACAGTGACGGTACCTTAGTCTACTGCTATTTCAACCAGCAACTGAGACTCCACAGTTACCTGCCTGCTTCTCTGGCAGCAGCCAGGCCATTTAGGCCGGGTGGGAATTCTGTTCCCCAGGCACTGGCTCTCTAACATTCTATTTATAAATAAAATGTGGAAACCTGCTAGCTCAGAAATGTTGAGTAGCGCCTAGCTAACCTTCTCTCCTTGCTGGTGTCTCCAAAAGACAGTGTCCTTCGGCGCTAGCAAACAACAAAAAATCCCTCCCCACCTCTTTTGGTGCATCCCTCTATCTCTTTCAACTAATTGCTAACTCAACCTCCCAATTCAAGGCTAATTTTGTTTAATTGCCTCAAACGTGAACTCAGGGTTCACAGTGGGATCGAATATCCCCCAACACTTTATCTCAATGAGCTGTAATGTTCAAGGGAAGCAATGGTACCTCTTTGTGGTTCACATTGCCCAAGATCCAACAAAGAAACCACACTCCCATCAAATACATTTCTCAAATGTACAGCCACCCCCTCACACTTCTCCCCTGACACGAAGCAGGTCCATTTTAACATTTGCTAGCATGCTTAGAGAAAAGGTGAAGACTTGCAGAGTTAATGATTCATCTGTGGAACCAGGAAACAAGGTGGTGACCTAAGCCCCATCTAAGCCCCATGCCCCTTGGCCTGAGGGAAACCTAGGGCAGGGGAGTGGGACATCAACGACAGGGTCTACTAGCTTTTGAAAGGATCCCCTCCTTCCCACATACTCTGCTCAGAAATCCAGTCTAGCCTGCAAGGACCCCTCAGGCAGTGAATTCATGTGTCAGCGACATAGTCACTGAGGAGGGGACCAGTTTGGGAGCCAGGAATCAGGATGAGCCATCATCAGTGTGAGCTACTTAATTTCAAGAAAAGGGCCGGGTTTAGCTATTCAAAAACTATCCCTAGCCAATCCTGGTGGCTCTCAACTGCAATCCCCATACCCAGAAGCCTGGGCTATATAGTGAGATGCTTAACTTCTACTAAGAATTTCAATATAGGGTTAGAGAGACAGAGAGAGAGAGACAGGAGAGAGAGGTACAGTCTAGCATTAATAGACAGGGATTGCTCTGGCAGGCAACTGTCCCTGTAGAGGAACTGTGTTGGAGTCTTGAAGGCATACAGAGTCTCCTACTACTGCTCCCCTTTGTCATTGTGTCACACAAACAGCTACGTACAGAGTCACATGACTGGGTCCAATCAAACTTTTATTGAAATTCACGTAATTTTCACGTGTCAGAAATAATATTCTCCTACCAACCATTTAAAGCTATAAAACCCATCCTTGGCTAGCTGGCTCTAGGGGGAAGAAAAAAAAGGTAATGACTATATTCGGCCTATGAGTCACACTAAATCCTCTTTAATTAAATGACAGAAATTGAAGCCAGTTTTTCTTTCTGACCTCTAGTTTCCCGTCTTATTTTCTCCTCCATTTTCTCACTCATACCTGATTGGCCAGAACACTAACTGTCTCGAGCCTCACATCTGTGCTTTATGGCACTATAAACCTCCCAGGGAAATAAAGATGCACCTGGAAATACCCAGCAGTGGCTATGAGGCTGGGAGCCGCTGGTTGACATGCTAACACAGTCTGTTCCCGTCTCCCTTCCCATGGACTCCACCTCATATAACAGAGAACATAAACATGGGAGTGGCACTTTCCTTCTTTCGTAGAAGAAAAGTCATGAATGTGACTATGAATCACTATTAGAAAATAAGGCCTTTGGAGTCCATTGGAATACTTCTGGCAGCTCAGTAGCTGATCCTGACCCCTAACATTGTGAAATGGCTGGAGCATTTCTGAGTCTTCCTCTGGATGTCACAATAAGGAAGATAATGAACTCCCAGGTGGGGGGGGGGGGTTGCTGTAGTATATTACAGATAACCTCCATTCATGTGACGTTTACCTTGCAAAAGGGATGCCAGGCGCCATGAATTTTTTAAATTGTAAGAAAGCGTAAAAATGTCAAGTTCCATAGGCCACCTTAAGCTGCTGATGGTACTTTTAGCACCCCTGACTGAGAGGTATCTCATGCAAGTGACCCCCCTCTCTAGAAGTCTTCCTCCATCCCAATCAACAACACCACCTACCAGGAACTGCCTATAGCATCCTCCCACCTCAAAAGGCAAGCCTTTGGTGGACAGTGGCCCTGGCTGTCCCCACTTCCAAGTCTTCATCCTCACTTCTCACACAGCAGATCTCTGCTCCCACACAAACACATGCCTCACAGTACTCCATCAAACCAACAGAAAAATCAATTTTAATTTTTATTTATCATTTGCTTGCTGAGCAAGCATGCTGAGCATACACTCTGCAACCTAGCTTTACTCCAGCCCCACCCAGAAATGTGTTTGCTCCATATTTTATTTGACTACTCTACAGTGCCTCCCTGACACCACTTTCCAGATTTTTCTTTTGCAGTTTTCCTTACACTCGCTGCTTCTTTTCTTGCTCTTACAATGTTTGGGGATCCTCAGCACCCCCCCCATAACCCTATTCTTGTTTTACACATGCATCTTAAGTGATCTCATCTATACTTACAGCTTTGATGCCCAAACCTAAAACCTCCCTCTTTACTCACAGACCCACCGTACTGAAAACCTTCATAGACACTGCTGCATGAGCATTGTAAGAGTTCCTTAAGCTCAACGTGGCAAAGCCAAATCACCCCTTTGGCTCAATGAATAGTGCCCAGGTCAGAAACCCAGATATTTTCTGTACATCTCCCTCCATGGTCTTTATGTGACAAGCATCCCTTTGCTCACAGGGGTCTCCTCTACTTTGTCACCTGGAGGATGCATTCTTCAAAGGAAGAGTCAACTCCCCAGCTACAAGCTGCCTTCTCCCTGGGCCCCTCCTTGTTCCCTATGTCATACCTCCCATGTAGCCTGTGCACTCATTGTGACACCCAAGTAGGCCATGTGTTTCATTCATCGTTGTATGTCTGTTGCCTAAAAGTGTTTGACACATTCTCAAAGAATGTCAACAGAAGTGGAGTGAATTGCTGAATAGATGCATAGTAATTATATGCTGGGTAATTGATTAAGTTAGCATTAATAAAAATAAACTAGAATCACATGCTCAATTGGAAAACATTCATTGGAACACAATACATTCATCAATTACCGGATAGCAAAATGCGTGTAACTTTCTAATGTAGAATTTCAAAACTACTTTTCTTTTAGCTATAGAGGGGATCATTCGTAGCACCAATCTTCCTGTTGACAATTGGCTAGTAAAAACTCTCAAGTGTTAGTTCCTTTAGTTAGGCTAAATATATCCATAAAACTCATGTAATACAATACAACTTCTACCCTAGTTGAACATAAACACAAATCAAAACAAGTGTTCCCAAGTTCTGGATTCCTTTACTAATTGATGCATATTTGAGCTGAGTGTGGTAACACACACCTGTAATCCCAACACTTGAGAGGTGAAGACAAGAGGACCTAGAGTTTAGGAGCATCCTTAGCTACCCAGCAAACCTGAGGCCATCCTGAGCTATGTGATACTGCTCAAAAGTTTGAGCCAACTATCATTTTATTCTCTACTTAATTCCTTGCCATATTTCTTAACAAAAACGTTCAGAAACCTGGCACTGAACTTGGGGCTTCCCTAGTACTACTTATCGTTATCATTAGAACATGGATGGGTTAATAATGATGGTCTAATGAAGGAGAGAACTAACTTAAGAAATGCTAGTTGTCAAAACTCTCTGAACTTCGAGTTCATTGAGCTTATTTATCAACTGAATAGATGTGCTCACAATGGCATCTTAGGCTATTTTTCTAAGGCATTTTTACACACAATTTAGTAAAGCATATTAAAGAAGCTTAATGACAAGCTTTTGTATAGAGTCCACAAAGACCCCCAGTGAGATTGAAAATGAGTGATTTTACACTCTTCTGTTCATGTTTCTCTAATCTTCAGTCCTTAATTGCTATAGCTAAGTATCTTCTAAATTTTGGAGAAAAAAAATCTGTGTTTAATTGCATACTAATCAAAAGCCCCCTCCTTCATTTCCTGGACCATTATTTGTGCTAAGTAGTTTCTAGAAAAGCTATTTTCTTGTCACTTCATCAAGTTCCCTCCTTTATTATTAACATTCAACTAAATAGGAGTTTGGCATTCATATACCCACAATGCTGTGTTATAAATGTCAGCACACAGCAGAATGTAAACCATATTAGCTTTATCCATTTTTGTGTTAATAACTCCCATTTGTAACCCATTCAAGAATTCAAGTAGAAATCTGCATAAGCAATCATAACTTTATACAAATATGCATGAACAAATGTGTGTGAAACATCTACTAAGCTGAGTGAAATAGTGATACATAGTAATTTTTCCCACTTCTGAAGAAGTGTAGCTGTCCTACAGGAGGAAGCTCTCATCCCCACGTCCATGTCAAGGTCACTGCTGATGCCGCACAGATTTGGTTGAGATGTGTGAGGAACAGAGGAAGTCCTGAGTGAATGCACATTATTGACAAGTACCCCAATGCCTCAGACTCATGAGAACTGGCAAAACCTTCCTCTGGTCCATGTTGACAGAGTGTACAGAGACCATCAACCACAGCTTCTACCACCAGGATGTTTACAGCCTGAGACTATGCTCCTACAGAGATCTCCTGTTGAGATTACAAAACCCCTCCTTCTGTGCTGAGGTTCCCAATTGTTGCATAGCAGATGCCTTCCATCAGATTGAGCATAGCTCACACAATCCCAGTCCCTATCCCCACCCTATTCGCGTGCATGTGTGTGTGTGTGTCTGTGTGTCTGTGTCTGTGTGTGTGTCTGTGTGTGTGTGTGTGTGTGTGTCTGTGTGTCTGTGTATTGCTCCAGTCATGTTCTCAGGACCCAGCTGTGCAGGATACAATGGAAATGTCTATTGTTTGCTTGATGAGGCTCTCAGGAAAAGCAACATGGGTCCCTTGCTGGTCTAGAAGTGAGTCAAGGGGAGAGGAAATGGAGAACAGCTGTGTGTTTGTTTGATGGCGAGGGGAATGATCTTTAGGATGGGTTCCTCCACCTGGGCCTGCACTGTACACACCTGGAATCTCTTATCACTGAACAGTGGATGACTTTTTAATGTATTTGCCTAGACATGGAGCTAAATGAAAGGGAAGCTGTTGAAAGTTGAAAGTTGTCAGCAAATATCAGAAACTGAGTCACATTGTGTATTAGAACATACTGTGGGAAAGGAAAAAAAGTGTACCAGTAGCCCATTGCCATGATAGCACTGTATACCATCTACTTACCGCCAATGGCTGACAAAGATAAATGGTTCTTACATGTGGGGTTGGCTAGACAGCTGTGTTGACCCAACCTGAACCCATTCACCTGTCTGAGTCAGCATTCAGCAGGTCTTGGCTAGCTCAGCCTAAAGTGACGCCACTCTGTGTCACTCATCCTCTACAAGACTAGGACAGGTAAAAGTAGAGCTGTTGGAGCAAGCAAGCACAATCATGCCAGCACTCTTTAAACTTGTCATTGCAGAGCTTTTGCTTGAAGTCCTGTCAAGCAAGCCAGTCGTTCCTCTAAACTGCTGCACACACACATGGATTACTTGCGTCACCAAAGTTGTTGTCCAAGGTTACAGTGTTTGGAAAGAGAAATCAATGCAAGAATCTATCATCATTAAGTATGGGACACTGTAATTGGAACTGGTGCTTTCAAAAATAATGAGATGATCCTCGGGAGCTTAGAGCCTGATGTCAGGAAAATTAAACAAATAAATTCAGAAGCTATTAAAATAATGAGATAAAACTCAGTGTAAGTACAACCACAGATTTACACATTCACATGATTTTAAATCTAGGTACTGCATGTAAGAGAAAACAAATGCTAATTTTCTTCCTGATCCTGGCTTCTTACATTTAACATGATAATTTCCAGTTGTGTCCATTTTTCTGATTTTCATTATTTCACTTTTTTCTTCTAGATGAGTAAGATCCCATTGTGTATATGTAGCCCATTTTTTAAATTCACTCTTCTGTTGTTGGGTGTCAAGTCTGGTTCCTAGCTATTGTGAACAACACAGTAGCAAACACAGAGGCATAGGCTTCCTCCTTCCCCACAGTCTCAGAAGCATTTGTTGTCAAGTTTTCTTGATGATGGCCATTCTAGGTGAGATGGAGTCTAAAGACATGTGATGATTAAGAATATCAAAGACTTCTTCAATTATCTATTGGCTAGTTATGCGTCTTTCAAGTTGTCTGTTCAGTTCATTGGCCCATTTATTGACTGGCTGATGATGAAGATGATGACAATGGTGTGTGTGAGGGAGAGAGAGAACAGGTTTAATTCTTAGAGTTCTCTGTATATAGAAAATGTTAACTGCCTGTTGATGTACGGTTTCAACCTTTCTTCCCATCGTGGAATCTGTTCCTTCACTCTGGTGGTTGTTGTTTCATTTGCTGGGTGGTGACTTTTAAATTCTATGCTCTCCCCTTTGTCTATTCTCTGGGCTGTGCTCTAAGGTCCTTTTCACTGTGCCTGTATCTTGAAGAGCTTTCACTGAGGTTCTTCTCTGGCAATTTCCAGACTTACACGAAGGTCTCTGATCCACATTGGAACCACAAGTATTTTAACAAAGAGACACGGGCATGAAGCTGATTCACTCTTTTGCACCTTTACCATAGATTTCTCAATTTAACACATTTGTTGTCATCAAACTTTCTTTTGATTATGACAGCATGAAGAGAAACTTCCCAAGACCCCTCAGTGCTTAGCTTCCTGAAAGTGCAAGCTCTTTTAAAAAGCAAACCTAGATAATTTTGTTGAGCTGGTCAGAAGTTATTTGATTCTTTTATCTCTCCATTATCCCTACTAGTCAAGTTCAATCAAAATGATTGTGTGCTCACATGTGCAAACTATTTTCCTAGGAACTTGCTAAGGATAGATTTCTAAGAGATGGCTAAACACACTTAATAAAATAGTATCAACATTCTAACAACTTACAGTTTAGTCTTACTCATATGAGAAAAACAGAAAGTGCTCTAGATATTTCAAGTCAGACAAACTTAGTTTGGAGAATGGTTAACAAAGGAGGAGCTGAGATGTCAAACAGGGACGCATGGGGCAGTGGCTGGAGAGAAAATAGCCACAGGATACAATCTAGGTCTATGGTGGATCTGACCTACAGGAACCACAGTGAAGGTGCAGTCACTGTAGCAGAGAGATGCCAATACTCCTGTTCTACCCTCCACCTTCTCGTGACTTCTGCCTCCCTGTGGAGGAATGGCATTCGATGTGAGAGGAGACAGTATCATCTGACACACAGAACAAAACTTCACAGAGAAATCTGATCCCTACTCCTCATTGACTCGTTTAGGGAATGGTCCTATTTTGTGTCAGAATAAGCTATGGTATTATATAGTATAATAATTGTTCCTTTATTATATGAGGCAGTAGTAGTCCATGCTAGCTTTGTCCAGGCTGACTTCAAACTTATGATTCTCCTGCCTCAGTTCTCTGAGTCCCTGGGGATTATTGGCATGTACCATTACAAGCTTTGTTACTTATGATTTGGGATTCCTGTAGTCGCCTACTGTTATGTGTGTGTGTGTGTGTGTGTGTGAGAGAGAGAGAGAGAGAGAGAGAGAGAGAGAGAGAGAGACTCCTTGAAGATGCTAATACTCTCAACCAGCTGAAGAGCCACTGAGAGCTTTCAAACTTGTAAATATTCATACGCTTGCTTCAAGGAAGACTTACTCTGGATGCACTGTATAAGCATTTAGAAACAGAACCGTTTGTTTACAGCACAGGCTGGGGCCCTGGTCCCCCCTACCCTTGAGACACAGTTTGGAGAGCTGAAAGTCGGCTC
The DNA here is from genome assembly GCF_943737965.1 of Phodopus roborovskii. NCBI lineage: Eukaryota > Metazoa > Chordata > Mammalia > Rodentia > Cricetidae > Phodopus > Phodopus roborovskii. Next base: position 6,137,883 of record NW_026126413.1, on the reverse strand, counting down.
CATCTCATTTACTGTCACATTGCTCAGGAACACATGCACACCCCTTTTGCGCATCTTCCGATCTAATTGGCAGGCATATGGTGACACATAGTGCCACTAGATGATACAGCATTACAGAAAGCCCAGATATGCCTCTATTAGGCCCCAACGAGAAGACTGCTAGAACAGATCAGGTCTCTGGGTTATGAGCTGTAAACGCAATCAGAATTGGTGAGGGGCTCCTCTGGCCACTTAGGGAATAGAATAGTGGGTTAACCACTCAGCTGGGGGTAGATAGCTTCTACAAATGGAATTCTTGGAGACAAATGAGCTAGGACTAGGAATGCTCTGTAGGGTCCTCCGCATTGGCAGAGATTGTTACATGGGGAATATTTTTACCTCTGCTTTTCAGATGTTTTTCCTTTTAGTTAATCCATGCCATCCTCTGAAGGCTATGCCTGGGTGGAAGAGCACAGCAGTCCCTTCCCCCCTACCCCATACCTTTGGGGAAGTTTGGAGAGTGCTGAGCCGCTGGAGGAGGTGAGTGCACAGCACCTCTGCAAACCGCCCTGAAGTAAATCCTGCAGGAGCACAAAACCAGCATCCTGTGCATAGCTGTGTGCACTGGTGTCTTGAGATTTGTTTACTTCCACCCCACCCCACCCCCCAGTTTCCACTGCTCACTCTCTTGTGTTTCAAAACTTGATGGGGGGAAAAATCCATCTTTTCCCAAGTACTCAAGAAAAGCTTGTAGAAATACACAAATCCAATTGCCCCCTGGACCGGACCACGGGAAGAAAGATTGGAGCTGATTCAGCGGACAAGATCAGTTGGAAAAGTAATCAGAGACTTTAGACACAAGTCCAAGTGATGTTTCTCTAGAAAATATAAAATGTGATAGAGAAAAGAGTAAAGGCGCCCCAAGCTAGGGAACCAGCGCACTGGCCTCCTCCATTTTGGCCCTCTCTGCCCACCCTGTTCACGCTATTCTCTGCTCATCTCTTCATTCCTCAGCAGGCACCAGTAACCGGGCACCCCTTCCCACAGTCCACATCACTCCAGTTCCGTCTGGTCCCTGCACCATCCTTTCCCTTGGTGGCCCCTGCTCCGGGTTCCCTCCGCCCCCACTCTTCCCGGCAAATGGGGGATCCTGGCCAAGGGGGCCGCCCCGGCTCGGTCCTCCCCCGCCCCCCCCCGCCGGGTGGTTGGACCATAAAGCAGGGCTGCGGCCCGCAGAGTCCAGCAGCCAGCGCCCCACCGACGGCTGCACACCGCCCCGCCCGCCACCTGAGCCGCTCGCCTCCCGCCTCCCGAGGCCCAAGGACAGCGCCCTGCCCCGGCAGAGCCACGCTGCTGTCGCCCTCACAGCCCTCGGAGAGCAGAAGAGTCACCATGCCGGCCCCACGCGCGGCCGCGCTCCTCCTACTGCACCTGGTCCTGCAGCCGTGGCAGCGGGCTAGTGCCCAGGCCACCCCTCAGGGTAAGTGGCCTCCCCGGGTCCCCTCTGCATCTAGCCCCGCCATCCCGGGATCGCCTGGGGGGCCAGTTTTGCGAGCGCTGCTCTCTGTCTGCCTGGGCTCCAGCGGCATCTGTTCCTCTTGGGCCCCGAATGGAAGTACATCGTGATTGGAAGTGATGATAAAAAGTCTAGAATTTTCTCCAATTCCATTACCCAACCATGGGACCAACTAAACTATAGTTTGGAGAATGCAAACTTTTTTTCATCATTTACTGCAGAATGATGGTCCTTGGTCCTCGGTCCTCTGGCAGGGGGCAGATGAGATCCCAGTTGTCTGCAGACCAGTCCCCTGCAGTCCCTTCTCTCCAGTGACCCCTGACACGAAGTGAAGCCCTGAGAAAGCAGCTTTGGTCCACTGCTCAGCCACACGCCTTGCTGTGCTTACTCTAACTTATATCAAAGGCTAACTTTTCCCCCCGGGGTAGTTTGATTTCTTGAGTCTCTTCAGAAATTGATCTTTCTCTATGTAGAGGGGGGAAAAAATCAAGAATTTGATAGTGGAGAGAAATATCTTTCATGCAGAAAGCACTGAAGGTTAAGCAAAATTTCTTGTAAAGAGCACAAGGAAGAATTATTCCAGGCAGGAAGGACCTGGGGCTCCGGGGTAGCTTCCCTCTTGGCATTAGGGGTCGGATTGTTTCACTGTGTATGGACCAAGGTGGAGGAAAGCTGGGAGAAACATACAGGCGGAGTAAAAAGTATCCTTCCCGAAGCTGAGCAAAGCGTGCCCTGCAGACAATGCCCCCACCACACCCCACACAGTGGCCACCCATCACTGAATAGTCCAACCAGGATCGTGCTGCTATTTTTAGTTTGGGTTGGAATATCGAAATCCTATGGCCTCCGTACACATTGTGTCCTGTTTCTAAGAAGATGGGAAAAGACATTTTAGAAAACACTATTCAAAAGTTTTATTTTGAGAGGTTATTTTCTGTTATATAATATTCTGTTATATAAATGCTTGGCACTGGCGCACACAACTGTGTTAGGTACCGATTCTGCTTCTCAGATCTGGCAGTTCTGTGGAGACTGGAGCTCAGGTGCTGTTGACCTAAATTATCTGGCTAACTTAGTTGCTGTAGATGATCTAAGTCAAGTTTCTGGTAGAGGCTTTTATAGCGTTATCAAGTCGGCAATCATCAGCTCAACTGGATAATTCACTTATCTCTGTTTCCCTCTGAGCTGGGCTGCTAGACCTAAATTAGCACGTTTTCAATTTCCATGCTCATTGGAAGTAGTAATTTCACCTCCAACACTAGAGGCTTGTGCTGGCATCCTGGTACTTTTACAGAAGTGTAATCGCATTAATGGGAAATGGTAGCATCTCATTTCCTTCTCAAAACACTCTCTAAAGTCATTACTAACTAACCCCAGCTCAGCCTCTGGAGAGCAGCAAACGAATCAGATGAGGCACACAGACTGAAGTACTCAAGTTCAGAGCCGGTCAAATGACAGGCCTGATCAAACTGAAAACGGCCGGAGCACCCGGAATCTACTTTGAAATACAATTCTCAGACTTTGAATTTACATGTCTTTCTTGAAGATACCTTATCTAGAATGGAGTTTTCTGACACATCACTTTATTTCAACCTTACCCCCATTGGTGGGAATAAGTTTTCAATTCTTTAGAAACTAAAAATCCTGATTTCCCTTTCGAAATATATAGTCAGCAATTGTTTTCATAGTTTGGGGATGTGGGGTAATATAAGGATGCATTAGATATTTCACTTTTCAACACTATTATATGAGGGCTTCTGGAGGGGGGGGAAGAAACAGCATAGATCCACCTTGAAAACAAATTATCTATTAAAAAGAATAGACATTTCTGAGTAGCTAGAGTTTTTCCTGTTTGTCTTAGAAATATTATTTATTTTTTAGTACAAAGCAATACTTGTTCATTGTAAAAATTTTTTACCAGAATGGGAAATATATTTTACTTAAGTCCTATACTGTATTACCTATTATTTCCTTCCAATAAATTCCTTTAAGTAGCACTGCTAGGTCAAAAGACATTTGTGTTGCAGAACCTTTGATACTGTTATTTAAACGTATAAAGCATTTCTTCAGAACACTTACACTAATTTGGCCTGAAGACATGGCACAGTGATGAGAGAGAGCTTGCCTACCATGCATGAGTTTGGGTTTTTATGATTTAAACCTTACTGAGCAAACCGTGACCTCTCACCTACACTGTTAGGTATTACTGTATTCTTAATTTGTCCAATTTGATAACGAAGTAGTATTATTTAAATTAGCAATTCCTTCATCACTAAATAAACACATAGACACTTGCCTATACCCCTGTCAGCCATTTTCTATTCTTTTTCTGTAAATTGCCTCTTTCTGTTAGGATGCTTATCATCTTGCAGATTTGCAAGAGCTCTATATAAGTCATTGTGGGAACTTTTTTAGCAATCAGATTGTAGTAGCCAGGCAATAGCTCCAGGTGCTGAAGTTCTGGGACAGCCAGGGAATGGTTCAAGCATGATCTGTGTAAACCAACACACACTTGGTATGAGTATCAATAGTGCCTGCCATCAACTTTGTCACTCGACATTCAGTGGCTCTGGACATTACCCTCTCACAATTCAGGGAGTCTTGGGAAACTTTTGCCTACTGATGAAAAGCAATTTACGGGTGTACAAATGCAGATTTTACTTTTGTAGGCCAACTCCATACGCTTGATTACAGTTGAGTCAAATAAACCACACACACACACACACACACACACACACACACACACACACACATATACCACTTTGTTTTGTTTCTTCGATGGGTTTTTTTTTTTTTAACAGAAATAGTAGAGAATTGTACAGGCTCTCTCACAAAAGTGGCAAGTCATTTTGTGATACTCTCTCTACAACCACATGCATGTGTTCTGCTTCTTTCTCTGTCGTTTGTCATGGACCCGGAAAATGCAATTGACTCTGGTCTAATAGGTCCATAAAGGACCCCATAAGTGCAATTCACTGCTTGAGGACATGAGGGAAACACTGGGCTGGTTGCTCTGATCTGTCCCCTTGTGCTTTAAGCCTTTTCCTCCTAGAGAGCATTTTCAGAGCCACTTGTTCAGCCAAATCCAATTTTGTGTTTGCAAATCCACTCTTTGCTTTAGAACTATACCAAGTTGTAAATACTGTGCTGGTTTTTTGTTGTTGTTGTTGTTGTTGTTTTTTTTTTCTGCTCCAAATGTCCAGCCATTACTAAAGACAAGGAAGAATTGGTGGATTTGGCAATGGGGGGAGGGGAGCAGTGATCACTTCATATTATTTTGTAGCTTATTCTCACACACTTCCCCCACCAATCAGCAACAATAATAAAAGGTGTTCATCCCAAAGTTAGCCTTTCACTGACCACCTGTTTCCTCCTCTTCTCTCCAGTCTTTGACCTTCTGCCATCCTCCAGCCAGAGGCTGAACCCAGCTGCCCTGCAGCCGGTCCTAACAGATCCCACACTGCACGAGATCTACCTGATCTCTACCTTCAAGCTGCAGAGTAAAAGCTCAGCCACCATCTTTGGCCTCTACTCCTCAAGTGACAACAGCAAATACTTTGAATTCACTGTGATGGGACGTTTGAACAAAGGTAAGCCAACTTGCAGGATTTTCATGACATGTTCCTCCCATCCCTGGATGTGGGGTCTACTTTCCCTGAGACGGTTCCTTTTTGATGCCGTATTCTTCATATGAGACACGAACCTGTTTGAAAGTGGTTGAGAGAGGAGGATGAGGACTTTCTTGTGGCCAGTAAAGCTCTATTATTACCACACTGCATGAACAGTAGGTTTCATTATGGCATTAACATACATGTATTATTACTATATTACATGAACAGTAGGTTTCATTATGGCATTAACATATTTGTATTATTACCGTATTACATGAACAGTAGGTTTCAGTATGGCATTAACATACATGTATGGAGTGTGTTTTCACTGTAGTAGTCTCCACTGCACTACCCTCTCTTGTCCCCTCCCATTCCCACATTCCCTTCATCTTCCCAACAAGTCCTCCTTCTGCTTCCATGTTTTGAGGAGCTGTTTGTTGTTAGCCAATGCATTTAATTAGAATGGCTTACGGGAACACAGGTGCTGGGGTTCTTTAGAGAAGCGTGGGCCACTCGCCAGTAGCTACACCATTGAAGAAGCCATCTCCTCCCCTAGCCGCCATTAGCTCTGACCACCTATAGATCCTTGGGGAAGTGTTGGGTCTTTGTGACGCCTTCTCCAACCTATGGCAGAGTACTGACAGGCTCAGTTGTGTGCATATCTACTAAGAGGGTAAAAGTGCGGTGACCACGCCACACCTGGGTTAGCACTCATGGCACCCCAACCCTTCCTTTGACTCCTGCATTATTTTGTCCTCTCTTTCACTACCAAGATGCCTTTTGAAATGGTTCCATCCTCATGTTATTCTGAATGCAGTTCAAAAAACGGATGAGACCAGGACAATTCCATCATCCGTGGCTATAATTGGTGTGTAGAATAGATAGCTTCTAAACATTTATCTCTGGTAGTTCTAGAGCTTGGGATAAATGCAAGACCACCCTGTGTTCCCTCGGATGCCATGGTTGAGCAGATGCAACTCCCAGCTGAGGTGGTGCTTTGCTGGCCTCACAAGGAGCCCACACACCTCAAGCTACGGGGAAGAATGAACAATTCTCAGCCTGACTGACCTCAGTGCCCACAAGAGTCTCACTGCTGTCTGTCATGTTTCACTGTCAAAGGGAGTTACTATCAGCACTGAGAAATGGCTCCCAAAGGAAAAAGTCATGGATTTTTACCCTCTTCCTTTCCACTCATGCCCTGGGGATAACACCTGTTCCTGTTTATTAAGGAATGTGACAGACACATGTTTTGCTGCTTTGAGCATCTCCAAAACAGAATGCCCTGAGTTTTATATTTATTTCAGCTTGCTTTATAAACTAGACCCTTCCTAGTGTTTCGAGTGTCTCTTAGATATAGTCATGCTTAAACTCTTAAACCTGCAGGCTAAGAGGGGAAGTCTTCACTTGCACAGACTGGTCTAGTTAAAGCAGAAAGGGGTGGGCTGTAACCCTTCCTTTTAAGCCACAATTTTATTCCGGTATTCCTTCCTCCTACACGCTCTCCCATGGGCTTTCTTGGTCTGTGCCTGCTGAGTCTCAGGGTGATGTGTAATTTCAGGTAACAGAGTCTGGGACATGATGAGCAGACAGGTCAGCTCTTCTTACTCTCCCGCCACTCTTTGCCTCCCATGAGCCAGCCCCATTTGCCTCCCGTCTGTTGAACTAATTGCTGTCTTTCCAGATATTTCAGGTGTGGTGGGAAGACCTCTGTTCCCGTTCAGTTCAGCAGAATGAAAACCTGGTCCTAGCTTCCCCACTGACTGCATCTCTCCCTCTGTTTCTAAGATGGTTAGTCTGTGTGGATTATCATGCCAAGGGACACAGGAAGCCATCACTCCTCAACTGACACCTCCCACTTACCCTCAAAGCCAAAGTAATACTAGATCCATGGCACCTGCAGAAATTAGCAGAGGGCGTGTTACTGTTTCCTCTGAAGAGACACCAGTGATGCCTTACAGCCAGGGTAACACTAGATCAATGTCATAAGTAGAAATGAGCAAAGAGCTTGTTACTGTTTCCTCTAAAGAGATGCCAGCGATGCTATGCAGCTTTAAGTTCTAGATGGTCAACATTTTAGGGAAAAGATGAGGTAGTTGACTAAAACCTATCAATTTGTTTTCCAGTGTTGCAGATTGAACCTAAGGTCTCATGTATGCTAAGCAAACACTAACAATAAGCTCCATCCCCAGCCCTCCTCTTATGCTCTGGATCGTAAGCATTCCTCAGAGGCCCAAGTACTAAGACTTTGTGTCACTACAAGAGTAGGACATGGTGATGAGGAAGTTGGATCACTGGGGGTGTTCCCTTGCAGGGGATATGGGGACTCCTCTGGCCTCTCTCTCTCTCTCTCTCTCTCTCTCTCTCTCTCTCTCTCTCTCTCTCTCTCTCTCTCTCTGTCTGTCTGTCTCGTGGCTGCCACAAAGTGATCAATTTTTGCCCCACCTCACACTGCCCATAATAGTGTTCTGCCCATGGACTTCTACAGCTGTGAGCCAAAATAAACTTTCTTCTTTGAAGTGGTTACCCTCAGGAATTTTGTCACAGCAATGGAAAGCTGAGCAACACAACTCCTCACCCTCCAGCCTGTTAGAAAATATAAATGATTCTTAGAAAAATGTGAGCAACAAAAAAGAGTTCCAGAAGAACCCAGAAGTGATAATTCTCAGAAAGAGGTATATGTAAGTATTAATATTTAGAGGGTGAAGAATGCATATAGAGTTGTTGCACTAGAACAACAGGGAAGGTGCACATATTTGCCGTCACTACCACATCTAAAGTTCTTCGAAGGAACAACAGCCATGGTAAAATACACAGAAGAGGAGAATCAGTGAGTCCCTCCAGTCCAAGGAGAAGAGGTAGCATGTAGTTATGAGTTCTCACTAAAGAAAGTGATGGTAGCCCTGCTGACATACTTACAGACACATAGGAGAATGGTCTCCCTTCATGGACGTTTCCAGGCATACCTCAACTGGCTGAGGTTCATCTGGTCTCCATTTTTGCTGTTTTGCAAAAATAACAATGCCACCCTCAGAAGAAATCCAAATGTATTTCTACCGACTTAAAACACCAGAGTAGGAAATAAAGCCCCTCTCTCCCTTTAATGGATCTGAAAGATGGGAGTAGAAGACAATTGCATGAATGGCCCTAAAGAACGGGGTTAGGCCCTCTGATCCACAGAAGAGCTTGCCAGTGGGCTCTGTGCCTCAGTTGGCTCCCTCTCCAACTCATTCCACCCACTGCCATTTAATTACCATTCACAAAATAATTTGGATCAAGGTACACACAACTACAGGGGGCCTGTAGTGTCCCCTGTTCCAAAATGAATATGGTACAATTACCTTACCTTTCCAGGCTCTACACTGTGGAGTCCAAACGTTACCCTCAACCATACTTCCCAATGTGTGCCTCACTATGGGATTCTCTGCTTCGGCTAGAAAAAGCAGCTATCACCCTCTGGGCCACTGTGCCATCTTTCTTTCTCTGTCCTTTGTACTTGCCTTCTGCTCACCCCACTCCATGCCCTGCACCATCTCCCAACACCAAAATCCGCCACACTGAAGGCCCTTCTAAACACCATCTCATAGGTTTATTTATACGACTTTATGCTTTCTGGCTGAGGGCAGTATTGATTGTACCATGCCTTGCACTTGAATTGCTTACAAGTCTCTCCAGTAGGTTATGAGCTCTTTCTCGACAGAGGTAGGACACCCCTTACCCTGTTTTTATACTCACACGTCCCCTTGAATATACTATAACAGGGCCAGGAAGGTAAAACTGATTCCATATGTGCAAGTTGAATAAAATAATTGGTGACACATCATTTTGTGGAGATTATGGAATTACAGTGTCTGGGACAGGTAAATTGCTTAACAAGAGTTTTTTTAATGAATGCTTGTTAGAGAAATTTTACATACAAGAAAATACAGGTAGTGTTTCTGATACAAATGATCTGTCAAGTTCTTAGTAACATGGGTGGTAAGATCTTTATGTAAATGAGTATTCTACAGAAATTGTGCTTGGATACATTTGAAGCCATTCTAGTATCTGTCATGGAGGCGACTTTCTTGCTAACATTCCAGATTTGAGTACTGGTTAAAAATTCTGTCAACTGGTCACCCTGAGCACATCTGTGAATCTGTTAGCACAGTTATCATCTTTACAGCAAGGGTAATAATAGTCATCTCAGAGTGACCCCAAAAAATGGAAGTGTGTACTGAACCCCATCAGCCTATGGGGTTCAATTTTTAAAAACTTTGAGTTCTTGAATAGTATTATAGGATAGATGGATGGATGGATGGATGGATGAGTGGGTGGGTAGGTGGATGGACGGACAAGTGGGTGAATAGATGGATGGGTGGGTGAGTGGATGGATGGATGGATGGGTAGATGGGACAGATGTCTGCTATTTAGCCAACCATATTCCAAAGACAGCATCATCTTGCCTTACTAATAACCTTTCCTGTGAAAGAAAGACAATGGGAATAATTGATCCCTTGGTCTTCATTGGCTATCACCAAGAGCAACTTGGTCACGTTGAAATGAAGGGTACCCCAGGACAAGTATAGCTTGAGGGAAGAAGGAGAATGCTAGAAACCAGCATTCTGGACCCAGTAATGAATGGAAGGAAATGGAAAATCTCAAACACTAATGATAATTGCCATGGATTCATCAGACTGGAAAAGGCCCAACACTCATTTTCATTTTTATATTTCAGAATATGCCTGGGCTCAATTTTAACATGGCCACATTCAAAAACCTTTACAAAAGTAAAGTAATTAGAACAGAATTACTAAAATCTAATTGAGTTGATGTTATTGATTTGCACATTGAATAATAAAGGCAATATTTGTGCTATGTTCAGAATGAAGAAGAATAAGAAAGGAATAAGTCCACTGTCAGGAAACATGATTTAAGATTACCAGATAGCTGAGATTAGTTGAAGGTGGTTTTTTTTGCTTCTGTCTTACTCAGTAGAAGAAATGAGAAATGTTCTTCAAACAGTCAAGAATGGTCAAAACAAACAAACAAAAATTACACAACATCAAACCTGGACATACTGCTGCATGCCAACAATACCAGCTACTCAAAACTCAAAAGTTCAAAGCCAGCATGGCTACAGAGGGAGTCCAAGGCTAGCCTGGGTAACTTAGTGAAACTGTCTCAAAATAAGAAGTACAAAAGAGAGCTGGAGATGAAGTTCATAGTGGAAAGCTTTCTTAGCCTGGGCTGAGTCCCCAGCACCAACCAATCAACAAACAGAAGATTCTGAGAGAGGGGAACCATTGTCCAGCTGTGTTCCTAATGTTGCATGCCCAGTGGCACCACCAGTATCAAATGCATAGTTCTAATCTGATGGTCATACAGATAGCACTGTTTAAACTAAATGAGTCACAAAACAAAACCAAAAGCCAGGAATCTGGACAAGGGACTGGAGGCAATAAGGGATGTTGACAGGGATGGGATGGAGGTAAAGGGGGTGGATCCTAAGCAGAGTAACAGTCCCTCAATGAACTTAGCAGTCCATGTCCAGGTGGTTACATATTGGGGTACTCAGTAGAGCAAGTGATGGCCACTGTTGCTAACATTTAGAAGTCACAAGAAGCAGAGTGGAAGCCTCAGATTGACGAGCGTTAGAACAGTCCGTGAAGTTTTGTATTACTGTTGTTGTTGTTGTTATCACTATTATTATCCATGTACTTTAGGGTTTCCTGGAGAATAAATCTGGGGTTTTGAAAACTCAAACAAGGGCTAGTAAGAATAAGACACAATTTCCAAGGTGAAAGGTCAGATAGGTGTTGTAAGGATGACATATCGTGACTTCAGAAAAAAAAAAATCTCATAAAGTCTCTCATTTGCTCCAAATGATATAAAAAATGAACATGCTAGAAGACAAGTAGGCTTAGATAATCCACCTTACATCCAAGAATCAACACAGTGCCTTGAGTGATGGTAGCATTTTATTGTGTTTACAGTCAGCACAAAGCAAAGAAGCAGAATTGAGCACATTGAATGCCATCAACATTTGCAAGATGGGACAGTGGGCCACAGTCAATCAGATTAAATTGAATAAGTAAAAGTATAAATCTGTTCTCTGGGAGTGAAAGGTGAGTTGCAGACTAAAGAGCATGGGAGAGCTGACCATGAGTCCTTGTCGACTGCACTGAGGACCAGTGTTGAGCACCATGCTGGATGCACAGCAAAGATGCAAAAATATTTGCTGCATGAAAGACCTGTCAGATACTGTGACTCAACTATTTTTTTCTTATTATTTTATGCATATGAGTGTTTTGCTTGCATGCATGTCTATGCACCATGTATGTACATGTCTGTGTACAACATGCATGTCTGGAGTTTGATTCCCGAAACTAGAGTTGTAGATTTTTGTGAGCTGCCATGTGGGTGCTGGGAATCGAACACAGGTCCTCTGGAAGAGCAGCCAATCCCTCTGAGCTATCTGTCTAGATTTTATAGGCTCTTTAAGATTTTGGTTTTCAATAATGCACATTTGTGGCTGGGCTGCTTGAATTAACAAAGCCACATCTACACTGGGGCATCTCACCTTGGACACTGTCCAATCAGAGCCACCCTCAAGCCACCTTCAACACACACACACCTTGTCAAAAATCATATCCAAGTTGGAAAGTTAAAGGAAATAGAAAAATAAAGGAGCCAGACAAAAGACAGGAGAGAGAGGTGTGAAAGGGTTTGAAGAAAATTGTTGGACATAGGGATCAGGCTAAACCTGTTCTGGCTCTGAAAAGTAAGATTAGAACCCACTGGGCAGGACTTACTCACTCTGTACTAGAAAAATCGCAGCCAGCTATCCAAAACCAACATCCATTTCTCCGGGAAGTAATGAGTTCCCCGTGGCCAAAACTGTGCCGGTGGCAGCTGCACTTTTGTTGAAGGGATTTGTGAAGAGAGTTATTAAGTGGATGAGTTGTCCTGTTAATATTCTGAGAGTGTGCAGAATCTAGGAAAGCCCCAGGGGTGCTGAGCAATTGCTTTGTAACTGTCCTGGAGCCAGACCTTTGCGTTCTGTGCCCTTCACAATGTTGTCACTGACAACACATTGCGTACCATGACAACTTTCACAACCTTTCAGCATAACTCCTAGCTCTGGCACTCTGCATAATTACTGTGCCTGACCTTCAGTAGTGGTTTCTGGATTCTCCCTTCACCCATCCTCTGTTAATCTTACATACGCCATGGCCACCCAGAGAATTACTAGGAAAAAGCTGCTTGGTGGTCTCATTTGTGTGGGATGCCAATGTATGAAAGTTACCATAACCTAGTACGTAGCCCATGAAAATAAATCAGCAAAGAGTTCTACCATGGAGGACAGTGATAGCAAGAAGACGTTTTTACAGTGTAGAATGACTTTAAAAGATGATCCAAGTTGGCAATGAAAAATAAAGCCATTTGTCATTATGCCATCTCCCTGAGTGCCTGCAGGCCAGGTCACTCTCAACAACTCTACCGAAGCCGACAAATTCTAGCATTTCTAGGTCTTTAAAGCCAGCACCCTGCCTCATTACTTTAAAAGTCAGTTCGCTATAACATTTTTTACTACAAGGTCCATTTCTTCAAAGCACTGCTTTGAATATTCCTAACCAGTGTTGCGGAGCTTCAAATCCTTCTCACTTGGGTTTGGTTCGGTGGTTTTGTTTTCCTTAAAAGCCACTGAAATGGCAGCTAATCAGGTTCGGCAGTTTGGGTGCTGTGTCGCCTAGTACACAGGCAAGCAAATGTTGCTCTGTGCCATCAGATCAGGCCCCAGACTGTGAGGGACACAAACAGGCTAAGCTTAGAAAGCAAAGCCTCCGCATTTTTTTAAAGGTGTGATTGTGAGGACAACAACAAACAGCTGTATGGCTCCTATCGAATATGGAGGACATGAGGAAGAAACAGACTGGGCAGTGTGGAAAGAAATGAAGGTGATGGTCAGGCTGGGGCCTGTCCTGGGATAAGGAGTTTAGAATTAATCAGAAACCGCTAGGGAGCCATGCCATGGTGGTGCACACTGGAGACAGAGGCAGGTGGATCTCAGTGAGTTTGAGACCAGCCTGATCTACAGCATGAGTTCCAGGACAGGCTCCAAAGGTTCACAGAGAAACCCTGTCTCAGAGAGAGAGAGAGAGAGAGAGAGAGAGAGAGAGAAGAAAAAAAAACCACTAGGGAGCTATTGGAGGAGTTCGTCTGCTCATCACTATGCTTGCTTTAAAAAGTCAAGAACTGGACTGGAGAGATGGTTCTGTGGCTAAGAGCACTTGTGCTCATAGAGAACCTGGATTCCATTCTCAGCATCCAATGGGAAGCTCACAACTGTCCCTAGCTCAAGTTCGAGCAAATCCAACACCCTCTTATGACCTCTACCTGCAGTGCACACAAATGTAAAGGACATCTGTGCAAAACCTCAAACTATTAAACATACCAACAGGCAAGAACTGGATCACAGCAACCCTATATAAAACTCAGGCTTCCAGTCTCAGTTGTACAAAAAGGACCGTTGATGAAGGCTGAGCCAGGGGTCTAAGAGACGAACTCAGAGAACAGTGGAGGCCATTTGCCACAGGGGCATATGCCAGCATCCTTCCAGGCCAGCCTGCCCATGTCCTTTGCATCAGGCCACAAGGTTAGCAGAACACCAAGCTGGCTTGCTGCGCTTGGGAACTAAGAGAACTGCAGCTGGAGAAACAAAACTATACCCAGGAAACTCTCCCCGGAGTGATGACCTGGCAGAAGTGTGGTGTTCCAGGGTCAGGGGCTGGCTTCCGGATGTGGGGAGGGCTAAAAAGAGGGAGCCTGTGTGTTCTCTGCCTCTGGGGAGGTCAGGAGGCACCACCCAGAGGCTGCAGGTTCTTCAGGAACAAAACTCATGGCCTCTTTGAGCGTCTCTGTGACTGATGAGGACAAGCCAACTTTCCCAGCAGGCCCCTGACTGGGGTGGGCTTTCTGGGGTGGGCTAAGTGCTCGGAGAATATGACATAAAAGTATGGCGGTGGTGAAGTAAGGAATATGCCATAAAAGAGAAAAATGAAAGCCATAAGAGAAATGAAAATTATTGCACCAAGGATAAAGAACAGTAAATATCAAGGCACTCGATAATTTTTCTAACACACACACACACACACACACACACCTCCTCTCCCCCTTCCTCACAAGTCCTAGGTGAGCACTCAGGCAGGGTCTGCTGTGGGCTAGGACCCGGCTGTGCCCCTCTGTCAGCTTTTGTTAATGTGAAAAGCTTTAAATGAAGTCATTTAATTGTCCTCTGAAAGGTCCTATTCACAGTATTTACCCCACTGGGTGCTGTTTATAAAACTCATCTCGGCTATCCAGTTGTGAAAATAAACCATGACCCCTGTGCTCTGCAGAGGTCTGTCAAAAGTGTCATCGTGCCTAAACAATGTTTCCTTTGAAATCCACAGAAATCTTAGTTTGGAGAGGAAAATCAAGAGTATTTGTTGGGACTCTGTGTCTTAAATGTATGTCTACCTTCTTTAACCATTCATACAGGGGAAAGCAGCCACTCTGATTAGAATGATGGCGTGTTGGCTAGCAGTGTGCATGACCTAATTCAAGTTTAATAGACAAATGGTATTTTTATTGGCTTGTAAAACGCCAGGTAGTTGCAAACTGTTCTAAGTAGTGAAGTAATTGAAGTCTTTTAAAAGATGGAGTGGTGCTTGTGTTTGCTCTTAATTTCGTCTCTCTTAGTTACTGCGTATGTCTCCAACTCCCAGCCATGGAGCCATTATTTTAAATCTATTTGTGATACAGTTAATAGTAAGTAAAAACATAAAGCGTCTAGTTGCATCCAAGATTAGAAATCAAGTTTCATTCTTTTCTCAGGGTAAGTGACTCAACACCTGTAATCCCCAAACTCGGGAGGAGGGAGAGAGACGGTGGAGGGAAGGGGGAGAGATTCTCATGTGCAGTCTTCATCTTACACCATTTATTATTTTTATTAAGTCTTATCAATACTTCAGGAAACTTAGCACTGTGCTACTATAGAAGGTCCCAGATCTTACAAGTTCTTCTCCGATAGGAAGCACTCAGTGGTGACCACATAGACGGAAGCTCTGTCAGACCCCCACGCACCCACCCCACCCTACCCCACCTCACCTCACCCCACCCCCAACATCTGTATGTCACAGAACATGATGCCAGTTCTGTCTCTTTCCCCACATGGTTGCCAAATGGAAAAGCAAAGTTAGCAGAGTTTGGAGGAGGTAAGAAGTTGAACCTAGAAAGTGTAGTGTGGCCAAAGCCCTCAAATATATCATTTTTCTTTGGCAATATTGCAACATAATAGTTCATTGGCTAGCTGGCCTGCATGACAGCTCTAAGCTGGCATTTCCAGGCTCCTGAAGAGGTACTTGAGCAAAGACACTTCAGTACTTTCCACAGATCATACAGATCAACAGCAACAACAGCAATGTGTGTGCTAGCTTCCAGTTTCCATTTTTTAATATAAATGCATTGCATTTGGGGGGGTGTACTCGCTACAGCATGGGTCCTCAGGTTGCTGGGCTCAACAGCATGTGCCTTTACCAGCTGAGCCATCGTGTCAGCCCGACTTGCACTTTTTTTCTTTTCTATTTAGGTAATGGATATTTCTGGTAGAAAGCTTAGGCACTGAAGAAGAGGGGAAAAAAGAAGAATATGAAATTTGTTTGCTTTTCATTCAATAAAATATCAAGAATGTCACTTTTATTCTTTTTGTATAAACTGTTTTATTTTTTATGAAGATTTATTTTTTATCCGTTGTGAACGAGTGTCTGTCTGTATGGATGTACACCCTATGCCTGTCTGGTCTCCAGAAGAGGACGTTGAACCCCAGAACTACAGTTACAAAGAGTTGCGAATTGTAATATGGGTGCTGGGAACCCAGACTGGGTGCTCCTAACCACTGAGCTGTCTGCCCAGCGCCAGAACGGTTTTACAGAGATCTGTGTTACAGCTTATGATTATGCTTTAATTTAAGGAGTCCATCATTCTCAGGCGTACATGTTTGTGAAGCACATTACTGAACATTTTCAGTACATTTCAGCACTTAGTGTATGTGCACACGCATGAACAGCAGCTGCACTCATCAAAGTGGAGAGGATTCAACAGTTGGTTCTCGATGTTGACCATGTGATTCATCAGTGTTGGCAACAAGGATATAAATCCATTGGGCCATCTCTGTGGCCCTGAAATGAACATTTTTTTTCTTTAAAAAAAAAAAAAAAAGCTTCCATTTAATCTCTCTCTCTCTCTCTCTCTCTCTCTCTCTCTAGTCTCCCACCCCCACCCCCACACCGTGTGTGTGTGTGTGTGTGTGTGTGTGTGTGTGTGTGTGTGTGTTCTCACCTGAAAGTGTCTTGGCACTTATCGAGACCTTGAAAAGAAACCATTTTGGTCTTTCTAACAAAATTCAGGCAGCAAGTTCCTTTCACAAAAGGTTGGCTTTCAAGACCAGATTTTAGCTCCGGTCCTAACATATTCAGAACAACAATGGAATAAAAAAGCAAAGCTGAAAGCCAGAAAATTTTAATTCCCTGGGTCTTGAGTCAGTGCATAGCAAGATAGATAGCTTTGCGTTTGGGAGAGCAGAAAATAAGGTTATGGCTATAGTCTCTGTTTTCTAGACCGTTAGGGATGGGTTGTTGAGGATGGCTCTAAAATGTGACATGAAACATGCTTACAAAGCCCTGGCTGTGCCCTGGGACAGGTCACACTGGGGCTCTGACTTCAACCCTGCCACTTACAGTGACCTGAGCAAGCACCTTCTCTTGTCTAAGCTTTGCTTGCTGACCCAATGCTTTCTAGAGTTACCCAATGAAATCAATACAACAAGAGAGCAACACTCACTGCTCTGGTGCTCAGCGATACTAACGTTTGGTGAATTAATGAATGCATGCCTTTAGGAATGCTCATGAATTTTATCTGACTTTCTGATGGGAGAAGGCTCTGTCTATTCATTGAAATTGGAGTGTTTCTTTGTGGATTTGCTAGCATCCTTATGTTTTCCCACCCTCACATAACATCCCTAGGAAGAAGGCACTACACCACACCAAGGATAGACCCTGGCACACCAAAGGTGGTAAATCAATTATTTGTGGTTACAGCCTACGTTATTTCCAGGGGCCTAGCCCCGTGACCCGAAGGTGACTTAACCCAGAGCTCCTCCCTTCCTCTCATCATGTCTTTGCTCTGTTTTGGGCCCCAGCTATCCTCCGTTACCTGAAGAATGATGGGAAGATCCACTTGGTCGTTTTCAACAACTTGCAGCTGGCCGATGGGAGGCGCCACAGGGTCCTCCTGAGACTGAGCAATTTGCAGAGAGGGGCTGGGTCCATAGAACTATACGTGGACTGTGCCCAGGCGGATTCTGTGCACAACCTCCCTAGAGCATTTTCCGGCCTCACCCAGAACCCGGCGTCCATTGAATTGAGGACATTCCAGAGGAGGCCGCAGGTAGGAGCACACTAACAGTTCTCCAAGGTGGAAGCCCACCTACTAAGGCCTATGGTAAGGGAAATGTGTCAGCTCATCCTTGTTGGTTCAGTGCTGGGTATTAGAGTCACCTGTAAAAAAGGGGAACTGTAAAACATTGACTAGATAGCTCTCCTCCCCCAGACAAATAATCAAAATCTGAAGCTCTGGTGCCTAGGCAGCAATGTTTTTTAAAATCCACATAGGAAGTCAAAGTTGAGAACTTCCGTTTCTGGTGAAATAAGTAGGTTTTTTGGCGTTGGCTTTTCAAACAATCGTAAAGTTTTAAAGGAGTAGCTAAAAGTAAGTATATTGTCTTTGTCTAATAGGATCATGTATTTTCATTCCTTTTTTGAAACTATTATTTATTATGATGATACAAATAACAAAGAATGGAACTGCCAAGCACACAAAGCTACATCTTTTCCCCACAGGTATTGGCAAGCCATTTGCTAACAAAGATGAGCTTAATGATGACTCTGTTCAGTGAAGTCTCAAAAAGATCCCATCAATTCTGCCTTCGGTTTTATGCCACATTGGTGGGAGTTTTAAATTGTCCTGTCACTGAACCTGCTATAGAAATTGTCACGTTTCTCTTCTGT
Organism: Phodopus roborovskii; assembly: GCF_943737965.1. NCBI lineage: Eukaryota > Metazoa > Chordata > Mammalia > Rodentia > Cricetidae > Phodopus > Phodopus roborovskii. The sequence goes on along the minus strand of NW_026126413.1, from coordinate 6,119,692 downwards.
CTCTCTTTTTCCTGTGGGATGCTTTGATCCCTTTAAAGAACTGGCGGGTAGTTGTTGTCCTCTGAGATTGTTTATGTCTGCTCACAGCCCTTGAGTTTTATCTGGCAGAGAAAGGAGCACCAGTTTCGGTGACTCGATCATCTGCTTGGCCACAGTGTTGTGGTCTCCTGAGCCTCCTTGCTTATTGTCCATTTCTATGGTTATTTTTATTTCATGTGCTTTAGTGGCAAGCCGTCTATTCCCACCCTACAAAGAGGCAGGAGTAAGCAGTGGTTTCTGTTGCTATTAGGACTGCACTAACATTAACGATGGTGGTGTGAAAACCTCTAAAACTGGCCCCAGAACTCTGCCCATCTATATTGGGAAGCACTGTTAAGCAGAAATTCCCCCCAAAAAAATAGTGGAAATCTGCAGGGTATTTGGGTTTTGTTTTGATTTGTAGGAATTTAGAAAGAAAAATTTTAATTTATATAGAGGAGGCAATTAATGACTAGAAAGATATGATTGACTTTATTTCTGAGGCCACCAAATCACCCAAGAGTGAATGACAGTCACAAAGGTATGCCACTGATCGTTTTAGAAATCGGTGTCTATACTCAAATCAGTTGCTGAAATCAAGATTCAGTCACCACAGGCTATCACACACTCTATTCAGAATTTTCTCAAAAGTTCTGCCTTCTTAGACTATCCCAGGACCTTTAGAGCCTTGGCCCTGAAGGCCACGTAATATTCAGTTGGTCACCACAATGACTTGTAGACATTTAGGGTACCATAGAAATCAGAACTACCTGAGCCCTGCCTCCCACACGGTCTGACATCCAATTCAATAGTTGTTACTGGGCTGAATAAATCTTGACAAAAATTACAACCAGAAATCCTCTGAAAATGCTTAATTTCCAAACTAATGATGACCATGTCACATTAGCAGCTAACATGAACTTTCTGTCATAGTCACATCATGTCAGTGAGTACAAGGGGAAGGAGTCAGGAGACTGGCTTTGTGACCAACAAGGAGAGACTGAAAAAGAAGTGTGACAACATGGTGACAAGCACCTGATGATCACAGAGTATAACATTACTCTTCCTGTAGCCCAAGAAAGTCCGAAAGTTGTTATGACAACACAGAGACAGGGTACCCTAACAAAACTGCTTTAAACTCAACTATTATTTTATCATAATCTAAACTCTATAAGCAAATTCCAGGTAGTCCTTGAGAGGTTCCTGCCACAGAACAGCTTGTTTACTGGGATGGAAAACACCCTTTTGGATGCCAATGTTTTCCTAGTTAACTGGCTACTTTCACATTCACATGGGCTTCCATCTAAAAGGTGGGGCACACAGATTTAAGGACAAATGTGAACCTACAGAAACTATGTAAGGACCTATATCCGAGTACTTGGGGCTACCTATGCATATAGTATGGTTTTCAAGCACATTGGATTTTGAACAGTGGCAGTGACCTGTGATGCACAAGCAATTGTTTGTTTGTTTGTTTGTTTCTCTTCTTCTTCCTCCTCCTCCTCCTAGGACTTCTTGGAAGAGCTGAAGCTAGTGGTGCGGGGCTCATTATTCCAGGTGGCCAGCCTACAAGACTGTTTCCTGCAGCAGAGTGAGCCACTGGCTGCCACAAACACAGGTGTGGTCTCCTGGGCAGTGTGTGTGCACATGCTCATCAACACAGACACAAGTCAAGGCTCCTACGAGGGCTGGGTCCTCTAACCCAGATAACCCAGATATGTGCCTGCAACACAGCAGCCCCAGAGGATGCATCTGTGCAAAATGGGATCTTGGACAAAGTCCAGGCCAAGGAATCTTTTCACTGCCCGTTTATTTTCATAACTCACAAATTTGGACCCACCAACCAGCAGGGTCAGTCAAATCATTTTGTTAAGTGAATTAGATTGCCCTAAATTGAATTCAGACACCCTAAGTGTTTAATAATCTAATAATAGTGATTGTCTAGGGAGTCATTTCATTTTGAATCACTTAGAGAAATGATTGTCATCAACCAGGGCATGCCTGTATTCCCCAGCACTCAGGAGGCTGAGGCAGGAGGATTGCCAGTTTGATACCAGCCTGGCCTGTACAGTAAGAACCTGTCTCAGAAATGCCATGGATGAGGGATGTAACTTAGTATAGAGTGAGTGCTTGTAGAGCATGTGTCACACCTTTGATCCCTAGTCCGGCAGAACCAAGGGACACTACTTAAATGCTTCTTTTCTTTGGCTGTTTCTACAGGAGACTTCAACCGACAGTTCTTGGGTCAAATGACACAATTAAACCAACTCCTTGGAGAGGTAAAGGATCTTCTAAGGCAGCAGGTGAGAAACAGAGGCCATCACTAGTCAAGCCTAAGCACTGTGACAGCCACTTTCTGTGCTGGTGGGTGGAGTGGCAGGCCCACACAGGCAGGAAGGGACTTACCCAGAGCCACGCCTCACAGCTCCACACAGCCCATGAGACCAAGGCTCAGTCAGAAGAAGGGGGTTCGGGGGCATGCTTGCCGTGAGCCTCCATGACTAAGGTGGTGAGGAGCTATCCCAGGCTCCTTGAGTGCTGTGGAGACCTTTCTTGGACAGTCATACAAGGATGTTCTCATTTTGGTTTGTATCAAGTATTCCTTTGCAATCTTTTCCTTCTGTTTCTAAAGGTCAAGGAAACATCATTTTTGCGAAACACTATTGCTGAATGCCAGGCTTGTGGTAAGTCCTTTTGTGGTGACTGGCTCATTGGGTGGGGCAGTGAAGACTGACTGAGGATCTGAAGTGAGGCCACACGACTGCAGCTTCTGGTCGTCCTAGTCAGAGTTGGCGGGAAGCAGGGGAACGTTCTGAAGGAAGCCAAATTTCGTTTTGTGTCCTTCACGTTCCCCATGCGTTAATAAACCTGTGGGTTGAACTGGTCTTGTTTTCCAGGTCCTCTCAGCTTTCAGTCCCCAACCCCAAACACACTGGTACCCATAGCTCCTCCAGCACCCCCAACTCGCCCAACACGCCGGTGTGACTCCAGCCCTTGCTTCCGAGGTGTCCGGTGCACAGACACCAGGGATGGCTTCCAGTGTGGACCCTGCCCGGATGGTTACACGGGGAATGGGATCACCTGTTCTGATGTGGATGAGGTACACTACTCCGATGAACAGAGTGGAGCTCTCCACCCCTCTTCCTTGCCACCCTGGAATAAGAAGCCATACTGCGGATTAGGGGCCACCTGTGTTGTCCTTATGGGTGCTTGGGGTCCCCGAGACACAATGAGTGGTGGCAGGAAGGCACAGCACACAGTTTAGGAGACCACTCTGCTGCATTGATGTAGTTTCTACTTCCCACTCCAGCATCTGTGCTTCTCGTTTCTCTGAAGCCATCTCTATTAGAAATTTGCTCATGTGGGGAATAAGGGTCAGTATAAGGGTCCTTGCTCCAAAAGTTGTGGTAGCTTCCTTTGGGCTTCTTAAGATAAAAGAGCAGAGGGAATCTCACACCAAGCAGATCTGTTAGGGAGGCTTGAAGTAGCCCAAGCACTGGCCAATGAAACCATGAGCGCTCGTGCAGGCAGTAGAGGCAGAGCTTTGGAAGGGAACCAGCAGGACCATCATCCAGTCCTGAGTCTGATGTAACGGTGTCCAAAGCTGGTAGCAAAGCTGCCCCAAAATGTGCCTTTCCCTGCACCAGCAAGAGGAAGGCTAGACAGAGGAGTCAAGGAGAGATACCTCTCAATGGGCCCTGCAGGCTAGTGTCAGCTCAGATGACTACCCACCCAACCCCACTCCACCCCCGCCCCGCCCAAGTAGTATGAAGTTAAGCTGGTCTCTAGGAATCCCTGAACTGGAGAATGGATACTGCACATGTTGCACAGAACTGTATCTGGTTTTTATCTGTGAGCTGGAATTTTCCTCCTTTTTGAAAGGACAGGAAATGCTCATGTTTTTTACATTAGTTTTAAAAAAAAATAGTCATCAGAACCCATCTTGTAGGCTGCAGCTTTTAGGTAGCTTTGGAATAGTCCTGGACTGGACAGGGCGGAGACGCAGGCCCTCCCTGAAGGAGGCTGTCCAGCTGTAGAAACTCCTGCCCCGCCTCAGTTTCCCTAAGGAGGTCTTCCCATGAAAGGGTCCAAGATGCACTAGGCATCATTTGAAAGTCCCCTGACAACTGGAGCATGGGACTGTTGGAATGCAGGGGGCATGTCACGCCTGCAGGCAGGCTGGTTAAAGACTATTTTGATGTTGACAGAGCATTGTCTGTAACATAGAAAACAGGGCAACTAACACTGGGGGAAACAGGGATTCAACACATAACTATGAAATTGAAATTTTTAATTTCCATTTGTCATGTTTTTGCCCCCAGAATATAAAGGGATAAATAAGCATGTGCAAATAGACTACAGAAAGTCCCAAGTTATTTTCCCCACAGAACTAAAGATTGAATGTTTTCTTTCCCCAGTGCAAATACCATCCCTGCTATCCAGGTGTGCGATGTGTGAACTTGGCTCCAGGCTACAGATGTGATGCATGCCCAGTAGGCTTCACAGGACCCATGGTGCAGGGTGTTGGGGTCAACTTTGCTAAGACAAACAAACAGGTGAGCAGAAACGGTGGTTTTATTCATTTCTCATTTCACACAACTCCCCAGCTTCTCAGCATAACCCTTTACCACCTTGAGCAGCCAGGGCCTGGTGGCATATCCTGGCATACAGAGAGCCAATAGGGAAGATTTTTCACTCATTTCTGGGGAACGTATGTCCCTGAAGTCTAGAAAGACAAAGCTGTTAAAGTTGGGATAATAGAGTATTGCTGGGAAAGCAGTAAACTCGGAATAGCAGATTGCAGTATAACGTCAAACTTCCTTTGTTGATAGCCTTTGGACAGCTTGTCCTGTGGAATAAACTGAGAACCAGAGAGGCAAATAAAAACTTGGGGAAATTAGATCACTTTACAGGGCCGTTGATACCAATCAGGAGCTGCTTTAAGATGAGAGGGTTTGAAGAATCTAGATAATCCCCCAAGGAAGCTTACCCTTTTTCTTACATAAGCTATAAATTGCCAGAAAGCACCTCAGTACTGCATAACAATCTCCATTTATCTACAAATGTTCTACTCTATCTGGTCATTATTTAACTGACTGACTGTGAAATGCTTTTTGATGTTTTCGGCCCTTAAAAATGGTTGGTCTATAAATACGTTTTACTACCTTGGGGGAATGATTAGCGTTGACGAAGGGCAAGGGGTCATTATTTCCTTGCTGCTTATCAAAGGATTCTGCAGGGCATCATTTTTCAGGCTAGAAAAAGAAAGCAAACTGGACACAGGAATGACAAGGAGCCAACGGGGTAATGAGCCAAGTTTTGCTTCTCTTCTAAGAACAAAAATCTCTCAAACTAAGCCAAGAAAAATAGACAAAATTCCATATAAAATGCTTGATATAAGCTAGTAGGGTAGACACTTCCCAGTAGATACATGAATATGAGTATTTATGACTATAAATATGAATCCCTAACTGTGTGTGTGTGCGCACACGCGCGTGTGTGCATGCGTGCGTGTGTGTGTGAGAGTGTATGAAGGAATAGATTTGCTAAAATTTTATGATAATGGGTTGCCAAGTTCAGTAGAAATCTAAGTAGGTAGTGTTTCTAGAACTATAAGGAAGCGTCAGTGCCTCACATACTAGCTCATGGACATACGGACAGAAATCTTGAGCTTTAGGAGACCTAGTCCACGTGTATTTATCCTATGTAAAGTCCCTGTCCATGACACACATGGAAAAACATTAGTAGCTCAAAGGAGGAGCAAGGGAATTTGACTCCAGCTATGGGACATGGTTGACAATGGTGAAGATTGCAGTATACCACCAAGTTCACGCCATTTATAGTTAGAAACTCTAAGTCTGTGCTATCAGTAAAAACCACTATTAATATAAAACATTGTTGTTAGCATAAAACATAGCTATTAGCACAGACCTTCCTAAAGGAGTAATATCACCAAGCTGTGGCAAATCAAAGACACATCAGAGTGAACAGACGCCCAACATCAAGGCCAGTGGAATTTTGCCCATTGACAAAATTGGGGTTGCTATGAAGAAACTGCTATGAGAAACATAAATATAAACGATCAGTGCTGTGATTAAACAGGAGGGTACTATTTGGAGAAAATCGTATCCAAATGAAACTAATATCAATGTCTGTATACGTGGTGCCAAGGCTGATCACTCTCCACTGGACGATCAATAATGGGGCGCTTACCTGGGAGAAGCTAATTCACCTTCTCCGGCAGACAACAGTGGCTTGCAGTTCTTGGTCTAGGGGTAGGACTCCATGGGATTTCCTCCCTTCCACGTTAATATAGCCATTGATACTGCTATTGTTTTGGTCTTGTCCATGCAGCCATTTCTAGGAGAAACTGTTTCCACAGAAGATTTCCTAGTGTTCTGGCTCTTACCATACTGCCATGCTCTCTTCTCAAATGTTCTCTGAGCCATAGACGTAGGAGTTATTTATGTTTACTTATGCATATACATACATATGTGCCTGTAACAAATATAATCAAAGCAAAAGAGTATCAACTAGAGAGTAGGGGGCAAGGGAAGGGTTCAAGAAAGGTTACCTTAGGGGGGATAAAGGGGGGGAAGTGATGTAATCCTATTTAAATTAAAAACGTAAAAAGAAATAAACAAAAAGCTCAATAGAAATCTTTTTATAGGAAAGGGAAGGGCATTACCAATTAAAAATATAACCACTGAACTTAATAGTTCAATAGATGACACATGTATGAAAATGTCACAATGAAGCATTATTATGCATAATTAATATATGGTTAAAAACAATTTTTTAAAACTCAGTCGGTGAAACAGATTAGACCCCTCTAAGAATTTAGCAATGATACACAAAACAAACGAGAAGGCTAAGGGGCCAAAAGAAACTATTTATCTGATGGTAAATCCAAAGGACTAGAAATAACAAAACTGGAGAGAAGCTGAGAACTTTCCAGAACTAATAAAAGAGGAATCCTCAGAAGTGCGTTGATCGGGAAGGAGAGGAAAGGTTTTCCGATGTAAAGTTATGGAATAGATAAGTTGTGCATGTCCTCTTCTCTGAATGGCTTTAAGCTGTGTGAGGACAATTAGCGTCTGCAACTGGATTAGGTGCACAAATCCTAGAGGGCTAAAATAATCCTCAACTGACATTCTTCCTGAAATTCTGTGTCTTCATCCAAGATGAGAAAATTCAGTTGCCTCTGTTTAAGCATCGGGTCTGAGATGTCCTTGAACTTTTATGCCTAGGTGTGCACGGATGTTGACGAGTGCCGTCAAGGAACTGGAGCTTGTGTTCTGAATTCTATCTGCATCAACACTTTGGTAAGTATTTCTCATAGCTCTCCGATCAAAGCAGAGCCAGGGTCAGAAGCAGGTGGGTGTGTGTGGATCCTAACTGCAAACACACAGAGCATATGCACGTATAACATTTGATTGGCAGAATGAGGGCACAAGTCTGTGCTGAAAGCGTGTTTACTGCATTAGTTATTTCATAATTCGTTTCTGTATTAGAAAGCCAGGCTCTCCATCCTTTGTCAAAGCGTTTTGACAGTTAGTTCCTGTTTTCATCACTGTGAAAAAGCTACTGGTCGAAACACAGTTAAGGAAGGAAAAGCTCCCCTGGGCTCCTAGTCCATGTGGCAGGGAAGGGTGGCAATGATGACGACTCTTCTGGGGCATGGAGCAGCTGCTCACTTTGTACCCACAGGCAGGAAGCAAAGCTGGAAGAATGCTGGTCCTCTCTGTGCTCTTGCCGCATCACATTCTAGATGGTAACCCTGAAGCTCAGACTGGGGCTTCCTTCCCTAGTTAGAGCCTTCTGGAAACTCCTCACCCTATACACCAAGAGCTTGGTTCTTAGGGAATTCCAAGGCCAGTGAAATTGATGGTGACTGAAGAGACTGTTAGGTTCTATTAATAGTTCAGTATTTTACTGGTGATTGTCAAACATTTGTTTTTATTTTTTAAAAAAGAAAACTTTCCAGAAATCCATTTACATTTAATTTAAAGTCCATAATTTAATTACTCCAGCATAGGCTTTATTTTTGGGAGTTCCTATTAACTGTGTGAAGATAAAAAAAAAATGGAGCAGAGTAGAATAATAACAAAAGAAGTTCTGATGCTTCTCAGTCACCATAACTTTTACGCAAAGACTTGTTTCTAACTCGCCATACTTGTCTGGGAAAGCTGTTTACCTCCCATCTCACTTCCTTGCAAGTAAAAGTCCTTTCTAAACATCGTCGTATCCTCTAATTCTCAGGAGAGCCGTGAGTAGGCAGGAATATGTGGTGCCCAGTTTATGGATTAAAAGAATGTGGCACAGGGATGTTGCATAATTAGGCTGAGGCCACACTTCTTAGGATTCTTTCCAGTCTTGCTGCTGAGCCTGAGGCATTCACCATTATGCTATGACCGCTTGGGAACATAATGGTACTTATGCTTTTTAGCCTTTTTCAAGGACAAAGCTTGTCTGCACAAATAGACTTGGGGAACCTTGGTATAAAGCAGGCAATGGATAGAACTCCAGAGAACCCCAAGATGAAGAAGTAGGCAAGAGAAAAGGAGCAGAAGCTGGGGGAAGGAAGGAGTTGACAGCATGTCCAACGAACTGACGGATGATTTTAAAAATCACTGGCAAAGAACGTTGGCATTGCCAGTCAAGAGGTCCACACTTACCAAAATCATCCAACTGTAAATTAGTCAATCAGTTAAGCTTTGTGGATGAATACTCTCTGAGGTTCTGTCATACAAACGTGGTGGCCATACTTAATGAGTGATGTGTTATATGTGCAAAAACATTCAAAACAAAATGGGGAAGGTCACACCACCTGTAATACCAGCACTCAGGGGGCCGTTCTAGACCAGCCTGTGATACCAATGGAACTGTTGTTTTAACCTGTTTGCAGCCTTCAGCCGTTCCCCCTCACCCCCATGGTGGAGCTTAAGTCAGAGCACTGCAGATACCATCCTGCCTTCTCCACCTTCAGACCTAGCTCTCTAATGGCTGTGCATCCAGTTGCAACTTCCCGCCTTCTGGCAGGCTCACTTCCACACACAGGAGGTTATGAGACAAAACGCACGCGCATGTGAGCTGAGAGCCAAGGGTCGTTACACTCGATCCTCGTTCCACCGAGTACCGAGTGGAGACGAATGACCTTTGCCCATCTCTGGCTTGTCATCTCATCTTTGTCCCTTGTAGGGATCTTATCGCTGTGGGCCTTGCAAACCAGGGTACACTGGTGACCAGACGAGGGGGTGTAAGACTGAAAGAAACTGCAGGAACCCAGAGCTGAACCCCTGCAGTGTGAATGCACAGTGCATCGAAGAGAGGCAGGGGGATGTGACCTGTGTGGTAAGTTCTTGATCCACTTGACTGTTTTCCTCCTCCTTTTTACGGACAACCATCCCTGGTTTCTACTTGCTCCGGGGCCAACATGTGCCAGAGCTTACACGTTGTAGCCCAGACCAGCACAGTATTTCTAACTGAGGCCCATCCGACCTTGACGCCCCGCCTCCTCTACCTCTTAGCTGAGGAGCAACCAGCCACTTGGGCACCTGGATGGTGGGACCCCTACAGGACACTAACTCCCTATGGCCTTCTGTGGACATTTTTACCTAAAATGCAGACAGCCAAGAAGGGGGAGGGACTCCCTCCCTCTCCTCCTGCCCTGCCCCGTTCATACTTTATAGCATATCTATTGCCATTCATAACCATCCTCAACCTTCAGATGTCCAGTGTTACTGTGGCCTCATACTCTGGGGGAGGGGCGAGTGTAAAGGTGAATGAGGCGACTGACTAGTGGGAACTGGGAAATCTGTCACCCATAGGTGGGCGGCACCTTCTCTGTGGCCCCCTGGACCCTGCTGTCGGCACAGCTCAGCCTTTGTCTCCATTCCCGGCTCCGCTGCCCTGCTCTTAGCTGAGCCCTCTGTAAGCAAGGCTTTATGTCTTCCCATTACCCATTCCCAAGGCTAGGGCTAATGTCCCTCACACCTCAGGCACTAGCATCTTGGCTGCCTTGACTGTATCACTTCTTTCTCTACTGTGGGACTCCGGGCTTCACAGTAGGAAAGCTTCACCCTGTGGTCCTGTCTGTGGTGAGCCCCTGTAAGCAGCATAAAAATCTCCCCTCCAGGGATGGGCCAGTGTCGCGACACACCAGTAATGCCAGCCCTTGGGAGATAGAGGCAGGCAGATGTCTGTGAGTTTAAGGCCAGCCTGGTCTGCACAGACGCTCATGTCATAGAGAGTTAGTTCCAGGCCAGCCAGAGCTGCACAGTGAGACCCTGTTTTAAAAAAAAAAAAATCCCAGTCATATTCTTCACCTCTACACTTCTTTATCTTTCTGACTGGAAACTTTCCTTAGTCGTTCTATCACTACTCTTCAAATCAGAAAATAAGATTGAAAAGTTAAAAAAAAAAAAGAGGTTTGTTGTAAAGTCATTGAAAAGCAAGTATATATCTGTGCTTAAAATCTCATTTTCTATGAACCAATTGATGGCTCCTCCGGGATGGTGGGTGATGGGGCTCTTAATTTGTTTTTGAATTTGTAATAAGGCACAACGACAGATGGTAAAGGATTAATAAACTCGGTGTGACTACTAAAATAATTTAATCTGCCAGAAAATGGCTCATTAAAAATGTATTTGTTCCTAGAGGAAATTTTTTCCTCATTAAAATGAGTGGAGGACTGGACCCACAGCTGAACTTCCAGGCCTTGCAAAGGCGCTGCAGAAGCCCTTGAGTGAGACAGGGGGAGGGGGAGGGGCCCCTAGCATGGGGGGGGGGGCTGACTCAGGCTATATAGGAAGAGCAGAGGAGGACAGGTAGGGGCTGCCAGCACTAGGGATGTTGTTGGAGGGAAAACACCTTCTTGCTATTTCCCAGGGATTTGTTCCCTGCCGCTGGTCCTGACTCTGGGGCTCTGTCCCCTCCTCTCTCCTGTCTGCTCTGGACCCAGGTACACTTTTCCTTCCCTGCATTGGTGGTTCCCGGCTTTCTGAGTGCAGTCTGCTCTCTTCCTCTTCCCGCCCTCCTCCCCTGTGCCTTCACCCCCACTCCCATTCCCCACAATGGAGCTGACCCTCAGGCCCCACCTCACGCTGCCCTCTATCTTGGTGAGTGGGACATCCTGTCTCTGGGGCACCTTGGATATGTGAGGGATAACTCAAAAATGCACGTTAACACAATGCAGGGGTAAAAGTCAGAAGTTTGAGGTTAATGCTCTGGACTCTGAGAGCCTGAGCAAGGCCAGCTCTGACCCAGGTTGAGCTCATGTGACTCTTGCTTAAAAGGGACAATGATGACTTTGCAGTATCTTCTTAAGGACAGGGAAAGTTCACTTTAAAAAAACTGTTGGCAGATAGACAAAGAAATGACTCAACAGATAAAGGTACCCTTTGCCAACCGTTTGCGTGCACTCGGGACACACACACACACACACACACACACACACACACACACACACACACACCTTTTAATCTTCTGTCCTTCCAGGCAACACTGTAAATGTAACTTCAGAAACTAAAACAAAATTGTTGCTTCCCACCTGATCTGCTGGTGGTGAGGCTTACTGTTGGCTTTCTGCACAGCAGGGTGCTCAAGGGGACATATCGGAGGGGAAGGTACACAGGGCCAGCTCTGACCACACCAGAGGAAACAACCTGTTCTAAGAAAGGGGTGTGAGCAGAGATAAAGCACCCTACAGTTCCACTCTGTGGGTAGAAACTGACCCAAAAGCACTAATTCAGATACAAACCTATGCCTCAAAAGTGATCACTGCTGCAAGCTGTCCCGCTCACTCGGTGTTGATTCCAGGGGAGAGGAGATAAATTGTACAGTCATGGGAAGAGCGCTTTGATCACAGCCCCGGTTAGGAATGCCTTTGGAACTGGAAAGATGGCCCAGCAGTTAAGAGCACTTGTGATCTTTTGGAAGACCTGAGTTAGATTTTCAGCACCTGTGTGTGGCTCACATCTCCCTGTAATCACAGTTCTAAGAGATCCAATGCTCTCTTCCAGCCTCTACAGGCACGGCACATACATACTGTGGGGTGTACGCCCACACACATTAAACTAGTAAGTAAACATTTGGACCCAGTACTCCATAAGCTAAACTAGTACACACGCAGAAGGACAAACGTACCAAAATGACCCGATGCACCATTGTCAGCCATAGCAAAGCTATTAGAAACCTGACGACCTTTGTAGAAAACCTATTGAGTCAATCGAGGCATGCTCAGTGCAACCTTATCTGTAATAGATCTGTGGCCACTAAAAAAAAAAAAAAAAATACTGTGGATGTCCATGGAAAGATACAGAGGAAACGCCAAAATAAAAATGTCATCTTGTTTTTTAAGAGCTCCAGAATGTGTATACACCTGTGTGCAGCCAACTGAACGAGAAGACAAAAGAGGACTGTGTATCTGCTGGTCTATGCACAGACTGTGTGTGTGTGTGTGTGTGTGTGTGCGCGCGCGCGCATGAGAGTGGGTTGCCTTTGCTTGTCTGAGCCATGAAAACGGGAGCCGAGGGAACATTCTCTGTCCATGTCCCTTGAGCTTTGGAGTTTAGAATCATTAACACGCACTCAAGTGAGGCTAGCAGTTCATTTATTGCTCTCCACCGTGTCTTTTTGAGGCAGAGTACCTACTGAATCTTGGGCTCACTGATTACATAGGACTATCTGACCGGCAGGCTCTAGGGAGGTTCCGGTTGCCACCTCTGCAGCACTGGAATTATGGGCATGAGTCTAGCCTTTTCCATGGGTGCTGAGGACCCAAAATCAGGTCCTGTGATTGTAGGACAAGCACCTTACTAAGATTGAGGCATCTTTCCCGCCCTTGTTGGTTTGTGGGGGACAAGACCTCAGATGGCCCAGGCTGACTTTTAACTCACTATTTTTGGAGGATGTCCTTGAAGGGATTCTAACCCTCCTGCCTCCATCTCCTAGTCCTGAGGTCACAGGCATGGATCAGCATGCTTAGCGCAACTGAACTGTTGAATCCTACCCTCCCGGGATGTGAGGCTCCTGGATCTTCTGCCTGTGGGATGGTCACACAGGGGCGGGGATCATGTTGGTCACCTGCCTCCTTGGGGGCTGTTTACCGAGGCCTCTAACAGACTCTCCCTATGCAGTGTGGTGTTGGTTGGGCTGGTGATGGCTACGTCTGTGGAAAGGATGTGGACATCGACAGTTACCCCGACGAAGAACTGCCATGCTCTGCTAGGAATTGCAAGAAGGTAAGGAGAACAAGCATGGAAAAAATACCCTGTGGACTTCCAAAGTCGGGTCTTAGATGCTTTGGGAAGGTTCTGCTGGTTCTACCTAAAAATTTTGAAGTCATGGCATCTCAAATGAAGCAAACAAAAACAGCCACTAACCAAGCCAGGCAGCCACACTCAGTCTTGAGGTCAGAAATACTGTTTGACATGAGACAAACAGATTGATAGAACATGACTCTGAGCTGCTTCCCCTATCAGGATAACTGCAAGTATGTGCCAAACTCTGGCCAGGAAGATGCAGATGGAGACGGCATTGGTGATGCATGTGATGAGGATGCTGATGGAGACGGGATCCTGAATGAGCAGGTACCAGCTTTGCGGGGAGGGCATGCACACTGCAGCACACTCGGGATTGTGGAAGTGAGCCTGTGAAATCAGCCACTGAGATTCAATCACCTCAAACCTTTTGGCTCCATGATCATGTTCCCACAGCACTGCAACTTGTCCTCCGAGAGTCACAGGTGTTTAAAATATAAAACAGACTTGGAAAGCCACAACAGTGAGGTAGGTATAAGTCAGTCTGAGTAAGTGCCTAAACTCCTTCTCCCCATTTAGGACAACTGTGTCCTGACTCACAATGTAGACCAAAGGAACAGTGATAAAGATATCTTTGGGGATGCTTGCGACAACTGCCGGACTGTCCTGAATAATGACCAGAGGGACACGGACGGGGATGGAAAAGGAGATGCTTGTGATGACGACATGGATGGAGATGGTAGGTTTGTTTAGCTTGGTCTCTTATTTGGAATTCCTTTCTCCTTTTGACCTCACTAGGGAGTAGATATGCTAATTCAGGAACTCTCGATGTTTCTGGTACTTTATACCATTGACAGGAGCCCTGAGAAAGTACTTTCTACTAGTATCTTGTCAGAGCTGTGTCTATAGGGCATCTGCCTTCCTGGCTCCTCCCCTACTCCCCAACTTCCCCACACCTAAACATAGGCGAGACCTGGGAATGGAGAACTGAGTAGGGTCTGTTGTGGGATACTACTCTAACTATGGAAAAATGTGTTACATTTATTTATGCTGTATTTGTTTAACTATGTAAAGATATGTTTCACTTGTTGCCTAATGCCTGCCTAAGGCACCTGATTGGCCTAGTAGAGGGATAGGCAGGGTTGGTGAGCAGCCAGACTAAGCAAGAGGAGGAAGCCAGGCTCCAGAGAGAAGAGAGAATAAAGAAAGCAGGGGGCATGGGGGGAGGGGGGGTAGAGGAAGCCCCGGGCCAGTCAGGCAGGCAGATGACAGACAGGCAGATATGTAGGGAGCAGGAAAGTAGGATTTCAGAATGAAAGAAAGGTGAAAAGCTCTGAGACATAATGTAGCTGAAGAGAAACAGGTTAAATTGAGTTATAAGAGCTCGTGGGACAAGCATAAACTAAGACCGGAACATTCATAACTAATAATAAATCTCCATGCCATGATCTGGGGCCTGGTGGTTCAAGAAAGCAGGCTACAAGGGTCAGAAACTGTACCCTGGGTCCCTGGGGACAGGTTCCTCCTGAATGCAGACCAGGAAGAAGTGGCCAGCCCTTGCCTGCTCTGGGCAGAGCTGGGGGGGAGGGGCGGGGCTGGCATGTCATGGCCCAGCTCTGGGACTCTACCATGGGGACTCTGTGAGGTCCATGTCCTGGGCAGCTCTGAAGCCTCATGGAGCTTGAGGAAGGTGCCCATAGCATATGACAACTGTCATTTAAAGGCAGCCTAGGATCTGAGTCTCTGCAAACATACCACACCGCTGAAGGAAACTCCTATTAAAAATGCTACCCCCTCAAACAAACACATTCACTCCTCCAGAATATACACACCTCCCCTAAAGCACAGGCCGACCTTGGGTGAGCTAAAGTGTCAGCCTCGCTGCAGTGGTATGCTGACAAATGCTTTCAATAAAGTGCCCTAAACTGTAGCGTTTGTCCATCTCTCCATGTCTCTCTCTTCACTGTTGCTTACTTCAAATGCCATTGATCTTGAAATTGAGAAACAGGGGTTCGATAATTCCAGGCCCAACTCCTGCACCCCACTATCCAAAGGCCTTTTGTCTCCATTCAAATTTAGACCCCTACATGGTCCTCCTTGTGTGGGTCAGCCCACCCAGTCACCATGGCCTCCATCTCTGAATGCTGCCACAGCTCTTAACATCTTAGACAGGTTGGAGTTCATCAGATGGCTGCTTTCGAGAGCTGCTCATGTCTGAGTCCCACAGCGCCTTTCTTTGAAGTCACCTCCAGATGCTACTAAAGACAGCAATACTCCCCGCAGGAGTATGTGGCCACAGCTGGCTTCTCAGCCTCTAGAAGTCTCTATGTTCTGCCCTTTTCTATGACAGTCTCCTGACCCACGGTAGCGTTCTTTTCTTGCAGGAATAAAAAACACTCTGGACAACTGCCCCAGAGTTCCCAACCGTGACCAGCGGGATCGGGATAGTGACGGTGTTGGAGATGCTTGTGACAGCTGTCCTGATGTCAGTAACCCTAACCAGGTTAGGAAGACGGGGTTCACACTGCAGACCGAATTGCCTCATGTAAAGGTTCACTAAAGATCAACATCTGGGAAACGCCAGCCAAGCTGTTGGCTGGAAGTTTTCTGCTGTTGAATCAAGGCTCAAGAGGAGAAAGGGTGTGTACATTAGGCCTGAGAACGATAGGACTGAAATGACTCACACGAGGTAGTTATTGACAACTGCACTGGTTAAGCCAATGGAAAGCTTTAAGTCCTTTTTATTGATGGCCAGACCAAGAGCAGGCTTGTGCCCCTGAAAAATCTCTTGGTACCCAAGCTCAGGGATGGATGCAGAGTTTTAAAGGCAAAACCACCAAGACCATAATTTACATCAAAGTTAGTTAGATGAGGGTCAGCGTAACCTTGAACCATTCCTGGCAGAGCATGGTAGTTATTTTAGACATAACTTGTCAATTATTTTTACTCATATCTTTCTAGTTATTTTAGTTTAGTTACTTTGGTTAATACAACTGGACCAAGCATGTGAAAGCCCCGAAGTGTGTTGCCAAGACAGAGGCGACCATTGCTGGGGAGGGGGTGGATAGAGCACTGAGAACCAAGCACACAAAATAAAGTCAGAACAAGACGGCACTCCCTGAGTCAGGACAGAGACCCCTGGGAATCACCTCACAGACACACAACACTGATGGCATTAGTAGCACGGCCTTAATGATGCCCAAACAAATAGAAACATGGACCTGAGTCTAATCACATGCCCTTTAGTTCCTAAGTCTATGTGTGGACATTGCAGATTAAGTTGTTTCCCTTCCCATGCACCTGCTGCTTGGATCTCTGGGCATGCTGAGCAGTCTGTTTCTGAAGCCCTGAAAAGGAAGAGAGTCCTTGTTGCCACTGTGCTCACTCCTCATCCTGCTTAACACCAAAGTGCAGACGCAACATAGTGTCCATGTGCTTTGACCCATGCCTGTGTCTGGCTCCCTTCCAACCAAGCCAGAGCACCCGGTCTCTGCTTGCCACCCTGCCACCCAGAACCCTTCCCAAACAGCTCAGCTGGTGTGTGGGCAGCCCCTCCATGAAGCTTGATATTTCAGAAGGCTTTTTTGAAAAATCAGCATTGTGCCTACACCAATATGGTGTTGTCCTTTTGCAGTTTTATGCCACCCTGGTTCCCAAGAAACAATTCCCGAAACCCAGTGATGATGGGCCAGGCCTGCCTTCTTGGGAATAGTTCGAACATGCAGGCCCAGAGGTAAATAACATGTTCTGCTCTCTTTGCAGTCGGATGTGGATAATGATCTGGTTGGAGACTCCTGTGACACCAACCAGGACAGGTATGGCTTGCCTCCCAGCTGCAGGGCTTTTTGCTGGCATTTGCTCTAGGATCTTGCCAAAGGCCACTGCATCTCCCTGAAAGTACTATGTAGGCAACAGTGGTTTCAGCTCCACCCAGCACTTGAGCTCTTTTTACAAAAGAGGTGTAACATGGAGCCTTGAAGGAGGGCTTTGGAGTAAGGCAGCCAGATGCCATTCATGACCTAATCTCTCTGTGCCTCAATTTTCTACCTATAAAATGGGTGCGACTGTGTATATATATATGTGTATATATATATATGTATATATATATGTATATATATACATATATATATATGTACATACATATACATACATACATACGTACATCCCATGGGCTGTTATGGAATTGAGTTAGCTCGGCAAAGGTGCCTTTTGTGGTTTCTGTTATACAGCTAGCACTCAACAGACATTATCCCTTTCATTGTCATACGAGGAAAAGTTCACCATGACCCCAAACAGAGGGGCTTGCTGAGACCTCACTGTTGTTTCCTGCCCTGATGTCTTTTCTGTTTCATTGAGAGGAACTAGTCTATGGAGAGCATTTTTCCATCTTTCCTAGCCCAACATGGAGTCCTACATGAATAGCAGGGGGCAGAGCTTAGTGATAAAAAGTTTGCCCAGCATGTGCAAGGCCAGGAGTACACTTCTCAGCATCACCGCAAAGAAAACAGAAAAGGGGGGCTGCAGAAGGGCTACAAAAAAAAGCACAGCTACGCGCCACTCAGCCATAGGCGTCTGTACCCGCAGGCGCCGGCCCTTCCTCTCCGTGGGACCTGGAGGAATTTGCATTCAGTTACTGGGGGTTTAGCCAGGGTCTTGCACCTCCTAGCCAAGCACTCTGCCACCTAGCTACATTTCATCCCCTCCCACCTCGGGTGATTCTTGGAAAGGAGGTCGGGACAAGTCTGAACGGGTAAGGGTTCCCCAAAGGCAAAGCAGGACAACACATGGTTGTTCTAGTAACTGGACCACAGACGAACTTGCCTTGCAGAGTCAGTGCCCCCAGCGTTGCTCAAGATGGCTCTGTGAGGTCCCATCTTCCTCATGCTCCATCCTTACTGCCATGTGCATCCCAACCAAGTGAACTCAGGTGTTTGCTCAATCTCTTAGAGGTTTGTTCCTTCATTAGAACAGTAAAAACTATCACCACGCCTTATAGGTTAAGTGAAAACCCAAAATAATACAGGGGAAGCTCCAGCATAAGGCCACTTGCAGAAGGTGGTGGCTGTTACAGGTACCGCAGCACAGAAGAGGCAGTCAGTGACACAGTCTGACATTGGCTGTCTGTCTCTCAGAGTAGAAGGTAGGGCTGGCACCCTGACAGCTACCCTAAATGATGTGTTGTGTGCATCAAGAATGTTCCCAGTGGCAGGTCACCGTGTACTCCAGTTACCGTCCATAGAAATTTCTAAAATAGCCTATCCCACCAGCCTCTAGATATTTGCCTAAAACAAATGACTCATTCTCCCATATTTTAATTCCCATGAACTTGACCCACACCGGGAGGGGGCTAGGAACTGCTTGTTTCTCCATAGAGGTAGCAGGACTCTGTGGATGCTTCTGACCCATCCACCACGATTTTGTGCTATGGGAAGTACAGATATCTGGCTTTCTTAGCTGCAGTATTCCAGTGTGCATGCTGAACTCAGCCTCTCTGGGACCCTCCTACCCTCTGTACGAAAAGAGGGCAGTGTCATTCTGTGTCCTCTCCTAGAAGGTGTAAGAGCAGTTTCTAGGCTAAGACAGGCCTTGAGTGGAACAGAGTGAAGGGAATTCATTCCGATCCCTCGTAGCTACAGAAGATACCAGAAGACTCTAGAAAGCCCTCCCAGGGACAGAGCAGTTGTACCATCCCCCATGCTGCCACCCACCCCCACCCTGTGGCCCTTATTCCTGGGAAGAAGAAAGGTTGGGTGGACAGAGTGAGCTTCCTGGAATGTCCTTTAGAGCGACCCCGGGGTACATTCACTTCTAGGGAAAGAATGGCTCTCTTCTCCATCACCCTCCTGTGGCATCCACATCTGAGTCCTCATGGGGTTACTAGATGGGAATCGTGAAAATCAACAGAACAGAAAACACCAGAGGGCAATCCCTAGAGCCAGGTGTGAGGGTGGACTTTTTACAGGTGTTACAGTTGAATCACGTGGTCTCCAAGCTGCCCTGTGAGGTAGGCCCTGTGCTTATCTCTGCCTTATAGATGAAGACTGTGGACCTCTCGGGTCCAGCGTGCCTGAGGTCACTGCTCACCAATGCCTGGGCAAGGGCTCACATGTGTCTCCATGTCTCTTGCCTTCACATTTCCTTGGAGTGAGGTGTCATCTAGCAGCCTTTAGAGACGACAGCAGCTCAAGTCACATATCCCAGAAATAGACTCTTATCGTCAAACAGGAAGTGGCTGGCTTCTTTCAGGAGACTAGGGAAGTAGGGGAGTTATTTCTGCAGCTGCCTTATCAAAGGAAGGTCTGATAGGGTCTGATAAACCCAGCCTGCAGACAGCCCATCCAGACTCCTCCCTGGGAGCAGAGGGTTCAGTCTCTACTAAACTATAATTTCCCCCTGCAGTGATGGGGATGGCCACCAGGACAGCACGGACAACTGCCCCACCGTCATTAACAGTGCCCAGCTGGACACTGATAAGGATGGTATTGGCGATGAATGTGATGATGACGATGACAATGATGGCATCCCAGACCTGTTGCCCCCTGGTCCAGACAACTGTCGGCTGGTTCCCAACCCAGCCCAGGAAGATAGCAACAGTAAGCATGGGCAGCCCACAGCTGCCTGGGACACACACACCTCTAGACTCCCTGCAGCCACTTGAAGGGATGCACACTTCCCCGGGGCCATTCTCAGCTTTCCCGATGCCCACCAGTTCTGCTTCAAATCCAGCTTGTGTAGGGCAGACATTGGGTAGACAGCACCTGAGTAAGAGCTCACCAGCCTTGCTGCTTTACAAACAGTCTTGGGAGGAGGTCCCACAGAACATGGCACAGCCACATGCTACAGCTCGGTCCCCAAAGGCCCTCAGCGCAGCTCTGGTCTTGCTTGCCTCTGCCCCTGGGAGTCAGGAAAGGAGTCATACAGAGAGAAACACACAAACTCACACAACCATGAGGACAGGGCAGCTAAGGAACCCTGTGTACCAGGCCAGATGCAGAATGACACAGGTTGAGGGGGCTCATCCTAGCAAAGCAAATGTGATGTCTCTGCTGCCCTGCCAGCTGAGCAGAACGTACCTATGGGTCACATTCAGCTTAGGGGACACCAAAGTTAGTCTTAAACATATTCTGGTGATAATGATTCCTGGATTTGTGTACCTGTTAGACATTTGCCCCATATAAGGTCAGGCTTAAAATCTACCAAGTAGTGAGCCTAACTGTACATAGGCTTTCTGGGAAAGAGTGAGGGCAACCTTTCAGATGTTACAAGAAACTCCAGGTGGTCTCTGAGTGGCCTAATTGGCTGTCACGGGGGCTCCAAGATGGGACCCAGATGACTCGGCAAATGCAGTTCCTCTCCTGACTCTGAAAAGAACCTAGGCCTGGAGGTGGAGCTTGGGCTCCTCTGTCCCCTGCCCAGGCCCCTTTTCTGCTGAGGATGTAGGCCTCAGCATCATTACACTCCTGCCTCCTCCCTTCCTCCACTCAGGTGATGGAGTAGGGGATATCTGTGAAGCTGACTTCGACCAGGACCAGATCATCGATCGCATTGACGTCTGCCCTGAGAACGCAGAGATCACCCTGACTGATTTCAGGGCTTACCAGACTGTGGTCCTGGACCCTGAAGGGGATGCCCAGATCGACCCCAACTGGGTGGTCCTGAACCAGGTACACATTCAGTCTTTCTACAGAGGACATCCTGAGAGCGGTAGGCAGCATGTGGAGGGCGCTGACTACCAAATGGCTCTACTCTTCTGGCATATGCTCTTCCTGGTGGCCTTGTGGCACTGGACAAAGGTGGGATATGGAATTGACTCTCCCCAAGGCTTTTGTGGTTGCTCATGGTGGCACTTCAGTAAGTGGCTGAGATGCTGGAATTACAGCCTCCTCAGCAATGTGAGCCATAAGCCAGGTTCCCCATCTCTCCAATAGACTTCCTCCTGCATGTGCCACCAACTGTGCCACCGAAGAAGGCGCAGGGGCTAGCAGAGTTCCCAGAGCCACAAAGCACATCACATTGGTCCTAGTGTCATTGCTGTTGCTGTGACCCATGAAATCTAGGGGAGAGTTTATTTTCAGTCACAATTCCAAGTTATAGTGCACTGTTGTAGGGAAGTCGAGGCAGGAACTTGAAGTAGCTAGTCACATGCAACACATCCGTAGTCAAGAGCTGAGAGAAATGTGCGCATGCCTGGTCTCCGCTCCCTTCCTCCACTCATACACTCCTAGCCCGAAGCCAGCAAACGGTGCTACCCACGGAGGGTTGAATCATCCCACTTCAACCTAATGAGGACAACCCCTGCCATGGGTATGCACACAGGACACCCTAACCTAGATCGTCCATCAGCGGGTGGCTCTTCCCAGTGATGGTATGTTGTGTTAAGTACAACATAACCACAGATGTCCACCAGAATGTATGTTGTATGTCCCCTACCTGGCTCAGGGGTTATTCCATCAGCTGATATGACAGTACTAGCAAAAGTATTTCCCGTCAACACTGGGCTTTCTTTAAACCTTCTTGCTATGCTTGCACGTCCTTCACGTTGACATCAAACAGAGCTACATGGCAGACACTGGACTGTAGACAGTCACTGTACGGAGCCTGAGGCCCCTCCCAGGCTGCCCCCAGTTCTCTCAGCCCCCTCAAGGTTGTCTGAACTCCCTCCCCTCTCTCCACAGGGCATGGAAATTGTGCAGACCATGAACAGTGACCCTGGCCTAGCAGTGGGTACGTCCTGAGCCTCTGCTTTTGTGTAGCATTCTGCCAGCTCTTAGTGTGGCTTTTTCTAATTGCATCTGAACTCCGCAGGGTACACGGCATTTAATGGAGTTGACTTTGAAGGGACCTTCCATGTAAATACCCAGACAGATGACGATTACGCTGGCTTTATTTTTGGTTACCAAGACAGCTCCAGCTTCTACGTGGTCATGTGGAAACAGACAGAGCAGACATACTGGCAGGCCACGCCGTTCCGTGCAGTAGCAGAACCTGGCATTCAGCTCAAGGTACTGGTGGTTTTCATTCCCAAGTCTGCCTTTCTTCTAGGCCTTCACCTTCCTTTACATTTAGAGTTCTCCAAAAAGGCACTAAGTTCATCTGAGAATTGGATAGTCTGCTGATGCTGGCCTTAGGTTCCCTCCATTGAACCAGCTACCTTCCAACCCATGAGACTGTCATCCTGAAGTGTCAAACTGAGTGGGGTAACTTCTGGCAGACCATGTTAGAAGCTAGCCAGTGTATTTCATCAAAGGGATGGGCTGTATAAGAACAACAGGCTACTTCTGCCACTCCAGGCAGGACAGAAGGCATGCTTTCACAGCCAGACATTCAGCGGGAGCCCTCCATGGGCAAACAGACAGAGCCTTAGACTTGTATAAGAAAAAAAAATATGTAGTTAATAGCACAGTACTATCCACTGCTAAATTCTAGAGAGGTAGGGCCAGGTCAATAGAAGTGACATTTAAAGTTTATGCTTTTGCCAGCATAAAACTATGGGCTGGCAGTGAGTGTGAACTCACCTCCATGTTGACCTCAAACCGTTGAAGCAGGAAGGAACTTCATGCTCTCCCCTTAACATCTTACTCATGTCTTTGTCCAGGCTGTGAAGTCTAAAACTGGCCCAGGGGAACATCTCCGCAATTCCCTGTGGCACACGGGGGACACCAGTGACCAGGTCAGGCTGCTGTGGAAGGACTCCAGGAATGTGGGCTGGAAGGACAAGGTGTCCTACCGCTGGTTCCTTCAGCACAGGCCCCAGGTGGGCTACATCAGGTAAGCTGAGTGCCCTCCTGCCACGGATGGAGAGGAAGGCACACAGGCCGCTCTGCAAACCAGAGCCTCCATCCCCCTGAGCAGTCCCAACCTCTGACAGTCTGCAGGGGAGGGCTCCCAGAAGAGAGATGCGGTAAAGACACTGGGCTTAACTGCTCCCCGGGCAGCAGAGCCAAGCTGCAGAGCCCAGGGTGCTTCAGGGGGATGTGCTCTTTGGAAATTGTGAGAGTGGATTTGATGAGTGGGGACGGGAGAGAGGACATGCAACTGAGATGGTACCCAGATCTCCGGGCCTCATGCAATCCCTCATGCATAGTCTCCACCGACTACAGAGCTCTTACAGTCTCCCCTCTACTGGGTCATACGTTCCAAAGGGCAGCAAACCAAAGTGGTTTGCCTGGCATGTACTGCGCACAGCGTGAACTGTCCATCATGTGACATCGCGTCACTAATGTGATGGCTCATTTTTTAAAATAGGATTATTTTTCTTTAACTAGGCTTGGGAGTTACTGTGGCTTAGAGCTGTGTCTGTAAAATACAGTCAGTCTTCATACCCTAGACTTGCAAAACTGGTGCGTTGTATTTAGTGGGTATATGGACTGCTATTTCCCAGCCAGGGCAGGAAGGTTCCGGGTGGTCTGTGTACCTAGCGAGAACAAGGTGGAGAGAGCTAATTCATTTTCTGTCCTTGGGTGGTCTTGTGTCATCATGCTCTTACCTGACTGAGCTCAGTGTGCCTCTTCTGTCCCAAAAAAAAACGAGATCATAGGAAATATGACTTATCTATGTATAAAATTTTAGAAAAATCAACCTGAACCCCAAAACTGCAAAGAAATGAGAATTGATTACTATAAGAAATGTTTGGGCATGGCTCCTCCAGAGGACAAAGGAAGCAGCCATTTGGAACCATGCCTAGAAACACATGAAGGTGGCATTCAAACACAGAGTAGTGAGTAGGAGAATTAAATAGTACAATCGCGTTGCCAATGCTGATATGTGAACCAGTTCTTAATTTCTGAACAAGAGAATGCTCAGGCATTTCTCGGTTTACCCTGGGAAACTGAGTGTAACTTAAAGTCGGTGTGGAAGAGCCTGATGCTCGGAGGTAAAACACTCTTCCCTCTCCCAGACCCAGCTCAGTGACAGGCTCCATGCCTTCCCACCTGTCAGGGGACAGACTACAAGGGTAGGGGTGCAGGGCAAGCTTTGGCTATCCACTCCGGGATATTGTAAGACACTGAGGGGCTTCCGTCACTCATTGCGACTATGACAACTGAAATCACCCCCACGGCTGCCTAAAGCTGCTTAAGGGGTGCTGTCTCAGTGAGAACTGAGGCTCTGAGGGTCCACCCAGTGAAATCAGCCAGCCCTGAGGAAGAGCAGACATAATAAGTCACAAGATAGGGAAGCCACAAAACCTCTTGTCCCTGGCGTCAGCTATTTCTTTTTTAATGCACCAGGAAGCACCTATGTAGGTTTCTGTGCACCTGACATCACACTGGGCCTGTTGAGGACAAGTTAGGGAGACATGGACCCTTGGTTCCTATCCTGGGGGACTTCTAATCTCAGTAGGGAGGAACCAGCAAGCATCAGTGGGAAACGGCATGTCTGAATAAAAGGCAAGTATGTAAGTGAGGAGTGGAACCCTGTCCTCCCCCACGGGCATCTGTGCTGTCTGCAGGGTGCGGTTTTACGAAGGCTCGGAGTTGGTGGCTGACTCTGGGGTCACCATAGACACCACCATGCGTGGAGGTCGGCTCGGTGTGTTCTGCTTCTCTCAAGAAAACATCATCTGGTCCAACCTCAAGTACCGCTGCAACGGTAACCTCCATGCTTATTTCTTCGGCACCACTGGGAGTGACCAAGAGAACACTGCCCCGTAGCACACATACCTTCCCCACAGCTCACACTGAGTGCGCACTGCAAACTGATGTTCCCCGAATAGCATAAGCGAAAGCCAGAGCCAGGCTTTCCTGTTTCCCAAATGTGAAAATTGAAACCCATAGAATTTAACTGCATGCTTTAGAGTTAAGGGTTCAGTGTGAAATATATTCAGTTTAATTTACAGGCAGCCTTTCTTTTCATAAGGCTCAAACATAATCATAGACTGAAAAGGCACTCTGCCGGCTAATTTTCCTCAGGCCTATGAATAATCACTGCTGGGCTGTAAGCCAGCAATGTACAACAAAGACAGCCTGAAGTAGAAAATGCCTGCAAGTCTATATGGGATTCTTGGGCGAGCTGACAGTGCCCCCTACAGGTGGGCTGTGATTGTGAGGGCGGGCGGGAGGACCCTCACTGACCACCGCCCTGATTCTTGTTGCAGACACCATACCAGAGGACTTCCAGGAGTTCCAGACCCAGAGTTTCGACCGCTTGGATAATTAAGCTGAAGAAGGAATCTCACAACTGCTTTCTCAAACACTAAAAACATGACCTTTTTAAACTTCCCATAATTCTCTTTACATTACTGTGGCTTTTCTAATACCAGCTCGAATACATCAAAACTTTTTATACAGATGTGGAAATAAAAAGAGACTATTTCTAATAACCACGACACTCACTCGCTCCTAATGTGAGCGCAGGCTTTGATGGTGTGTGTTGTTTTCCGGGGGACCCTTGGGAAACTGATGGAGTTGTTTTGGTTGCCACTGCTTTTCTTTATTTTTCTCTTGAGTACCTAGTGTGTGCCACGGAGCATGTGTGTGATTGGGACGACCGGGCAAAAGGGCTCTTCCGGGGTGACTCCATGTAGTGCCACTAACCCCTCTATTCTGCTCACCTAGGAACCTCCTCATTCTGGGAAGGAGCCTCCGGGCACCCTCCCTAGTCATCCAGAGGGGGTCATGTTCTGAGAAACCAGAGGAGATTTGTCCTGATACACACACTCTCCCCTGTTCCTTTCTGTCTGTCCCCACCTCCCACTGACACTAACTCACATATCTGGCTCCCCCTAGTGTCCTGTGAGTCCAATGGGGAAGAAAAGGGCCTTGTCATTGTAGTCAGGGTCCCACAGTACCAGGCATGAAGTAGCCATCACACATTTACTGGGTCAATAAATGACTGCCTCTTGAGTAACAAGAACAATGGGGTGTAGATGGGTCAGGTGAGCCCTCCTACGGCTCCCAAAGCCTCTGGAAATCCATGCTCCAATGACAGGTAGTCCCAGTTACTGTGTGTACAAGGCAGAAGCTCGCCCTATCTAGCTACTGTACTAGCTGTCCTTATTTTCTAGATGTCAGCCAAAGATACACAGAAATTTTATAAATCCCTCTGAGATTTAATTCCAAGGAAGTTTGGCAACTTGTTCTTTTATTATTTTATTTTGCTCGGTGAGATCTCGTGTAGACCAAACGGTCCTCAAACTCTCTGCGGAAACAAAGATAACTGAGTTTTGCCTCTGCCTCCCAAGTACTGGGCTACAAGCATATGTTATCTTATTTGGTTTCATATGGTGCTAGGTTTTAAACTCTAGGCATGCACTCTACCAACTGAACTACACCCCAGCTCAGCAATATAGTTTTCATTTCCATAATTCCCTAGAATATCTTAAATCATACATTATGAACATTCATCCCAGATTTATCATGGCTCCAGTATTCAGAGCGTGTAATAGTGACCGGTATGAGATATGCTGGATTTGGAGGCCGTATTCCCTAGCTGTAAAGCCTACAAAGATATGCTAGCTTGTAAATCAGGACATCAAGATCTCAACCAACAAAGGGGGAGAACTTAAGCCAGTCCATCCTCGCTGCTGCTGATTACCCAGTTTCCATGGGGAACCTCCTGGTGGAGCAGCCACATGGCTGTCAACGCCTCTTCTCTGGATGAAACACATCTAAAGACCTTTCTCAATTATGAACCTCTTGGGAGAGGAGGGGAAGGGGACCTGATGGCTGGAAATATTTGCCTTTCAAGCATCTCTCTTTTACAGCTCACACAAAGGTTTCTGAGCCCGCAGGTCCTTCCAGGGCCCCACGGTGCCCTCGTTTTTCCACTCCACGGTACAGGTAGATTAACCAGTATTTGGATGATCTTTCCCTGGACGTCTTGGTGTTTTATGAGGCACTGTAAAGAAGGTTACAGATCCCCTTCTAGAGAAATATTTCTGATCACTGAAGTCTACCAAGCCATGTTCACAAAACACAGTCGTCTACCAGGCAAGTTTATCAGCTGATGAGATCTGAAAGTCAAGGTTTCACCTCTGTCCGTCTCCAGCTCTTACGTGGTTCCTGTCCCCTCTTCTGGGATGCTCCCTCTGCCTTGGCTGGGGGTGGGGAGTGATACAGATGTCCCAAATGGTAACTGATCGCAGCACTTTGAACAGCTCAGTCTCTGCTTTAACTGCTGACCACTACAGCTAAAACCTCCCTGGTCAAGGGTGACCCAGCCCTAGCAGTTTGTCAACATGTCAGCGTAGCAAAATGGCAATAGGTTCCCCCATAGAGCATGACCTCCTGAACCATGGGCTTTGGTCAGGTTTACATTACTAGGCTTGGATTCCTTCCTGTCAAACAGACCTCAGATACAATCAGAAGGCGATTGCTTACCCTATTATAACCTTCATGCACGTGGGAACATTTTGCATGTGAGGTTGGTGTTGAATCACACGGAGTCCACAACTGAGTAAGACCACTGACATCTTTTCACTCCCAGAAGCCGCCATAGTGCCTGCATAGTGCCTACATAGTGTCTGTGTAGCACATGAAGGCCGATAGGCAGGACGTTTCCGGGTCAGTTCTAGCTCTATTTCTCTAAGAGTCCTCCTTTAAATCCAGCTTGATACGAATGGCTCCAGAGTTGAAGCATAAATAACCACTCACCCACTCTATGAATTCTCTCCAATGTTGTTCCTCTTCTGACTGCTTCTGTTACTTGGAGTGTAGGAGATGTTGCTGTAAGGGAAGGCCCAAGCCTGGGTAAAATTGCACAGAACATACAGGAGAGCCCTTGGGACAGAGAGAACGTCCAGGAGCAGAGAATGCCCAGTGCATAGGGACAGGCAAAAAAAGGGATGCTAAGATATTGCTTCTGTCTGAGAAGGACAGGAAACCCTTCCTTCTCCCTCCAAAGCATTAGGCTGTGCTTCACAAACATTAGAGAATGCCTGCAGCTCCACTTTTGAGGTCAGTTATAGAGTCAAGGAGGGTGATGGAGGTGTAGGAAGTTGCTATTATTTAAATTCCTTTGAGCATTATTTCATGGTCCGAATTAGGGAGATAACAGGGAAGTATGTAATAAGATTATTATAAATAAAGTCTGATCTAGAAGCAAGGCAACTTGGGAACTATGACATCGCTGGTAACATTAATGAAAGGAGGCAAGCTCTTGGTTAGAGCCACCTGTGGGATCCTAGCAATAATGGCTTTTTATGGAGTAAGTTTTAGTCATTTTACCTGCCCTTGCATGTGTAATCCAATGCATGGTAGAACAGACGATCCTGTCAGGCTGACGATATGCAGATGCCATTATAATAAGGTCAATTAGTGGTCTCCTTGGTCACTGCTAACACAGCCCATGGTTGCATCAGCCTCCAGTCATGTGGTTGCCCCTGTCTCCTCTGCCTGTTTGGCCTGCCTCAATAAATATAGAAGATTCATGAATAGGACACTGCATCTCTCTTCAGACAAAGTTCTCTCTTGGGTGGAGGAAGTATGCTTACACTAAGGCCACCTGAAACCATGACCAAAACCAGCCTTTGCTCTTTGCAAACAGATCATCTCATACATGTTGTTACAAATTGAATAACACAAGAGCAGGCAGGGATGGGCAACCATAGAGGACATAAGGTCCACAGATCTCTTCTGACCTGACCATGGTCACACCTGGCCCCACCTTTGAAGCTAAATGAGCATGAAGGGGCCTCAAATCTGTTTGAACCTGTGTAATCTTCTTTTATTTGCTTCCCCAAGCCCCAAACTTGCCCCTTAAGGGCTTATTTTGGGGTACACAAAAGTCAGAAGAGGTTGTTGGCCACTGGCTCGTCCACCACAGCATTGCTGCAATGAGAAGCCTGGGCCTTACTCCCCATCCAAACGGAATGGTTGGACTCAGGGAAACATGAGGAGGAAGGGAGGTCACTGTCTCCAAGGGATGAGTCCCACATCTAAATGACCTCAGAGGACAATTGGCTTAGTTACTTTTCTGTTGCAGTGATAAAAAATCATGACAAGGGTAATTTATAGGAGAAGCCATTTAATTTGGGGGCTCAAGGTTCCAGAGGGTTAGAGTCCATAACCATTGTGGCAGGGAGCCCCAGGCAGGCAAGCAGGCAGGGAGGCAGGGAGGCAGGCAGGCAGGCAGGCAGGGAGGGAGGCAGGGAGGGAGACAGAGAGGGAGGCAGGCAGGCAGGGAGGCAGGGAGGGAGGCAGGCAGGCAGGGAGGCAGGGAGGCAGGCAGGGAGGGAGGGAGGCAGGCAGGGAGGGAGGCAGGGAAGGAGGCAGGGAGGCAGGGAGGGAGGCAGGCAGGCAGGGAGGGAGGGAGGCTGCAAGGCAGGGATGCAGGGAGGCAGGCGCTGGTGTAGTGCTGAGATCCACAAGCATGAGGCAGAGACAATGGCATACACTTTTGAAACCTAACCTTCCCCAGTTCCAAAGGTGTTTCTAGGGGCTCTGCCTGTCCATCCTCCAGTCACCAGAGCCAGAAGCAGACTGTCTCTGATCTGGGCACAGAGAGGGGACCCTCAAAAACACACCCACCATCCCAAATGGACCCTCTGAACTTACGTTATTACTACAAGAAAAAAGAAGAGAAAGAAAAAGAAATGACGAGAACAAAACTCAAGGAAGAGTGAGAGGCTGGGCTTTGGATCAGGTTGTAAAGTTCTTACCCAATATGCACAGCACTTTGAACTCTAGCATCACACCAACGGGGCGTGGCAGCATACACCTGTAGTGGCACCCTGTGGGAGGGGAAGGGAGGGGAGTAGAAATCCCAAGGCCATCTTCTACATTGCAAGGAAGAGGTGTAAAGAGTAAGGTTTTTCCTCTCGACGCTGATCTGGTCCCGCCGTGTGCCAGCCCCAAATAACGCACAGAGACTCTGTATTTGATGTAATTCTGTTGGCCCGGTTACTTGTTTCTTATCCACTAGCTCTGTCTTGATTATTAGCCCATTTCTATGTATTTCCACCTGGTCTTACCAGGGAGAGGCGGCTGGCAGTTCTTCCTTCTCCAGACTCTCCATCTTGGCTCTCTCTTTACTACTTCCTCTTTCCTCCTTGTCTCCTAGTCCCTCCTATCTTCCTTTCCTATTGGCCAACAGTGCTTTATTCATTAACCAGTATGAGATACATATCTACATAAAGGCATCTCCCATCATCGAGGCCCTATCTCAACTAATTACATAAAAAGAAAAACCAATGAGTGGCAGGGATATCGGATAGGGAAAGCATAAATTTGGGGCTGGAGAGATGGCTCGGTCCTTAAGAATACAGACTGCCCTTGTAGAGGCCCTGAGGTCAGTTCTAGGAATCCAAGTCTGGTGGCTCACAACCAATTTTAACTCCAGCTCCAGGGGGTCTAATGCTCTCTTCTGGACTCTCACATACAAGAACCCCCACACAGACCCACATACAGTTAGTGTATATTAACTAAAGTTATAATAGTCCATACCTTTAATACCAGGTGTCCAAGTTGAGATTCGCCTGAGAAAGACTGGAAATAAACACTATTTCAGAGGTCACTAGACCAAAGTTGTGGCTTCCTAAGACCTGGGACCTTGGCCTCGGCTTGTCACCTGCCTGAGCACTTGGTACAGGGGCTTCTTCAGGAATCTAGTGTGACTGTCACTGAGGCACGATGGATGGAAGCAGCTCGAGGGGGAAAGGGTTATGATATTGGCTTGTAGTTCCAGTTCATCATGGCTACCAGATCAGGAAAGAGAGTGCTGGGCAGGAGCCAGAGGCAAGCATACCCTTCAAGGCCCACCCAGGTTCAGCACATTCCGCACTTAAATCATGACAGAGCCCCACTGCTGAGAGCAAATATGTCCACAACGAGGATCTTTCTAC
This sequence comes from Phodopus roborovskii, assembly GCF_943737965.1. Classification (NCBI taxonomy): domain Eukaryota; kingdom Metazoa; phylum Chordata; class Mammalia; order Rodentia; family Cricetidae; genus Phodopus; species Phodopus roborovskii. The sequence goes on along the minus strand of NW_026126413.1, from coordinate 6,088,633 downwards.
CTAAGCGCAAACAACTGTCACAACATTTGGAGATTTTTCCCTACACAGCTGTTCATTTGTTGCTTAGTTTATAATGCTCACCAGAGTGGAAAATAGCAGATACCCCATGTCTAGGATACATGTGTGGAAGGGCTGCTTTAACTGAGAAGGTTTTCCCAACTTGCTTGTATTGTCTGTTTTGAGACAAGATATTGCTATATAGTCCAAGCTAGCCTTGAACTCACAACCCCTCCTCCTCTGTCTCCCGGCCTGTGATGTGGGTTCAAGCCCAGAAACCCATGGAAAAACAGACTCACTAGACACACCATGACACACGCATGCTGCATGTGTATACACACACACACACACATACACACACACAGCATGAATTTGTTGGGCACATGTCATGCCATGTTTATCTTGTACATACATACAAGATATATAGATAGATAGACAGACAGATCGAAAGAAGTGTAAAGACCCACAGCATCAAGTCTACAAGAGGATGCCAATACATAGCTCTTTGCATATGATCCACTAGGGGGCAGCAATCCTCTAAAAATAGCCTTGTTCTGCACAGCTGCTCTTCAAGGTGAAAATTTTTAATTTGCATACAAATTAACAGGTTTTCTTTTGGTCATTTCAGACAACTTTATTTTGGAGAGCGCCTTTCTCTGATACCCCCCCACACACACACACACATTTCTGCCCTTCCTCCCAGCCTGTTCCCTTCTACTCCAGTATCCTGTGAAAGTTCCTTACAAGGAGAGTAAGAAGGGTGTAGTTTACAAAATTATCTCCCTAGACTCATGACTCTGAGCACAGAGCCATTCACCTGGCGCTCATCATTCACACATTCATTCATTCATTCTGTCAAGGCCCACTGAGCCATCAGCTGCACTGTATTTCAGGCACCATGCTAGGCATTGTGGTGGCCAGAAGAGCACCTGACGCCAGGCCTCTGTTCCAGGGAAGCCTTCATCACCTCCTACTCAGTTACTTTAGAACAGTGAACCTTCATGTCAAGTACCTTTCCTTGGTCTCTGGCTCTCAAAGGCATGTCCAATCCATGACACACATACCACAAGATAACCATAAACGCAGTCCAACAGAAAATTGCAAATTTAAAACATTTAGAATTTGTTGGTTTGTTTCTGTGTAGCTTTTTGTTTTGTTTTTTGTTGTTGTTATTGTTGTTGGGTTTTATTTGTTTTGTTTTTTGAGTTTTTTTTTCAAGACAGGGTTTCTCTCTGTAGCTTTGGAGCCTGTCCTGGAACTCGCTCTGTAGACCCAGCTGGCCTCGAACTCACAGAGATCTGCCTGCCTCTGCCTCCTGAGTGCTGGGATCAAAGGCATGTGCCACCAACGACCGGCTGGATGTATTGTTTTTGTTTGGGGTTTTGTTTTGTGGGTTTTTTGTTTGTTTGTTTTTACAATGTATGTATTTATGTGTGTGCATGTATGACTCTGCTGTCGGGTTCTCAAAAGTGAACTTTACCAATGGCTCAGTGGTTAAGAGCCCACGTTGTTCTTTTTGTTTGTTTGTTTTTTGAGACAGGGTTCCTCTGTATTGCTTTGGAGCCTGTCCTGAAACTTGCTCTGTAGACCAAGCTGGCCTATAACTCACAGAGATCCGCCTGCCTCTGCCTCCTGAGTGCGGGGATTAAAGGTGTGTGCCACCAACGCTCAGCACACCCTTGTTGTTCTTGCTAAAGGTCCCAGGTTCAGTTCCTCATATCCACATGGTGATTCACAACTATCTATATTTCTAGTTCCAGGGGATCCAATACCCTCTTCTGGCTTCCAAGGGTACTGAATGCACTTGGTATGTAGACATACAAGCAATTAACACTATTTTTATTGCAAAGTTAGACATGCATTTATATATTGGAAGAACCTGTATTTAGTTAGCCATGAGTTTTTAGTTGGGTCCAAATGAGACCTGAGCCTAAAGCTCCCTGCCCCAAACAATGGGTTTCCAAGGAGAAGGAACACAGGCAGCATCCCAATCCAGACCAGATTGTTTGACACTGATGGAGACAGAGTGGGGTGGGGGGATAAAGAAAACCTGGTGCCCAGGGTGGAGGGAGTGTCTACTGCTGACTTAAGTAGACATCTCATTCTTAACAGAGCAGACAATGTCTCTTAGGCAATCACTCTACCAACTGAGCCTGAAGGGGCTGCATTCAAATCTTTATTTCAGGGTCTGCTTCTAGGGGAAGCTGGTCACAAGTAAACCATTCACTGGGGTTTTGCTGGATCCAGTCTTGGGGGAATATCTCTCTCTCTCTCTCTCTCTCTCTCTCTCTCTCTCTCTCTCTCTCACACACACACACACACACACACACACACACACTTCAGCATCTCTCTGAAGCAGACATCCTATCCTCCTGTATGTATAGTCGTGCATGTCTGCAATCCTACCACTTGAGAGCTTGAGGCAGAAAGACTGTGGGTTCCAGGCAGTCTCAAAAAAACAAAAACAAAAAAAGGTAACCTTCAAAAGGGTAAAGAAATCAGTAAGAAAGCTGTTCTACTTTCACGTCTGGTGCTATGATAAAACTTACTGACAGAAAGCTACTTAGAAAACGGAGGGTCTGTTGTAGCTCACAGTTCCAGAGCCTAGTTCATCACTGAGGGGAAGTCAGGACAGGTAGAGAGCCACGCTCACAGGCAGAGCAGAGAAAGAAGGAAGGCCTACATGTGCTCAGCCCCCCTCCCTATAGTCTAAGGTGCCCTGTCTAGAGGATGGTACTGCCCACAGTGGACTGGCTTCTCCCAAATAACTAACATTTTCAATAAAATCAGTTCCCCACAGACATGCTCACAAGCCACTTTGATAGGCCATCTCTCATAAATTGATGATTAAAACTTACCATTGTGATAGTTACAAGTCCAATAAGTAAATGGAAGCTAGAATAAGGAAGTGATATCAGTACTGGGTAACACTCAGTTTTCTCCCTTACCTATCCCCCACCCTCACACACAGCCCCTGCCTGCGACCAGGCCTTTTCGTTCCCCTCCCCCTCCTGTACTTCAAATACAACAAGAAACAGCAGGCAGCTAGTTTCTGCTCTGCCCGCCCGGCATGAGCTGATGGGTGGCAAGGATGATCCACCCAGTCCTGCCCTCCCTGATGAAGCCCTGCTTGGGTGATTCCCCGTCCTTCTGCACACTGGGGGAAGTTGCCGGGAACATGCTCTGCACGCAGCCTGCTTGCACAGAAGTGCATTTCCATCTCAGCAAGCACAGCTGTCACGCCTGCTGGCTGACTGAGGTCTGCTAGGCTCACCGTGTGCCACCCGCCCAGAGGGCACATGCAATTCACAGATGCTCAGCTTGCCAAATCCAATCCCTTCTCAGCGCCTGGATCCCCCCACCCTCACCCCCAGCCTTCCCAACAATTGTCACCTGCTTTGTGGACACCTAGAGTGACAGGGAACTCTCATCTACTGGAAGAAGCCTGTCTTAGTCTTTCCTAACAGTGGGCATCTTCTGTTATATACTGGTCATGTGCCAGGCAGGATTAATGTGCTTGATCTGTGTCAACTCATTTAGTTAGGGCAAACCCCCTGTGAAATAGTCACTGTCATGTGCATCCCCATGTGACAGACAGCACAGAGGATTAGTGATATGTCCCAGCTCCCAAAGCTCACGAAGAAGTGGTGGGGGGGCATTTTAAAGCGAGGCAGTCTCCCACCAATCTCACTATGCTGCCCCCTCATCCCTAGATGGAGGCAGGATACTCTCCTGCATCACCTAGCCCTTGTAGGTCCAATCTCTGTGAGGTTGTAATGCGAGCCAAGGCCCGGCTCCTGACTACTGTGCTTATACACACAAGGCTTCCCATGTAGCTTCAGGGTGTCAGCTGTCTCAGCCGTGGACCCCAACTAACACAGGACAGTTTTGCCTTTGCACAAAAGACTTCTAAGGCTGCTCTCTACATCTGGAAGGTTTCCTGGTGTCCCTCCAGTCTCACGTTCTATATGAAAGAATGTCCAACCTCTCAGCAACCGATGACAGACGATTAAAACAGCAAACACTCCAAAGCCCAAAGCCACGTTCTGGGCTGCAGGGTTCATTTGCTGCTGCTGCTGCTGACACCGTAACTCCACCTTTAAGGAAGGAATGGCTTTTGATTCATCTGTTAGTATTTATTCTAAGAAATTATTTACATGAAAATAAAAGCTACATATAGAAAAACATAGCAAACTTATCTCAGAGTGAGAGGAAAAAGAAAAAAAGAGCCAGAGGAGGGGAGGGATTGAAAGTCCAGCAAAATAACAGGACAAGTACAATTAAATGTATTCATCCACTAGCTTAACATAACCAAGTGTCTTAACAACCAAAGGGGTTAAAATAATTTGGGAGGTGGGAAGGTAAGACAAAGACAGCATCACGGTGGCGATCACTTGTGAGGTGATGGAGTGGGAATGCCTGGGAACTTTCTACTCCCTTTCTAGTTCATTCTCTAAAAGGCCATAGATCAAACAATCAAAATAAAAGTAGCTCAGGGTCGAAAAAGAGACACAGAGATAGTGAAGTGTAATGTGTAAAATCTGTAAAGATATATATATATATATATATATATATATATCCTTGAAGAGGATAAATAGGAACAGCCAGATAAAGGTTTTGGAGAATTAGGATATGATAGCCATAAATAATACATTCATCACTGTAGAAAATAAAACACTAGCATCTACTAATAACCATAAACAACAAAACCTGGGAGAGATATTCAGTCTGAGCAGGGTCCACAGGGCATTTCCATAACTGTAGCACACACACACACTAACAAAGGGCCTAAATTCTCAAAAGACCACAATTGAATTATATGGTTTCCATTATGGTTTTAATGCTCACCTCGGGAGCTTTTAAAGAGGACCTTGGACATAGAAGACAGATCTGGTCCACTGCATTTAGAAAGGGAAAGGGGGCCACCTTGCCACTTCTCGTAAACATTTATAGAAATCTCTTTAAAATCCACAGCGCGGAACACAGCAGGCTGCTAAAGCCCTTTTGGATTGTCTCCTCTGATCACTGGAGTATTCCATCTTTGCTTTGCTAAATAAAATTCCACTTATACAGTCTCTTGGTAGAATTCTTTCTTCCAAGAAGACAAGAGCCAAGTAAAAACCTTCACCAGGTAACAAATTTGGAAACCCTGATAGCATTCTGATAGGGGTCCACAAAGGGGACAGTTTCCAGAACAGAATTCACCTGGGTCAGGCAAAGTCACATATCCAGCCGTGCCTGGGCAGGAGCGCCTTGAGTTCCACAGGGAAAGGGCACCACCCCCCACCCCCCATTCCTGACCACCCTGGTGTGTGGCTTCCAAAATGAAAGTAATGGTGCTATGAAGGATTCGAAACACTTTCAGACTGAGTATCCCGTTGTGATCTTAAGTGAATGGATGAGTCTATGCCCTATAAGGAATGAACCATCAACCATCATCTGCTATTTCACCAACAGTCTTCAACCTGATCATTTATTAATGGCAATAATTACACCCGTTGGTATAGCGATCATAGCAGAAAGACCACACACGGATCACACATATAATCCCCTCGCTCAAGCCTATAAAGGGAACACCCCAAGATTGGCATTTGACAGGCACATTGGCCCACTCCAGAGAAATGCCACAATGCGGGAGCTCACCCCAGGACCTTGGCTCTAACCCAGGTGCAACGTCTCCTGCTGGTGACACACAGCCCACTCCAAATTGGGAGTTCCAAACTGCCCACCATCCAGAACTACATTTGACAGCGCTGTGCTCAGCATTTATTAAATCTTTTATCTGGTCCCCAACAGAGACTCTTGAGTACATCAGCTCTCTATGCCTAAAGTGCAGCCCCTCGAACACGGTGGCCTCTTTATCCCCGTCTTGGCCTTTCTGTAGCCAACATCTGTGTTATTGTGTGAGGTGCAATGTGTGGCCTGAGAAATAATATCAATCATTAAGACTGGAGAAGAAAGAAAGAGGCGTGGGTCTGGGTGCCTCTGAGAAGCCCCAAGGCAGGGTTTTGGCTGGGATGAGAAAAACCAACAGCCCAATTCCTGGCACGTCTCCAGGGACCTGAGATGACGTGTGCCCGGGCACAGCTTGCATAGCTGGCCCAAGAACCAGCTGGCACCGATACAGCAAAGAGAGGGTCCTGAGATTGTTCAGCCAGCTGGCAACATCCCAGCCCTACCCCTCAACCATCTGGAAAATGGAAATAAGACCTCTGCTTACTCCCAGGCTCCAGAGATTCATCCATGCAGCTCCCACATCCCCAGAGAGCCCCTGGGTTCAAACTATGGCCCAGCCTCTTTTGCCCTAAATAGCGGAGATGATCCATGAACCAGCGCATTTTCCAGTTGTTGTGGGCTGTCCTTATGTGTCATTCTGCTCCCTACCCCAACCCCCCAGAAGGGAGGCTTCTTGTAGGCTCCCACTCTCTACCGCCCTGGGGCAGCCTAGTCTCTGAAGCAGAGGCTCCGACTTCAAATTCAGTGGCTCAGGACTGGGGCTGTGTGCCTATTAGTGTGCATGCCTTCCTTTGCTCTATGGTATCAACTGGTTTCAGCCAGGTTGCCTTAGAATGCATGCTCTGACTAGAGATGGGGGCAGAGCTTCTACGTGCCCAACATGCTTCCCAATCACGCAGATGTCCCTGGTCCAAGAGGAAAGTGCTAGACAAGACAGCAGGAAGAAATTTTAGCCTCAAAAGCATTCGCATGGAAACCTGGGCTCCAGGCCTAGCTGCTGAGCCAGAGCCAAGTGTGACACTCTCCCTAGCTGCTCAGAGCTGCTCTGGAATGGATCAGGAGGTCACTTGACCCGCCCATCATTCTTCGTGGCAGCACTGGCACACAGCCTCAGAGGTTAGGTGGCATTTGGCTGGGTATTCAAGCCAGATCCAGAGGTCCATCTTTAGTTGGGGCTCTGGGATCTGTGGATGAGCACAGCCCAGTCTGGGAATGCACCTGAAAAACATCTCTGCCCTCTCCTTGTGGCTTCTCTGTACCTTCCCTTCCTCTAACAGGGGCCAGCCAAGCCTCAGGGTGGATGCCTTCTGGTTAACTGCCTTTTTCCTGGCAGGGCCTCTAAGCCCCTGGAATGGGCCTCTTGGAGGAGGCAGGGCCTCAGCTGACAAGCAGTGGACCACCGCGTGCAGGCTGCAGCTAATCTTGGACACTAGTCTTTTTAAGGGCATCCTTCCTTTTCCTCTGATTGTCACCATCTTACACCTCAGTTTAGAATGTTTGGAAAAGTGGTGCAAATACTCTGAAAGAATGGATCCTATAATTCTAGCACTTGGAACTGGATTGCATCTGTTACATGCATAGTTGTGGTTTGTATCCAAGTCTACATCGGTTCCATTAGTGCAACAGCCAGCCATGACTGTTGGCTGGACTCTGTTTGCTCCAGGGTTCTCAGGGTCCCTCCTTGGGTTAGCATGCTCTGTCCTGGTTTCTTCAGCCACCTTCTCTGTGCTGTTGCAAGGTGGGAATTTGGATACACAAACCCATCAAAGCTCCACTTGATCAAAACGTTGGCCATCCACAGAAATTTATTGTCAAGTGGCCCCGTCGTGGAGTCGTGCACAAGGCTTTTCAATGAATGAGGTAGACACAAGTTCCATTTTTGTGGAACAGGAAAGCGTCTCTGAAGCTTGTGTCCCACTTCCCATGGGCCAGATGTAATGTAGGGATGGGAGCATCCAGTTCCCCTTCTGCATGAGAATGTCTTCCTTTGAGAGGAATAAACATTGTCTATTGATGAGTCCCGATGACAAATCAAAGCATGATTCTACCAAAGTTCCCCTTGGGGAACCAATGAGTTTATCAGGCTTTATTTACAGAGCAGGGGTGGCATTAAGCCAGCCACACTAGAAGGCTTCTCCTATTATCCTTTCCCAACTAGATTCCTGCCCCCCTGCCCTGCATTAGCATGAGCAGTGTAATTAGAGCCAAATTGTATTCCAATGGCTGAGAGCTGTAGCCAGACACTCAGGTGATGATCCGGTGAGCCTCCCCACTCCCTCCTTCCATGAGGGGAATGCCAACAGTCAACAATCTCTGCTGTGATGGATTTTCAAGCCAGGGTCAGCAGATCTGGTGATAATGACAGCTGTTTTGCTTGGAGGATAGCTTTCTACTGTGCTTGATGGCAAGGCTTTCTTGCTAGTAATTAGTGAGTGCCACCACCTCCCCTGTGTTCTGTTGCAACATACCCAATATCCCCAAAAATGGCTCTCCGGGCTGATTCGAGAGTTTTACTGATAGGCGCATCACCATTAAATGGGGTTAGGAGGAAATAAGCAGGCAAAATGTTGTGCAGGATTGTTGTTACTAGGGTGAAACTGTTATGGTTGGATAGGAAACATCCACTGTGGGCTCGTGTATTAATAATACTTGGTTGCCAGCTGATGATGCTATTTTGAGGGGTTCTGGAAATTTCAGGAAGTGGGCCTATCTTTGAGAGTAAATACCTGGTGTCTATTCTTTCTCATGCCTGCCACCTGCTCCTACCACCATGATGTTTTACCTCATGTGGGACCCGAGTGAACAGAACTGACCATGACGGACCTCCAAAACCATGGGCTAAATCTTTCTTCCTTGTAATCACTGTGTCAGGCATTCTGTCAGTGGTGAACAAGTTAGCAGTCACTATACATGTTGAGAATAACCCCAGTCTAACTCACTCTCCAACCAAGCATGCGACCACGTTATGAAACTACACTGTGTTCTTCGGTGTCCCGAGTGGATAGGAGTGTCCTCTGTATTCCTATTTTAATTTATAACTGAAACTGTCAGCCACCAACTGAATCTCTTTCTAATTTCAGTTTTCAGTATATACCTGTGCAGGCTGCAGGGCCTGTTCAGTCACACTGCAAAGATCTGCTATTGCTTATGGCTTCAAGTAGACTGAGCAGCTGGATTAAGGGCGTGTGCTTCCTCAGGTTGCTAGAATTTGACATTTAGACAGCACACAGCACAGTGTTGCTGAAGGAAAGAATGAATTTTAAAAAGGGCAGTGGAAAAGACTCTGGCCATACAAGCATGAAAGTAGGAGTTTAGATCCAGGCATGGTGGCTCACTATAATCCTAGCCCTCGGGAGATTGAGGCAGGGGATTCCTCAGGGCAAGCTAGCTAGCTTGAGTAACCAGTCTCGACAAACCCTGAGTTTCAGTAAATTAAGACTGGGTGACAGAGAAAGTCACCTGACGTCGTCCTCTGTTCTCTACATACGCATGCAGACATGTGCCCCTTCACAGGCAAATATGAATGCAAGCACACACACCACACAAAAATGAAAGAAAATCCCGAGCGTATTGTATAAAGGACATTTTTCTCATTTCATTATACATTTACCTCCTCTAAGGTCTAACGACAATATGGTGACATTTAGTAAGGCTAATTTCAATCCCAGACATATTTATGAGTGCTGGCCTGAGTGTCCCACAACTTATCGGAGGTGGAGTGTGGTTACCCTGTGCAAGCAAGGACTTACAGTTCTTGTGTGGCTTTTATAAGAGACTAGATCCCACTCTACATGTGTCTGCCTTCACCTTCTGAGAACTGCCATCGCTAGATCTGCCACGCTGGCATATGGTGCTCTCTTCTGTGACTCCTCAGTGCAATCTTCAGTGAGACTTCAGCCACTGCTGACAGCGGGGAAATTCCAGAAAGGAGAGACCCACAGGAACTTACTTTTGCAGAACTGGTTACCAAGCTGTTGAAAGGGCTAGAAAGCATCAATTCTACACACACGTGAAAGAGATCAACACTGCGTCATCTGGGAAACTCATGCAAGGCAGTCTGGGAGGATGGGAGGACGGGAGGATGGGGCAGAGCTGGGAGTCCCTGCCTCGCTACAACAGTGCAGACCCAGGCCCCCTCCTTTTGGCTTCTCTGGTGCTACATCTTGTCTCTGTCCTTGGAGAGAAGCAAGCTGCACACAACTTTCTAAATTCTAAAACCAGGCTTTCCTGTCAGAGCTACAGCCAGACAGTTTCCACGTTCCAGATTTTACGTAGGTCTGTGTCTGGAACACTGATAGCTTTGTAAGACCCTCAGAATGAGGAGTCTTCCAGTTCCGGTCGGTATCCCAAGAACTCAATGTCCAGTCCAGTTGCTGCAAAACGCAAGAGGCTTTAATGAACAGGAAACGTTTGTGCAAACGGGCTCCTCCAGCACGCAGGCTAGAGAGAAGCCCCTTCCCTGGGCCCAGGTGTTTTTAAAGGCAAACTCACATTAGGGAGGGGGTGGGACCCTCTGTCCATTGAGTACGTGACCCTTGGAGGCCTGACAGTCTGCTATTAGGGTCAGCAGACCTTAGGGCCTCAGGGTGTGCTAATTAATTTTGTCTGGGCAAACCAGAGTTGCAGCTATCTCTTTGTTTCCTAACGACCCTATTTACCACCTGCTGACTCACAGGAAAGGAGGGGCAGAAAGGAGGGACAGTGTGAAGAGGAAGCTAGCAAATTCCAAGGAACAGATATCGGTTTCCAGGTCAGTCCTTCATTAACGTTTCTCTTTTGTCCTTCAGCTTCTGGAGAAGGAACACAAATGAAAAATGAATCTCGTGTTCCAGTCCCGTTCCTGGAAAGAGAGTGGGACAAACCCATTAATCCAGAGTACCAAGAACCAAACCAGAGGTTCCATTATGAGTGGCCCACCCTTCTCTGGGGTCTGCATCTCTATGCCATGCTCCACCATCCTCTCTCTGGGGTCTGCATCTCTATGCCATGCTCCACCATCCTCTCTCTGGGGTCTGCATCTCTATGCCATGCTCCACCATCCTCTCTCTGGGGTCTGCATCTCTATGCCATGCTCCACCATCCTCTCTCTGGGGTCTGCATCTCTATGCCATGCTCCACCATCCTCTCTCTGGGGCCTGCATCTCTATGCCATGCTCCACCATCCTCTCTCTGGGGTCTGCATCTCTATGCCATGCTCCACCATCCTCTCTCTGGGGCCTGCATCTCTATGCCATGCTCCACCATCCTCTCTCTGGGGCCTGCATCTCTATGCCATGCTCCACCATCCTCTCTCTGGGGTCTGCATCTCTATGCCATGCTCCACCATCCTCTCTCTGGGGTCTGCATCTCTATGCCATGCTCCACCATCCTCTCTCTGGGGTCTGCATCTCTATGCCATGCTCCACCATCCTCTCTCTGGGGCCTGCATCTCTATGCCATGCTCCACCATCCTCTCTCTGGGGTCTGCATCTCTATGCCATGCTCCACCATCCTCTCTCTGGGGCCTGCATCTCTATGCCATGCTCCACCATCCTCTCTCTGTAGGTAAGGCAGAGGATGGGAGCCAGTGTCTTCCTCATTGTGGGCCAAGGCTCAGTAACAGGGCCCATAAATAGGCACCTTGTGTGCCCAGAGACTGAAGGCAAATAAACAACAGAGTGACTTCCGGCCATTCCAGAGGGCATGGCACTGGCAGATGGGGGCTGCCAGTTGGGCAACAACCTTGGTGACTGGGTGTCACTCAGATGACTGATGATGAGCCGTGGAGAAGACAAACAGATTCAGTCACCCAGGTCTCCAAAAGGACATGCAGCGGGTGGGTCAGGGAGGGAAGATATATAAATGAAATAAATGAGGTGGTCTTTATCTGAGGTGAGGAATGAAACAGAGAAAGAAGTGCAAGGTCAGGCACAGTCATTTTTAAAGGTTTGTTTTTATGTATTCTTTGACAACTTCACACCTCTATACAATGTTTCTTATTCACTTGAACCAAATGTCTTTCTCCCGATGATCCTGGGCCCTCTCCCAATGCATTCATTCCCTTCCCATCTTTTTGCCTTAGGGGGGGAAAATCTTTTGAGTCCAATTAGTGCAGACTGTGTGTGCTTGTGCTTGGGTGTGGAGCCATCCCCAGCATTGGCAACTTTCCAGTAGCCGAGTCCCTTCAGCGGCCATCAGTGGCCAACAGCTCCTCCACTAGGGTGGGGCCTCATGAGCCCCTTCCCCACTGGTTTCTGGAATGCTGACTAGCTTGATATTGCAACAGGTAAGTTTTATTACAACAATTAAGTTTTATGCCAAAGAGAATTACAGTCTTCCTGGTGATGTTAAGCCAGAATGTCCCGGTATGAGCCAGATAACCAGGAAAACAATCTATCATGTGATGTGAATCTAAGCCTATCCCGACCAACTGGCCTACAGTCATCACTTACTGATTCATTTATTTAACAAATATATGTTATTTCATTGCCAGCCCCTCAAAGTTGACATGTGGGAGAGAGATACATAAAGCCTAAGCTCTGCAAGATAAGCTTTCCTCCAATGCTCTGGGATGTGTTGCTCTAAAGCACTGTGTCGTATATTCCCCCTTCCAGTATTAAATTCAGGGCTGGAGAGATAGCTTAGCAGCCAAGAGCACTGGTTGCTTTTCCAGGGAAGCTGAGTTTGGTTCCTAGCATCCCTGTCTAGTCATAACTAACTGTAACTGTAACTGCACCTACAGGGAATCCAGTACCCTCTTTCAGAATTCATAGGCACACACACACACACACACACACACACACACACACACACACACTTTTAAAAATAAATCTCAAAAAAATGAAAATAGGAGCTAGAGAAATGGCTCAGCACTTAATAGCATAAATGTTTTCATAGAGGACCCAGATCAGTTCCCAGCACCCACATGGTAGCTCACAAACATCTGAACTCCAGCTCTAGAGGAGCTGATGTCCTCTTTATGGGCATGTGGTGCATAGACACACACACAGATGAAAACACCCATATACAGATAAAAAGAAATCTTTAAAAATTAATTTACATAACATTATTGCTTGAACATTCATTTCTTACAGCAGACAGTTCTAAACAAGCAAACAAAAATAAAAGTAAATCTTTCAATTAGTTATCCAACTGCCTTATTTGTTAAACAAAATGTATCATTTTAATCTGGCTACAATTCTTCAATTTATATACATTGTTATTGTTGTTTTGAGACAGAGTTTCACTGTGTAGTCCTGGCTGTCCTGGGACTCACTCTGTAACCAGGCTGGCCTCTAACTCAGAGATCTGCCTGCCTCTGCCTCCCAAATGCTGGGATTAAAGGTATGTGCCACCGTGGCTGGCTTCAATTTATATTTTCTAAATAAAAGCTTTAATTCATGAGAAGAATGTTTTCAAAGAATGTCAAAACCACCTCAATTCCAGTAACAAGAAGTGTCCATCCTGAAGGTTAGAACACAGTGGTATTACACACCCCATGGGAAAAAAGCAAATTGTAAGAATCTTTATAACTGTCTGCATTTCCAGGTATGGTAAGTCATGCATGTGTTCAGCGTGTTTGCTGCACCACCGAGCAGGAGGATGGGACTTCTTCGTCTCATTACATCAGTCTGAAGTGTAACCAGAGGCCCCCTCCTTGTGGGAGGGGTCCATAACCCTATCTCTTGCCCTCAAGAGCAGCTATGCTACTTGCCTTGACCAAAAGCAAAAGACAACAGAAGAGCTAACCCTAAGTGAAAACAGTAAGAGACATTATGCGACCGACCAGGCCACATTCCTCCACTTTTAGCTTTAGTCTTGGAGCAAAAGACTCGGGTCAGAGCTGCAGACAACCTCAGGAGATGACAATGTGAACAAGGGATACCTTTGGTGAAGCATTGATTTTGAGGGGTGGGGGGACTGCTTGTTACCATGGATTAATTCAGTCTACACTGACTGATACATCCGCCTGCCAATTTCTTTTCTTGTCTGGAAAAGCCTTTGTGTGGTGAAATACTTGCTTGAGTTTTAACTTATGCTTTTTATATTTAAATTACACACACACACACACACACACACACACACACACACATGCTCATGTAGCTTCCTGAGGCTCTTAGGTGTGGACCACCAGTCATAATCTCATTTTAGTTCATTTCTACAAGTCAATAAAACAAACTAGAGAGAGCTCAAGCTCAGAGGGTAAAGCACCCTTATCTTGCAAGCAGGAGGGAGAATCTGAGTTCAGTCCCCAGAGCTGACATAAAATGCCAAGTATGTATAAGGTCAGTGCTGGAGAGGCAGAGATAGGCAGATCCCTGGGCCTACTGGCCAGCCAGTCTAACCTACTTGGCAAGTTCCAGGTCAGGGAGAGATTGACTCTGTCTCAAAAACAAGGCAGACAGTGTCAAAAGAATGACACCTGAGGCTGATCTCTGACCTCAGCACTCCACATGCCCATGAACACTTGTGCTTGGATGCACACACAATGACACACACACACTAAAAATAGCCAACAAAGCAGCGTTTCATTTTTAGTCCACAGAAAAAAATCCTCCTAAGCCTAAATTTAATGAGCAATTATGATTTAAACATTTGGACAGACCCTAAACTTAATGACCTACATTTTATGAGGTTTTGAATAATATTTTAAATCTAAAACATGGGTCTTTGTTCACCTTATAAAGCAAGAAAATATACACAAAACACCACAGCATATGACAAAATTCATTTCTAGATAAAACTCTTAATCTGACATAATTTAGCTTGTCATCAAAAAGTTGTTGGAAGAATTTTGGGGTTCTGGCAATAACATGATATTCCAGACTCATCTTGATATCTCCTTTCCTAAAACACACATTATGTATGCAGCCGTGACTATGATGGGCTTGTGGATGGAAAGCAAATGAAACACATCTGTGGAGCAGTGCCTGGGGCCAATGAGGGGAAGGCCAGAAATGCACTGAAATCTATGGTCTGACAGTCAAGAGCAACTACACCAAAACCCCAGAGTGCAACTGAGACTCAAGTACAGTTCTCTCCTGAAACAGCAGTTACACGATAGAAAGGCCAAGGGAAAGCAAGCTAAATGTGAGAAGGAAGAGGTCGACCTGTGGGAAGTCTTGGGGTACCCTAAGGGGTAGGGTGGAGAGCAAAGCACAGGCAGGCAGGAGCCAGGGTTGGGAGAGGGAGCCTTTTGGCAGTGTCTATAGAACCAAATGTATACTTTGTAAGGCTTTAGAAAAATATGCCTGCCGGGCACTGGTGGTGCACGCCTTTAATCCCCGCACTCGGGAGGCAGAGGCAGGCGGATCTCTGTGAGTTTGAGGCCAGCCTGGTCTACAGAGCAAGTTCCAGGACAGGGTCTAAAACAATATAGAGAAACCCGGTCTCAAAAAGAAGAAGAAGAAAGAGTCAAAGCTCCTTCGGGTATTAAGGGGGTTAGAATACCAACAGCTATAGAGGCATTGTGAGAATGACAGCAGTCATGTAAGTGCCCCGACAGATGTGGAGCCACCGGCATCGCTTTACCAAACTGCCCATATGGGTTAGAACTGAAGGCAGGACACCGGGAGGAAGTCCGGAACATCCCTCCATTCTTTCCCTCTTGCTCTCCTGTGTGGTTGTCCCTCTGCATGCCTGTTTAAATCTTCTGTCTTTTGCAAGTGGCCTTTCTTTTGGGTTCCGTGGTGACTCAATGACTAATGACGTCTTCAGCTTTCTTAACTTAGTGGCTCAATGAGAGGCCAATTAGAGAGACTGGGATATGGTTCAAGTCTCTTCCCAACACACAGGGAATCGGCCCTTTCCCTACCTTGAGGTTGTCTTCTTAACCAAACAATTTAAGAACGGACACAAACAGAAGCCTGTGGACAATTCTGTTAGCATTTACATGAAAAATCCAGGGAAGGCAAGCTGTAAACCCTTTAGTTGCCAGGAGAAGAGCAGAGAAGGGGCAAGCCATGCTGTTTGCTCTATGGTGGCATAGGACTCAGTCACATGGTGGGGATGGGAGCTTTAGAGAAAGAGGAAGGAAGCCCACAGCACCAGAAAGAGCGCACCAGTTCTAGCCTTCATAAGGAGAAAAAGGAACAAGGACCAGCTGCACCTTTCTGAGTCAGGACTCGAAAGAATGGGAGACCCAAATGAATCTTGTGACGGCGTAGCTCGTAGGAGCTGCATTAGAGGGTGTGAATTCTGGAAACGAAATGCATAGTGTCTCATTAAGGGGATGATCACTCTGCCCATCTCTTTAACATGGTTTAAGGTGAACCCACCTTCCTAGGGATGGTCCCCTAACCAGGTCATTGACGCTGTCCAACAGGAACGTTAGGTCTCCGCCCAGGACAGATACTCTATTCTCTTGACCGGGGATTCTCCCTTAGTGTTACTCTATTGGTGCACTAACATTCTCCCCTTTAAAGAGGTAACAAGAAAATCATTTAGGAACCAGATCAGGATCAGAGGCCCTTAACACTTTTGGCATCTCTGACCTCTGGCAAAGATGAGGCCGCCTAGAGTCCCAAGGACATTCCTGGCTCTAGGCTAAGAAAGGAAGTGGGTACAAGACATGATTTCGTGCTGTGCCCTTCACCTGTTTCTTCGTCTTGCAGAGAACAGAAGTGCGTGGACATCTGGGTCCCAGTTGCAGGGATTCACTGAAATTGCCTAGGCTAAGAAGATAGAGACTTCTTTTGGTCCTCAGTACAAAATGGTAACATAGCCAGGGCTATAATGGAAGTTTTTCCTTCTTCGGTGTGGAAGGGAGCCTAAAATGGCCTCTGAGAGCACATACAGGGTTGAGTTCTTGAACATCTTGGAACACAACCACACCACATAAAAGGAAAGGGAGGCGGAAGGGGGAAGCTGTGCAGAGAAAGGGAGTCAGCAGGAGCAGGACGGGAACAGGGGTGGATACGGGGACACATTTGACCAAATGCATTATGTACATGAAAATGGCTGTGGGAAGCTGTGTTTGTGGGGCTACAGTCAGAGCCACCCACTTGCCCCGTTTGTACCTGAGAGGGGGAGAGTGGATTAAGAAAGGCTAGGTAAAGACACTTAAGGAAAAAACAGAGACACAGGATTGAGTCAGGAGGGCAAACCCAGTCCATACTGAACACCCTATTCCTCAGCATTCTTAATTAAGTACCCAACCAAAGTGGGGACAATGGCAGAAGACTTCTCTCTTTTTTTTTTTTTTTTTTTTTTTTTTTTTTTGTTTTTTTTGTTTTGTTATGTTTGTTTTGTTTTTCGAGGCAGGGTTTCTCTGGATTGCTTTGGAGGTTGTCCTGGAACTCACTCTGTAGACCTGGATGGCCTGCCTCTGCCTCCTGAGTGCTGGTTTTAAAGGCATGCGTGGCTCAGAAGACTTCTATTATCACGTGTAAGGAACAAACAGACATACTTCCCTTAATCCTCCAGGTAGGTATTTGGTAGCCACACCTGTTATCTGGTCTTCAAGATCGAGAGAAAACACACCTGAGCCCAAGTCTCAGATAAGACATCTGCTACCAAGGCTGAAACACCCTGCCATAGTCAGGCATCTAGACATTTAGGCCTTTTGACATACTAAGGACAGGCATGAACTCTCTTATCTTGAGGCAAGATGAAGTGGATCCATCTTATGGCCCCAACAAATGTCACAATGAATACAATGTATACTTTCTAAAAAGGAAGGAAGTAGTTCCTTCTCTTGGGTCATTTTACCCTAAACTACCCAGACAAGTTTTTTTTTTTTTTGGTTTATCAATAATTTACTTTCAAGTGAAAAGGGAGACAAAGCATGGTGAAGACTGCTTTATTGGCGACAGTTAGTACACATCAATAAATATTGATCCCCAAAGAAGAGCTCAGTTACTCATCAAACTCATGGTCCATCAAGCTCTGGATGCAACTGAACCACAGGATGGCTGGAATGACAAAGTCGGTTCTGTTTCTTGGGAAATGAAGCCATAGCTAACTGGTAGATGGCATACACTATTTCACCAACTGTCAGCGCCATTGTGAGTCTGTAGAGAAGAGCATCAGATGTGTCGCCCTTCAGATGCACTGGTATCCCATTATCCTCCTGAAACAGCTTTTGTTTCTCTGGAACCTTGTTTTCAAAATGCCGTCTCGAAGTACTGCTGATGGTCCTCTGGGTAACCTGACGGAGGGCCAGCAGATACCGCAACATCTTGGCTCAGTTGCTGCCCACCAACTGCGACTACTAAATGCCCTACCCAGACAAGTTTTAACTTCTATCTTATTTAAGGTTTCCACCACTGTGATAAAACAAGATGACAAACAAACAAACAAAAAAAATTATTTCATCTTACACTTTCAGGTAACACTTCATCACTGAAGGAAGTGGGGGCAGGGACTCAAGCAAGGAAGGAACCTGGAGGCAGAAACCAAAGCACAGGCCTCGAGGAGTGCTGCTTGCTGGCTTGCTCCTCATGGCTTACCCAGCCTGCTTTCTTATAGAACCCAGAACTGACCCTGCCCAGTGAGTTGGACCCTCCCACATCAATCACTAATCAATGTACTACACACTTGCCTACAGGCCAATCTTACAGAAACATTTTCCCAATTTATTCTAGCTTGTGTCAATTTGGCATAAAGCTAGCCAACACATCTCTTATTTTCATCAGTGCCATAAAAGGACCCAGGACTTCACCATAACTAACAATATTCACTTGAGGCCTTTTCTCTCCCTGAAATTATAAGCCTAAATTTTCCTAGGAAGCTCGTCAGAAACGCTCTGTACAGTAAAAGTACATGCCTTAAGTGCCTTGCACAACCCAAGGACTCTTAGTTTTACCTCACTGGAGTATCATCCATCCAAAGCACCAAGCATGGATGATGTCTCACAGAAGATGGTCTATGGACTTTCAGACATCTGCAGGACTTCCAGTCTTGACAGGGAGAGGGGACCTTGCTATTTTAGTAAGTTTCAGGGACTTCCAGAGATCTTTGTGTTGTTTACTTCCTAAGTCCCCTCTAGAACATTACCCAGGATGTAATATTAAATATAGAAGCTTGTACTGGCTGCTTTTGTGTCAAATTGACACAAGCTAGAATCATCAGAGGAAGGAGCCTCAGCTAAGGAAATGCTTCCATGAGATCCAGCTGTAAGGCGTTTTCTCATTTAGTGATCAATGGGGGAAAGCTCAGCCCATGGTGGGTGGGGTCATCCATGGGCTGCTTGCTGGTCCTGAGTCCTATAAAAAGGCAGGCTTGGCAAGCCAGTAAACAGTACCCCAGTACCCCACCATGGCCTCTGCATTAGCTCCTGCCTCTGGGATCCTGCCTTATTTGAGTACCTGTCCTGATTTCCTCCAGTGATGAACAGCAATGTGGATTGTAAACTGAATAAAACATTTCCTTCCCAACTTAGTCATAGTTTCATCATAGCAATAGAAACCCTAAGGCACTGCTATACAATAGGATTGCACCAAAATGCTAGAAAACGAGATGAAGCCATTGACTGTGTCACTCCTTGAGAAGCCATTATCTACACGTGAGTATGTCTTATTCCTTCCTCAAGCATCTCTCTCTTAAACTCCATGGTTAAAAACAGTATTAAAAACGCCACTGAATAAACTACAACCCCCACCCCCCCACCCCCCACCCCCCCACCGCCACCCCCCCACCCCCCCACCCCCCACCGCCACACCCCCCGGCGTGTACACACTCATGCTCTCTGGTGTGCTTTATTCTTTCAAGAACACATTTATATTCTTAGCCAATGCCAAACCTGCTTCACGTTGGCTAATCTTGAAATCAAAGCCAGGAATCCTGGATTCACCCAAGCTGAGGTCCCTCAAGATTATAAGAAGTCCTCAGGCTGTGGAGTGTGGTCACGTGGAGCTGTGTCCCTGTCCCTGTCCCAGACAAAGGCGGCAGCTACCTTAACCACACACGGTTCCAGTTTCTATGGAGGCTGATTGCCTAACTTGGGAGGGAAAGTGCATTCCTGGCTCAGCCATCTCCAGCTGATATAGGACTAGTGCAAAGGCCATGGCTGCTCCTACTTAAAAACATTCTCTAGAACATGAAGGCTGGAAGACAGGGTGGCATCGGGCCATGAAGATGACAGATGAACACTTGAAATATTTTGGGTTTGCCAACCATGTGACTCAGATTGGCCTTGAACTCCTGACTGAGCTACACAACTTCTGCGATCCCAGGTATACGACACCCCATCCAGTTACTTGAGGTATTTCTTGCTTGTAGATGTGTGCATATACATGCATGTACATATGTGCACATGCACACCTTCTGATAGAGCACACAGCATTTTCTAAGTTATTTTCAAACATTCAATACATTCAGTATTTTTTTCAACATCACCATCCTATCAGCTACTTATCCTTTCCATATGTACCCTAGGTGGATTTTATTTCTATAATATTATTTTTTTTAAGCATTGTTGGCTATTCTGTTTATGGGGTAGGGGAAGCAGGTATGACCAGTAACTTTTTTCGTTGTTGTTTTTGTTTTTCGTGATACGGTTTTTCTGTGGCTTTGGAACCTGTCCTGGAACTAGCTCTTGTAGGCCAGGCTGGCCTTGAACT
Source organism: Phodopus roborovskii (assembly GCF_943737965.1). NCBI lineage: Eukaryota > Metazoa > Chordata > Mammalia > Rodentia > Cricetidae > Phodopus > Phodopus roborovskii. Next base: position 6,068,360 of record NW_026126413.1, on the reverse strand, counting down.
CACAGAGATCCACCTGCCTCTGCCTCCTGAGTGCTGGGATTAAAGGCATGCGACGGATACCACCGCCCGGCTGAATAACTTAATTTTTAACTTGGTGCGATCTGGAATCAGCTGGGAGATGGCATCTGTGCACATCTCTGGGGGATTATCTTCATTACATGAAGTGAAATGGTGAGCCGCTCCCACAGTGAGTGACACCATCCCCTGAGCTAGGACCCTGGACTGTATGAACAGGAGGCTGAGAGCTGAACACAGGAATTCATGCCTCTCTTCTTCCTGATGGTGGGTACATGTGACCAGCTACTTAGAGTCCCCGCTGCCCTTCCTTCCCTGCTGCCATGGGCTGCACCCTTCCTTGAACTGTGAACCAAAGTAACCGTTTCCTTACGTTTTCAGCAGGGTATTTTATCAGAGCAACGGGAAAAGAAAGCAGATGTGTGTTCCCAGCATGTTCCTGCCAGCCTGGTGCCAGAGCCGTGTCAGCCCCAAATAACACAGAGACTCTGTATTATGAAACTGTTAGCCAGTTACTAGTGTTTCTTATTGGCTAACTCTGTCTTAATTATTAACCCATTTCTATCGATCTAAGTATCTCCACGTGGTCTTGGCTTACCGGGAATACCTCCCAGCATCTCCTTTGCCTGCTACATCTCTGCAGAGAGCGATTTCCTGTTTGTCCCTGCTTATATTCTGATTCTGCCTGCCTGGCCAATCAGTGTTTTATTCATCAACCAATAAGACAAACATATATACAGAAGAACGTTCCCCATCAGGTGTGAGGTCTCGCCACGTGCTCCAGGCAGCCTGAAACTCACTCACAGTGCTGGGATTATAGGTGTGCATCACCATAAATACTCAGCTATTGTAGACTTTTCTTTGGACTAGTTTATAATTTTTGCATTAATTATAAGGAAAACAGGTTGTGATTGACAGGTGAAGAGGTGTGCCCTTTATGTAAAAGGCTTGGATACACACTGAATGTCCCAGGCAACTTGAGCCACTCTCACAGCACACAAAATGTATTTTCATCTGCATCATCTTTGGCACTCAGAAATTACTTGACAGTTTAGTTGATAAACCAAAATTTCCTTGGCCAAATGTGATTTTCTTATTATTTATTTTAATTTTAAAAAGTTATATATATATATACATATATATATATACACACACACACATATATATATATTAAAGATGTACTTATTTATGTATGAGTGCTCTATCTGCATGTACACTTGTAGGCTGAAAGAGGGCATCAGATCCCATTACAGATGGTTGTGAGTCATCATATGGTTGCTTGGAATTGAACTCAGGACCTCTGGAGGAGCAGCCAGTACTCTTAGCCACTGAGCTATCTCTCCAGCCCTAAAGTTTATTCTTTGGGTCTTTCACATCATGGATCTCAAACCCATTCATCTCTCTGTCCCTTCATAGCTACCCTCTGCCCTTGCAACCTCCCACCCAAAATAAAACAGAATAAAATTTGAGAAAAGAAAATGAGAGAGAGAGAGAGAGAGAGAGAGAGAGAGAGAGAGAGAGAGAGAGAGAGTCACACAATTTACCCTTTGGTCTATCTTTACTAGCAAGTGTTCATTGCAATGAGTCATTAGTCTAGTTCTAGGCCTGTGGTTTCTGCTACATGATTGATACCGGTCCTCCTGGATATCCTGTTCTTTCCCTGTGTCTTAGAGATCCTGCAGCTTTGGATCTTCAGGACCAGCCCCTTCACATGCTCCAGCAGATCATAGATGGGGGTGAGTGTTGGGGTGGGCCGACTCATAACTCTGGTTCTGGGTCTAAGTATTTGCTGGGTTGGTCAGCTGGCCACCCCCCCCCCCCTTCACCATCAGGGTGAGCTCTACAGCTTTGCTAGTTCACCCTGTGCAGCAAAAAGCAAGGGGAGGGGCCGTTCTCCAGCTTTGCTCAGGGCAGGCTCACCCACACCTGCATCACCAGGGCCAGCTCTACTGTGTTGCCTAGGTGAGCGGTGCAGGGGCCACTCTCTTGGGTGCTGCCGCTGGTGAGAGGCAGAACCAGTTCTCCTTAGGGTTGCAGCCAGTGAGGGGTGGGGCCAACTTTGTGCAGCCCATTCCTCTCAGCCTTTGGTGGTAACAGAAGCCATGGACACCAACCCAGACCAGGACCGCAGCACGGCCATGGGCCTGGCATCAGCCCAGGCCCAGATATCACTATGACCGCATGAGACTACCCATCTCAGTCCACTCACCTCTTCAGATATGCCATTCTCCACGGAACATTAACCATTCTATCTCTCATACACCACACCGTAGATTTGCTCACCGTAACAGTGCCCAACTGCCTGGCACAAGGCACTGGGTGGGCCTGTGTTTTCCCTCCAGGCACAGCCTGGAGCAAGCCGCTGATTCTTATAATTATTACGACTATCTAGTGTATGTTTTTCCTTTGTTTTGTTTATTGAGACAAGGTCTCTCTGTGTAGCCTGGAACTCACTATGTAGACCAGGCTGGCCACAAACTCAGAAACCCACCTGTCTTTGCTTCCCAAGTGCTGGGATTAAAAATATATTCAACCACATCTGGCTTTTAGACTTTTAGATATCTATTTCATGAGTATGAGTGTTTTGCCTTTATGTATGTGTGCATGTGTGTGCCTTATGTCTGCAAAGGTCAGGAGAGGTTGGTAGGATCCCCTGAAACTGGAGTTACAGATAGTTGTGAGCCACCATATGGGTGCTGGGAATTGAACTTGGGTCCTTCACAAGAGCAACAAGTGCTCTTAACCACTAGGCTGTCTCTCCAGCCCCTACTGTATTTTTAAAGTTAACTTACAAGGGCCTATTAGTTACTAAAGACACAGATATCCACTGACACTGTTCATATTTTCCTGGCTTGTCGTAACTTTGGTGTGTTTGTAAGTCTTGGGGACCAAACTTAGGGCCCTGGGTATGCTAAATACCAACAGTTCCACTGAGCCATGTCCCTAGTCCTCAACATGTTTCAAAACGTATGTATCTGTGTTCTCCAGCACCTGTTACATATGCTTAAGAATATCATTTATCCCTTACATATGGCCACATTTCATACCTCACCATCAAAAGCTCAGCCATGCCAATCACATGAAAAGCCCTCCAGAGTGCCAAAGCCTCACCAGCCCTACCTTCTACTGTCATCATTCATGAATCCTTCCTTCACCCCTCATTGAGCACCAGAATATGCCCAGAATCATGAGACATCAGAGAAACATGAATCATGGGAGATGTATATTCTAGTGTCAGAGACAATGTGAACACGAATATGAACAGTAAATTGAATGCTGAGGTGACTTAATGGGAAGGACCTCCATAGACTGTTTGAATACTTAGTCCCCACGTTACAACGGTTTGGGAAAGACTAGGAGGTGTGGCCTTGTTGAGGAAGAGTACCACTGAGGGAGGGTTTAAGAGGTTTTACAAGGCTAGTTCCAGCCCCAGCATGTTCTCTCTGCCTCCTGATTGTGGATCAAGATGTGAGTGCTCACCCTTTCCTGCATACCTTTACTCCACCATCATGGACTCTAACCCTCTGAAACCATAAGCCCAATTAAGCATCCTACCCATGAGGCAGCATTTCTTTGTGTAACCCTAGCTGTCCTGGAACTAGCTCTGTAGACCAGGCTGACCTTGAAACTCAAGAGATCCACCTGCCTCTGCCTCCTGAGCACTGGGCTTACAGGTGTGCTCCACCACTAAGCACCTTCATTTATAAATTTCTTGATCATTTTTGGTGTTTCGCTACACCAACAGAAAAACAACCAAGACAGATGGTGATGGGTTCTATGTAAGATGATAAAGCAGGCAAGGGAAGGAGAGTCCAGGAGGGTGTAGGACTTTTGTAAGCATGAGGACATTAGGGTGGAGAGTCACTGGAAAGGCAACACTGCAGTAGAGGATTAGGAAAACATGGTACACGCAATCCTAGGGAGGAGTCTTTTAGGATGGAGTGTACATCTGATGAACAGTCAGGACTCCAAGGATGCTGAAACAGACTGGCCATGGGGAAAGTGACAAAGATACAGTTAGTGAGGTAACTGGAGCAATGGCAACAGGTCATGCAGGTTTTATAGAGCCCTACAAAGACTCTGGCTTCCACTTTGAGACATTGTCTTCCAAGATGCTGCTAAAGCCCCTAACTCAAGTGTTTTGCAAGATGATCTTGCTACTCTCTTTTGCTGAGAAAACACAGAGAAAATGTGATATATAGGCAACGGAATATTACTTAGCCTTTAAAATGAAGGGACTCCTGCAATATGCAATGACTTGAAAAACCTTGTAGAACATTGGTTAAGTAAAACACTGCAGGTGTAGGCATATAAATCAAGCCATCTGAGTATTGCTACTGTCCTCCAACCCAGGCAACTGACATCTAGGACAGTTCAGTGGCACCCTTGCAAAGAGGTCATTCCAGCAGGGCTGTGGACGTTCTACTCCTTATTGTAGAGGAATGGAGAGGGTGTCACAAGACCATTATCTGAGTATCTAGATATTCTGTCGTCTTAATTTCATGTGGCCTTGGGGGGTGGAGGTAGGGTATATTAGGTAGAAGACTAGAGGAAAGGGCCACCATCTTTGTGGCTATGGGGAAGCCCTCATCCTCTAAGGGTGTCCTGTTGTGGTCAGGGAGGAATACCTACACCCCTTATATAACTACTCCCAATGCTCTCTGTAAGGAAGTGTAAGGAAGCCTAATAAACTGTTTCCCTAAAGTGAACTTTGACAGAATCATGCCTGTTTCTGGCTGGGACCTTAGGGGAAGGGGAAGGTGTTGTTTATGGTCTCTCATAAAAGAATTTTAGTAACGTGAGGCTAGGGTGAGACGGGGTGGATGGGGCTATAGTTCAGTGTTACTGTACCTGCCTACCATACATGAGGCCCTGTATTCAGCCTGTAACATCTGAAACACACACAACAAGCAAGGTAGTCACAGATCATAAAACTGTTACCAGTGACTTTGGGAATGTTAGAGAACTCAGGATTTCAGGTAAGAGTAAGTTGAAGAGAAATGCTGTAAAACACGCTGACTGCACTTAACAGTGTATTTAAAACTGCTATAAGAGGGAACTATATGTGTTCTCACATAAAAAAGAAGTAATACATTTTATTTAGCTTGATTTGGCCATTCTATGGTATAGAATAATCTTTGCACACTGTAAACCTGTACTCTCATTGGTTAATAAAGAACTGACTGGCCTATAGCTGGGCAAGAAGACACTGGGCAGGAAAGCCAAGACTAGGAGGATGCTGGGAAGAAGGGCTTCTGAGAAGTCTGGAGCAAGATGCAGAGGAAGCAGATGTGCATGCTGTATTGAGAAAAGGTACTGACACATGGCAGAGGGTGGAACACAGATAAAATATGGCTTAATTTAAGTTGAAAGAGCTAGTTTAGTAACAAGCCTAAGCTATCAGCCAAGCATTTATAATATCAAGTCTCTGTGTAGTTATTTGGGGGGCTGGCTGGTGGGACAGAGAAACTCTACCTACATTCTATTTGTAGTTCAAGGCCTTAAACTGGATACCATAAATCATCCATTTTATTTGTTAATTATAAACTATCAGCAAGTTGCCAAGATGTTTGATCCAAACCTGACAAAGGATAATTGGAGGCTTTAATCTTGTGTGGAATAGAAAGAAAATAAACAATATATTTTTCAAATTTAAATTTTATTAAAGTACAGAGTTAACAAGTTTGAGTTTTTTTTTACATAGGAAAAGGCCAGTCAATTTCAGGTGCTTCATAGAAAAATTAGCACTCAAAAAAGAAAAATACAAATCCACAATTGGCACTGTGGCTAATAGGGAAAAACAACAATTTTAAAAGGTAGCAAAATCTAACCATGTCAGAAACCTTTATAAACAAACAGTAGACTTACTACACAAGTTGCATTCGAACTCCAATATAAAAAGACATAACCACAAAATTTGACTATAGCTAATTGTTTCCAAAAAAATCTTTTTAAAAAATTAACAGATATGACTATAAAAAATTTTGTAGTTTTTCTTTGCAAAGTAAAAAAGTTTAAACCTTTAATAAATGAAGTCAAAATGATCCTCTTAAAATTTTTATAAATAGCTCTCAAGACATATATTACTTGTCTGCTGTAATCTTTCTTTACCTGAGAGAATTTCCCAGGATCCTTTTTCCCAAAGGATTGCCTTAGAGTCCTTCCATCATTTTGCTCAAATGAATGTGGTTAAACTTCTGCCGAAGTCAATTTTGGGCAAATACAGTCCTGATTTGCCTGCCCTTCCCCAACTAAAACAAAGTCAAATACACCTCTTTGGTAAAAGTCAAGTATCTCAGCCTTTCAAAATAACTGTCCCTGTGAACGCTTCACTGATGGAAAACCAGAGAGCCCATCTCTGTAGGAGATGAAAATGTTTACCAGGAAGTGAGTTACACACAAAACCCTTTAGATCCTGTGGCCCAGGTGCCAACCCCATCTCTGACGGCAGTGGGGCAACATCCTCTCTGGGTGTTCAGTTTAATTTCTGAAGCCTGTCATTTCTTAGTAGTATTTACCATGTGCACCGGTACACACTTTGGCAAACCAAAACAGATACTGCTTAGAATGGCAACAGAAGAAGAAAGCCCCAGAAGTTTAAACACACAGGCTCTGGAGCTCCTTTCCAGATAGCATGGAGCACCAATGATGGGCCGTTAGGCAAAATAAATATGTACATCACCTGAAAAAGGCAGAGGGTGGAGCTTTGGGAAGGGGGCAGTGAACACTACAGCAAAGTTGTCTGTGAACTGGAAACACTGTCGTCATGTGCAAACTCCTGCTGGCCATTCCTTACGGGAATCAGAACCCCAAAGCCTCAATACCCCACCCTCCCTCCAACTCCTTCCCTGCCACAGTTCACCCATGATATAAAATTTCCCCAAACCTCTGGAAAACAGTTCATCTGTTGACTTTCCAAGACCCCAGGACCAGCTACCCAGCAGCACAACAGCCTGACTCAGCAATGGTGTGGCAGGCTTTCCAAGGGTGAACATGGGGACAGTCTCCATGTCTAAGCAAGACTGCTGGGAGACACCCCCCCACCTTCCCACCCACCTTCCCACCCACCCCCACCCCCGCTTAAGTGTTTTACTCATAAAAACAAGAGCAAGAGAAACATACAATTTCTAACTCTGCTGCCCAGTCTGCCACTACTAACAGGGTCAACCAGCAGCTTCAAGGCATGCATTTGTATGATCCTGTGTGAATAGGCAAGAAGCAAGGGGCTGTTATCTTTAAAAAATTATATTATCAGAGAATAAGGCAAGTTAACACTGCCATTGACTGCCATTGTTAACTCAAAGCAATTGGCACACTTTCCAGTTTCTCAAGTACAAGAACCTAACAGGGTTCCTCAACCCTCAAGTGAACATCCACCTGAGGAGTTTCTCATAGCTCATGATGAATGTCAACTTTTTGTTTTGAGACAGGGTCTAGCTGGCCTAGAACTCACAGAGATCCCTTGCTTCTGCTGACATTAAAGGTTTAATTCTCACCTTCTACCTTTCTAAGAAACCCACAGTCCTCAAGTGCAGCCATCTCACTTCTGATCATCGATCTAACTCTAGCAGCTGAGAGTGAAGATGGGCATGGCCGACCATTCCTCTCAAGAGAGACCCAGTTTCTGAAGGGGAGGGCATGAACCCAATCATCACTTAGGCAGCTGGGAAGTAAGTGGGACCTGCCTGGCTGACAAAGAAGCCACAGGGGCTGCCTGTGACCGACCGGCACTGTCCTGTGTTTCCCTTAGCTGTTTTCTGGAGAGGAAAGGGGTCAACAAAACCAGCCCAGGGATGTGTGACCCTGTCAACCTGACCTTGGTCCAGTAAAACCAGTTCAAAACTCACCACATCTGGCTGCCAGACTCAGCAGAGAAGACAAAGGCTTGACTAGACCTTAGCAGGAGGAAAACAATATGGCTCCCACCTCTGCCTGAGGCCCCTCTGCTTCTCCTCAGAGCATGCCTTTCTGGTTCAGCAGCGGCCGCTGCCATGGAGACAGCTTACACAGCCCACTTTCTGAACCATCCCCAGTTGATGGGGCTCCCACTCCCACTGGATTAACTGGACTTGTTTAGAGTTAGTATGTAGCTTTTGTGAGTCTCACGTGTGTTTAAACCGAGTTTAAAGAACCTCTGACCTATATAAGGAATTGTGACAAAGTTAACAAACAAGGGATCCTTATTTGTGTACCCTTTAAGACTGTAAATTAAGTGAGTTCTTCAAAGAATCCACCCATATTAATCCCCCATGGCACTTTTAGTAGGAGGACACAGGAGTGAATAGAACTAAGAATCCACATTTTGACATATGGGAACCAGGCTTACGTGCGTCCCAATTCTGCCTGATTTGTTCAGATAGGCACAGAAAGAACAGCTAGATCGAGTCCTTTTGGGATGTCTGGAGAGCATTTCTACTCCACACAGAAGCAGGGTATTCCTCCACCAGTCTCTAGCAGATTCGGCACTGTGAATTCTAGACTAAGAACATCCACACTGAAAGTAAACACCGAGAGTATTACTTTCCAGAAGTGTGTGGGGGATGTTTCTGTGGACGTGATCCTGGCTGTGAGAGAGGCCCTCAGCCTCCTTCCGTTGCATCTAAGTCTAATTCCTCATGTCCTTGTCTAGACTGTCTGCTGGGCTCTGCTGAAGCTCCTCACCCCAGCCCTTCCACACCATGGAAGCCATGACGTTAACATCGGGGCACACTGCAGGTGAGGAAGGCCTCACAGACAGGATTGGGGCAGGTGGGGGCTGCCCTTAACACTCCGGCAAGGTTGTGTGACAAGCTGCAGCCAAGAAGCAACTTTTCTGTTAATGACACAAGTAAGAGCTCCGAGCCCGTGATGCCCGGGTAAAGAAAACTATCGTTTCACAATCACATGACCACCATACGTAAGTGCCGTAACTGCAGACCTGGATTGGGGAGGCATAGAAAGGCGGAGGACTCCATGGAGGTGAGAACAAATTGTGCTTTTCACATTATTATGAAGATTGCCAGACCAGAATGAAGGTCCTCTGCCAAGGGCAGAGAGGAAAGGTCCTGACCTCCCGGGAAAACGCTGGGGCAGGGACACGGGGAAGTTGTTCTGAGAGTGGAGGACCTTCCTCTTGTCTATAATCAGACAGCTGTGAGGGCTCCAGGAGGCAAAAGTGAATGACACAGGTCAAGACCCACCTGGGGGCTGTGGACTCAATGGTTTTGTTTTTGTTTCTTTACACTAAGGATGACAATGACAGGCTGTACAAAGCCATTTTCATCCCTGTGATGGATGGTGTGCCCCAAGTTCTGCTCTAGTTAAGACACACCCAAGAAAAACAGCAACAGAACTTTAGCTACCACTTAGGGTAAGGCATAAAGACATAATTAATTGCACCTATCAGCTTGGCTAAAGATTTCAATTCCTGTCAGTCAAACTGGTAGTTTCCTTTTGGATTTTAGACTAAAGCTGATTGGGAGATTTTGTTTTCTGAAAGCATCGTCAGACCCGGGGCACGAGTTGCTGCTCAAACCCCTGATGCACATAGTCAAAGACTAGCCCTCCAGAGTGGGACATAGGCCTGCCGAGCCAAGGGGCACTTGCACATCCTCACACCGAGAACTGCCTGGAAGGACAGCAAAGAGGGGCCACCAGGGTCCACAAGTACAGTATCACACATATCCAGCAGGAGGCCATCTTGACCCAGAAGATGGACCAGCTCCCAGTGAAGAAGGTCTCAATGGTGGCATCTTTATAACTGTTGAGAAAAGGACATAGTTGTGAGAGCAGAAGAGAGGGGAAGAGGTTTCCTCTGCTCTAGGAACTTTCTGTTCCCAGAAGCCTTCAACTTCCTTTTTTAGCAATTAATGGAGTCATAACTCATATATATTTAAAATGCATCATTTGGTGACTTCAAACACTTAAGACCTTTCCTCTATCACCACTACAGTGTTCTCAAGACTTGCTAAGTGGAATTAGCCCTTCCTGTGTTGTATGCTTTGTTTCTCGGCACAGAGATGGGACCCAAGGTCTCATACACTGAGCTGATGCTCTGCCTCTGAGCATCCCCAGGCACCTGCCATTCCTTAACTGTAGTGAGCACCCTCAGCATCCAGGAAAGGATGCTGGTCTACCAGGAAGAGTGGTAAGCTGTTGGTTACAAAGGCTATGGGTATGGTAAGAGCTGGACAAGAGTTTAGATGACTCCACACTGAACTTGGGTGTTGGTTATTTGTTTTTGTTCTGTCGCAACTACTGGCCTGTGTAGAAATATTTACTCTGAGCTTGGTTTTAGGGCATTTCAAATGGACCACTCACTGGAACCAGCTGGTCAAGGTCATCATCACATAGAGAGAAGCCAGCAAGAAGACAAAGTGGAAATAGGAGTAGCTGTAGACGGTGCCTTTCTTCTCATCATAGATGACCCGGGGTCCCTTTTTGACATTCTGCTGCTCTTCAGTGTCTGTGGATGACAAAAGGTGCCCAAGGGCAGTGGTGAGCCCACATATGGTTATCCCTGTCCCTGTAACAGCTCTTGTTTGCACATATCAGTCCTAGGTGCTGCTAAGTGGAAGATGCAGTAAATGCTATCTGCACCTCAGTCACCCCAGAAAATTGATTAATTAGTTTAGTTAACAAGTATTTTTATTTTAGTAGGCTGGAATAAAGAAAGCCCGTAAATACATAGAGAGTATCAGAAAGCTTAGCAGGAGGGTAGCCCATGAGCTTTCAAGCCCCTAGGACTTTCCCTTCTATGAAGAAATGGTACCCAGGTGAGGTATAGGGACCTCTTGTCATTTTCATATCATTCCTTTAAACACACGCACACACACCATAAGTTTTCGAACTCTTACTTAATTTATACATGAATCAGAATGCACACTGATTTTCCCTGCCAGCTGCCAACAAAACAAACAAAACCCAGCAACATTTGAGGAAGATGTAAGAAGTACATAAACAGTAAAATAGCTTTGGAACAAGTGTAGTTGGGTACCAACATAGTGTCTGAATTACTAATGCCTACAGAGAGAAACCCTGGTCTGCAAGAAAGATGCACTTACCCTCTCCATCTGGACCAAAGCAAAAACAGCAGCGGGCTACCTGTGAGAGCAAAGGCAACCAAGTCAGACACCTCTTCTCTATGTGCCTAGCACTGCAGGCTGCCCACATGGCAAAGCTGCTATCAGAAGCACATGCTAGTGCCTCAAAAGGTTTGGCTGAGTATCCATCCCAAGACACACGGGACATAGTAACGGGGGATGCCCCCATGGGCATGGGATATCCTAGCTAGGTACCCTAGGGACAAAGCTAACAGGCCATGTAGAACACCCAGGGGCACCATCTATGTTTGGGAGCATGCCCTGGGGTTAGTCTAGCTTATACTGCCCTTTAATTTTATCTAAATTCTGCCTAATTCTGTCTCCAACCTCACCACCCCCCTTCTACATGTGCTGACCCCTAATAAATTATCCAGCTGAGCCATTCTGCCATGGCTCCTACTTCTGGATGACTGAAACATGCAACAAACAAGATGAGGACCTTACTTGCCATGCAGCACTTTCTAGTGATTCATTCTGCAAGCTACTCAATTCTTCTCCTACCTTGGGGCCGGGACTAGGATCATGCTCACAACTGAAGACACTGAAATCAGGCAGGTTCAATAGGCAGCCAGCAAACTAGCTTCGTGACAGAGCTTGGAACACATGCAGAATGAAGACCTTGGGATCGATGACTCACAACAATAAGTGGCATGTGGTATTCAGGGGGCTGAAGAGTGTGGAATGTGAAAGGGAGAAACCTGAAGTGCCTCTTAAAGCCAGGTGCTGAGCAGGGATGGTGCTACGCTCCTGTCTTAACACTCAGGAGGCACAAGAATCCCAAGTTCAAGGTTGGCCTGAGCAACACACTGAACTGAAGGCTAGCCTGAGCAACACAGTGGAGTCAAACCAGCTTGGGCTACACAGCAAGATCCAGGCCAGCCTGGGTTATGTAGTGAGGCTCTGATAAAAGCAAAATAACAAATCAGACTGCTGAGCTGACTGTGGATACAGACGGCTGGGATACTAGTTTCATTAGTACAGTTTGAACTTTATATCTTTGTTCTTATTTGTTCAAAGCAATAAACTCAAAAAAAAAAAAGAAATGAAAGTATCTAAGTTTTATTACATAATTGCAGAAAGATTGATAAACAGGGTAAGCAGCACAACACATACCAAGACTATCTGGGAAGCATTAGCCCTCGTTATCTCTAGGGGAAAACAGTTGAGCTACAAAACCCAGAGCCAGAGCTGAGGCCATGGGAACATCAGCTTTTCACCTCACAAATCTCACTCAAGTCAAGCCCTTGTTTCCCTTTGGCTCCACAAGATTTGGACCACGTGAGGCCACCTACAATTCACTAACAGCAGTGGGCCCACTTTATTCATGCTGAGGCCTTGTTTCTTTTGAAGCTTAAGTTACTACAGAAAAATACTAGCTTGGTTTTCAAAGGTGTATCTCAGGCAACTCTATGTGGGAGCATCAACCCACTTGCTCAGAGGCAAACACTGGGCAGCTTCTCTTCAAAGGAAAAGAACAACATCCTCTCTTAAATCTAACCTGGGGACTGGCCACTGTTTGAGCCTGAACTCTGTACACAATGGGGGACTTTGAAACCATAATAGCCAACCCTCAGCAGGTGTCCACCCAGGCAGCCTTGAGAACAAAGGGACAAAGGCTGCTTCTGGAGGCCATTCTGCTCTGCAACAGACAGCAGCAACCTATTCAAACCAGCACAATTTTCTCCTTTAAGTGACAGAAAGAGATGGTGAATGATGCTGGCAGAGTAATGAGTCTTCATAATGGCTCACTATCTCTAGGTCAGGTGCTGGAAGGGGCATCCTAGACAGCCAGCTACAGAGCAAAGTGCCCATGGCTGTAAAGACAGTGGGGCTTGTCCATCCAGTAAATGCTATTCCAAAGGAGCCAGTGGCCAGATGCCAGGCAAAGCTAGCAGCAGGGATCAGGGACAGCAGCTGTACCCCGGGGCCACATCCTGTTAAATGGAAATCATTTTCCCTCTATAAAATGCAAGAACAGCCTCTCACTGGGTTTCCGCGAGGACTAAATGGCACACAGAAAGCTCAGTACCCAGCACTGGCAAATGCTAAATGACTTAGCCATCACTGAAGACCTAGGTTCTTCCCAGCCTGGAGTCAGGATTGAATCTTGTCTTAACTACCCTGTATGTTTGAGTTTTCTGACTACGGTTTAGGCTTTGTCAAGAGCTCCAGATAAAAAACTCCCTTACAGGAAAGAAAATGACTTGTTGGCTGATAGGCAGCTGCAGACTCCCTCCTCCCATTGCCATGCCGTGAATAGCCTCATGGATGTGTTTACAGTTCTGAATTCTTTACTGGAGGGTACAAGTGTGATGGAGCTGATGGATAATTACAGAGTCAGTGCACCCACCATGCTCAGCACACACACACACACACACACACACACACACACACACCTGCCTGCCTTCCTACGGAACAGGATTACATAACTCCATCGCTATGCTCTATACGGAGACTACAGATGGGTGTCAAACAGGTGAATGGTTTAAAACAAAAAGGACATCTGCATTCTATTACAACCAAAGAGAGTAAACAAGGACTAGCTCAGACTGGAGGTGGGCCTCTTTCTCGGATAGAAAACAGAACCATGGATGCCCACCCCCAAAGGTATCAGCATAGTGCAAAGGAAGAATTAGTTTTCTTACTGGATATAGAAGCCATACTTAGGACAGGTTCCATGCCCTGCAGTAGATGGCCACACAAAACAAACTCAACTGTATTTTTGGAGATGTTCTGTTTCATGATGCTTTGCTTGGACATTTTCTACTTTACTTGTCTTTTGTTTCACTGTTACAGATTCTGATTTTGTGTTTGTATGGGTTTTGTATGTGTGTACGCATGTGTATACGCATGAGCGAGCGCGCGCGCGCTTGTGTGTGTGTGTGTGTGTGTGTGTGTGTGTCTGAGAACATGATTTAGTGTTTCTTGTGCTTTTTCTTGTTTTCCCTGGTTGCCTTGTTTTGTTTTGAAGTTGGACTGTTGTTTTCTAAAGAGAGAGTGAAAGAAGAATGGTGTTGGATGGATGGGGCTGGGGCCTGAGAAGAGACAAGGGAGGAGAAACCACGGTCAGAATATATGAAATTTTTTATTTTTTGTCTGTTTGATTTTTTTGTTTTGTTTTTCAAGAGAGGGTTTCTCTGTGTAGCCCTGGCTGTCCTGGAACTCGATTTGTAAACCATGCTGAACTTGAACTCAGAGATTCACCTGCCTCTGCCTCCTGAGTGCTAGAATTAAAGATAAATACCACCAGTATCTGGAGGAGGAGGAGGAAGAAGACAGCTGCACATAAAGGCTATCCTGAGAAATGGGTCCTGAGCTGACACAGGGGAAGAAAAGGAAAGAAACTTACTTCCAGTTCAGGAGCTCCATAACGCCTCTGCAGAGCATCCAAACTCGACCTTGTTGTTGAAGTCAAACTAGGAAAAAACAAAGTCCAAGAACACAGTGAGAAGTTGTCATCTGGAATGAAGGGAAAGCTGCCTGGCTGCGCACCCACGGCTCTGGCACCTGCATGAAAGTGCATTTCCCTCCTCATCTCCATCTGCACAGAGGTATTTAGGGAGAGGAAGGGTGTGTCTGTGCTGAACAAGAGCACACATCTTCCTCCCTTGCTCTTACTTTCTAAGTGACAATGTCTTACACTACTTACAGTGTTATCAGACGCACCATCTAGAGACATTTAAACACATATGGAGGATATGTGCAGATCTTATGTAAAAATAATTCCCATACCACTTTATAGGTAAGAAACTTGATTTGGTATCTGGGGTGGGAGGACTCCTGAAAACAACTCCACACCAGACACTGAGGGATGAACACAAGCTACTGTGATATTTCATTTGCAACCCAAGTTTGTTGGCTGATTCTACAGCAATCTTTTTACATACACTATATTAGATTATTTTATCCAGACACAAGTTTGCTGGTTATCTCTGGTCTTCTCCTTGGCATTCAACATGGGTTCTTGCTGCTCCTCCTACAAATGACAACCACTTTCTAATTTCGCTTTTTAACTGTCTGTGAGTCTCACTTAGAGATCAAAAAGATATGAGAGAAAAGCAAAGGGCACCGGAGTGACTTTCCCTTTGAAATTTGTTAGAGAAGTTGGTCTGCTTTTGTTTTTTGCTTGTTTTTCCTTTACATCCAGGAGATGTAGCTCAGCTAGCAGAGTGCTTGCACAGCATGCCTGGAGCTGTGTTCAGTTACACAGACCTGGAACACCCCAGACTTGAGGAGAGCAACTTCAAGATCAGACATTCAAGGTCATCACTGACTACAGTGAATGTGAGACCAGACTGGCCTACAGTAGATCCTATCCCAAAACTTTTTCCTGCATTCCCTTTACATAGAGAGGTAAAATTACATGTAAAATTGGACAAAGGTAAGACTATTTTTCCCTTATACAAAAACATGGAAACACTATAAACAAACAAACTCAACATTTACCCAAACTTTATGCTCTTATTTCAATAATTCCTAAGGGCCATGAGTCTGCATGTGGCAAACCCTGTTTTGAGAGCTAGGGGCCCATCAGTAAATATGCAGCTACTCTGCCTCACACAGGACCAAGCTTACAAGGATGCAGAGGGTGACTATTGGGGCTCAAGAAGCTAGGCTCCTAGTGGACAGGAAGGGATTAAGATTCTTGTCACCAAAACAACAGGGTCTTGTCTGTTTGCTCAGACAATGAACTGCAGAGAAGCAATAGTCTCCCTTGCTAGCAAAGAGGTCCTCTGGGATCCATACCCTAGTCCTCCACTCCTCCATTCCACTTCCTGACTCAGGAAGACAAAAGCTTCCCGGTGGCCATGCTCCCAAGGAACTTAGCCATCTGTTCATGCACTTCGGACTTTTGCATGCCAAGTATGCTTTCATACAGCAGGAAGCTTCACAGGAAAACCCAAACTTTAATTTTAGTGTCACAACAGTAACTGGGGTTTCAACTGGAAACGGAAGACCAGTCTTTAGGAACACTGGAATAAACACTCCATTTCATACGTTCTTTGAATAGAAGTTTAAGAAAGACACAACTTTTGATTCAAGCTCTTTGCCACCCCATCCCCACCCTCAGATAGCACTAAACCAGGGAAGGGCTTTGCTTTTCTGTCTAAAACTATTTACACCCAGTTCATCCTTAGGGACTGTTTCTTCCTATATGTAGTATAAGACCTTTTCCCATAAAACTCTTGAAAACTGCATGTGAGCTATAAAGTAGTCCTTGGTTATTTTCATATTAGTTATGCTTAAAAGGAAAAAAAAACTGTTTAGTACTTAAGCCATTTAGGAAAATAACCACTGATTATAAAAGTGGGAAAGCTAAGAATCTATATTAAATACTAAGCAGCTTCCTGATTCAAAATAGGATGTTCTCAGCAATAGAACATGCCCTGTGGAAGAATGTTGGTATGGTGCTTCCTAATAATCTAATTATGCAGGTCACCCAGCGCTCAGGACCCCACCTTAGCAATACCACTCCAAGCCATCTCTGGGGTGGTCTTTGTCACATAATTGAAAGCAGCTACAATAAAATTGTACCAAAAGAGGGTGCAATTGCTTTGACCAACATGACCATGTTTTTCTAGAAAGGGCTGTGAAGCATTTGGAAGTTTGGGCTTGAAAGGCCATTAGGTCTCAAAGCTTAAGATTAATGTAAGGGGCCTAACCCATGGTGGATGGTGCCACCCTGGGCAGGTGGATCTGCGTAGTACAAGAAAGCAGGTTGAGCAAGCCATGAAGAGCAAGCCAGTAAGCAGCATTTTTCCTACCTCCAAGATCTTTCCTTGAGTTCCTGCCATGACTGCCCTTTACGATGGATTACAAGCTGTAAGGTAAAACAAACCCTTTCTCCATGCATTTGGTCACTGTATTAAGTTATGGTTTCCATTGCTGTGAGAAAACACCATAGCCAAAAGCAACTTTGGGAGGAAAGGGTTTATTTCAGCTTACAGTTCCTCATGATAGTACACTCAAGCAGGATAGGAGCCTGGAGGGCAGAGCATATGCAGAGGTCATGGAGCGTGTTACATACTGCCTTCTTGTTCTATCTGCTCTGTTTGCCTGCCCAGAGGTGGTACTGTCCACATCCTGTACCACAGGCTTGCCCCAGGCCAATCTTGTGGGGACATTTTCTCAGCCGAGGTTCCCTTATCCCAAATGACTTATCTCTGTCTAGCCAGCACAGCCATATTATCTATTAACAGTAATAGAAAGCAAACCAAAAAACTCTGAAATCATAAGCCAAAATAAATCTTTCCTTCCTTAAGATTTTTTTTTTTTTTTTGGGTCAGGTGTTTTGTCATAGTGATAATAAAAACAGTAATCACATAGCTATCAATCTCTCCACATGCTCGAGCAAAGGGTGCTCAAGCCAATGACGCCCAAAGTTGAGGTAAAGAGCTGCACGAACAGACTCCATTCTTTACAAGTACAAAGGACTCCAGGATCCTCCCCAGCCTGAGAACTCCAGGTGGAAATAGCAAAACAGCATTCCCAATCCCAAGAACAAGAAGGCGTTAAGGACTTTATGTCCTGTGGAATCTGGACTTTGTCACACGTTTCAGGAGAGGATGGAAAGCCTGGACTAATGGTGCAAACTCTTAGGGAACCCTGGCAACTGGGCCAAGGTGAGGGCCATCATGGGGCCCTGGCTGGGATGCTTCTCCACAGAGGTAACCCCTGGCACCAGGCGGGGCTCTAGAGAAGGTGGCCCAGGAAGCAAGGTTTGGACAAGACAACACAGAGTGAATTCTCAGGAAGTGCCTTGGCAGTAGGCAGGGCAGACACAGCACTAAGAAGCATTTGGGAGTGAGACAAGGATCCCCCAGAGAACTGTGAGGAGGTAAGTGGGCCATGCTTTCTATATTACAAAGTGTAACCCCAGACAATCCTGGGCCTAACACTGAACACCTCTTTAATTTCTTAGTTCTTCTCCTTTAATCTGCACACTACCTAGTGTTCTACACTGTACAATTTCCACCAAGAATGTAACTATTCCTATAATCATGTTCAAATAACAGCTTCAGCCCAGACAGTGTGGCCTCCTTTGAGAACATTCCCCAACCTCCCTCCCATGCTTCTGGAAAGAGCTGATAACCCCCAATGGTACTGGTACCTCCTTTAGGGGCATGTCCTTTCTTCAAGGCCCTGTGAAGTCTCTAAATTCAGCCCCTGTGAGCTTAAAGCCAGTATATTTGTTTATAACATTCTCCAAGCTTGGCTCCTCTTGGTGCTACAGTGGGTAATTACTGCCAGCATCCACTCTCCAGACCCTACAGGAAACTTAGCCAACTCCTGGGAGTGTGTTCACACATGTGTGACAGAAGCATCCATGGACAGCCTCTACACTCTGTGCACTGCGGTCTTGTGTCTTCATTCCAGGCCACTATGGTTCTGCAGTTTAATTACCATCATTCAGTAACAACGTTTGCTGTTGGCATTCAGACAGCCTAAGCAGCAGCTGCCAGCTTTGAAAATTGACAACTTTGGGGAACATCAAATTACCCTTTGCCAACCTCCATCATGATGCCTAAATTGTCTGAGATGGTCTCTCAAAAATGATCTTTTAGCCGGGTGGTGGTGGTGCATGCCTTTAATTCCAATACTCGGAGGGCAGAGGCAGGTAGATCTCTGAGTTTGAGGCCAATCTAGTCTACAGAGTGAGTTCCAGGACAGCTAGAGCTGTTACACAGAGAAACCCTGTCTGGGGGGCGGGGGTGATCTTTCTGGTTTTTCTGGCTTTTGTTGTTGCTGTTAAAGTGCTAGGGATTAAATCTAGGGTTTTATATATATGGAATGGCAGGCAAATTCACTTCCACAGCCCCAAATTAAAAGTGATGGGGGGGGGGATTTAAACCCAGATCCTCACAAAGGCTGAGAGTTAAGAATTGCTGTGCTAAGATGTGGGGATGTGACACACTTGTGGGAAATGGCCTGTGTGTGCGCGTGCATGAGTATGTTTGTGCACACACAATTATACCTGGCTCTACCATTGAGCCATACTCCCAGTCCTAAAAGAGACTTAAGAAAAAAAAAAAAAAAAAAAAAAAGGTTTTGCTAAATTACTTAGTCGAATCTCAACTTTGTAATCCTCCTGCCTCACCTTCCCTTATTAGCTGGGATCACAGGCACACACCAATGTATCTAGCTTTAAAAGTACGTCTTTACAACTCTGAGAAGTGGGGAAAATGTGAGTGGGTGGAAATTCTGTACTGAGAGATGCCCCACAACTGTCAATCCATGCAGCATACGCAGTAGGACTCTGATCTTTTCTTTGAATGGCCGAAGCAAACCTAAACCTCTGGGCTAGCCAAGGAACAACCACTCCCCCACCCCAGCTTTACTGGACACTGACGGACCTTCTAAAAGCCAGTATTTTATTCTGTTAAATACCCTTACAATTTCTTCTGATAACATTAAAGCAGACAAATAAACACAAACCCAAAACACCAAAACAAAAACCTGAAATGAAGGAAAATACGTATCTCCACTGCCATTCCTACCACAGGTTTGGTCTGACTCTTCCTGGGTTTCTAGTTTGTTTTGTTTTTTTAAGTATTTATTTTATGAGTATGAGCATTTTACATTCAATTATGTCTGTGTACCACATGTATGCCCGGTGGCCAGAGCTAAAAGAGAATCTGAACTGGAACCAGGGTTATATATGATTGTGAGCTGCCATGTGGGTGCTAGGAACTGAACCTAGATCCTCTGCAAATGGTTAAGTGCTCTTAACCACTGAGCCAACTCTCCAAAGCCTCCTCCTGCGAAGTTTTATAAATATAACTGTATTTGATTTCTTTCTTTTAAAGAGAATGAGCTATAAGCAGTTTAGTAACCTACTTCTCTCTTGACTGACCAATATTCTTGCGATTTTTTAAATTTTATTTTGTGTCTGAATGTTTCACTTGTGATGGGAGATGCCATTATGTATATATGCTTTTCATACTAGTTAATGAATAAAGCACTGTTGGCCAATAGGAAAGGAAGATAGGAGGGACTAGGAGACAAGGAAGAAAGAGGAAGTAGGAAGGAGGAGCCAAGATGGAGAGTCTGGAGAGAACAGTACGCGGCAGCCAGCTCCCGGTAAGAAGACCACGTGGAAATACATAGATTAACACAAATGGGTTAATACTTAAGATAGAGCTAGCCAATAAAAAAGCAGTAACTGGCAACAGTATAATATCTAATACAGAGTCTCTGTACATTATTTGGGGCTGGCGGCATGGCGGCAGGACAAGACCAGGCGGCGGGCGGAAAAACCGTACTCCTTACACACTTGCACATACGTCTGATTAGCATGTGTGCGCAATGTGCTAGTGTCCAGATGAGGAAGTCAGATCCCCTGGAGCTGGAGTTACCTCGGCTGTTAGTGGCCAAGTTTTTGAATCTAAGAGCACTGGAAGAGCATCAGTGCTTGGAGCTGCTGACCATCACTCCAGCCTCACTCACAGCATTCTTAAGTGCTGATCTGCTTTCTGCTGCTGTGGGAAACACCATAACATAAAGCAACTCAGGGAAGAAAGGACCCACTTCATCTTACACTTCCACATCACAGCCCATCGCTGAGGGAAGTCAGGGCAGGAACTCAAGCAGAGGCCATGGAGGAATGTGGCTAACTGACTTGTGACTCATGGTTTGCTCCCCCTGCTTTCTAACAAACCACCTGCACAGGGGTGGCACCACCTCCAGTGGGCTGGGCCCTCCCACATCAATCATTAATCAAGAAAATACACCCCAGGCTTTCCCACAGGCCAACCTGATGGGGTCTCCGTTTCTCAATCAAAGTTCTTTTCCCCAGATTACTCTGGGCAGCATACAGCCAACAGAAAAAGTGGTTGCATTAGGTATGGGCTCACTGGAAATGACCAAAGACTTGAATCCCCCTCATTGTTTAATTTTATGTCTGTCTGTCTTTGTGCGCATGTAGAGGCCAACTCATACTGGGCATCTTCCTCAATGTGTTCCTACCTTACTCTTTGAGACAGGGTCCCTCACTGAACCTGGAGCTCACTGACTGACTACACTGGCTGGCTAGCAGGTTGGGATCTGTCTGCCCACAGCCACAGCACTAGGGTTAGCAATGTGGGTTAGAAAGCTAGGCTTTTCACATGGGCACTGGAGATGTGAATCTGAACTCAGGTCCTTATGCTCGCACAGCCATCCCTTTACTGACTGACATCTCTCCAGCCTCAACCCTCTCTGTTTCAGTATAGCAGGTACTAGGTAGACCTTATGGAATTAAATGCCAGAAATGTCCCTTCTGACATAAGGGACAGACTGTGAGGTAGCACAGGCAGACTGAGGGTCCATGCTGGCTAGAGAACCACCAGTTTAACCAGATGGCACACAACCAAGCACTTCCTGGCTGGCTCACAGTCCTGAGCAAACACCCTCGTAGCGTGCAGGCCCTTGCTGGCCCCTTCCTCTCAGTAGGATTTATTAGAGAATGTGTGTCAATGTACTCAGACATTTTCTTTACACAGGCTGTCACTACCAGGGTTGTTTAGTTTCAGCAAGAAGAATTATAATGTGCCCACGACAAACTGATTCCTTACACACAGAAACAAAACATAAAACATGCTCAAGTAAAACTCACTCTGAAAAGGCTCCTGTTGAAGCTTTATTATCAGTGAAGAATAAGTAACCAGCCATTTCTATCCTTGACTTTTCTCTCCAGCACCCTCTGAAGAACTTTTAAAGTGGAGGCTGCATGGCACAGGTACGTGAGACACCCAGCCTACGTTACATGTATCCCATAGACCCTTGTGAGATGCTGCTTGGTCTACTTCAGAGCATGGTGGATCCTAGCACAGGAGAGGACACTTCCTGTCTGGACCACACATAGAACAACCAGGCTTTCTTTCCAGAGATAACAAAACAAACACTATTTGCCTTAGAGTTTTGCCAGAACATTTTGGCATATACTGTCTTTGGCTTCCTCACTATGTGTTCCCTTACTCTTCAAGGATGCCACAGCAACTAATCTTCAATCATCCTTTAAACAATGCAAGCTTCTATTTAATTTGCCCCATATAATGGAGCAATGAGTACACAGATTTCACGTAGGAGGCCACATAGCAACAAGGCTCTGTCGCTTCTGGCATTTTTCTGCTATGGACAGGGGCTGAACCAACACTTTCCCTGTACTGTTAAAGCCTGTAAATAGAGCGTCCGTAACTCTGTGGACTTACCATGAATAGGAGATGCACACGATCAAGAGAAAGATGCCCAGACAGGTCACCATGTTTTCATCTCTATGCAGGCCTTGACTGAAGTCAGGTGCACATATGGTAACATTCTTCCCGTGTTCATCTTGAGCTTGTAAACACACAGCAAACACAGACATGTTAGAAAGGCATACTGCTTTCATCAGAGAAGATTCAGATAGCTCTGACATGATTCCTCCCAATACTGAAGTCTTCGCCCTACTATCTGATTCTGCACAACTGACCCAGTTCAGAGCACTGCTCTCCCACATTGACAGCCTGCGCCCTCTGCGTTCCAGCTATGTGTTCAGGGATGTGATGACTCGGGAGTTAGTCACTCTTGCTCTTTTCTTAACTGGATCCACAAGCCTCTGAAGAGTGGGGTAGAGCAAGGCTCCCTGGTATGAACAGTCCACTTAAGAGTCAGCGGAATGGTGGCCTGAAACTGGGGCTCCAAAGCCAGAGAAGACAGGTTACTACAGATGACATAAGGGGCACAGCCTTTTTCAGCCTGTGACCTGGAAACCTCCTGAGGTCGTCTAAAGAAATAAATCAATAGGCTAGACATAAATGTTTCTATAATATCTCAGTAGCAATTTTTATAAACATCGTGTTTCAATTATGAATATCTAGCTAGATCTGATTGTCAACTTGACCCCAAAACAGGGAAGTGGAAATCATTCTACAAACAGTCTATTTGACATTAAGCCGGAATTGTCAGTGGAGATCACCTCAAAAGAATAAATATGTCAGCTGTGGTTTAAAAACCCTTTATTTTGGAGGCCAGTGCAGTGGGAGAAATGGTTTTTGTGAGATGTGAATAAAATTTAACATTTATATTTAGGTAGTACTACTTAAAAGTAAAAGTTTTTTTATTGTTTTGGGGAAATATTTGCTATTTAAAACAAGCACTGTGAACAAAACTCCATTAAGTTAAAACCAGAGATCAATATGTAAGCAACTGTAAATGAAAGTTTTAAGGGTAAACTATGTCAGGATTAAGCTTTTGTGTGTAACTAAACTCAGGGTAAGCTATAATTACTGGCAGACCTCCACTGACCTGAGCCGAACATGGTGGCATGTGCCTATAACTCTAGCAGTTGGGAGGCCGAGGCAGAAGAACAGCAAGTTCGAGGCCAGCCTGGGCTACATATTGAATTCCAGGCCAACTTGACTTTATAGTAAGACCTTCTCTGACAACAAATAAACCTGTAAGAAGTACCTATATCTAAATAAACATTACATTTGCTTTCTAAATTTAGCAACTTCTATTTTCTATTCTATTAAGATTACATTTACTTGATTTATAGAAGATCAAATATACCTGAATAGTCACACATCCCTGTATCTGTATGTATATACATATTTGTATATGCATTCTTATATATCATAAAAATGATAAGCATAAAATATGCTCTAGAAAATCAATATGAAAATTTGGCCACCTGTTCATAAGGCTTGGGGCCTCATAATATGTTAGAATACACTACTTATGTAGATTAAGTTTTACTTTTGGCACATGTCTTCAGTCCCAGCACTTGGGAGGCAGACAGATAGATTTCTGTGGTTTTGAGTTCAGCCTGGTCTACACAGAGAGTTCTAGGTCTGCCATGATCATGTAACCCCATCTTAACAAGCGTTCAAAGTAACCACTTTACCAGTTTTACACCAGTAACAGGTAGCATCCCCACAGAACTTGCTAAGCGCCAGCCTCTGTCTGACTGACTAATGCACACATCATCTGCATTTTCACTGAGTTATTAAAACCACACATAGAACAAAGCTCAGTCTGGCTCCAATGACCATGCTCCTTTCTCTGTGTTCTGTTGTCTCTGTAAATGAATATCGTCTAGGGCAGACTTTGAGACTGCCTGCGAGCCAGTGACAGATCTGGGTACAAACTGTGTTTTTTGCTTCCCTTCCCTTCACATTTTTTCCACTCTCTCTTACTGTCAGCTATAGGAAAAATTAATAATTAATAATTAAAATTAAATTAATAATTAATAATTAATAATTGAAACAAAATGAAGCAAAAACAAAACAGAACAACAACAAAAAGAATAAAATAAAGTGGTTCTTGACAAAGCAGAACAACAGAATGCAGAGGAGGCCTAAACATGTAAAAGCTGACCTGCCGATCTCTGTTCAAGTCTATTCTGTGCAATGGGAAGACTCAAAAGATGCTGGGGGCTGGAGGGCTCAGTGGTTGCTGGCCCTTGTGACTCTTGTACCCATGTCATGTGGCTCACAGTGGCCTGTAATTTAGCTTCAGGGGATCATATGCCCCCTTCAGGACTCCTGGAGTACCTGCACTCACACATGCACATGCAAATACACACACAATTAAAAAATAACAAAAAAATTTTTTTAAAAGAGAAATTTTTGTTTTTCAGTTAAAGACTTTATATTTCACGAAGAAGTCAGATCGTCTTGCTTCTTTGATTGAATCTTTGACAGCTCAGGGTCTGGGGAAATGAAGACACATGCATCATCAGCACATATCCCCAACAAGGCTCCTTACCTATTTTTTCAGGCTTGCTGGTCAGTGCTGAGAAAGTGAGGTATGTGACATAGCAGCTTATCAGCCCCGACTGCAACAGCCCAGAGTGTGGTTGTCCTGGGAACAAGAGACAGGACAAAGACAGGCTTGATGTCCCAGCAGCAAGACTCTGGACCTTAAACGGAATCCCCTCCCCATGATGAAGCTCCTTAATCTTGTGTACCCACCTTTTCCACAGAAAAGAAGAATCTAATGAAGTGTTTGTCTCAGAAACACATTAAAATTGGGTATGACTACTCTCACACTCAATTTTAAAGACACCAAAGTCTGTCCAACTTCTCCATAAACAATGCTTCAAAACCTATAACTACACAACACAATGTCCAGACACCTGAGGGTTTTTAATTGTGTGTGTGTATATGTATGTATATGTATGTATGTATATACGTACACACACATATGTACGTATATATATACATACATACATATATGGATACATGTATGGATACAAGGATGTATACATAGAGGTACAAAACTACCACAGCATGTGTGGAGGTCAGAGAACAACTCTCAGGAGTCAGTCCTCTCCTACATTGTGGGTCCCAGGGATTAAATTCAGGTTCTCAGGCTTAGCAGGAAGTGCCTTCACCTGCTGAACCATCTCCCAGGCCTCTCCCCCTGAAGTGTATAACATTAGTTCATAAATCACAAGATGAGAAGAAAATCAGCATCACTGTGTAGCTTAGTGAGATACACAGATAACTTTTACAGAACATGTGCAGATGTACAAGGCCATTAGATAATCCATGAAGCAGGCACTTAGCTGTCAGACGGACAGAAGAAAACAACAACAAAACACTCTTGGCCACACTAAGTACAAGACCTAGTCCAGGCTATAAAGACAAGCTATTGAACATGGCATTCTCTGGGGGAGGGACTTTTAAAGTTATAATATTTGAGTAACAACTTAGTATTGGGTCATTTAGAGTAACTACAGAATCTAGTGGCATGGGCCCTCTCTTTGCTAAAATTTTCAACCACATGTTCATATGAAAGAATTCAGGCTTCCTTCTGGTTAAAAATCTTCTTTTCAATTATAATTATCAACAGAAGTATTGTAACAGGTTTACACAATGTTGCCCTTTGGAATAAAACATCCTTAGAACTAATGGCAATAAGTAAAATGTTATACTTGTTTCATAAGGTAGGATTGAATGCAAAGGAGACTTTAGTCAGCTTATCAATAGTTTGTTTTAGGAAATTCTTTACTGTTCAGTTGCAGGGACTGGGAGAATAATCATTTGCCTCAATTTCTGTAATGCAGTTGAAAACTTAGAATAGATACTACTTAGAATAGAATTGCTACTCCTTAGCTGCTTCCTTTTTCCTTGAGGGGATGAGTCAGTCTCACATTGCCTGGGCTGGCCTCAGACACCTCTGTGCGGTCAAGGCTAACTTTAAATTTCTGATTTTTCTCGCTTCCATCTCCTAGGTACTGTGATTACAGGCATGTGCAAACATGCCTGGCTTCTCAAACCCACTATTTTGGAAAGGGTTCAAAGGGGTTATACATTTATTATCCACATATCATTTTGCTATCCAGAAATCCGAATGGCATGTGTAAATGAATCACCTACAGTGTAAGATTCCTCCAAGAAACACCAGACTGGGTACACCTCTCTAACTCTGAAAGCAGCATGGTTTCCACACACAAACTTATGAGGTCAGAGGTAGTTTATTGATGACAAGCCACACTCAACTCTCACTTCTTCTTCTTCCGTGGCTCTAAAACAGCCTGAGCAAGGCCAAGCTCACACAGCTCTCCTGACTTCACTGAAATAGAATCTGGTCATGACTGGAAGCAATCTGGAGATTTCCTATTTCCTGACTCACGAGCCAGGTTGTCCTCGGTTGCTAGTCACCTGCCTAAGACAATCCCAGGAGGAGCCTTTCCAGACCTTGTCATTCAAATTTCACCAGGACACAACAAGCCACATTTATGAATCTCTTGCTTAACAGAGGCTAAGCACATTCCCATGTAAAGGCCCCCACAAGCACTGTCTATCTTCCTGTGTATTGGCTTAAGTTAAGATCTTTCTGGACACAAAGCAAACCTGCCTATCAGCTCCAAATAAGCACGGAATATGAACAGAGACATGAGCCCCATCCACAGGAAGTTAAAGAATGACTTGGGCTTTCAAATAGCCACTGTGTGTGTGTTCAAAAATCACAAAGGGAAAATATACAGAAAAAGGGAAAAGCCATGCTTACGGCTCTGGACACAGGGTGAGATGGCTGCCAGAGAGATTAGCAGGCACAGGCCACCATGCACTCCCAGGAGGATCTTGTTGTCGGTGCAGTCATCCTTCTGTGTGTAAAATACTGCCATCAAAATCAAGCCTCCCACAGCAACAGAGTACATGATGAGCGTCGCCAGGGACAGGAAGGCGTACCACAGCTTGTTAGTGGTAGTGCCTGCATTCCTGTTTCTCCGGGAAGGAGGTAGGGAAGAAAGAGAAAAGAGAACAAGTCAGTGAAGGCCTCCAATCTCTGGAGCTTTCCAGTCCTCAGATGTTGGCTGACAGGGGCAGGCCCCATCGGGAACACTGGCACCATGATTAGAAGACACCTTGAACAACAATGACACTTGACCTCAGCTAGAAATTCTCACAGTTATGCAGACTGCTGACTTAGGCTTAGAACCATCTCCAAATATGAGTTTCTTCCCCTGCCCCAAGTGTGTTTATCTCCTGAAATGAACATCTACCAGCTTCACTCTAGGGTCCGCCACACTGAATGCTAACAGCGCTGGGGAAGGTAGTGGCGGCTTTGAGGCATGAAGCAAAAATGGTAATTCAGTGGGGTTGGCGTGGCACTTCTCTGTGAGTACAGACCCTGGCGTTGTCATGATCTCTCTTTCCAAGTGCTGCCAGTAGCTCCTCTGGAGCCACCAAACAGCTCCACTCACAGAAGCCTGGCCATCCCGTTCTTTTCCCTCTGTACTGAAAGGGGCCTGCATCAGGACCACCTCTCCAAAATACTATGAGGAAACAGTAAGGGAGAAATACTACAGTAAATAACATCAGGGAAAGGGGTTAGAGAGATGCTTGGTGGTTAAGAGCACTTTCTGCTCTTGCAGATGATGTGAGTTCAATTTCCAGCACCCATATCAGGCAACTCACAACTACCTGCAACTCCAGCTCTGGGGAACCTGAAGCCTCTGGAGGTGCCTGCACTCACATGCACATACTCCATACAGATGTGCTCACATGTGCATAATTTAATAAGTCTTTAAAGGCAGGGAAAGAAAAGCTGTAGTGGGGCTGGGAAGAAAGTTCAGTCAAGAAAGTGCTTGCCTTACAAGCATGAGAGCCTGAGTTCCAGATTTTAAAAAGCTGGGCATAGTGACATGTACTTCTAACACCAGCACTGGGGAGGTGGAAACAGTTAGATCCCTGGTATTCCCTGGCCATACTTGGAGTGTTCCAGATCAAAAGGTGGACAGCATCTGAAGAATGACAGCTCAGCTCATGTTGTCCTCTGGCTTCCACATACATTCACAAATGTGTTAACCCCTATAAACGTGAATATGCACACAACAGAATGGGAGAGAGGAGAGGGGAAGGAAGGGAAAGGAAAGCAAGGGGAGGCAGGGAAGGCCTACTGGGATATACCCTAAAGAAACTAAGAGAAGAGTCTACTTTGCAGTTCCTATAGACATTTATACAGGTATGAGTAAGATTTGTGGAGATACAATTCTGTAGAGGTTGTTGAGAACAATGAGGTGTTATATATGCTAAGCAAAGAGGAAAAAGCCTAGGAAGACTAGCTGCTGCCTGTCATCTGCCCATGATTCAGCTGCTCTTGGTGCCAGCAACTGTGCTCCCACAACCTCGCTCCCCCATTTCTTCAGAGAAAGCAGCTTGCCTAATGTTTCCACAGAGCTGGGAAGTACTAAAGCAACACAGCTAAAAAAAAAAAAAAAAATGTTTTCACAAAGGGAAGGTCACTGTCCTCGACACACACAGAGTAAAGAGGAAGTTAGGCTAAGATGATAATGACCATTATATTCCTGACACTTTGCCGGGCACTCTGATGACCCCAGAATTACCCCCCCATGAAAGGCACAAAGAAAATGAGAGACACTAAGACACTGGGGAACAAAATATAATGACAGGGTGAACCCTGGACAGACGGGAGGCAGGGCCTGCTTGCTCCTCATCTGGTCTGTGGATTTCTGAGTACATTGGTAGTCCAGGTTAAATATTTGGACCTCGTCTCTCCTGAGCTCCACTCCTCTTCCTCCACACATCACGATGACTCCATGCTCACTTCCTTTTCCTCTAACCAAAGAAGATGGCAACCATACTCTTCTTGTTGAGAGAAAGAGAAAGCACAAGAACCACAGGGCTTTCCTCACCTCCACACTTCACCTCACTTCCAGACCCACCCACACTTGAACCCTGCTCTTACCATACCAGAATCCCACCACCTTTGCAACCTGGCTCTGAGCTCCACGCCTCAGTGCTAGACCACCTCACACCAGTCTCCTTAGCGCGCACTATGGCCCTCTCTAATCTTCTGTTTTTTAAGTTAAGAATGATTAGGTTACATTCTTCCCTTCAAAACTCTTCTACTCTGCCAACATTTCATTTAAAACCCAAAGCCATAAGTCTGGAAAGGCATCACAGTAGTGAAGTATTTGCCTAGCAGATACAACGCCCTGCGTAAAAACCGTTTTTAAAAAGCCTTTACAGCAGCCCTCAAAGGCACTATGATCTGGCATAGTGCCATCTCTGACATCATCTTCCCCACTCTTCCCATGCCACTGGGCCCCAGACACAGATGTCCTTCTGCTTTTACACAAGCCCAACAAGCTCAGGTCTGAGCAGGGTCCTCCCAAGGACAGCCTGCTCTCCCGCACCCTGTATGGTGGAGTTTGCATGCATGAACCCTTTATATAACTGCATGATGCTGTGCTGAGTATCTACTTCCCCATGACAACACTATCTGCTTTGCCTTGCTGCTACCATGTAGGACAGTGCCTGGGACACTTGCTGACAGTGTTAGAAAGAAGTAGCATAGGTGGCAGAGTAAGCAAGAGGCTGTCGCTGGCTCCTGGTGTCTTCTTGCTGGAGGCCAACCCAGTTAGTACTGTGACAGTCACCTTTCCAGTCTCCATGTTCACAGCAGTGTTGTCTGGAGCACAATTGTTCCAAAAGACACTGACCACATGCTGAGTAAGAAGCCCCAGGACGAGAACCAGGTGCCTGGTAGAGTCTATTCATACAACAAGAAGACAGCCCCAGGCAGGGAAGGCTGGTTGAGCCCAGGCTCCATGAGAGGCAGGACTAAATTAAACCTAACAAGACAAATTTAAAATCTTGAATGTTTTCACTATCAAATCTCATAAGCAACACCTGAATATACTAGCTACCTTCTGTTATTTCATCTGTTGTTTGTTTATTTATTTATTTATGGAGGGGCATGTGGCACATGTGTGGAAGTCAACGGGAAATTTATGCAGGTTCTCTTCTTCTACCACATAGGTGTGGGGATTAAACCCAGGTCATTAGGCTTGGTGGCAAGTGCCTTTACCAACCGAGCCATCTGGTCAGCACCTGTACCTTCCATTATTTCAACTGTAATATAGAACTAACCTTTCAAATTGTGACTATGACCTAGACCGCAAAAACTACAACAAAACCACAACTATTAAACATCCAATCCAACCAACCACATCATTTTATAGTACAAAATCGGGTGTCAGAGATGCCAACAAATATTCCTCAGAGTGACATTCCAGAATGCGGAGGGACAGTAGATCTGTGTTCAGCTGGTTTGCAGGTCCAAGGCATGTCTACCTTGTGGCTTTGGGGAATCTTCTCTTTTGATATATTTATAAATGTAATAAAAGAGAAAGAAAAAGTGCCATCTAATAAGTTGTTCCTCTAAAGCCAGCCATCACATTTCCTGTGTTAGCTCTGAATCGTCTATTTAAATCAAAGCAAAATAGGAAAGGGGAGGGGGGGAGTATAAAAGTTAAAAGAAAGAAAACAATTTTAGTGAGTTCCCCAGCTTACTATTAATTTTAGGTTGATGAATCATCTGTAGGTGTGTTAGTTAACAAAAGGTTTTTGTTGGGATTCTAGCCTCAAAGCAACATTGTCTGCAAATGTCTTTTTTTTTTTTTTTTTTAAGATTTGTTTTTGTGTATGTATGCATCTGTATAAATATATTCCACATGTGTGCAGTGTCCAAGGAGTCTAAAAGTGAGTATAGGAGCAGTTGCAAGCTGCCCTGCTTGGGTGCTGGAGCTAAACTCAGGGTCTCTGAAGAGCCATGAGTACTCTTAACTACTGAACCACCAGCTCTCTGGTGTGTAATTTCTATAAGTTTTCAAAGTGACCAAAGGCCCACTAAACTGTGGCACTAATAATCAGTCCCAGAAGAATGGGCTCATGAATCAGTTAAGACAGAGAAACACAGATAGATGTGCCCAGGGGAACCCGCCGTGTGCTACACGAGTCAGAACTCAGGTTTCAAGACACTAGGACCTCAGCATAAAGCACACACATGTAATAGACCTGCACAACCTTTCGAGAAAACCTTTATTTTGTCCAATATAGAAGACACTATACAGCATTATCATTTAAAATGCATTCCTAATTCATTATAGGTACTTCTAGACAAAGAACATAGGGCCAAATGAAGCTATAGCACCACTTAACTAATCTTTAAGGAAACTCTACTGCCTCAAAACATGATCTACAAGAGATGACAGCACAAATCACTAAAATTTAAAAGTGACTCAAAACATGGATGGCAAGCAGTAACTCTTACAAAGGCACAAGTCAACCAGAAGAGGCAAGACTTTATAAAACATCAGAATGCAGTGGTAACACTTCTGTGTGAGCCCAGATGAAGCATGCCCAAGTTACAGTCACACAGGGTCCACACAGCCAGTTACAAAAGGCACAAGCAAGAAAGGCAGGCAGAGGGCAGAAGACAGAGTGGAGCCTTCCTCTGTGGTGGGTACTCTCTTTGACTCAGTGAGTGAGAGCTTTCCACAAAATCCACATACCAGTTCTTGTTCCATTTATGTGCAAACTCAACAATCAGGAGGAGCTGGATACAGATGAAGATGAAGCTGCCCACAGCTCCCACATAGCGCCAGGCTGCAAAAGAGCACAGCCCAATGGGCAGGAAGGTGAGCACTGAATTCGATTAACTAAAGGAAATCAACTTCTGATTCATGTTCACTCTAACACATTTCATTGCCACACACCATACAAGGTACGTACTACTCTCGTCCTCACTTGTTAAACCTGAGGTAAGAATGAGAGTCTGTGGGAGTTGGTTAGTGTCTCTTTGACAGAATCTAGAATCACTAGAGAAATGGGCCTCCAGGCACACCTGTAGGGGGTTATCTATCTTAATTGAGACTGGATGGCCATCTTAATTGTCAGGACCATTCCTCTGGGGGAAGAGTCTAGACTGTAAACTGGAGAAAGTAACCTGAGCACACAAGCAAGCGTTCCCTGCTCTTCTCCCCAGGCTTGTGACTAACTACTTCAAATGCTGCCTTGACTCCCTACCATGGTCTACACTCGAGAGCGTCCTTTTTCCTTTAAGTTGCTTTTGTCTGAGTATTTTATCACAGCCACAGAAAGCATAGTACTAAGACAATTAATTGTCAAAAGCCTCTCGCACATAAAGGGCATAGCTGGGACTTGGACATCAGTCTGGCTCTGGAACATCCAAGCTGAACCTCATGCTGAATTGATAGCTCTCAATAGACGCAGGAGTTCACAAAGTCCACAGCGGCCGCTGATTCACAAGCAAAGAGAAATATTGCTAGAAAAATCACTGGGCAATGAGTCTTGACTAACCAGTATGGAAATGAGGAGACAAGGATGCTTGTCTATTTTGGGCTCTGTTATAAAGTGACTATAATGTCTGATGAACCATGCCATGTGGGTCTATAAAAAGATTGAGCTAGAGCTGGCCTGAAGACTTTAGGCCACCTCTCACTCTAGATATCTATCTTCAATAAGCTAAAATACACATGAAAATTATCTCTGTGGAGAATAACATCTAGTTAACAGTGTTATAGCTGGAAGGAAGACTTAGATATGCCATTTTTTTAACACCTATGAAAAACCGACACATCCCTAAAGATGTAGCTGAACCCTAATATCTAGGGCATCGATTGAAGTACGGCTGGTGCCTACAAACTGCCATCTGCATTAGGAAAGTGAATCGATTTGGGTTGAATGAAGTGTTTGACCCACTGTAATTTAGATGTCATTCCATTCTTACCTGTCCTTTCCTGGGAAGAGGCCCTGTTTCAGTTATGATTAGTGGGTCCATATTAAACACAGACAAGGATTATAACTCCATGTTACCTAACTTCACAGTTAGGAAACTGTTTACAAAGTTTAGTGTGTTCAGAAAGAGACTGGAGAATGCCTTCCTTGTCCAGCTCTCACAGCTAATAACTGTTTCACCCTGCCAGCTCTGTGCAGTACTCAGACAACAAGGCCCCCTCACGGCAGAGGCATTCTGATAGGCCAGGTCTGTTTTCAAGTAAATATTAGAGACCTGCTTTATGCTCCAGGCCAATATGTTTATCATTGCAATTCCTTAGTCAACAGAGGAACAGAGGCTTCTCACAGGCTGCCTACAAGTAGTAGGAGGAGGAGTAGGGGACAAGGGTGTGTAGGCAGGTAAATCTGCCTTTAACTAGAACCAAACCCATGATATTGCATTTGGTAGGCAAGCACGCTACCACCGAGCACTGAGACTTTCTTTAACTCATAAAAGAATGAGTAGTTCAAAATATCAAAGGTACCAGACCACACTTTTGAAGACTATTACAATGTGTAAAAACAAAATAACCAGGTACCCAGAATACCCCATATGTACCATTCAGGAAGGTCTCCTGATCCGGAATGAAGAATGCTCCCGAGCACATGGCCCCCAACAGCAGGAGCTTAAAGAACCAGAAGCTGGGAAGATAAAAAAAAAAAGAAAAGAAATACATTTAAATGATATACAAACTCGGACAAAAGATCTCTCGGAAGGTAGCATGCCAACCCGTGTCCCTGTCATTGGTACTGTTCTCTCCAAGTGAGGGGGGCGTGATGAAGTGACTGCAGAATGCCTTCTCCATAGTTGGGCACACTTGGCATGGCTCCAATTGTACAAAACACTATTTCAGGGCAGGTTAGAAATGACCTGAGGGAAGGCCTTAGTAGAAACAATAAACTCTCTGCGTATACTGAATTTATCATCATGGCCGCAGGCATTACAAATAGCACTGCTGCTCTTGGACTACCAGTGACGTGCAACCCATCTTCCTCAAACCAGGGTCAAAATTTTAGCTAGCAGATCAGTTAGGGCTGGTGAGCAGAGGGCCCTGGAACACCCTTGGAGGCCAGCAGACTTACCCATTGTGGATGTAGGCCCGGCACCCTTTGCTGTTGTTGACCTTTAAGGTCAGCAGGCAAAACACAAAGAAGAAAGAAGCCATTCCAAAGCAGACTCGATACACGGCAGAGTACCCCACCAGGTTCTCGCAGGTGTTACCAGCTTTAATGCCCTTACAGAAATCTTCAAAAAAAGGAA
This sequence comes from Phodopus roborovskii, assembly GCF_943737965.1. Lineage (NCBI taxonomy): Eukaryota > Metazoa > Chordata > Mammalia > Rodentia > Cricetidae > Phodopus > Phodopus roborovskii. Next base: position 6,033,930 of record NW_026126413.1, on the reverse strand, counting down.
TCTGGGGGAGAAGGAGACACAAAAGTTGCCTGTTAGAACTGGGCTAGAGGCGAACCATCTGTGGGTGTTTGTCCAGCCTTAAGTCAAAATCCATGGTAAAATTCGCTATGTATGTGCTCAACAAAACCAAGACTTAAAGAAAAACTGTACATCCTCTAAAGACGTTTTAGCTGGAGAGGCTCAGCAGTTGGAGCACGGTTATTCCTCCAGAGGACACAGTTTGATTCCCAGCACCACACGGTGACTCATAGGTCCAGTAGATTGCTTTCTCCTGACCTCCAAAGACACCAGGTACACATACATACACACATACAGGCAAACATACACACATACACACAAAATTGAAAACATTCCTTTAAACACCTTTTCAAAGACACAGTCCCTCTAAAAGCACTGTTCAATCTTTATTTACTGCAGTGACTTTCAATAACAGAATTTCCATTGCAGTGTACTTCTTGAAATATACAATATGTAACATAAAAAGTGATAAGTGGCTTACACAATCACTCCAAATGTCACTCCTTCCTAAAGAAGAGTCAGCAACTTGGTGGGGGGCTTTTGTTCATTCATAAACAGAAATTTGTTTATACACATCTATACAACACATATATACACATACACACACCTATATACACCCCGGTAATACTACACTCGTTATATATTCATAATGCTTTTTGAAGATTTAAGGCCAAGAAGGTCCAAGCACAGAGACAAAGACAGCACAAGTTGGATTTTCTTCCCAAACATAATTTAAGGCACTGGAGGGCATCCTTGTGAGCCATCCCAGTGAGGACCCCTTGTTCACCACTTCAGAGTAGTGATGAAAAGTGAACACAAAGAGACTGGGAGCACCCACATGGAGGAAGGGAGGGAGCCATGTGAGTGTTTTCTGGAGGATTCTGTTTAGTTTCATCAGATGGGAGCCTCCCAGGACAGCAGTGAAGGACACTCTGGGTGGGTGGGTGTGGTGGTGTTTCCATGACCGTGAGCTCATGAGAACACTGATGTAACGGATTTATAACGCAATGGCACGATTGGAAGGTGATGAACAGTAGGAGGTGGAGCATAACTGGGAAAAGGAGGTAGCTGGGTGATATCTCGGGACTATATCTTTTTTGTTTTATTTATCTCTGAGAGTTTCATACATTTGAATCATATTCTTTCCATTCCTCCAACTCCTCAGATCCTTGCCCTCTCTCTTACCTACTCACCTACATGTTATCTCTTCTCTCAAGACAAAACAAATAAAAACTAAAAAAACAGCAAGTCCAATTTGTGTTGACAACTATTCCTGAGAATGAGCTGCCTTGGAGTGTGGTTGATATAGTGTGACTCCATTGAAGAAAACTGATTTTTCCTCTCCCAGCAGCTATAAGTAGCAAACAGCATCTTGAGCAGACGTGGGACTTGTTCCCAACTTGCCTCCCTCTCTGTGTTAAGAGTTTTGTCTGAATAACTTTGTATGGGTCTGTGTTCATATGATAATCGGTCCTGATGTATCTGGAAAACCTCGTTTGTGGAGCTGTCCCCCACCTCTAGCCTTTTACAATCTTTCCATCTGCGCTCCTGGGCTGTATCTTGCCCTGACTTCTTCCCGTGTGTTCCTTTCCTCTACTTTCTGTGCCATGCAGAGAACTGCCTCTCCAGCATACATCCCACAACAGGCCCAGAGATACTGAGAGCTAAGTGGCCACAAATCCTCAGAAACCATGAACTAAAATGATTAATTACTCTGAAAGCTGTATCTTTTAGTACTTAGTCCAGTAATAAGAAAAGTTCCTCAATATAAGTGGAGACCAGAAACAAAATTACTCTTCCAGAGTTCCAACTTACCCAAAAGGATGTCACTCTATATGATTACTACTGGTGACGAGGAACGTTGCTTTAAATCAGTAAAAATTACAAAGAAGAAACTTGACAACCTCATTTATTAGGCCATTTCATGTATATATACCTATTAAACATGTTTATTTTATGTGTATTGGTGTTGGGCTGCAAGCGTATTTGTATCCACTTGTGTACAATGCCAGCAGAGTGCACAAGAGGCATCGGATAAAATGGGACTGAGTGAGCATCGGCTGCCACGGGTGTCAGGAACTGACCTCTGGTCTCTGGGACAGCAGCCAAGTTCTTAACTGCTGAATCACTGTCTCAGCCTATATGATCTGCTTGTCCAGCACCCATGGGTGTCTGCTTTTGTTTCCTCTTTCACGCTCTTCCTTTTTTTTTTTTTTTTAAGCCAGGATCTTACCCTGTAGCCCAGGTGAACCTTGAACTAACAGTAACCTACTTGCCACAGCCTCGCAAGAGTCGGAAGACAAACCGTGTCTGTTCCCTCTTTGAGCATACAACCTCCTGAACCCTCACACACCACAATACATTCACACCAACCCTTCTTTCCCTTTTACTCCCGCCCCTTTCCTTCCTTTCATTCCCCCACCTTGTTTACTCACTGCCACTATTCCCAATAAAGCTGCAACTTGTTCACTCCCATCAGGCTCTGCTGTGGCCACAGTCCCTGAGGCCTATCAAAGGGTAAGTATGTGATCCAAACTAAAAGTGGGCAAATAAGCCTCGCTCCAAATACTGACCAAGCCCCCTCTATGCTCTGTGGGTGACTTAGCATATTTAGCCTTCAATAAGTGGTGAGTATTTTTAGGCAATAACCTCCAAGCTGAGCAAGCCAACAAGATTTTAAAAAGAGGAATTAGCTCTGATTAAATATTTGCTGTTCCAAACTCTATTCCAGTTTTGGGAAAAGAAAACATACATCACACACAGATTCCATACTCCAGGGTGTTACCTCTTAAGTCTGCTCTGGGCATCCAGGGACATTACACACTAGGCTTGTGTTCTGTACAGGCCTCTGGGAACAAGGACTTTCCTCACATCCCATAGAGAAATCAAACTCAAAACCAAAACCGTCAAGTAAGAATAAATATTTACAGGGAGTTTCAATCCTGACTTTGCTGTTCACCTGGGCAAGCTCCACCTCCCTCATTCCCAATTCTCTATCTTTCAAATGAAATAATCTCCTGATGTTGCCCAGAAAACTCTTCTGGCTAATCCCTGAGAAGGGCTAATGACAGCCCCTTGCCCACGGTAGTCATTACACTCATTACATGGGCACTGTCTAAGACAGAAGGGAGCTCTCCGGAGAGGAGTCAGACACACTGCTGGGATCACTAAGATAAGGAGGGTAAGGCAAGCATCTTGGAGCTCTATGCACGGTGACAAAGTATTTTCTGCAGACCCATGCCAATAAGAAGAATGATGGTCACGTTCTTACATACACAGTGGCACTCCATTCCAGTCCTAGTATTTAAGAGGCGGATGTAGGAGTATCTACAGGTTAGAAGCCAGTATGGGACACATACCAAGCTTAGGGCTAGGTTGAGCTACAAGGCAAGACCCTGCCTCAAAACATGAAGGGTTAGAGATAGAGGTCATTGGTAGGGCACTTACCAAGCATGTGCAAGGCTCTGGGGTTATCTGTAAAACTTAACAAAAGGAAACAAACAGAACTCTTAGACCCGGTCACCTCCTTTAGGAAAGTCCGCCTGGGAAATACTTCCAAGGCATGAGCAGAAGTGCCTCTCAGGCGAAAGAAGCTAGAAGCAGCAGCACTAGTTATCCCACCTACAAAGGTGGGCTGTCAGTGGTAACCCTGGCATCTTCAAGTTTGGGCGAGTTCAAGAGGCGCTGAGGAAGTGGCTCAATTGCTAACGTGCTCACTATGGTAGCCTGAGTTCCCAAGTTTGGGTTCCAGGGCCATGTGAAAAGCCAGGCCCTGAGGTACATGCATTTAATCCCAGTCCCTGGGAGGCAGGCACAGGGAGCCCCTGAGGTCTGTCCGTAGGCAGTCTGCACAAATCAATAAGCAGAAGGTTCAGTGAGAGATCCTACTCAAAACCAGTTGGGAACCACACGAGGGCACCCAACATCAACCCCTGTACACACAAGCACAGGTGTCTACACACATGAGCATGTACAGACATGGTAAACACACACACACACACACACACACACACACAGAGAGAGAGAGAGAGAGAGAGAGGGAGAGGAAGAGAGAGAGAGAGAGAGCGCTACAGAATGGTCTATTGATCTCATCAACTGGGATTTCAGAAGATGCAAAACACAGATTAGAAAAACAGATTCGTTGGGAGTGGTTCTCACAGAAACAGAGAGAAGATGGTAGTCACATGGCTCAGTAACACCCTGACTTCAGAAATGAAAATGGGATGTTAGCAAAGCGAATTAGTCTTACATTTCATTCTATCAAATTTCTGGAGCTTCAAACGAAATCACAGTGGTGGAAAGCTCTGGGCATGAGTGATGAGTTAACTCACAGAACCAGAAGAACAATGTCTAAGAATTCTTCATCAGCCCTCACTTGAAAAGAATGTGCGTGTGTGGGTGGTTATCCCCCTAGTCTCCTCTTGAGGCTCCCTGTCACCAACCAGGGTACAACAGCTGTGAGACAGGAACCCTGAGCCAGTCTCCACCCTTTCCTAAACAGAGTGAACCACTAGAGTTAGTCTCTTTGGTGTGTCAGCGCCCTGCAGTAGCTCAGGGAACCTACAAGTATTTAAAAACAGCAACACCAGCTAGGCCTTGCCTCTCTTTGGATTAAGTACCTCTCAAACCAGGAGCATCATGCCCCACCCCCTAAGTAAGTCTTCAGAAATAGAAAGCATATAGACAGACTGACAGTATAGTTCACACAAGTCCCCTGTTTGTGGCTAGCATGATCCACTAGCTAGAAAGTAGCTCTAAGTGAAGAGTTAAATAAACAAGCTAGCCTAAATCAGAGAACTCAGAGAAGATTGGGCAGGGCTGGAGGAAGGACTCTTTCAGACACAGAATTGAGTTAGTGAATCTCATCCTCCACTGACAGAGAACTGGGTAAAAATGAGGCAGAACCACATGAGTCACGATTCTGAAGGAGAAATGGGAATGACTCCTAGTGAAGAATGGTACGAGCGGACGTGAAAGAGGCCACCATGTGAGCCGTGGTATCACCTGTGAGTAAAGGTATGGGACCTGGAGGAGGATTCCCAGCTTTGCAGTTGCCAGGCAACCACAGCAGTGAATCGCAGCAACAGAAGGGTAACAATCCACGTAATGACCGCTTGTCCAGGAGGCACCTGTATCAGAGACAATGGACACATGGTACATACAGCCTGTAATTCTAGCAGTTGAGAAGCAGAGACAGGAGAAACGCCTCACATTCAAGACCAGCTTGGTCTATATAGCGTGTTCCAGGCAAGGCAAGAAAGGGGTGAGGATTTGGGGGTAGCCAGCATACACATGGTGAAGGAGACAACCCATGGAGTCAGTCAACTCTCCTGGGAGGATGGGAAGTAAAGGGGTAGAGGAAGGTCAGCCCTAAGCCCAGAGAAATGAACACTTAGGGAGTACTAAGAGCCTTGGTGACAAACCTCTCTGAGCTATCCAATCAGCTTTGATCCTCTTAAATGTGTGAGCCATCATGACAGATACAACTGTACGTATGGTCTTCTCTGGGGAACTTTGAAAAGCTCAGTCAAACTAGTTTGTATAGATGCTCTTTATCCCCTTCTACATACAAATGACACACATGTAATACAGACAGGGTTTGATCATCCATGCATTCTCACCTATTATGTGCAAGTACTTTTCAGGTCATGGGAATATACGCATCAAAGAAAACAGGTGTAAGATCTCACTTGAAGGCTGGAGTGTAGCTCAACCAGTAGGCTACCTGCCCAGCATCCACAGGCTTAGGTTTGATCAAGATGCTGTAGAATGCACTGGCTAAAAATCAACTGAAATCCAGGCTAACAAAGAGCTAACCTTCTGGAGAAAGGCTGTGCAGACAGCCACCCACGGTAATGTACATACATTAACCAGACATGTTTTTATGTATACCTTAAGGATTTCATCTATTAATCTGAAGTGTTTATGAATTTTTAAAACCTTGGTAGGACATGAGAATCAATTGTCTTCCATAGATAGGACAACAACACACTAAGCAACTCATGACTCTGAAAGGCTGAGTCACTTGCTTCTTAAACCCCTTCCTGAGAACCACGTACAGCAGACATTTGGGTTCTGACTCCAGCATCTCCCTCTTCTTACATCAGTCTGACTGGGATCCCCACATCCTCATTCTTCCATACCTTACTACTCCCTCATCCCTAACATGTTCAAAATGGATACATACAAATAATCCATCTTCCCCGTAAATTATTTCCATTTATTCCACGATTTCATATAGAAGAAAAGACACTGAATCCTATTTGCCTAAGTAGACATGTGCAATGTAGCCCTTGCCTGCAACTTAAACCAAACTCTGATTGCCTAAGCATAAAGTTCAGGACACTGAGGTTTAACCTTCAGAGAAAAAGGAAAGTAACTGTATGTGACCCACATTGAGCCACTCAGGTTCTAAAATAGTAGCCAGAAAAACTACAGCCCATAGATCAGATGTAGCCAGTCTCCCATTTATATAAACAAAGTTTTACTAGAAGGGACTATGCTCATTGAAGTACAATGGAAGCCCAGAGCTTACAGAGTTTCCTAGCAGACTTTTATGGAAAGTCTGACCACTAGCAAGCTTAATGTTGAACAGTAAACCACTGAAGTATGCATTTATATTTCAAAAGCCAAGTGGCAACTGTGACAACTCACTCTACCTATCAGAAGCCAAAGGAGCAGATGTGGGGGAGGGGGTTATACACAGATGTTTGGGTTATCCCAATACCACCTCTGGCTGATACATCTCCCCTTAGGTTCTCTCGTCACTGGATCTGATTCAAACAGAAGCAGCTGGCTTCAGTGAATCAAACTGTAGAATGTTCTGCATGTTATTTTTAGCCAACAAAGAGGATTTGTGTTTATTTTCTTGATGGAGAGGAGAATCTGGTAGAGATGCCTTAAGCAGCATTAGCAGAAACCCTCACATCTGTTTCATGTGTTCTAGAGCCACAGCCTGCAAAACCAAAAATAAACCACATTGATGAGGATCGGTTTCAGAGGGTGTGCTAACTGCAGAACTATCTCACTGAACTGCACACCCCTGTAGTTCTGGTTTCCTCAGCCAGAGGGAACAAGCAGCCTAAGGTCCCTGCTAAATCTGTCCCTCACCTCAGCTGTCTCTCCAAACCTCCCCAGGTGGAGTTCAGTGCAGTTCACACACTTCCACAAGTGTGCACCAACCAGCCTACTAGCAGGGTCTCCTTCCATACACACTTGCCTCAAACTTGAGATCTTCCTGCCTCAGCTTCTCGAGTGCCAAGATTGCAGGTCTGTGCCACAAGAGCCAGCTACCAAGCTATTGCTGTCCCCTACGCGAGGTCCAGTGCTCTACAACAACCATATGTTGGTTACACTTTATCCCCCACCTTCACCCCCACCTCCATACAGCTCAGTTTTTGGTGCCTACACTTACACGAATGGGTAAATCAACAAAAGCAGCAGCAGATTTTAAGAAGTTTTTAAAGAATAGAATCAGAAACTGGGTATCATGGGCTTATTTGTAATCCATACACTTCAGAGGTTAATGGACAGAAGGATCACTTGAATTCAAAGCTAACTTGGGCTACAGCTACAAAGCAAGTTCCAGACTAGGCTAGTCTATACCATAGAACAAGACTCTCAATCTCTCTCTCTCTCTCTCTCTCTCTCTCTCTCTCTCTCTCTCTCAATCAATCACCCTCTCTCTCCCTCTGCTGGTGCTCTGTGCACATAGTTCAGCCCCGTTTCAAAAACTCTACATTCCCAAAAGAATGTACTGAGACTACAGTTTATCCAAAGTAATATCCCTTATTATACTTTGTGAGGGACAGCAGAGGAGCACCAAACTTAGACTACACTTGTCTACTTTATCTGCAGATACAGCAGTGCACACATGCAATAATAGCAGCAAATCCTAGTACTTAGTAGGGAGAGACAGATGTAAGAGAGGTCAAGGTTATCCGCAGCTAGGTAGTGAGTTTGAGGCTAGAATGAGCTGCATGAGATCCTGTCTCAAAAAAAACAAACAAAAACAATGGATGCCTAAAACTATGGTCAATTAAGCTGAGTAATATGCACACAATTCCTATGATAAAATAAATAATAACAGCAAGACCTTGTAATAAACAGTTAACATCACTGCTCTTAACACTTGGAAGCCACATAAAATAAGAGTTACTTGAGTTGGGTGTAGTAGCACCTTCCTAAAATCCCAGCATTGGGAATCTAAGGCAAGGGACAAGTTTAAGGACAGCCAAGACACTTAGAAAGACCCTATCTTAAAAGAGAAAGGAAGAGAGAGAAAGTGAGAGGAGGAGGAAAGAAGAGGGAATAGGAGTTTAGTTATTGGTAGAATAGTTGCCCAGCATGTACAAGACCCTGGGTCCAATCCCCAGAACCAATAAACAAGCAAGCAAGCAAGAAAATAAATAAATACATAAGGATCTGATAACCAGGATGGCCAATGAGTGACAGTTGGTGATATAAAGGGATAATTCATATCCTAAGCGTGATAGAGGGAGGCAGGCAGTGCTGCATAATTTAAAGATTTGCACTGCTTATTTCTAGGCTTTTCCATTTATTATTTTTGGACTGTAGTTGACTTCAGGTAATCAACACCACAGAGAGTAAGACTGGGGTTGGGTGCTACTGCTCTCACGATGTTTATGTGCTTATCGCCATTCCCATCATTCAAATTCATTTCAGCTCATTCTGCTTTGTGGTGTTTGTTCCTTCTGACTCCGTTTCTATAACAAATAATGATGTTCGTTCTAACAGTAAGCGCTTGCTATTCTATCTATCTCCAAGTGTGTTGAAGCCATCATTTAATAGATGCGTTTGATAGTCACAGTGAAAGGACCAAGAGAAAGCTGACATTCTCATGTCTCTCTCCTATAGCCAGGACAACCTTTAAAAAGATCCAGCTAACATCTGGTGCCTTCCAACGAGTTCTGTGTAAGGGATCTGACAGTCAAGGACAATGAGAGTTGCCTATTGCTTTACAGCTCCTGGCAAACTCACAGTTATAGACAAGAGTCAATCTGGGTCCTTGATTCAGAGTCTAACAAAAGCCTCTCATCACAGTTCAAAGTGCTGCCTCCTCCTCAAGTACAAACATTCCCCAGCACCTCCACTGTGTAGAGGGCAGGACCCAGCAGAGAGGCACCAAGGTTGAAACTTGCAGGGACTGTTTGCTTCTGGTTTAGATGTCCTCAGAACAAAGAAAACATTGTTTTAAACCTGTGTCCCTACAGACCCTTACTGAGAAGGGATGGAACCCAGGGAAATGTAAGAGGTGGCACCTCACTGCCAGCCTCCCTAACCCTCAGCCCAGGGAAGCTATGATGGGCTCCTAGAGATCCAGATGAACCGAGGTTCTACACAATTGACCAAAAGGCACACTGACATGGAATTCACTTGATGTTCAGGAAGAGAACTTTAAAAAGCCATTTCATCTCAGCTGGGTTAAAATAACAAACCTGAAAATTCTCCAGAATCAAAGAACTGTGTTAGTAATATTTCTCTTAATTTGATAGTATTCTACCACAAAAAAAGAAAAAAAAACAAAAAGGAAGAAAAGAAAAAGAAAGGAAACAACAAAAACCCACTTAACAGACAGCTACTGAGAACACAAGAGATTTCTGCCAGGGGCTCTGACCAGGAGCCTAGGTCCTTGTGCTCAGAACATTCAACCAATAGAGACCAAACTCACAATTAGAGCCAGATAGTTAGCCCAAACCCTGCCATCCTGAACCAAGTAAATCATGTGATGTTTCACAAAGAGAAATATTTTTCACCAGTGCTGTTTGACTGCTTTAAAAAGACAGATACATGAAACACAACCTGAGGGCAGGCTCCACTTTCCATGCAACACCAAATAAATACTGCTTTTGTGGCTATCTGCTTTCCATTCCAGCCCAACAGTCCTTCTTTGAGCCCAGCTTTTGGCTGTAGGAAAGGAAGAAGGCAGTTGGGAAGGTGACCTTTCCAGGTCACTAGATACTTCTACCCCTCACTGTGTCCAGAGAACATCCAGGAACCCAGGAAAGCTTTGCTTATGAGACAGATGTCACTGTCAAAAGAAGGCACCTCGTAGATAAGCTACTTCTTCCTCCCTGTCTCTGTATTCACAGTGTTTAAGAGACAGAGGAGCCAGCTTTGCTCTAGGCTAGGGCTGCTGTTCCTGTGAGTTACCTTACCAACAAGCAAACCTAGTGATGGGAGAGGAAAACACCGGCTGAGCAGCCAGGGAGCCTGAGTTTCAGTCTCTGCTGTGACTAGGGTTTTTGGCCTGGGACAAGACACTTCACTGAGGGCTATGTCATCAGTAAGACAACTAGATGGGTAAAGTGACCCCTTACGACGCTTCCCAATCGCCTTTATTCTCTTATCAATTGATTCAAACTATATTCTTTACAAAGCAACACTGTTTCCTCTGTGTACCACTTAACAGGCCCTAGCTGTTTACTGTCACCCATCACAGATGTGAGCTGTTCTATTTTTGTTCATTTCTTTAATTGGATACTTTAGCTACAGATTTTAGTTCTTAGGATCTCTGAGACTAGCCCAGGAAGGCAAGCCACACAACACTAACAATCATGTCATTACAGTCCCTTAGTTCTTCAGGCTAAAGACAGGAAACAAAGTAGCTTATCTGCCAATCTACAGTCTTAAGTATAATGCATGGCACTGTCAACTCCAAGAATCATCTAGACAACTAGATGTGTACTTAGGAAACCCTTCAAAACCCAAGCGAAGGAGCCTCTGTGGCCAATTGAGAACTACAAGGAGCAAGAGTGTCCTCACTGGTGGCATCAGTTATCTGGAGAAGGAAGGCTGAGGGCAGGAGCCCAGTGCAGCCAACTCATTTGTGGTTGAGCAGAGCATGCACAGCACAAAACAAATACTCCCAAGGCCTGTCCATGGAAAGTCTGTGGTCAGTACTGGGGCGGAGAGAAGAGAAGGAAGAATCTACTAATGTCCCCAGTTCTGTTCTGAGTGAGCTGCCCCAAGGGAAGCAGGGTGGTCAGGGTAGCATTCCAGACACCAGCAAAGAGATCAAGACACCACAGACACAGCAGGATGGGGAGATAGAAAGCATAACAATATGGGTTGGCAAGGGTACAAGAAACTTGAACCTTTACACATCACTTATTCTGAATGTTTCACATGATGGTGGGGATGCTATTGGAACAGTATAGCAATTACCTTGAGTTAAAGGGACAAACAACATAAGTGTCCATCAACTGAGGAAAGGACAAATGAAATATGGAGTATTCATGAGGTAGAATACTATTCAGTCATACAAAGGAAGAAAGTACCGACACATGCTATAACATGATCGACCTTTAAAAACACATTAACTGAAAGATGCCAAACACAAAAAAAGTATGTAGTATATATTAGTCTACTTGCTGTTACTATAATAAAATACCTGATTCAGAATTTTGTTTAGTTCATGGTTCTGGAAGTTTCCATTTTGACACTTATGACTCCATCAGAAACACAACACTAATGCTTAGCATAAACTCTGAAATACAAGCACAACCTACAGCTAGGGTCTCACTACAGAATGAGAGCTCCTCTCAAGGCAGCCAACAAAGACTTTCCCAGCCAAATAAAGGCAGTCTATACACCTGGCCAAAAAGTTCCAGGAGTTTTTCTATGTTCAACTGAGCTGTCTGAATGTGGCCCCAGCCAGGAGTCGAGAGCAGGAGAGCCTGAGTGCTCTCACTCTGGCCAGGAGAACAGGACCAAGGCCTGCTTTCCAATGCCATGAAGCCATGAGACAGAAGCCCCTCACATCCAGATCCCAGTCAGTCTTCTGCTGTGCTCCTTAGAGACCCTTCACACCAAACTGTGCTGAAAACAAACACAGCCTCTTCACTAGGGAGGGAAACTAGTTAGGAGATCTGTTTCTAAGCCATTACCACTCAAAACTATCCAGACTTGCCTCTAGGAAACAATGTGCAAATTAAATGTTTGCAGAGAGATCAGAAGACACAGGCAAACATAACACATCCTACAAATGAATGAAGAACAGAAAGACAACGAAGATGGATCATAGCACACTCTCTTTGCAACAAAACGAATACTTCTCTAAAGCTTAAATTTAAAATAAATACTACAGCATCATGTTCCACACTGCATAAACCAAACAAATGAGTTCCCAACACAGTTTATGATCTATTTAGGGTTTTAAATTTTTAAACACACCATGTCAGACATCTCCCTCAATCAGGCACCAAGTGGAATTCAGGAGAAATATGGAGCTAAGATGTAAGAGCGGAGCACTGCAGGCTCTTCCCACACCAGCCAGCGAGCACACAGGAACGAACCTTCCATTGTCCCCCTTCCCAAAGGACCAGCTTCTGGGGCACTCAACTGTCACCTTTTATCTCCAAACCAGGCAGGCAGATCTTGTTTTATCAGTGTAGATCTGGAGCCCTTATTCTTTTGCCTGTTTCTCCTCTGTGTTCCACATTCTGAAGTCCACGAAAGCACCCAGGCATCAAATAGCCCAAGTTCTGGACTTGCTTAAACAGCATAGTGACTGGCAAGAACAGCCTACATTCTGACATGGGGGAAAAAATGCTCCAAGAAGTCAGAAACCACATGCTGTGACTCAACCATACATGGTCTTAGCATGTCTTTGTAGTTCCTTCTCACCGAGACCCAGAGGCAGCATTCTGAAACCAGAAAGAAGCCTCCTGCTCTCAACCCACACCCCACAGGGCACGTGACCCTGACAGGGCCCTTGCTAAGAGGCAAGAATGCAGGGTGGGGGAGCAATGACACACCCTGTGCAGGCCACAAGCCTGCCGCTCCTTTCCCTCTGCTACTCTCACCTCAAGAATTTCCACAGGCCAACAAAGGGCAGGCAAGGGCCCGCACAGGGCCAGCCTGTGCACTACAAGGAGACCTTTCAGGGCCACCCTCAAGCAGCGCCTGAGCATGAGGTCAGCCTGATTCTACCCCCACAAACACAAGCTGACTTTGTGGCCAGATAGCTGTCGCCCTGTGAATGGAAAAGGGTTTATTTCACCCAGAGTGACCTCACTCCCTATACCGGAAGCATGACCAAAGGAACTATTTTTAAATAGGTACATTAGAGGCAGGCATAAGAACCTAGGGTTGCCCCCCACTCCTCCTCCATCTGATCTCTGATCCCAAGTCACCCCAGTGTGCTCACTTCCCCCAGTCTCTCCCTGTTCCATGATGGTCACCTCGGATAGGGAATCTACAAGGGCTCCTCCTTTATCCATGGATCTCTGGGCTCTGGTCCTGTGACCCACAGTTGTTTTTCCTGCCCCTCTTGTCCTCGTTTCCTTGTTCTTTCTCTGTCATTCTAGCTACACAGCCCAGCAGCTAAGCACGTATTCGCACAGTGCAAACCCCAACTCTACCTTAGGTGGCTGTTAAGATCAGGTGTAAATTGGTTAAATGACTCATTGCTTCTTCCCTGTAGAATGGGATACCAGCAGCACCTACTGTATGGCAAAGGACAGTGGTGATAAAGGATGAAGATACAGTTAAATGCTCACACTAAGTCTGGCATTTGGTATTACCCTATAAGAAGCAGTTCTTAAAATACTTAGTACTTATTCATGCCACTTCCTCCATGAAGCCTTCCTGGGTGACACCAGTCAATATCTTCCTCCGGAAGATTCTGTCAGGAAGCACAGGTACCAGATGAGTTGTTAGGGGGTGTTACATGGAGCAGGATACTTGAATGGGAATCAGGTGTGTAATTATAAAATTTATGCCGGAAGCACATACCTTTGGCTTCAAAACTAACTATACAATTGCAATCACAGTGTTTGTTCCAAGAGATGTAACCTTAGGCTTTCATTCTACTTGCACTGAAATAAGAGCAGAGCTCATACCACAGACTGCTGAGACACAGAATTCTTACCACAGGACCACAGTGGGTCATAAGCATGGAACCTAGAAAGAGAGCATCACACTACTAGAAAAAATAAAAGTAGTAAATGGTATGCTGGGTGCAGCTCACTGGTAGAGGCCTCACTGAGCCTATTTGAATGAATGTAAAGGGAAATCAAACAAACCTTCAGTCAAAGCGCTAAAATCTACCCTTTTAGTCTTTTGTTTTGTTTTTCCAGATAGGGTTTCTCTGGGTAGCTTTGGAGCCTGTCCTGTAACTCTGTAGACCAAGCTGGCCTCGAACTCAGAGATCTGCCTTCCTCTGCCTCCTGAGTGCTGGGATCAAAGGCATGCACCACCAACCACCTGGCTCACATTCTAGCTCTTAAAAAGTTTTGTCTTTTAAATGTATATAATGGAAGCAAACATGTATGTGAATGCAGGTACCTGCAGAGGCCAGAAGAGGGTGACAGATCCCCTGGAGCTAGATCTGCCGGTAGTTGTGAGCTTTGTGAAGTGGGTGCTAAGACCAAATTCAATCCTCTACAAGTGCAGTACATGCTCCTAACTGCTGGGCCTATTTCCAGCCCCATGGGCTCAAACTTCTTGCACCAAACATGCAAAGTTAAACCATGATGCTAGTAGGGACTGTGTGGTAAATAAACCAATCAACACAAAGGAAGTCTGGCATAGACTCCTCAAGGCACCCAAACCCTTCATCTCTCTGCCTCAAAAGCTCTATAGTATCTTTCTGCACAGGACCTAGAGGATTTTACCTTGTCTTTTGAGTGGCATACCATATTTCCCATTGTGGTGCCTTACTCAGTTTATATTCTAATCAAAACCATGCAACCACAATTAGAAATGCACTACCCAACAGGAAGCTCGAATAGGCCTATGCTAACTAAAGGATAAATAGATCAAAAGCTTTTAAGACAATGTTTGCTGGGCTGGGGTATAGATCAGTAGAGGGATTGCCTGGTTCATGCCAGACCCCAGATTGCATTCCCAGCATAAAAAGGAGAAAGAAAAATGGTTGTTTTAGAGCAAAGTCTAATTAAGTGGCCATAGTGTAGCACAGTATTGGGTCACAGTTTGCCCCATTAAAGGCCTGGCTTCTTTACCTCCCCAGTGCCTGCCTGGGAAGATGAAGAGCTGAGTGGTGTACTAAAGGGAAATGGGCCTTAACAGCTAAGCTTTCCCCTACCACTTCCCTGGGCTGAGCAGCTGCCCTCTCCTCCTGGCCAACTGGATCTTAGTAGAACAAATCTGTCCTGAGCCACGCCAATGCAGCACAGATGAGTTGAAACTGATTGGCTTAGGAGCTCAGGAGAAAGCCTACCTCACTGCAAACACAAGCTGCATGATGTCTTGTGGCTTGTTAGGTAATGAACATGACATTTGGCCTCTACTTGCTGACATTTTGGTCTCTCTTTTTTTTTTTTCAGAACCTAGGACAGGAAGAATTGAGTTGTTTATTGGGGTTTCTTGAGATCAACAGTCTAATATAGCTCATCAAGAGGCCTACTATGGGGAGACAGGAAAAGGTCTTACATACGTCTCCAGAAATGTCACACTCCAGGCATCCCTGAGTACAGACTGCCCAAGAAATGTCTAAACTCTTGCCCTAACTCTCAGAGGCAACACCACCCAAGTGGTCTGTATAGAAAGGCTAAAGGCCTCACAAACCACTCCCTGGTATCTGTGGTACTGCCTAAGATGCATCATCTTTCCATAAGTGTTTATAACAAGCTGTGATTTGAGATTCTGACAGCCATCCATTTGACAGAGATGTGCACAGTTCTATAGCAAAGACTGAGGTTATCAGAAGCAGCTAAACAAAACAGAGACCAAACACAATCCTCTGACATCAACGTCCACTACCAACGGCATCCACCTGTGGCTCTCCCAAAGCACAAAGCTATTGAGGCTAGAAAGATGGCCCAGTAGCTAAGTGTTTGCTGCCTGAGCATGAAAATTTGATTTTGGATCTAGCACCTATGTAAAAAGCTGATCATGCCTACACATGTTTATAACCCCAGCACTGCAGTGATGGATAAGAGTATTACTGAGGCTTGCTGGCCTCCAATCACCAACCGAGCTCTAGGTTCAGTGAGAGACTTGATCTCAAAGGAATAAGGCAGAGAATGAGAGTAGATCACCTGCTGTTCTCCTCTGGTCTTCATGATCACCCAGACACACATCATCACATCCATAGACATAACTAGATATTATACCAAACATTAATTAGTTCAATTAATTAATCAATTAAAGCTCAAGCTCTGGAATGGCTTGCCTGCTGGAACTGAAAGCAGTGGACAAGCTTGAGACAGTTCAGAGACCAAGTATAGTGGTTTTGAATGAGAAATGTCTCCTACAGCCTTGGGTATTTGTACACGTGGTCCCAGGTTGGTTGGTGGCACTGTTGGGGAGATTCAGGTGGTACAGTCTCGCTGGAATAAGTATGTCATGGGGTCAGGGTGGAGGCAAGCTAGCTAATTAAAAAGCCATGCCAACTTCGACTCTGTGTTGTGCTATGGTTCAAAATGTAAGTTTTCAACTTCCTGCTGCCAAGTTTTCAACTTCCTGCTGGCATGCCTATCGTGTGCTGTCACGCCAACACACCATAATGGACTCTTATCCCTCTGGATAAGCCCAAATAAACTCTTCCTCTATAAGTTGCTTTGGTCATGGTGTTTCAATACAGTAACAGTCACCGTAACAAACCCCAAATCACAGTGGTGTGGAATCCAGCCCCCTCTAAATCATGTTTCTCATACAACTCCATCAAAACCCACAAACTTACATGCTCCTTCATCTGCTTGGTCACAGAGGATGACATCATCACACAGCAGAGGCCGACAACCAGGACAAAGTAGAGTAAGTACATGAAGCGTGTGGTTCGAGACTGTCGGACCTTAGGGCAGCAGCCACAGCAGAGGGAGCATCCAGCGGATCCGCAACAGCAGGCCAACTAGGAAAGACACAAACACCCTCTCAGCATGAGCAACTGTGACTATTCCTCAGGGTCATGGAACATGAGCCTCTGGAACCCCTGGAATTTCAAAGGTGGGTAAAGTGTCTGGCTATTCATAAGCCCCTCTAAGCCACACCTGAGTCTATGCTTAAAGGTACAACTCTTGGTGAGTTCTCTCCCCAGTCATTTTAGGATGGAGTCTGGCTGTCAGAGGTCACCAGCCGCATGACACTAAAGGTTGGAAATTTCAGCTCCCCACTCTCTCCTCTCAGGGAGAGAATGGGTGACTGAGTTAAATAACTTGTGGCTGGTGATTGAACCAATTGTGATACATATTGGCATGTCTACAAAAACCCTAAAGAGTGGGTTCAAAACTTGTGTCAGTAAATGTATCCACTTACACTGGAGATGTGCCCCATCGCAGTGAGAACAGATACTACTGGGGTTTGAACCCTCTGGGGCTCCTCACCCTGTACATTTGGCTGGGTATTTTTAACATTTACAGTAAGCAGAGAAATGAAGTATAGAGCTTTCCCTAAATTCTGTGAGCAATTCGGCAAATTACTGAACCCTAGAAGTAAAGGGTAGGAGCTCAGGTTTATACCCAATCAGATAGACTGCAGGAGTTTCGGATTGTGAGTAGCCTCAGAAATTGAGACAATTTTGTGAGACTGTACCTAACCTTGGTAGTGTCAAGTTTGAAATGAATTATAGGAGACCTAGCTGGCATTCTATCTATACAGACCACTGCTTTACAAACATATACCCTAGCTTTTGGTTGGTGGACTTACAGGCTTCAGAATGAGTATTCTTTTGGTCATCATGACCATAGGACACTAGGAGTGTGTGGCAAAGCTTTTGCTAGAAGTAGTCAGATACTGTCGTGAATGATGAGCACTAATGGCTTGGGAGATGGCCAGGAATAAGCAGGAAAGGGACTTCCTCAGAAGTGCATAGTCACTGCACTTAAGAGAAATCAAAGGTTTCTGGGATCAGCTAAAAGCAAAAAAAGGGTTCCATGAAAGAGTACATGCAAGGATTACATGAGAAATAAGAAGTGGAGCCAACAATCAAATGTCCAGATCCAGAGTCTAAGTCCAAACTGTGTTGCCTAGGACAAGGCTGAGCTATAGAAGGAAGCCTGCAATCTGAAACTCCAAAGTCAAGCTCATAGGTACCTCTCACACATGCACTATTTCTCAGTCTCATGCCCCTGGGGGGGGGGGGTGTATCTTTCTAGGCTGAGTGGGGCATGGGCTCAGTGAGCACAGAACTCCTGCTATACCACTAAGAGTATTCAAAGTCTTTCACTTGGGAAAACTAGACCAGTGTGCCACATCACCCTGTGTGTTACTCATGTGTGTACATGCATGTGGAGGCTAGAAGCCTATATTGGGCGTCCCTCCTCTTTCCTAGCTTTTATTTAAGCCACACTGTCTCAGATAACCAGATTTTCTGCATTTCAAGTTCAAATGTGACAACACTTAGCCCATTTGGAAAGATCAGTCCTTTAGAAGCAGTTTTCTATAGTTTGGGCCTTAAGCATTGCTCAAATGACCACACTGTAAAAGACTGGCCCAGCACAGAATGATCTAAGAGCCTAAGAAAGGTCTGGTCACAGAAAAGCACAGACAGTCCCGGGCTCCCTTTGTTTGCTATATGCTCCCCTCATGATGTGCTACTTATCACAGGCCCAAAACAGCAGGGACAGCCAATCACATTCTAAAATGCTGAGCCCAGTAAGCCTCTTCCCTTTATAGGTTGGTCATCTCAGGTGTTTTAGACGTAGCTAGAAAGCTTCGAGCTAATGGTAGAACCATACCAGAGCAGAGTCAATAGTTAAGCTTACTATCTCCACAGAAGGGAAAATGAATACATATAGACATTTAAATGTGTCGAAGAGTGACAGAACATGATTATGAAAACACTACAATGAAGCAAGCAGTATAATCCTATTCTATCATTAAAGTCATGTATCAATGTATGCACTGTATTTGTCAAACATTACTCTTAACTTACAGTGCTACGGGCTGGTAGTAGAGAATTTGCCTAGCACATGCATCACAATTGGTCTAAACACAGTATTGCCAAAAACCAGACATATGTACATTTATATGTATGTACATATTGTATAAAAATTCTAAAAAATACTGCAATTCAACAGTTGCCTTCCTCTACTATACTACCATAGCAATAAACAAAGTAATACATGCATGGCCTTAATCTGAATTTTGACAAATGCACCAGGTGGAACTGAAAACAGCGTCTGTGAAAGGACACTACAACTCCAGGAAACTGTTACTCCACCTGTGCTGAGTGGCCACGGTTTAGAGAACATAACTTCCAACAAAACAGGTTCCATCCAGCCCCTGCTGCCAGAGTTTTCTTACCCCGGCATCACCCCGGCACCATGGTGCTCTTCCTGGCTGGCCTAATCCCAAACTGTCACAAGTTTGGAGAGAAAAGCTAGTGTTCTATGTATGGCTCTTCAGGGCATAAGGCTTTTACCAAACAAATCAGGCTTATAAAACAAATGAATGTAGGGTTTCCAGCACCAAGACTGAGCTGTAACATAAACTAGGGACTTTGGGAGGGAGACAAAGGAGAGAGATAGTCATGGGACATAACAAACGTGCCACTGTGCTGGGGATGCTATGAGAGATGGTGATCATGGGAAAACGCTGATGTCACTAGGAATGCTCATACTGAGAGGATGCTGGTCAGTTGGGGGGGGGGGAAGACCCACCTCTGTCGTGACAGGGCATATGTAAAATATGTCTGTTTTCTACTCAGTTTTGCTGTGAGCTTAAAATTACTCTTTTTAAAAACCTTTTGTTTAAAATAAAAAATGAACAAAAGCAATGCTGTCCATCCTTGCCTCAGTAAATTAATGCTGAATGAGTAATGTCTGGTGAAGTCATGTGGGTGGCAAATTCCTCAAACCAAAAGTACAAGCAACTTTGGTCCCTGGGGCCAAAGTCACAAACCACATGTTAAACCCTTGCATTTCTTACTAGCATCATATCACAGAGCACTAAGGACTTCACTTTTTATTTTACTTCTTTTGTTTTTGAGATTATATCATCTCACCCTTCCCTTTCTTCCCTACCCCTAAACCTTCCCATATATCCTCTTTACTCTGGTTCAACTTCATGGCCTCTCTTTTCATTATTGTTGTTACATTATACATATGTATATTTCTAAACACATAAAAACCTGCTCAGTCTGTGTAGTGCTATTTGTACTATGTTTTCAGGCCTGACCACTTGGTATTGGAAAAGCAATTGGGGAAGACCATTTCTCCTGCTCTCAGTATTCCCTAGCTGCTGTAGGGTTGAGGTCTGGTGAGTCTCCTCCCTATAATTTTTAAACTCTTCAGAGGGCAAGGCTTACAGTTATTCAAAGTTCATATTTGTGAATAAACACCTACAAGTATTCAAATACTTAGTTACAAACATTGGGAATAACCTTATAAATCTTCACAAGGCCTAGTGTTAACTGTGGGCTATGTACCCAATGGGATATTGTTTTAAAATGAGTAGATTAGTATTACTGATCCTGTGTCTCCTTCAATATTCATGTGGTGAAATACTAACCTCCAGTATTCAAAAGTGTGATTTTTTGTTTGGTCTTTAGAGGGTAAAGTTTTTAAACAGGATTCCTGGAAAAGTCCCTAACCCAGTGGTTTGGAGAATACAGAGTCATCAGGACTGCCCTGTGAGACGAAGACATTAAGGAGCCATTTATAAGATAATCTGCCAAAACCTCTCTCTGGGGCTTTTAGCCTCTGGAAACATGAGAATGATTTTTTGTTTAAGCCATGTGGTTGGAGACATTGAGTGTGGCCACCCCCACTAACACAGTCCCCATGTGCTGACACAGGCTAGCTATGCAGAAGGTACATAGAGCTATGTGGGAAAACATAAGACTACTACCACTGACTACCAGGGGAATTCCCTAGATATGGGGAGGGAAAAGAAACATCTACTTTACACTTGAGTTTTTACAATGTGTGTATTCCTTTTGTTTTGTTTTGTTTTGTTTTGGGACAGGGTCTTAGGAAGTACAAGTTGGCTTCCAACTCTCTATGTATCTGAGGAGGGTCTTGTACTGATGATTCTCCTCCCAGTGCTGGGATTCGGGCACATGGCACCATACTTCACAAGTAGTCACATTTCTTTTCTTTTTAAAGAGCAGCACATGCACCCTGGGCTGCATGAGATCCTGTCAAAGGAAGAAGGGAGGGGAAAATCTAAGTATTTTAGAAAAGCAATGCAGTTTGAGGATATTTCTATAAAAGGATTTGTGAACATAGTATGGACTAAGTGATTCTCTTCCCTTCTGAAGAGCCCTTCTGTCCCTCAAACAAATCACAAAGAGTAATTTGTCACTCCTAGAGCCCTTCCCACTGCCCCATCTCACTTCTGAGGCATGCTCAACACAAGCTTTCAGACAGTGCTTTGTCCCTGCCTGGGAAAGGCTCAAAATTAAAGACAGGCCAGCTGTGCTCACTCTTCCCCTTTGTCTAAGGAGAATCCAAAACATATCCCACCAAAAGTGAATACCATTCTCCACTCTCCCTTCCTAGCCTTGCCCACCAGCCCTGGGAAGTCATCACCCAAACACTGAAAGAGGCCTATGAGGAAATGTGCCAGGAACCATGAGCTAGGGTTGGAGTAGCTTCAGGTATTTCTATTAAGTCAAAACACAGTATCTTCATTACATGTAAATCCAAGACAGCAGTACAAACTGAAAATAGCAACATATCAGGAGGCCTGCAAGTGTCAATGCGTAAGTGTGAACGTATAGTGGTACCCTAACTCACAGAAGAGTCCTCCCTGCCTTCTTTCACAATCCCAAAGGCCTAAGTACCAGGTTCTGAAGCTCACAGCAAGTAGCTGTGAAATGGGGCAGGAGTGGGTCGGGACAGTCAGGGATGGTAGAGGTAACTTGAGTGTGAAACTTAACTCAGGAGTTTGGGTGCCGATGCTCATGATCACACAAAACTTCAATTCTGGGCCCATTTCTCATGAATTCATGGTGTAAAATTCATAGGCAACCAAAATTCATGGTTTTTTTTTTTTTTTTTTTTTTTTTTATTACAGAGAGAAAAAGAAAAAAAAAAAAAAAAAAAAAAAAAAAGATCAGAGCTCTACTGTAGAAAATTGAGCTCTGGAAGACAAGCAAAGCTCCAAGAGAGTCCCAATGGGGGACTGCCAAAGGGGTTCTACTTGCTCCTGCATGGGAGGGGGACCTGCTGAAATATTTATCTACAGGCTCTTTATACAATTTATGAACTGGGAAGAGACTGTTTTTATCAAGACCAGCTAATTCTCTGAGTAAAGCTGAGTCAACAGAGATCCACATGCTCTACACACACACTCCACTGCTCCAAGCAGGGAAGTGATCAGGCTTGTTCACACACTTACTTAACCTAGAGGAATCGGCATGCTTTGATGCTCTCTGCATCTCTCACTTGTTGCTAACTGTTGGCTTCTACTAGTCATTAGCCACAGCCAGAATTACTACTCACTGACTTTGTAAGGTCTGCTAGCTGTCAGACTATGCTCTTTGTTCTGGATTTTACATAACCAGCTAGAGCTTTACCACAGGTCTTTTTCTTTTACTGTTGTGGATAGTTGAGTCTTCTTATAGTTTTCCAAGATGTAGTTATAGTTTCTTTTGGC
Source organism: Phodopus roborovskii (assembly GCF_943737965.1). Classification (NCBI taxonomy): domain Eukaryota; kingdom Metazoa; phylum Chordata; class Mammalia; order Rodentia; family Cricetidae; genus Phodopus; species Phodopus roborovskii. The sequence continues at coordinate 6,011,385 of NW_026126413.1, read as the reverse complement.
TACCTCATGTTTAACTCCTTAATTATAGGTTGGTCTAGGGTAGTCATCTTTTTGGAACAGGCAGAATAAAATAGGTGAAAAATTGTTAAAAACTGTCCCTACTTATAATTTAGCCAGCAAAAGAATACATGGGAAAAAGTGCCTTGTGTGTACTTTCCTGGGGGGACTTCAGCCAACCCTCGCTCAAAGCCCGCCTTCCCTTTTATCCAGTCAGACCAGTTATCTCATACCCAGCTGCAAGCCCTTTCGCTTCTCATTCCCAGTGCTCTGGATCTCACCATCTAACCCTCACATTCGTTTTGTTTTTTGTTGTTGGGGTTTTTTTGTTGTTGTTGTTTTCTTTTGTTTTTAAATCATAACAGAAAGGGCCAGATCTGAAAACTAGAAGGCCAGAGTTTTAAATGGGCATGCCCTAGGTCCTGAAATTATGGACCACACAATCAGTATTTGCAGCTCTGAGTTTATGAGGGCTCACCCTACTGCACAAGGGTTAGGTAGAGGAGTAAAGGTGCCAGCATGGTGCCAGGCAGTGCATGCTAGGCAGTGTGTGCTGGGTACAGTCTTTTAAAAACACCATAAAATACTGAAGGGGGTTAAAGGAGTCATCCTGTTGAAATAGTGCATACCATGTGACAGGAGACAGAGAATGGGGAACTTTTGTATTCCACACTGTAAGGATGACTCTACACATATGCACTAGTAATGAGATGTTGGCTCTTGGTTAAGTTCCCAGGCCAGGCAATACCTGAGTAGACACAGAATTGATACCATCAGACAGTGGACAAACTCAGTAGTCCAAGAAGTACCCGAGACAGCCAGAAAGAGACGGAAGAAGTATGAATGGCAGACACCATGAATCTCAGGATATGGTGGTCACCTGACTGGAGGAGGCACGGTTAAGCTCTGAGATGATAAACAGTCTTTGTTCCCCTCTTGGCAAAAGCTTGTGAGCTAAAGATGAGACTGTAGGGTGTTTCCACGAAGGGTTAACCTACCAGCTGCTCAGGCCTATGATCATCTAACTAAAGCACAATTTACAGGTTTAACATACATTTCTGCTCACTGACAAACAACCCAAGCTCAGGCATAACAGTTACAACTGTAGCTAGTCCTCCAGGTACATACAGTCAGCTCATCCCAGACTCACAATGACTGTGCCAAAGTGAACTCAACACAAATACACACATTAGGAATGTTATTTATCCCTCACAAACAAAGCTTACTTCGTCTATATTATATATATATATATATATATATATATATATATATATATATATATATATATATCTCCAATCTCTTACTCTCTGCAGGAGACAACAATTACTGTTACTGCTGCCACTGCTATTGTCTCTGCTAAGGAGTGGGAGGCGGGGGGGGGGGGGTGCTCAGGGAAGTGAAAGTAAGCTGGTGAGGAAAGAACCAGGGTTTCACCTGTTGAACTCTTGTTTCCTGCTTGCATGAGTTAACACAACAGATCACATAGGCCAAACCTTGGTTTCCTCTCAAAGGGAGAATGACTGAGTTGGGAGAAGCATTTTTTTTTCCTGCCCTATACAGCCAGGGGCCAACAGTCACCTGGCTTTTGTGCCTATCTTCTCAGCTTCTAGGTCTAGCAGCAGGGGACCTGGAAGCTCTCCAAGCTTTCTGCCAAGCAGATCAATTACCAAGGCACCAAACTCCTTACCTCCTCACCAAATCCTGCCCAGTTCCTTGCTCTATAGAAACAGCCAGGCCATTCACTCACTCAGCCTGTATTGGTGTATTCCTGTTTACTAAGAGAACCATTTGCTCCTGGGACTGCAGCAGTGAACATGGAACTCCACTCCCATCACCAAACAAGGAAAGAAAGATATTTGTAAAAAAATGGCCAACTACATGTTTAAGAAGAAAAGGCATGCCAGGCACATGGAGGCTCATGTCTACAACTCGGCACTTGGAAGGGTGAGGCAGGAGAATCGCAGTGAGTTTGAGGTCAATCTGACCTGGGCTGCAGAGCTATAATCTAACACACAGCAACAATCAAGAGACAGAAAGAAGTCTAACAAGAAAAGGAAACTGACTAAGAGGAAAGATGGAAAGTAAGGAAACTTGAATGTTCAATGAACAGTTCAATGAACTGATCACTTCAATTTCAGCAGATCCACATTTAGAATAAATATGCCCACTGCAATGATTTTCCCAGTCATACAGAAAGCCACCCGTGGTGTGTTCACTGCAAGCAACTAGTAACACAGGCACACTAAGTATAGCAGCACTGGAGATAAAAACATAACAAGACAGAATAGCAACAACACCCACAACCCAGAAGATAGTTCAGTATGCCAACAGCACCAAAGAACTCCGGGTTAGGGGTGATTATGTTAGGCTGTATTTCCTGAACTCTGCAGCAAGTACCTATCTAACAGTTAGAAAACCACTGCCCCAAGTTTCGGTTTCAGAAGAAAACAAACAGCATTCCTGCTCCATCCTGTAGGTGGTAAGTACTCAAACATTAGCTAAATGAACCAGCGACCTAATAAAAGAACTCTGTGTCAGCCAAGAGGCCAACGTAAGACTACCAATTAACTGAGGCACAAAAGATTAAAAATTTCTACTGTACTCTTAGGAATGCTGAATTTGGTAAGGCTCTGTTACATGGTTTTACCACAAAACAAAAACACAAACATTAGAACTGGGTATATGGCCCTGTGGTTAAGTACTTGCCTAATACGAAAAAGATCCTGACTTTGATCGGTGACAAACACACAATAATAAATAAATCTCTGGGACTCTGCTAATGTTTTTTGTGTGTGTTTAACTAGTGTAAACAAACCTCTACTTGGTGATATCTAAATCATTAACAAATGAAAATATTAAACAGCTACCTAAAAGGTCAAGCAGGTGACTTCTCCTCTTTGGTTCAAGAATAGCCAGGCTTCTCAGTGGTTCCCAGTAGGCAGGCTGGCAGACAGGTGTTCCTTTTCAGTGTGCTAGAACACACTGGTTTCCACCAAAAGTTTAGTCAAGGCTCAATTCAGTACCCTTGGCCACCAGGACCAAGCCTGCACAAGGCCAGGCTATGAGCACTCACAAAACCAGCGCCTGTGATGGATGGCATCACAGTGGGGCCCTGGCCAGAGCTGTTCTTCGGAGGAGCTCTTCCTCCCAAGGTTAGGATTACTCTCCTCCTCTCAGACAGAAGATGGAGTCTTCCCATCACACTGCCATCTCTACTATCAGGGAGAAGAAAGTATGGATACAGGAGCATCATTTGTACCCATCAAGGAGAAAATCTCTGCAGTAGAATAGACAAAAGGGTGGGGGAAACCTCCCACTCCAGAAGAAAAAGCTGCCGGGAAACGAATCCCTGGAATTCAAATGGAAGTCTAGAGAAATAGGGAAAGTACTCACTGAGTTTAAATCACTATTGCAAATTAGCTTTAAACTCCCCTCAAAGGTGGGAGAGAATCTTGCTTATCTTACTTTATAAATAACAGCTTATCAACTAGCAATTACTGACACTCTGAACCCCAAAACTGCCTCCTGTGTCATGGGGATTATGCTGCAATGGAGAGATCTGTGAGTCCTGTCCAAGAGCCACTGAGTGCCAGCTCAGTTCCCAAACCCTGCCAAGCCACAAAGCACTCTACAGGCTGGAGACTAGGTCACAGAGATGGAGAAGTATGCTCTGGCATGGGAACAGCAATGAGTTCATTTCACTGCTCTCAGAGAGCTGAGCTTGGAGGGGCTGGAGCTCAGGAGTGCCAGTGTGAAGGGCTTCGTGGGAAACATGCCTCTTTTCAAGAAAAATTTTCTGCCCAGATGCAGACACTTGGATGCACTATAATGCCACAAACAATACAACATTACAACAATACAAAAGAAAAAAATGTTTACCAATGCTTCCTAGGGGGGGGAAAAAAAAACTAAAAACAAAAAAACCCACTGCCCCAGGACCTGACAATACAATTTCTGACCTCAGAAAGCTCCCATTCTAGTAAATAAATTTTACCCAAACTTAGTCAACCCAATGTGGGACATATCTGCAAATGTAAGTGGAAAGCCTTGGATATAATCCAGTCTTCTCATTTTCCTAAAGTGAGACTGGGTGTCCAGAAAGGTTATGATTCAAGAACAAAGTGATGGATATTAGACATCAGTGGACAAATAAAAAAACTCCATGAACATTAAAAGCTCAGCATCCTGGAAGAGGGTTCAGTCAGTAAGTAACTTGGCCTCTGGGCTCCACGCTTCAGTATGTATGGTGTAATATATGAGACATTCAACATTGCTATGTGCAATCATGGCAGATAAACTGAAGCAGCATTCCGCTCACCCTAACAAATGGGCAGTAAGCATCTAGTGCATTTTGAAAGGTTTCCATCACAACCTGAGAAAACCAAAATATGGAGAACGATGCCCACTCCAGGCTGGCCACAAAACCAAGAGGCTTCCTGCGGCTACAGCTGTGTCCTGATCAATGCCTAGCCTTAATGAACCTCCTTCCCCACCTTCTGAGAAGCAAAGAGCAGGAAATTCCCTACCCACCCCTCCACTATAGAGGGCCAACTACCAGTCACATCCCCTGCCCACACCACAGAAAGGTCTGTACTCAAGTAAAGCCTTGACTGCCCAGTGAGAAGGTTTTCTCTTTGTGGTCTGTGTGTGAAGGAGGCTCTCACACAGTCAGGCCTTGAGTGCATTCTGTAGTTGAGAATGACCTTGAACTTCTGACCCTCCACCTCCACCAAGCTTTGTTTACTTGGTGATGGAGATGGACCTGACTCAGTGCTTCATGCATGCTCAGGATGTATTCTAACAAACTGAACTGCATCCCTAGCCCCAAGATGGTTCTTTCCAAACTTGTCTCTCAGTGAGAGCTCTGCCCATTTTATCAACCTTAGATTGTTTAGGGCAGTTAGAACTCCAGATAGTATTACTTTTTAGGATCCACAAACTGCTCCATAAACAGGAAAAATTTTCATGTAAATAAATACGTAAATCAGAAAGTGGTTTGGAAAACTGTCACGGAGCCATGTGCCAGAGGCAAAGAGCAGGGGCAAGAGACAGATGTGATGGTGGGGGTGGGGGGATAACCCACAGGCCACCCTCCCCTTCCCAGGCACTCTGCTCTGGACGGAGGCTGTGGGGACGTGAGAGGGCTTACTGGGCGGCTTTCCAGGGAGCCCTAGCAGCAGCTGCACTGGTTTTCTATGGCTGAGAAAATCCCTCCTCCTTCCTCATAGTTAATCTTACCATCCACCAATCCCCAAAACATCAGGAAGTCTCTTCCTAGCTCTCCTCTCATTTCATCCCGGAAACCCATCTCCTTCTCCCACTTCAATGTGAAATGCAAAGGAGCAGTGTTGGCTTGTCCCACAAAGCAGAATCACAAGTTCATTACCTCTTCTAAAGGGTAGCAACCTTCAGCCACCTAGTTGACTGCTCCAGCCCCTTTAACCCCTTCTGAACCAGGTCCTCTTTCCAAGGCTGGCTGGGGCCCAACCCTAAACAGCTGGTATGGGGATGCTTGCCATCAGGGTGCACTGCCTCAGTGGCAACAGCTGGTAGACAACTATCACATACATACAATTCCCCCTGCACGACCAACATGAGACGCAGCCTTCTTAAAATGTACCTGTGAAGGAACCTGGGCCCAGGTGAAAATGCAGTTCAGTGCCAGAGCACTGCATGCCTGGGGTCCTGGACTAATCCCCCAAAACACTATCTATCGGTCAGTAGGAGTTAAATAAAATAATCACTTCTACCAAAATACCAGCAGAAACAAAAATAGCCATAAGCAGGGCCTCCCTGCTCCAACTTTTATTTTCCTCTTTATTCATCAGGCAATGGGGGTAGGGGGAGAGATCTAGAGAGGTTTCCCTGGATCGTTTTCATGAAACAGGTCATTGCTCACACTGGAAGTAGTGACCCCTCTACTTTTAAAAGGCAAAACTCTTTCATCTTCCCTACACTGTGAAGGCCAGCTCCCCAGCATCAAAGTCAACTGTGAGAACCCTGAAGCCAGCCGGAAACGTACAATGTGAGCTGTTAATTGGACTGGGAGGTAAACAGGCCCAAAGGACAGGCAGTTCAGAAAATGAATCTTAATTACTGTTATTTGCACAGTCAAACCCAGTATTCCTCCAGTCAGCTCGAGGGATGAATGTGGACTGAGCAAGAGGGGTTGCCTCTGAAGACTACACCTGACCTGCTCATTCGTTTCTTGAAGCTTTGCTGCTCAGTGAGCAAGTGTGCTGCCCACAAAGGTGCTTGAGAATCGGTAGTACTCAGTTCCACTGAGAGCAAAAAACGGAACCTCGCTGGGCCCAGTCCTGGAAGCATGGCCTCTCATCCCCAACCTGGATTTCTCACGCCCAGCTCCTTAGACCTCTCTTATGCCTTACACGCCATCCCAAGAGGTCTACGACTGAAACTCAATTGTGACTGCCTCCTACTTTACAACTTTCAGATTTTCTGTATATATTTCCAATGCCCAGGTATCTTGGGTTCTGCTGCCCCAGGAGGGGCTGCCCCATCCAGGGCTAGTTAATGCCTAGAAATAGCAAGATGTTTGCCTGATAGTACAACTTTAACCAAGCAAAAGCCTCCCCTCCACTCCAGGAAGGAACACACTCTACCAATTACCCCAGGTTCTGAGCCAGACTAACCACCCAGAATCCAAAGAAATTACCCTGCCCACCTCACTCCCAACATGTAGACACTGCCTGTGGGCCTTTCTCAAGGAAGCTACAGCAAAGGAACAAGTCCAGCCTATTCCTGTGGCTTCCCAGGTACTGAATGGTGCACCTTGTCCCTCTCCTCTTGGCAGCTAGAACAATTATTTTTGCACTGTAGTTGTCCCCTTCTCACCACATCTGAATAGTAACAGACCTTACATTTCAACACACACACACACACACACACACACACTCTCTCTCTCTCTCTCTCTCTCTCTCTCTCTCTCTCCATGGTTTAATTTTTATTTCTTAATCCCATAAATTTTCTTTAAGCCTCCACCACCTGCTCCCAATTATATATGGGCAGATGGCAAGGAGAAAGAACACAGCATAAATACTAATGGTTAGTTGGGAGTTCTATGGTATTTAGCTTGCTTTTTTATGAACAAATACACTAGGGGTCCTATCTGATTCTTATCTCTAACTGCCTCAGTAAACACAGTACAAGCAACAGCTTTGAAAAGAATAACACACCCTGAGAGCAGGGCTCAGTAAGAGTCAAGTCAATGCTCTGATGAAATAAAAATAAAATGCATCTTTACACAGAAATTCTTGGAACCTTCAAGCATCCAGAATGAACTAAAAGCAAGCACATGTCAGCATGGCAGAAATAGGTAGAAATCAGAACCACAGAAACTCTCTGCCCAGCCCTGACCTCCATTCTTCATCATTCCTCCAGTTCTAAGCCCACACCCACCCCACTCCTGCCCCTGTTAAAGGGCTTTCACTTACAGAATCACAATCCCTTTTCAGGAACCTGAGTCACCAAAAGGTCAACTATTACAGAAACCTCTTTTGGAATGATCTCTGACCCCAAAGTCCTCCTGGCTCCAAAAGTCAGTTCTCCCTTACCAAATCTCTGGAATATTTAGAGTACAGTGTGACCTCTCTTCCACCTGGCTCCATAAAAAAGGCTCAAGTCAAGAAGACCTTACAGTGTATGCAATGAGGCCAGCACAGCAGCTGGCTGGAGGCTAGCCTTTCTCACCCACCTCACTGGGGGCCAGTGCAGAAGCTTGCTCTGCAGACACAGCCGCTGCCATATTGTTCAGAAAAGCATTCTTAAAATGTTTTCAAATAATGGAAAACTGCATGCATCAGATAGGATCCATTTAATATCCCAATAACTCTTGCTCTACATTGAATCTTGAGTGTCCCCTCCCCCCAAAGGTCATGTGTCTTGAACCAGACTACAGTCTAAAGAGAGGAAGCAAAACCTTCAAGCAATACAGCCTAGTGGAAAGAATGCTATGGGGTGGGGTGCCCTTGAAGGGCATTTGGGACCTCCAACCTCTTCTGTGTTTCTTAACTGTATGGTCACATGAGAAGAGCCAATCTCCTTATGTATTCCTCCACAATGTATCATGCCATTGTAGGCCCAAAGCAACAGGGCAAGTGACTGAGGCCTGTCCCTGCGAAACCAAGAGAAACTCAATCCTCCTCTTTTATGCTATCTCAGGCATTTGTTACAGTTCTAGAAAATGGAGTAACAGGTAAGGGGCCTCAGCTATTGGCACGGATTCATTTAATCCTCCCACAGCCACAACACGAGTACTCTCAACTACTTTTCATGAATGAGAAAGTATCACTTTCAAATATGTGCTACTTTTAAAATCACAGCAAAAATCAAAATATACGATAGTTTTGAAAAACTCAAGGAGGTGTAAACTAAATAGAAGATACAGGATAGAAGAGAGAAATGGGAGTAATGGCAAGTCCGTTTATTCATAAATGAGAAATCCTGAGGGACAGATGTCAAGTAACTCTCCTGAAGTTCTAAGAGATGAGCTTCATTCCTTACCCTCTACTCTGCACAGTTGTGGCACCCTGAGCATGAAGTAGCCACCATGAGCTGCCCATGCATGGCATTAGTTTACTTGGAATTGACCTGACAAAAGCAACTTAAGAGAGGAAGGGTTTCCCACCACTTGGGAGGCAGAGGCAGGCAATGACTCTGGCTTCTGGGAAGGTGGGGGTGGGGTTTCATTGTGGTTCCCAGCTTGAGGGTCCTGTCCACCAGGGAAGTCACAATCAGAAAGCAGAGAGCTCACATAGAGCTGGAGCAGATGGTGACATCACTCAGTGCAGGATTTCCCACTCGCTGGCACTGACCTTAGTGCTCTTGACAAGGATGCTGCAGGGCATCCCAGCAAAGGCTTCCAAAGACTAGAGCCTCATTTCCTCAAACTCAACTTGTTGCTGACACTTGCTCAAGGTGGCTTACTTGGTGGCTTCTCTTTCCACTACTTAAGGAAATCCCAGGGGATGGGAAAACAAAGACACCCTTCCTCTGAGGGACAATCTGCTCTCTGGGAAATTGCAACAGCTTCATTACTCAAACTTTATATCAGGGTCCCATGAAAAGAAAAACAAACAAATTATTCCTCCTTGCATTTCTGCCTTCCAACTCATCATTTGCCCCTTTCCAGAGGGGCTGGGCAGTTTCTGAACCACTCAGAACAAATAACAAACATCAACAAAGGTATCTGCTCATTTATGCAGCATCTGCGGCCAAGTCCTGTGACAGATGCTATGACGTGTGGAAGTTTCTCCCAGCTGGTGAGGCAGTCACTGTCATTACCTCCACTGTGGCTGTGGGAAGCTTGGACTCTTGGCAATGTGATATTGACAGCCATATCTCTGCAGAGGTGAGGACAGGACCAGACTTAGGGGTAAAGCCAACCTAAGAAACTGTCCTACCTCACTTAACAAAGTGGAAAAGAACAGGAAAATTACACTTCACATGGGTACATGCATAAAGGTATACATGTGTGTCTCTTCATGTGAAGATGACATCATCTTTTTTTTTGGAGACAAGATCTCAGTGGCCTGAAACTGGCCTCGTCTGGCTGGCCAGTGAACCTGAGGGATCTCTACATGCCTGGTCAGGACTGGATTACAAGCATGAGCCAATGCCTGGCTTTTTTTATGTGGGTTCCAGAGTTGGAATTGGGTCTCATGCTCAAATATTTTGTTGACTGGCCTTTTCCTCCAGTCCCAGAACCACACTTTAAAAACAAACCAAAAAAAAAAAAAAAAAAATCAATAATTACCTTTTAAAACCCAATCAAAAATGTATTTTCCAATAAAGTTACTGTTTAATAAATGAGTATCTAAGACTAGTGCTTAAGATGACTCCTGTGGGAGGGGGAAGTGTGCTTCTGAGAGCTTCAGGGCTCAGGGCAGTCTCACTGTAAACACAACTATCTCTCAGAGCTCTAACACAATCTATTGCAAGGCTGTGATAGTAACAATCAAATCTCTATGAATATTTAACCTCCATATTATTCACAGAGATGGGGCAATCATCTTGGGAAAACCAGTTGCCAGTCCCCAAAGTATGGTGACTGCCAGTTTCACCACACTGAAACTCCAAATGAGTTCTTCTATAGGACAATGTTTAAAAATAAGAAGAGAGATGGCCTAGCAGTTAAGATCCCTCAGTGCTCTCACAGAGCACCCATGCCAGGCTGCTCACAAGCACCTGTAACTCCAGCTTCAGGAGATCCCACACCTCTAGCCTCCATGGGCACCTGTACTCAGCTGCACAGAAACACACACACTATCCGAATGAGCTTTCTGTTGCTGAGATAAAACATCATGACCAAAGAACTTGAGGAAGAAGGAGCTTATTTACCTTACAACTCTCAGGTCACAGTCTGTTACTAAGGGAAGTCAGGGCAAGAACTCAGAACAGAAGCCTAGAGGCAGGAGCTAAAGCAGAGGCCATGAAGGAGCTGCTTACTGACTTAATCGCAGGACTCACTCAGAACCACTTGTCCAGGGGTAGCAGTGTTCCCAGTGGCCGGGCCCTCCCACATCAATCATTAATCAAGAAAATGACCCAAAGACTTGCCTACCGGCCATTCTAAAGGAGGCAACTCTCAACTGAGATTCCCTTTTCTTAAATGTCTAGACTTGTGTCAAGATGACAAAAACCAACTGCCACATGTGTACACGTGTGTGCACACACATACACTATTAAAAGTAATAAAAACTGGGGCATGGGGTGCATTCCTAGCACTTGGAGGCAGGGTAGACAGACATCTGTGACTTTGAGCACAGCCTGGTCTAAATAGAAAGTTCTAGGCCAGCCAGGCTACATAGTAAGAGCTTGTCTCAAAGCAAACAAACAAAAAACAGCAACATAATAATTTTTAAGTGAGAAAGCTGAGCATTCAGAACTAAATCTGAGCATTTGCAGACAGTTAATCTTGTCAACATAATGAAATGAGGGGAAGAAAATTCACTTCTAATTATTCAACTAGACCTGAGTATCTAAATTCAGAAGAATGAAGTTGGACATTTTCTTGAGTGTACAAAAGTTCATGCTAAAGTCTACATGTAAGATCTAAAATGATGCAAGTCTTAAAATAAGACTTATTTGCATAAAAGGATTTTAGCTAAAAGACCTACAGCACAACCAAAAACAGAGAGAGGTTTTTATGCATACATCACCCAATTAATAACTTTTCTGTTGTAAGTGGTATCATCAAAGATGACAACTCACAGAATGAAAGTATTTTCAAATCACCTGCCTCAGGGGGTACAAACCTGGAATCCAAAACACATGAAGATCTCTTAAAACTCAGAACTGGGAAAGGATCCAAGCAGGCATGACTCCAATAAGCTCATGAAAAGACACTTAGCATTCTGAGTCATGAGT